>NC_057861.1:675805231-676405231 GCF_019393635.1 Dromiciops gliroides | reverse complement strand
CTTAGAAGCATCAGATCAAAGTCAGCCTGCACTTGAAAAGGAAGAAAGAGAAAGCATTTGTTTTCTATTCCAGCCCCTGCAGTGTGGACCCTGACAGACTAGTGCTGGAAGGCATCAATTTCACGTGCCCTAAGATGATTCCATCTACTGCAGGGAAGATGACAACAGCCTCCAGTTTTTGGGATCAGTGTAGGAAAACCAAGAATAAAAATGGCTCATCAACTACTTTCACCGTCCAGTATCTAATTACAGGAAAACCACCAAAAGGTTTCCTTGGAGATCATAGGATTTGGTGCTAGAAGGGAAATGAGAGTCCATTTATTCCAATCCCTGTCTGATTATATAGAAAAAGAAGTTGAGACTCAGAGAAGGAAGGGACTTTGCCCAAGGTCATACTGAAAAGGCTATCTAGCCTCCCCCAGACTTCAACTGTGAACCGCCTTGGGCCATTTGATTGCCACACCATGCTCCCTTTCCACTTCTTGCTCTGGGGACAGTGATCAACTGATTTCCCTTGAATCCTATTCACTTGTGACTTCCTAGACCCAGTATGCAATCATTCCCTATACGTGTTGTTTACCCCCTCTTAAAATGTAAGGTCCTTGAGGGAAAGACTGTTTTGTGCTTGTTTTTATTATCTCCAGCTCCACAGTAAGTGTCCAATAAATTCTTTTTCAGTCATTCATTTATTCATTCTCACGAGTAGAAGATCTGAGATTCAAACCCAAGTCTTTGAACTCCAAACCAGTGCTAATTCCATTATACCAAGCTGCATTCTTGTTGCAAACTGAGATCTGACTTTATTTACAAGGAGCCCATTTTAATTTGACAGAGGAAAATGTCCTTGACACAAGAATCAGGATACTTTAGTCGCATCTGCCTCGGTTTAGTAACCACTGACTTCCTTTGTGACTCCTGAGTATTTTTCCATCCTTTCTATGTGTCCCCATGACCCTCATGGGGTTTTGGAGCACCATCAGGCCTGGGACCAGATTTTATTCATCTGTGATTCCCATATAGACCCTGGAATCTGGTCCTGGCCAAAACTCGATATTTATTAAGTTGTACATCTTCAGACTTGACCTGTCTCCTGGGTTCCCACTCTCTTTCAGTATCTCTCAGGAATTTCTCTCAAAATTTACCAGCTCCTTGGATCCTGGACCATCTCTGCTACTTCCTTCTCCAATTTGATGATAGGTATACCTCACTTTAAGAAAAACCATTGAAGTAGGATGGGGGGAGAGAGTTTGATTAAGAGCATCTCTGATTGATTTAATGAGTTACCACAAACAACTGGATGGAGTGATAGGAGACGCTGGCCTTTGTTTGGAGCATCTGAGGGGCACCTCCCTGTGGAGAGCGTGGTCATTTCCGCTGGTACCTTGCGAGAGGACGTAGACTTTCTGATTAGTTCCCAGTGGCCGGAACTGCTTCGGAAATGATTGGCTGGCTGGTTCTCAGGAGGGCAGACTCATCAAAGCAACTGCCCCTCTATGTGGTCTGTAAAATGACGCTGATAGACCAGCTAGGTTTTTATTTCGCTTCTTTTTCTTGCCTTTCTCTCTTCATAAAGCAGATCAAAGAACAGCAGAACAGTCCTGTATTCCAGGAAGGGTGGGGGGATTCTGTTGTTGTTGTTCCTGTTTGTTGCTGTTGCTGTTGTTGACTTGTGTCTGACTCTTCGCTTACATTTTAAGAGGGGGTAACAACCCATTCAGGGTTGGTTTGTTTGTTTTTCTGGCAGAGATACTGAAGTGGTTTGCCATTTCCTTCTCCTACTCATTTTACAGATAGGGAAACTGAGGCAAACAGGGTTAAGTGACTTGCCCATGGTCACACAGGTAAGGAAGTGTCTGAAGCCAGCTATAAACTCGGAAGATGAGTCTTCCTGACCCCATATCTGCTGTGCCATGTCTAGCTGCCCCCAGGAATCCTGTATGGTTAGACAATCTCTCTCCTACTGGGAACCGGAAATGTCTGCCTTGGGGTAGAGGCCCATGGGGGAGCTTCTTTTACTTGCACGTGGCCTGAAACCACAGATTCTTGAGAGTGTACTTTCCTCACTTAAGAGGTGACAGTAGTCAGGGCAGAACATGGCAGAAGGCAGACATGCCCCAGCCTCAGAGTGCTGCATGAGTGACCTCAAAGTCAAGAAGTGGAGGGACACATCTCAGACCTTATAAATATCCCCACACACACACAATATGTAACTGAGAGGCATTAGCAACCAAGAGCTGCCATACCAGGTGCAACCCACATTTACAAAAAGAGATTTGGAGTGGCTATTCATTTTGCAAGAGTATTTCTCACATTTGTAAAAATGTTTGCCTAAATGGGCAGCCTGGAGTAATAGTGGAGTGACCTCAGATTCAGAATACCCAGCTCAAAACACTTTCTGGCTTTGGGACCCTGAACAAGTCACTCTCCCTCTTAAATCCAAGATTCTTGATCTTCAAATGAAGATAACAGCATTCATACTATTTACCACAGGGGCTGTTTTGAGAAGGGCGCTCTGTAAGACAAACTTTCTTCAAGGATCCATGATTTTCCTCGGCGTGATGTTCCCTCTCAGAATCTCAGATGTAGAAAGGATCTCAGAAGCTCTCTAGTCTGCTAACCTAGACCAATAAATATTTCTCCTTGTAGCACCATCAACACCTAGTCCTGTACTGGTCACCTTAAAAAGAGAAAAACAGGGGCAGCTAGGTGGCACTGGATAGAGCACGGCCCTGGAGTCAGGAGTACCTGAGTTCAAATCCGGCCTCAGACACCTAACCACTTACTAGCTGTGTGACCCCTGAATAAAAACAATGAAGGAGGGAAACTACTATCTCCTAAAGCAACTCATTCCATTAACTTTGGGGCCAGTTCTAAGTTTTTCCTTATATCTAATTTAAATCTGCTTCTCTGCAATTTCTGCAACCACAGACTGAAGACTTTTCATGCCTCAGGAGTTTCATAAATTCATAGAGTTAGACCTTGCAGGCCTTACAGGTTTATAGGGTCATAGGTCATCTAGTCCATTTCTGTGGACCTTATAGGGACAGCTAGGTGGCCCAGTGAATGGAACTGTCTGGCTCTGGAGTCAAGGGGACCTGATTTCAAATCTCACTTCAGATACTTACTAGCTCTGTGACCCTAGGCAAGTCACTTAACCCTAATTCCCTGAAACATCTGTCATCCTGATGTATATCTTTCCACTGGACCCAGATGACTCTGGAAGAGAAAGTGAGGTTGGTGACTTTGCACAACCCTCCCTCACTTAAATCCAATTCAGTGCAAGTCATGACATTACCCTGATGTCATGGTCCTCTTCGAGAATGAAGGACAAACAATAGCATGGACCTTCTAGGGTCATAGGTCATCTGGTCCATCCCTATGGACCTTACAGGTTCATAGGGTCATAGGTCATTAGGTCCCATCTTCTCATTTTTACTGATGATAAAAACAGACCCAGAGAGGATAAAGCCACTTACCCAAGGTCATGCGGTAATAAAGGTCAGAGCTGGGACTGGAACACAAGTCTTTTGACTCCAAATTTAGCCCTTTCTGGTGTGCCAGGTTTCTGTCACTGAAAAAAATTACCAGCAAAATAAAACAAACTCATTCCCTGGTAGCCATTCCTCTGGTGATGAGACTCTCTTAACTTAGCCAGACAAGTCAGAAAATGAATACAGTCCATCCCTGGCTTCTACTTGGAACCTTTTCCTGGTTGGTAGAATCAACCAGAGCTAATGCTCAGCTGCCAGAGCCTTCCCAGCCTAGGGTCACTGCCGTGCCATGAGATATGGAGGGAGCACTGTAATGACACTATAGAATATGAGTTCTTTTTCTCTGGTCCTGGACTCCTCAGGCACCCACCCTCCTCTGGAATCCATCACTCTTTCACAAGTCTTTAGATCTGAGATCACAAAACATTCAAAGCCCCGGCCCCAGCCCCTACCCACATATCTCTAGGTCAGACCATACAAAAGACACTAGAATCTGAAAGCGAAAAGCACTTAACTTAAATTGACGAGGAACCTAAATAACAAAGAACTGTCCTCCTCGGTACATGTTCTCTAAACCCATACACAAAATGGCTGCCACCTCGCAGCCCACAGAGGAGAACAATCACTTGCCCCTCCCCAGCTCACCCCCCAATCCCTCTATTTCCCTGGTGTCAGGAGGACACAGCTTGGACTCACAGTGCCAGAGCCAGGCTAGAGTTGAAGGGCTAATGTCTTCAGGCTTTTTAGTGTCTTTCCTTCTCTCAGGGAAGCAGGCTGACAAGCGATTCAAGCCTGCCACCCCAGCTCTGGAATTGTTCCACCATGACCAGCGCCTAGACGCTGCTGTCCTTTTTTCCTCGCAGATCTCCTTTCTCCTATCATTTGGCTCCCATCCCTTGGCTTTTCTGTCCCTCTCCCCAGTCTGAACTGGCTTCTCTCTCTCCAGGGAACCGAGGTTTCTTCTCCCCCACCCTCCCACCCAGTTCATACCCATCTGAGGTACCCAAGTAAGGAAGGTCAGGGCCTGGAGCTTTTTCCTGTGAGCAGGCAAATGCCAACTGGGGCAGAGCCATGAGCAAGCTGAAGCTGCAGGAGGGTCTGGAACACAGGCAGAGGCAACCCTTCTCTACCTATTCCACAGTCATCATTATCACAGTCAGACCTGCATTCAAAGCCTGGTGCAGCCTGGGTCCAGCCTGTCTTTCTAGGCCTCTCCTGTAGGAATCTCTCTAGCTGGACTGGATCGCTCTGTTCTGAGATGACCTTTCATCTACTCTATTCATATCTGTATGAACCTACTTATGTCAGTGGCACAATGAGTGGATAGAGCCGGACTTCAAGTCAGGAACACTTGAATTCAAATTCTGCCCCAAACACTCACTACTTTATGACCCTGAACAAGTCACTTAACCTCTGCCTGCTTCGATTTCCTTATTTGTAAAAGATTTTAATAATAGCACTTACCTCTTAGGGCTATTGTAAAGATCAAAATAGATAACATTTATATTCATATAACATTATATATAATATACATATATATAAAATGTACATATAAACATTATATTATTTTATGTTGTATTATATCATGTCATGTTATACAGGATGAGCTAAAAAGTCACTACATTTTACTAGCTTTTGTGAAATTTTTTTCTTTATTTTTTCACCCATTTATGAGATTTGCTTTTTCACACAAAATGTAAAGTCAGGAATACTAACTGCTAATATTTTTTGTTAATGTTATTGTCATAATGATTATTACCATTACCATTATTGCTATTTTTTAAGAGCACAGACCATTTGCACTTAGCACCAGTGCCTGTCACACAATAATACACATTTATATGCTTATTGACCAGTGCTCCAGGATAGACCAGGTGCAGTCCAGGCGCTCAGCCTAAAGTGCCCTTCCCTCTCTTCTCCATCCCCCTAGTGCGTCTTAGTCCCCACGTCCTTGAAGGTCCAATTCAGGGTGTACATTCCCTCCAGCACCTGTCCTCGGTTTCCCGAAACTCCCTTCCTACTGAAAACTAATTTCTTCCCATCTTATCCCCAGCACTCTCTAACTGGACCCTCCTTTCTCTCTATCCAACGCTCAGAGAATTATAAATTTGGAGCTGTAAGGGACCTTCGAGGGCATTTAGCACATGCTCTTCATTTTATAGATGAATAAGCTGGGACCAAAGCCACACAGACTGTGAGTAGAAGAACTGGAATTCAAACCCTGGATCCTCGCTCCAGATTGAACTTTCTTTCAATGTCTCCGCGCTATTTGTGCTAGTGCCTTGGTTCCCATTTATCTGAGTACAACTGTCACCTCCCTCATAGAGAATAAGTCACTGAGGGTGGGGACTATGGAGTTTTTCGTTGTCTTACCTTCCTATCCCCTCCCTCTTCTCCCTCCACCCACCACCCCCCCACCGAGTGCCTAGCAGGGGGCCCTGAAATAGAAGAGGTATGCCATAACTGTTTGTTGAATGAATTCCAACACACAGATCTCGGTCTCCCATAAACTCCTACTGGGCTTAATTGTCTGCACAATTCATGCACATGACACTTAGCACCAACTGCCTCTACACTTTTGAAATTCTCTTTTGCTATGGTTGAAACCTGTCTCCCCAGAATTGTGAGCTCTGGGTGGCTGAGCCTAGGTCTATTTCTCCGGTTGTCCCCAGAGTGGTTGGGGGGATTAGGCTCTCGAATTTTTGTTGACTGGATGAGTGAGTGAATGAAAGAGTGAGTGACTCCTTCTCCTGAGCCTCCCCTGCCCAATCCTGGGAGGGGGGGGGAAGGTCCCTGCCAGCCCTGCATGAATGCCCCTTATTTTATCTGTCTTCTCTTTCCTCCTCCCCAAAGTTCTATTTAACCAAGCCATCGTTTCCGCTCTCCTCCAGAATCAATATTTTCTCTGTCTTTGACACTTTTTTTTATTTTATTTTTACATGCGGCCTCCAAAGGCTATAATTTACCTGCTAATACCGTGTAATCAAAGACAATGGCAAAGCTCCTGTGAGCAGGAGGACCTGGCTCCTTGTCAGGGCACCCAAGCTCTGCAGGAACCCTACTGTCCTACCTCCCATGCCACCCTTCTTCCCTGGGCACAGGGAACCTACTGGTTGGCATTACCATTGCCAGGGACCCCTGGAGGACTCTTTTAGGTAGGAAGGTTTGGGCCACATCAAGGAGGGCCTTGAATGCCAGGCTAAGGAATTGGACCTTTATCCTATAGGCCATGGGGAGCCACTAATGAAGATTCTTTTGAGGGAGAGGAATACAATAATAAAGACAATATCCATTTCTATAGCCCTTGAAAGTTTCTCTCATGATGACTCTGTATGGCAGGGAATACAAGTGTCATTATACCCATTTTTAGATTAAAGAACTGAGGCTAAGAGAGGTAAAAGTGACATAGCTAGAAAATGTCAGAGTGGGGATTTGAACCCATGACTCCAGATCCAGCTCTTTCCATTATACTGCTGCTGCCTTGGGTGCATCTATGACAAGAGGCAGCATGATGTAGCATAGAGCGATTCACTTGAAGTCTTCAGGGTCTGAGTTTGAATTCCAACCCTGTCACTTATTCCAGGTATGACCTTGGCAAATTGTTTAACCTTGGAGGACCTCAGGTACCCACCTCATCTGTAAAATAAAGGGGTTTGGAGTATATGATCTCTGACTTAATTTCCAGGTCTAGACCCGTCAGCCTAGGAAATGGACAGTTTAGGAAGACCCATATGGAGCCCCTGTAGACTGGGTCCTGGAGCAGACCCTTTGGAGGCAGCCCGCAGCCAGTTGGGGGTAGGTGATCCAGCCAGTGCAGAGGCAGTGAACGCAGAAGGGAAGGGCAAGGCTGGCGAGGAGTCTGATTCCTTCTCTCCTGTGTCTCTCCTCCTCCCCCCTCAGCAGCTGTTGTTTCTGATGTGTAATCTATGGGGTTGTTATTCTATGTCAGGGACTTCAATCCACTGATGGGGCCTGTGACAGCTTAAATGGCTCCCCCCCCCATCCCACCACTCTGCTCCCCTCCCTGGCTCTGGCTGGCTCCAGCACCTCCCAGCCGAAAAGCTGACAAGCCTTGGTAGGAGGGGGAGGAGAAGAGCTGGGTAATTGTTTAGGATGGTTTTCTATATTATTTTTCTCAGAGTGGGGGGCGGGTGGAAATTGGGGAAGGAGGGGGATGAGTTATCTTTTCTTCTCTTTTAAAGCTGAGGACTGAAACGTGGCCTCTCTCCTTCCTCCTTCCGCCAGGCAATTCACAGAGAGACTATAAACTAGCCATAAATTCCCAGGAAAATTGAGTCCTTGGCTGAGCACACAATTTTACCTGGCCTCCAGGTGAGAGGCTGAGAGAAGGAACAGTAGCAGCAAGTAGCCTACTGGCTGGTGGCAGACAGAGGCAGGAAGGTACCCCAGCTTCAGCATCGATCTCCACGCCCCTAGTGGCTGGGTAGCCCCCAGAGCCATTAGGCAGATTTCTCAATTAGCTCTCCTAGGGTTGGGGTTGGGGGAGAGCTTCTTCCTTCCCTCCTTACCAGGGGGAGACTTCAGCAAACTGGATCTGGAGAAGGGCTTTGGAAGGGGTCACCAGCCCCATTACCCCCGATTGCTTCTGCCTCCTCTCTATGAACATCTCCCATCTCCTCTGTATATATCTTGTATATCTAGTTGCTTGTATGTTGTTAGAATGTAAACTCCTTGAAGGCAAGGACTGTTTTTGCCTTTTTTTGTATCTCTGGGGTTCAGTAGGAGGACTAGAAATCCACCCTGGGGTAACCGACTCTCATATCCTCATATCAGAAGATCCATGGTCCCTCTTCTCCCCTCTGCCCAGCCAAAGCATACATAGAGATGAGGTGGCTAGGTGGGCATAATGGATGGAGCCAACTTGGCCTGGAATCTAGAAGTCCTGAGTTCAAATTCAGCTTCAGGGATGTACTAGCTATGTGACCCTGGGCAAGTTACTTTAATGTCTCTTTGCCTCAGTTTCCTCATCAGTAAAATGGGGATCATAGCAGTACCTCTCTCCTAGGGTTGTTGTAAGGATCAAATGAAATAATATTTGTAAAACACTTAGCACAGTGTCTGGCTGAAATAATCCACAGCTATTGGGCCAACTTTGTCCACCTAGGCTTCCTCCAATAGGTGGACAAGCCAGGGCTGGAAAACTCAAAGTCAGTTCCCACTGGGGCTTAGGCTACATTATATTTTGTGTCTCCTCTTAAGTTATCTGCTCTATGGGGTACCCACAGCAATGGCTAGTGGAAATGATGCTGAATCTGGAGTCAGAAGACTTGGCTTTGGAACCAATTCTTCCATCTACCAACTGTGTGACTGAGGATAAGTCCCTTCCCTTCCCTGGGTCTCAGTTTCTTTGTCTCTAAAATGAAGGGGCAGATCTACATGAATTTATATGAAGTGTTGTCCTCCTCCTACAAGCTGTACACTACAGGAGAAAGACAGAGAGGTCCATTCCTGGACTCCCCTATGGCCTTCAAAATTCATAGTCTGGGCCACATGACCACCTGCCTCTTGGTCTGCATCCTGTCTTTTCAAGATATATGTCTTCAGGAGACCCCAGTGCTGGAATAAGTTCTATGCCTGGTTACACAGGCTCCTATCTGGTTACCATTGTCCTCCCAGACATACTCACCTGCAATTCTTCATCCCCCTTCCCTCCAACCCCAACTCAAAGACTCATGAAGGAACAAAACTAACAGTTGAAGTTCTCTTCCACTGAACACAATCACTTCAATAAATAAATGGGAAAACTGAGGTCAAAAGAAGAAAAGGGACTTGCAGAAGTTCATACATCAAGTTGATAACAGTGCTCAAAACTATCACTCAAAAACCTGGACCTCCCAGTTCTTCAACCTTCTAAATTCTCATGACTTATAGCTTCAGTTCCCCTCAACCACCCATATGGATGGTCATGATCTTGATCTCACCATTATCATAACTATTCTATCTCTATGATCCAGAAAGCTAAAATTCCTCTCTCTGATCAAGATTCACCACTCATCCCAAACCTATTCCTTTGTCTTCCTGATCTCCAGTCCCTCTATCTCCATTGCTCTCTCAGTTGATCCTTCCAACTTTCACCCTTGGATTAACCACCTCCACAGTATACTGTCCTTTCCCCTTGCATCCTTTGTTCCTTTTGTCTTATTTACCTTTGACTCAAGAGGCTAGTTCCAGGAACTCAGAACCCTTCAGAAGCTCCTCCACTTTTTTAAAAGGCTCAGTCCAATAACTCCACCCTTATCTCATTGTGCCATTATCTTTCTACTATTGCCAGTTCAAATAGCATGCCTTCTTGCAGGCAGAGTAATGCTTTATCCATCTCTGGGGTCATTCTTTCTTGGCAACAATGTTCTTTGGAGGGGTTAAATGGTTTCCTGGAGGAACTGAATAGATAGATATGCAGACCTTTCCTCCAAGGAACAGAGTCAAGGCCTTTGTGTAGCCACTTTTCTCTCTGGTTCTCTCAACTCTGACTCATTTGATCCATCTCTGTCTACTCTTTCTTTTAAGGTCCAAGTCCAAGGTCTATATCTAGATATATGAACTGGTTATGCATAAATTGATCATACTTGATGTAGGCCAGGGGAGTACCCAGAACTAAGTGAAATCAAAGAGCTAATACCACAGGATTATCACCTTCTTAGAAAGACACAAGAGAAACCAAGGAGGGACTTACCATGTACAACATAAATTACTATGACAAGGACATTCTGACTTCTTTGCCAGTTCTCTGCCATTCTGTAGTAACTTTACTATCCTTTTTGGTTTCCCAGGCAAGTAAGGTACAAAAAGGAACTGACCTCAGATATTTAGATGTCTAGATATTGAGTGTGAAGACTTTGAAGATGAAACATGTTCTGAGAAAAACAACTTCCAGATTAGCTGTCTCTTCTGCTTCTGTTCTGTGGTTAGGAAACTGAATAAAAGGAAGACAGACTCCAACCTAACGGGGGTTCTGCCTTGGATTGGATTGGATCTGGGATCCAATATGCAATATATGATGCATAAAAATGATGTTTCCACTTTTTCTCTGCATTTACATACCTAATTAAACAGTATGCTTATTGACTTTGGATGAAAGCGGATGAAGAAATACTAAGGAGAACAAAGGAAGGGGTATCAAGTAGGCAGAGCCCAAGACAGATACTGAATGAGTTATATTTGTAGTTAAGAATCTGGTGCTACAACAATGATTTGGGATGGGGAGAGGGAAGGAGAATGTGGCTGACTGATTGAAAGCCATATGCCTTGACAAATAAAATCATACTTCAATACGTATTCAGATACCATCAGTTCTTTCTCTGTTGATGGTTTGCATTTTTCATGTCCTTCTGATATCATCCTGCTCATCATTTCTTTCACAGTTACTATTGCTAACTGTATTACCCTCCATATTATTCCCTCCCCCTTGATATTTACTCTATTTTCTATCTTCCTTCACCCTATACCTCCTTGAGAGTGTTTTGCTTTTTACTGCCCCCTCCCCCAATCTGCCCTTCCTTCCTTTGCCTCTCCCCCCTCCATCCCCTTCCCCTCTCACTTTCCCACAGGGCAAGATCTATTACTATACCCCCTTAAGTGTGTATGTTATTCCCTCTTTGAGATAATTCTGATGAGAGTAAGGCTCACTCACTCCCCTGCTCCTTCCCCATATTCCCCTCTACTCCTTAAGCTTGTTCTTGTTTCTTTTATGTGAACTACTTTCCCCCACTCCACCTCTCCCTTTCCCTTTCTTCCAGTGCATTCCTCTTACCCCTTAACTTTATTTTGAAGATGTCATTATGGGTCAGCTAGGTGACACAGTGGACAAAGCATCAGCTCTGGATCCAGGAGGCCCTGAGTCCATATCTGACCCCAGATGTAAGCCACCCCCACCCCTGCCTGCCCCACAAAAAACAAGGAAAAACAAAAAAATAAATACCTTACAGATACCATCCCTTCATGTTCAATTCACACCTGTGCCCTCTGTCTAAGTATATTACTTTCAGCTGCTCTAATACTGAGAAAGATCTTATGAGCTAGAAGTATTATCTTCCCATGTAGGAATGTAAACAGTTTACTCTTTTAATCTCCCTCATTAATTCTTTTTCCTGTTTACCTTTTTATGCTTCTCTGGGGTCTTGTATTTGAAAGTCAAATTTTCTATTCAGTTCAGGTCTTTTCATTACAAATGCCTGAAAATCCTCTTTTTCATTGAAGTCCCATTTTTCCCCTGAAAGATTATAATCAGTTTTACTGCTTGGATGATTTTTGGCTGTAGTTCCACTTCCTTTGCCCTCCAGAATATCATATTCCATGCCCTCCAGTTCTTTAATGTAGATGCTGCTAGATCTTGTGTTATTCTCACTGTAGCTCCATAGTATTTGAATTCCTTTTTTATAGCAGCTTGCAATTTTTTCTCCTTGACCTGGGATCTATGGAATTTGGCTATAATATTCCTGGAAGTTTTCCTTTTGGGATCTCTTTCAGGAGGTGATCGGTGGATTCTTTCAACTTCTATTTTACCTTCTGCTTCTAGAATATCAGGGCAATTTTCCCTGATAATTTCTTGGAAGATTATGTCTAAACTTTTATTTTGTTCATGATTTTCAGGTAGTCCAATGATTTTCAAATGATCTCTTCTGGATCTATTTTCCAGGTCAGCTGTTTTTCCAAGCAGATAGTTCATATTGACATCTTTTTTTTATTCAGTTGGATTTGCTTTACTGTGTCTTGGTTTCTCATAAAGTCACTAGCTTCCATTTGTTCAATCCCAATTCTTAGGAAATTATTTTCTTCAGAGATCTTTTATATATCCTTTTCCATTTGGCTTTTCAAGTTGTTGACTTTTTTTCTCATGACTCTACTGTATTGTTCTCATTTCTCTTTCCATTCTTTCCTCCATCTCTCTAAATCTTCCTTCTATCTTTCCTACTTTCTCTTCAAAGTCCCTTTTGAACACTACCATGGCCTAAGACCAATTACTATTTTTTCTTTGAAGCTTTGGATGTTGGACCTTTGACTTTGTTATTATCTTCTTCTGAGGCTGTATTCTGGTCTACCTCTCCCCCAAAGAAGCTGTCTATTATTTGCTGTTTTCTTTTCCTACTCATCTCAACTCAGAATCAGATGTCTGATTGAAATCTGATTCTCTATGGTTGGAAACTTGGTGTGCCTGTGCCCCTCCCCTACTGCGCCACCACCACTAGATTCAGCCTACTGCTTCAGAACCATGGTCCTTCGCCCCAACTCCAGCAGAGACTGCAGGCACTTCACCACAACCAACCACCAAACTCCCTCACCAGTCCTCAAACTAAGCCTCAGAAGAAGCCACTGGCACTGAACACTCAGAGGCAGTGGAAGTGTGGTCTGTTCCTGGCTGGGTCCAGACCGTGTGCTGAGCTCCTCACTCAGCCTGATTAGCAGATGATCCCAATTGCTGTCTTTGGCTGGAAAATAGTCTTACTCTGTTCCTATGTGAGTTAGGCTGCTCTGGGGGTTTTTTATGGCATTATTTGGGAGGGAGTGGTCGGGTTTATTGGGAGCTTGTGGGAGTCACAGCCTCTCCTCTGTCATCTTGACTCCACCTCCTGAAAACCATATGTCTTGAGATCCCAACTGTTCACAGGATGTAGATTGATACCCTTGCTTACATTTGTTAGACTATCATCTAGGAAAGTTTCCTGGAAGAAGGTGGTGGATAACTTAGTTGTTTCAAAGGAAAGGAGAAATGTTTCATGAAAGTGGGGTATTCATTGAATTCAACAAACATTTGTTAAGTTCCTCCTTTGTACAGTGCAGTGTATTAGGCTAGGGAATACAAAGACAAAACAACATGATCCTGCCATCTAGAGCTTACTATTATTGGGGGAGCAGTAGAGAGAAAGGTAGTAAATATAACATAGTGGAAAGAGTCAGCATTACCTGATGGTCTAGGGGAGGGGGGGAGGGAGAAAAATCTGAAATTGTAAAGCTGTATAAAACAAAAGTTGAGAACTATATTTACATGTAACGGAAAAAATAAAATACCTTATATGTAAAAAAAAAAAAAAAAAAGAGTCAGCAGAGACTTATATTCAGTTGAACTGCTTTACCACTTACTGCCTATGTGACCCTGGCAAATCACTTAACCTTCTAGTCCTCAGTTTCCTCATCTGCAAAATGAAAGGGTTGAACTAATTCACCTTTGAGGTCCTTTCAGCTCACAATTTATGTGTGATCAGTGTGATTTGAATTATACTATGATTGGGGGCCAAGGTGAGATCCAAGCAAAGTACGGTGTGAGTGACATGTGGGCAATGAAGAACTCATTGTGTCCTTTTTCTCAGTCCTAGGGGAGAACTCATTTATTTCTAAGGGAGTTTAGCCAGAGGACAAGTGAAGGAGGCTGTGTGATGCTGTGCCTCCCACTGATCAGGACCCAAGTCTTGGGAGAAGCTGAGAGTATACTTCTTGGTTTTAGAAAAACACACACACACACATGAAAAAAAGTGTCTAATTTCCAGCCTTCCTGAAAAGGAAAGGGAAGTAGAAAGGATGAGCAGTTGCAGCAGAAAATGAATGGCATCTTTAGAGCATTTTCAGCTGTAACCCTCCTAGAGGTTATTAGCGGCACTTCTCAGAAGAAGAAAAAAAGCACACATAAAAAAAACCCAACACGATTTTTATCTCTGAGTGTCACGGCTGAGAGCACTTAGGGAATCTCAGAGTAGGGAGAACAGGGAGGGACAGGGAATTGGGAGGCCGAGGGGCTCCCATGGCAGCTGTCTCTGGGATCAAGGTTCCTCTCTCCTTCTAGACACCCAGAGGTCCAATGGCCCCTTGCAACCCCTGCCGCCAGGGGCAGGTTTTTCAGAGAAAGTATTGGATCATGACAGAAATTTTTCTAAATTAGGCGGACAGGTAAGGAGAGGAACAAAGATGGGAGCCTCAGAAGCTGATAGCAAGGAGATGCCAAGCTGGGGAATGTGTCTCTCTAGTGCTGACATGGCTTTTTTGTCTCTTGTCACAGAGACAAAGGTAGCAAGAAATCTAGTAGGGTGTTTTCTGGGTGATCTCTTTCGGCAAACGAGTTTAGGATGGGAAAGTAGGTTTCTTGTCCTGTACTGAAGGACAGGTGGCCATGGATGCAGCTCACTCTAGTGACTATTTTACTTCAGGTTTGGGTCTGATTCAGGGTGTAGAAGCTGTTGCTGATAACAACAGCTGGACTGAATATGCTTCTTTTGGGGGGTGGGCTTTAATATTAGATGATCTCATTTAGTTCTTACAACAACCCCTGAAGAGATATTTCAGATATTATTTTCCCCAGTTTACAGATGGGCAAGTGAAGCTTAGAGAGAGTAAGGTGACTGACCCATGGTCACAAAATCAGTGAAGGCAAGATTCAATGTAGGGTTCTAGGGTCAGCACTGGCTCTGAGTGAGTCTCAGGCACAGGTAGAGGCAGAAGGTAGAAGCTTTGGGGGATGGGGTGAGGTATAGAACTGGGTGTGTACATGCATATAGAGGAGGAGGGGCACTATACTTCTTCCAAGAAAAGTTTGGCCATCCGTAAATATCACGCAGATCCTGCCAATGCAGTCCCAGATCAACAAAACTTAGTCCAGTGGGCATTTTCCATCTATTATAGAGTGAAATTATGCTTTCTTTCTAATCTCTGTGCATGTCTCTGTCTCTCTGTCTCTCCTATTTGACTGTCAGATTCCCCATACATAAAATAATCTCAAGCTCTAACATTCTAAGACTATAAAATTCTTTCCCATAATACATAATGACTTGATGATGGCATGTACAACTCTCCTTGGGCCAGAGAGAAGGCATGATTCCCAATGCCAGGGAGATAACCATAGCCTTAGAGTCAGGAAATGTTCTTCTAGTCTTGGCTCTCCCAATCACTTGTTGTACAGGCCTGGGCAGAGCATTTGACTTAAACTCAATATATTCATGAACAACATTTCAGGATTGCATTTGTACTGAAAAAAATTTCAGCTTATTAAAAAATCTTAAGAGGGAGGAAAAGAAATTCAAGGTCTCTCTGAAGCTTACTTTCCTCATCTGTAAAACAGGGATAATAATCCTTGCTCTGACTGCCTCCAATAAGAAGTTCATTTATAGGGGCTGGCAGAGGTCAAGTAACTGAAGCAGGGACCTTAAAGGACATCTAAAGATCATCTGCTCCTTTGGTCACCTAGATGAGGCTACATGGTCAGTGGAAAGCATGCTGGTCCAGATTCAAAAGACTTGGTTCCAATCCCACCTCTGAAGATTCCTATCTGTGTGACCTTGGGGCAAGACACAACATCTCTCACCTCAGCTTTTTATCTCTAAAAGGAGACACTTGGATTATATATCCTCTGAGGTCCCTTCCATCTCCAGCTCTGTGACCTGATGATCTGAAGTGTAACATCCTTTCTTTTTTTTCCATAAAAATATTTTATATTTCCAGTTACATGTAGAGATAGTTTGCAACATTTGTTTTTATAAAAATGTTTGGTTTCAAATTTTCTGACTCTTCCCCCCCCCTCCTCCTCCCCAATACATCAAGCAATCTGATATAGGTATATATATGTACTATCACATTTAAACATATTTCTGCATTAGTCATGTTGTGAAAGAAGAATCAGAGCAAAAGGGAAAAACCTCAAAAAACAAAAACAAAAGAAGTGGAAACAGTATTGTTCAATCTGCATCTAGATTCTACAGTTCTTTTTTTCTGGATTTGGAGAGCATTTTCCATCATGAGTCCTTTGGAGCTATCTTGGACCATTGTATTACTGAGAAGAGTCAAGTCTATCACAGTTGATCAACACACAATGTTGTTGAATACGTGTGTATCCTGCAACATCCTTTCTAAGGCCACCCTGCCCAAAATTTCATTCACAGGTTGAGTTCTTGGTGGCAGGGGATGACTACTCAAGGTTCAAAAATAATCTATCAGTCCACACTCCTAAATCTGTAGCTCACAATCCTACCCCCATCCAACCAGTATTCTTACTTTAATTGTCATCCAGCAGCACAATTAGCTCAAAGCAAAGGTATTTACTGATATGGCATTATAAGAAATGATAGCTGAAACACATCCCTTCCTTGCTCCCCGTAAAGCTGGGGCACAGCGCTTCCTCAAATGCACACGTGGGAAGAGTGAAACATACATGGGGTACACTGGCGGTGAGCAAGTCACACAGAGAACAAATGCAGCCAAGGCAACTCATGCCTCTGGCACTCTGGGGCCCCTGATGTCCTCTCTTCTTTTCTGATGTCCTCGTACTGTTTCCCTCCTTGGTTACAATGTCTCTACTAGTAAGCTGCCTCCACTATGCTTCCTTTGTTCCCCTCTATAACTCAATTCCTGACTGCAAGAGCTAATGTTCTCTGGAATTCAGAGCTGATTCTCTTTCTCTGCTGCAAGGGGTCACTTTCCTTAGAGTTGTTACAACCGATTGTTTCTGGTCCCTGCTGGGATGACTCCCTTATGAGATATCATCGTTAAGGAGGGGTGAGTGATCCCTTCCACAATTCCTGTTGCTCTCTGATAGAAAGTTCAAGGAGAAAGGCAAAAAATGTGATTCCCTCTCAAAAAACTAAGTTCTTCCTCTACAGATGGCTTCTCTTCTAGACTTGCCATGGTTCACATGCATTGAAGCTGCTTCCTGCCTAAACTGCCTTCCAGAGCTGGAAAGGGGTTTTTTTGTGTGTAGATTTTTTTAAATGGACTACCAGAGTTTTGATCTCTGGCCAGTCAAAAGCAAATGCTCTTTTGGTTTCTCTTTTACCTCTGTAAGGGGTAACAGAATTGTAGACACACTCTTTTCACTTTTTTAGCACATTAAAGTCTTACTCTGTTACCTGCTCCTTCTGTGATTTTATCAGCTGGTGGGGAGAAATCAGTTGATTGGGCATCCTGACTGATTTCACACTGCTTCCCTAACACACACACACACACACACACACACACATTATATAAGTATTGGGTTGATTATTGTTCTCAGAGCAAGATGGAGAAACCATGGAATGAGGGTATATGGGAGTGAGGGGGTATACATAGGACAGTAGGGTGGATGATAGGAACATGGCTGGGTTGGATGGTCAGATGGGATTTGAAGCATTGTCCTAGGTCTGAGACTGGTTAGAGATTGTGGGCCATGTGTGTTTGCACTGACTGAATCCCCAGTCAAGACATCACAGCCCCAGTCAGGGTACTCTTTCCAAGTCTGATGATGGTGAAGGTGAGAGTGACATCAATGATAGTGGTGGTGGTGACTCCACGGCAGTGATGGAGATGGTGATTTTGATGACGACAGGGAGGAGGAGGAGGAGGAGGAGGAGGAGGAGAAAGAGATGAAGGACGGGGAGGAGGAGAAGGAGAAGCAGTAGGAGAAGGAGGAGGAAAAAGAGGAGGAAGAGGAGGAGGAGGATCTTTTCTCTATTAAGGGAGCTGGGTTAGTGACAATTGGAACTCAATTGCCCAAGTGGAAGAGTTTCAAAGCTGTAGCTCAGGATTGTCTCCATCTACTCTAGCCACAAGCTCCCCTTTCCTCCATGGTATGAAGAGACTGCCTTTTGAACGGAGAGGAAAGTAGGCTGATTGGGAACAGGGGAAAGCATGGTGTTCCACTTGTCTCTTTTCCTCCTCTCCCCCAAATCCCTTCCCAGAATCAGGTGACCTTGACTCTAGCTTCCTCCCTCTTAATGACTTTTTAATAAATTGAAAAAATTGTTTCAGTACAAAATGCGATCCTGGGACATTGTTCGTGAATATATCGAGCTTAAGTCAAATGCTTTGCGTCCTCAAATCCGACTGATTAATAATTAGAACCAGCAATTCTGTCTTAGCCCTAATGTGTTTAGGAAAAACTGATGGATTTAATTTTTTTATCAGCCCAAAAGTAAGAAAATGTATCTTTCCTAAAGTATCTAATACAACAATGCAGAATAATTAGTTTCTCTGGAAACAGGCATAATGGAACAGAATAATAAATCACTCCTTGCTTTGCTCCTGTGCAACTGATGGAGAGAGATTTCCCCTCCCATGGGCTGGGGACGCTAGAGGAAAGATCAGTCAAACGGTGGTGAGCCAGAGAGAGCCAGAATGGGGAGGGGGAGCTTGTGTCCCTGTAAGCTTCAAAGAACCTTGCCAGGGGGGCCGATGGGCAGCTGGGAGGGAGAGAGAGAGAGGCGGGGCACAAAGCCCATTTCTTTATTCTCCAGTGATCAGACGTGTCCCCAAGGTCTAGAACAGCCGAGTACCAAAGGCCAAGGCCCCGTTGTAGTGGTCGAGGGGACATGGGCATCTGGGGCTCCCGTCTTGATTACTTCCCTTTCCCTCAGTTTCTCTGCCTGGGTAGCAGAGATAACACTCAGCTCACAGGGCTGTTGTGACAAATAATTATTTTGGACAAGTGCTTTTGGGATCCCAAGATGAGAGAGGTACGATAGGCAGGCAGAGGAGGGTTATTAATTTGTTGTTCATGATTGCATTCTCTGCCCCCACCCTCATACACATGCGCCAGCTTTTCTTTCCCTCGTCAATACCCCTCTTTGGCTCCTGTCTGCATGACAGGAAAACAGAGGGGAGGGGAGGGAAAGAGAGGAGGAGAGGAGAGGTTTGGGAGGAACGGGAAGGGAGCTAGGGGAGGGGAAGAAAGGGAGAGAGGAAGGAGAGCCGAGAGAGAAGATGAAGGAAAGGGAGAGGAGGGGAGGAAAGGAAGATGGGAGAGGAAGGAAAAGAGAAGAGGGGAAGGGGAGAGGCGGAGGGAAGGAAGAGGGAAATGAGATGGGAAAGCGGAAGGGGAGAAGGGAAGGGGAAGGGAAAAGGGGATGGTGAAGGCGAAGGGGAGAAGAGAGGATAAAAGGAAAGGGAAGAAGAAAGGAGGGGAAGAAGAGGAAGGAAGGAAGGAGAGAGGAAGGAGATGAAACGGGAGAGGAGGAGTGCGAGGGCATAGTTTGGTATGGGAAATGAAGGGAAGGGAAGGAGAGAAAGGGCTATAGGGGAAGAAGGAAGAGAGAAGGGGACGAGGGAAGAGGAGGGTAAAGAGAGAGGGAAGGGGACAAGGGCATGAAGAGAGAGGGGAATGGAAAGGAGAGAGGAGCTTTAGCATTGTCACCAACAGATTTTATTGTCATGCAAGGTACCCCTCTTGACTCTCTGCATGGCTGCAAAACATTTCCAAGTACAAACAAACCCAAGATGACACCTGACTATCCACTTAACAAATGCTCATTGATTGATAAATTGATTTCAGAATGAAAACCTGTCATCTGATGTCCTACTTAATCCCTATGAGCAGGGCCCCTGCCCAGCCCTCTGTAGGGTAACAGCATGGAGGATGCAGAGGGGTTTAAAGGTTTGAGTGAGTGCTGAACTACCCAGGACA
This sequence comes from Dromiciops gliroides, assembly GCF_019393635.1. NCBI lineage: Eukaryota > Metazoa > Chordata > Mammalia > Microbiotheria > Microbiotheriidae > Dromiciops > Dromiciops gliroides. The sequence goes on along the minus strand of NC_057861.1, from coordinate 676,385,368 downwards.
GCTTCCTCCTCTAGGCTCTCCATCTCAACCAATGATGGGAGACTCTGCTAGAGAGTCCTTAGAGTTAGCAGGACTAATTAAGATACATGAGGAAAGCAGCCTAGTGTGATTTTTTAAAAAAGAGCCATGGGACTGAGTCAAGAGATCTGGTCTCTAATTCTGACATTTACAAGATGTTCTCAACTCCTCTTAGGCCTCAGTTTCCCCCTTCTATAAATGTAAATAGCAATACCTCCTTGGACACAGCCATTTGTCCACAAGTTCTCCTTTTATGGTTGTTGAATCATCTGGTCCAGGGTGGGTAAGGAAGAAACACTGTGTTAACCCTTCTTTCTTCCTACGTGGTCTTGGGTTCTGATTCTGTATCACAGACAGGCTCAGCTGGGAGCAATAACATTTATCCCCCCATGATCTGGACCCAGTGACCTCAATCCAAACAACTGATCCATTGGGTACAAATGCAAACATAGAATCCCAGAAAGTCAGAGGCTCTTCCTCTATTATACTAGATGTGCCAGTGTGATAGGGTGGATAGAGGAATACACCTATAGTCAAGAACCTTGGATTCAAATCCCACTTCTCTATACTAGCAGTGTGACCCTGGGTTAAGTCATGCTCACCTGCCTAGGCCTCCATTTTCTCATCTGTACGCTTAGGCATCATTACTACCACATTGCCTAACTCAAAGGCTTGGTGAGAGAAACCTAAATGCTATAAACACACTCACAAACTTTTAAGGCCTCTTTATAAATGCCAGCCCCTACCATTGCATCAGCACCCAGGAGCAGGTCAGAGCTGCCTCACCCTCTCTGGGAAGCCCTCCAGAGGACGCCCTCCAGAACTATCAGAAGAAGATGGAGGCCTGTCACCCAGTTGCAATATGCTCTCAGGCTTCATGTTGCCTCCAAATGCTGGGCTTGGCCAGAGTCATCTTCTATAGTCACGTGATCAAGGGATTTAGAGCAGGAAAGGACCTTAAGATGTCAACTAATCCTACTGGCCCTATTTCATCCATGGACTGCTAAAATTTAATGGAGGGCGCAATGACTTCCAAGGTCCAACAGCTTCAAGAGGCAGAGCAGGACCTAATGCCAGAAGTCCCAGATTTCAATTCTGCGGTTCTGTCGTGATGCTGGCACCTTAGCATGACCCTGCTCCCTTTCAAATCCTGCCTCAGACACTTACTTAGTAGCTTTGGGGTCTCTGGATATTCATTTAACGTTTTTGAGGCCTCAGTTGGCTCATCTGTAAACTCAGGTGCTGAATTTGATGGGCTCCAAGCTCCCCTTCTGGACTCCAAAATCTATCTAGGACCTACCTCATTCCCCATAGTTCGCCACTCATCCCCACTATGGAACATCTCTACAAAAGGTGATCCAGCAGCTCAAGGGATCTGGAAGGGTCTCCCTCTGGTCTGCCCCTACCTCTTGACCCAATAGGCCAGCTTCATGTGGTGTGGGAGTCTCTGAAGAGGTGCCCAGCTCCTCCTGGGCTATGAGTGCCGTAAATTACTTCCCCATCACCGGCTGGCGCCCGAGGCTATCAGGATGGCGTATTGGGTAATGACAGGATAATTGTTTGTTTTATTGATCGTTATAAACCCTTCTGCGCCCCAGTGTGATGGATGGCGGGAGATTCATTGCTGGTGCTTCTCCTCGCCTTCTCGGGCCTGTCACCAGGGCAGCTGGGGAGTGCCAAATGCCATAGAAGCCAATGAATACTCCACCCTCGTGCTGCCTCCCTCCCTATGTGTCACTGGGAGGACAGTGCCATTGAGGGAAAATGTCCTAGTCTGGGACTCAGGAAACCCGAACTCTTGTCCAGCTCTAGCACTGACTGGCTGTGTGGCCCTAGGCAGGTCGCTTTCCTTTTGTGGGTCTCAGTTTCCTTCTCTGTAAAATGGGGTTAGTCATGCAATATGATAGCTGCTGGACCACTTGAAGATCATCTAGTCTCACCCCATCATTTTACAGAGGAGGAAACCAACACCCAGAAATGAAGTGACTCCCCTAAGGTCACGCAGGTAGTAAATAGCAGAGCCAGGCTTTTAGCTTCTGACTCCTAATTCAGGGCTTGTCTTAATACTCCATCCCAAAGGCCAATGGGCAAGGACACATCATGGAGTGGCTTAGAGAGGTGGCCTTGGAGTTAACATAACTCAGGTTTAAGACACGATACTTGACAAGTCAGCCTCTCTGTTGCAGAGGTGACTCTTTAAGACCATATATTGAAAAGTATTTTACCTGCACTGGTGGAGGGGCTTTCCTCATCTGGGAGCACCTTATTCCAATGAAATCATAATTCTGGATCAAATTTTTTTTTAATATCTTTACTATGTCTCAGTTTCTTCATCTAAAATATGGAGAGGATACTTGCACTCCCTAACTCACTAGGTGGTCATGAAGAAAGCTCTTTGAAAACCTTGAAGTGATATTTAATGTGAATTATTTTGAATAAAGGACCCTGCACAGTTACTGTTATTGTTGTCGTCGTCGTCATCATCATCTCTCTAACTGCCCTGAACTTCATTATCCAATTAAGCAGAGAATAACAGAGAGTAGAAACAAAACCCCAGAATGGATGGGGACTCAGAGGTGTGGCCCTAGTGAGGCAGTCTGGAAAGCCTTTGTTGGGCTCAGGCTGGAAGCCACAGCCTGCCCAGCCATCCCTTGCAGCCCAGGTCCTGAGTCCCCGAGACACACTGGGCTACCTGGGACAGGCTGGCCAGAGTGGGAGCTGTCCAGCATGGCTTCAGAGAAAGATAAAAGCTCTCCAATCCTTTGATTCATTTTTCCAGGCAAGCGTTCCCCTCCCCCCCCACCCCTTCTCACACACATTACTATTTATCCCAAACATGATTTCCCTGTACATGGAAAAAGAAAAGCTATTTTTGGCTCTAGTGGTGTAATCTAACATGTATAATAAACTCCCTCCCTACATCTTCAGTCCTATCCGCCCAAGAGCCTTCCCCACTCAGGGAGCCCCCACAGCCCCTATTCCAGAAGGTCATTGGCAGGGGGATATTGTGCCAAGGCCCTTCTCAGAGGCTGCAAACAGCTGGAGTGGGGCTAGACCCTTCCTCGGAGAGTCATGGACAAAAGGGTCAGGTGGTCACTCCTTTTTGAGGGGGTACCTTTGTCATGGGGCCTCCTTTCTCAGGGACAAGGAACAGCTAGAGCTGAACTTCTGAGTTCCTAGACTGATCCCTCTGATGGGAGAAATTTTTTCTTGCCTAAATTTATGAATGTCCAGGGGCTAAAAGGAGGGGTCAAGACATATTCTCAGTGTATAACCTATATCAGATTGCTTGCTGCCTTCGGGAGGGTGAAGGGAAGGGAGAGAAAATTCAAAACTGAAAAAAAATTCCTTTACATATAATTGGAATAAAAAAGTTTAAAAAAAATAAAATTTAAAAAAAGAAATCTTCCCAGAGAGACAGGGAAATTTTCTCAGCATCCAGCCTTTGAATGCCGACTGAAATACCCACTCTGGCAAACAGTGTCAAACCCCCAGTCCCCTCTATTTGCCTGGGCTCTGAACTGTGTGATTAGCAGTTGAGGTGAGCTACAGTGAATGATCTACATTCTTACCTGGGCCCCTAAGTCCCATAGGAATGTTTTGGGGGAGACTTTTCAGGATCAAAGTTCATTTGGGGGGCGGTGTTTGGCGATCCTTTGGGACTAAGGTTAGGAGTAAGTCTATGACCAGAATTAGGGCCTAGTCCATGACCAGGATACTGGGGTCAGTCTGTGACTAAGGTCAATGTCAGCAATGAGACTAAGGTGAATGGTCAGTCTGAGACAAGGTCTTGTCTGAACCAAAGATTAGGACTCAGTGTATGATTGGGATCAGAAGTCCGTCTGTGTCCAAGAAGCAGAGTGAAAATCATAGGAGGATCCAGCAAGAATCTTGGACCTTAACAGCCACCAGTGTTAACCATCTAAAATAAGCCCCCCTCAAAGTAAGTGGCTTGTGGAGGCTTGTTGCCAAGTGGCAGCATCTCTACGAGTGTGGGATGTTCTCCTCTGCCCCTCTCTCTACCCTCCCCAGCCTTCACACCCAGAGCACATGTCTGGAACTCTTGGAATGGTCCCCAGCCATGGTATGCCCATGTCCCCACCCACTCGGCCGGGGGAAGCTCATGCTCTGGAAAGGTTCCTCCAACGTCTGGTCAGACGTTGCTTCCCGAATGCACGAAAGCCCCATCAGACACAGAAGAAACAGTCTGGCACGATTGCATTAATTTTCATGAACCCAGCAAGCCCTCAAAAAATCATGCAAACAGGCAGCATAATGACGGCCTGGAAGGGGCAGCATGCCCTCCTCCCTCTCTCCTCCCTCCCTTGATGGATAATCTGCATTTCATCCTTGGAGATAGGAGAATTGCAGCTCAGTAGGCAGGCAGGCAGGCACACTTGGGGAGAGGAGTACAAGCAGCTACCATTTTCCTCCCTCAAAGAAGGGGCCCAAAATCGGATCATTCAGTGCCAAATAGACACGAATGCTCTAAGCTGACGTACCCAGCTGCACAGGGCACTGGGCACTGGATCTGGGCAACACTGAGGCACCCCACACTCTCCTACCAAGAGCCCTTGTGGCCAAGGTCTTAAGGTTTGTGATGTGACTGTCTATGAGGATCTATATCTATTCTGGGAATTCTTTTACAGCCTATAAGAGGCTCAAGCCCAGCAGGTTGGTCATTATCAGTCCGTCACTCTAACATACATTCTTAGCTCATAGCTTAGTTATAGTTTGCTGACCCCAGCAACATGGAGATAACTAAAATGTTTTGGTTTTGGTTTCTTCACATCCCCAGCAATTAGCACAGTGCTTGGCACATAGTAAGCACTTAATAAACACTTATTGATTGATGTTGCTCCAGAGGATAAGGAGAGAGGTAATTATAGCAGAGGGAATGATGAGAGACACATTCATGGACATGTATCTAACTGAGCAGGAGAGCAGATGGAAGCAGGGCAGGGACACAGGAGGAAAGAAGGTTGGCTATGTAGGTTCTTGGGGAGAACTTATCTCTATGGGAGCCTTTTTCTTCCTGGGGAGACATCTGCCCCCCTCCCATCCTCAGCAGCAAGAGATTGGCCCACAAAGAAGCCCATTTGGGAGATGAGCAAGGGAGTCTCTTGCTGCTTGGGGCTAGGGGGCGGGGTTCCTTCTCATTGAAGGGATATGAAGCTCCAGTTACAGCTTGCCTCTCATAGGCGAGCAGCTGTCCCATCCCTACTGAAGGTCCTACTCTCCAAAACAAGGTGAGATAGAGAAACATCTGACTGTTCAGTTCTTAGAATATTAGCTTCTGGAAGGCAGCCTCCCACTTTACAGATTCCTGCCCCTACATCATGGGCCAGGATCAAATGCAATCACCTCCAGGCCTCCTTCCCTGACTGTCAAGTCAGATCCGGACTATTCTTCCTCTGAGCCACAGGAGACCTTCCCATAGTATCTCAGAGTTGGCCAGCTGGTCCTACCTGTATCTGACCAAGAATCACATGACAAATGGTAATTCATCTATGAAGACCTCTAATAGGATGGTGACAGGAGGGCAGAACCCACCCCCTTCTTACGGCCACTTTTACAGACCCTTCTAGCACTGACATTCTGTCTTATGTTATAAAACCCCGTCCACCTAATGGCTTTTCATGGCACTTTTATTTATTTTTTTTTGTGGGGCAGTAAGGGTTAAGTGACTTGCCCCAGGGATCAACAGCTAGTAAGTGTCAAGTGTTCTGAGGCTGGATTGTGAACTCAGGTCCTCCTGAATCCAGGGCTGGTCTCTTATCCACTGTGCCACCTAGCTGCCCCCCATGTCACTTTCAAGACAGAAAATTGGACATGGGATTGTGCCCAGAATAAGGCAACCAGAACTCGCCTCAGACACTTATAGCTGTATGCCCCCTGAGCAAGTCACCTCATTTCTGTCTGCCTCAGTTCCTCATCTGGAAATGGGGATATATACAGCACTTACCTCCAAGGACTGTTGTTCGGGATCAAAAGGACACAATATTTGTAATGCACTTAGCACAGGGCCTGGCACATAGTAGGTAAATTCTTATTCTCTCTCTTTTTTAAATATTAATAAAGTATTTTATTTTTTTCCATTACATGTAAAGATAGTTCTCAACTTTTGTTTATACAAGCTTTCCAATTTCAGATTTTTCTCCCCTCCCTCCCCCTCCCCCTCCCCCCCTACCCTCCCCTAGACAGCAGGTAATCTGATTTAGGTTATATATATATATATACATAATAACATTAATCTTATTTCTGCATCCTGTCATAAGAGAAAATCAGAGCAATGATGAAAAACCTCAAAATAGAAAAACATCAGCACCAAAAACAAAGAAATAGTATGGTTCATTCAGCATCTATACTCCACAGTTGGTTTTTTTCCCTGGTTTTGGTGATCCTCTTCTATCATGAGTTCTCTGGAACTCTTCTGTACTATTGCATTGGTGAGAAGAATATAGTCCATCACAGTAGATCAACACTCAATGTTGATGATACTGTGTACAAAGTTCTTCTGGTTCTGCTCATCCCACTCATCATCAGCCCATGCAAGACCCTCTAGGTTTCTCTGAACTCCTCCTGTTCATCGTTTCTTACAGCACAATAGTATTCCATTGTATTCATATACCACAACTTGTCCAGCCATTCCCCAATGGATGGGCCATTCCCTTCAACTTCCAATTCCTTGCCACCACATAAAGAGCAGCTATAAATATTTTTGTACATGTGGGTCCCTCTTCCCCTTTCCATGATTTCTTTGGGAAAAAGACGCAATGCTATTCTCTTCCCCATGTCTAAGGCCCCCCTCTAGCTCTGACATTTTGTTCATTCAGTTGGAAGGAAGAAAAGGAGGGAGGGAAGGAAAGAGGGGAGGGAGGGTGGGAGAGAGGGAGGGAAGGAAAGAAGGAAGGAAGGAAGGGAGGAAGGAAGGAAGGGAGGAAGGAAGGAAGGAAGGAAGGAAGGAAGGAAGGAAGGAAGGAAGGAAGGAAGAAGGAAGGAAGGAAGGAAGGAAGGAAGGAAGAAGGTAAACAAGTACTTATTAAGCACCTACCTTGTGGTAGGCAGTGAGCTAAGCACGTTATAAATATTATCTCATTTGATCCTCACAATAACCCTGGGAGGCAGATGCTATTAATTATCACCCCCATTTTACAGTTGAGAACACTGAAGCAGACAGAAGTTAAGTGACTTGGCCAGGGTCTCACAGATAGTGTCTGGGGGTAGGATTTGAACTCTGGTTCTCCTGACTCCAGGTGCAGGGCTCCATCCACTGTGCCACCAATCAGCAAGAATTTACTAAGTACTGCTTTGTATTAAACACTATGCTCATCCCTAGATATACAAAGGCAGAAGTGAAACAATTTCCATCACCAAGGAAATTACATTTTCTTGGCTAGACAACATGCACATATAGAAATAAATAGAAAAAAATTTTAAAGGTATATTTTTTCCAAGGAGGAGAAGGTCGGGGTGAGGTAGATCATAAAAGGTTTGGTGGAGAAGGTGGCCCTTGGGCTGAGTTTTGAAGGCAACAAAGGGATAATATGAGATGGGAGGGAGATCATTTCGGGCAGGGCAGACAGCCTATTAAAAGGAAAAGAGATAGGAAATGGTGTTCTGTGTGCACCAAACAGCAATGGGGATAGACTGCATGAAAGGAAATTGATCCACATAAAGCCTGAAAAGCAAGGTTGGATCTGGATTGTGAAAGGCTTTTTAATATCCAAATAATGGAATTGGTGTATGGCCCCTGCAGGTAATAGGGAGCCATTGGAATTTATTGAGCAGGAGAATGACTCAATCGGGGCTTTAGGAAGGTCATTTGGCAGCTGTGGGGAAAATGGGTTGGAGAGGGACACTTGAGGCAAAGAGGCCAATAAGACTCCTTGCATTGGGGCTTGAACTAGGATTGGTGGAGACACGGGCCAAGCAAAGGACACAGGTGTCAGAGTGTCCAGGAGGTAGAATGGACAAAGCTCAGAACAATTAATTTATGGCCATGGAGGAAAAGGGAATAAGGACATGAAGGTGATTTCCTAGGTCACCCACTCTGGGCTCCCAGTAGTGCCCTCAACAGAAATAGGGACATTCACAAAAAGGAGTTGTTCTAGTTTCTAAGCCCAGTCTGTGTTCTAGGTACTGAGGTCTCTCTAGCTCTGCTACATATCCTATGTTCCAAAGTCCCCCATCCGTTCTGAACCTTTAGCAATCTAAGAATATTGTGACAAGCATCAAACACGCTCAGCATCTCTCTCCTCTCTTCTCCTTCACACTGATTTTCCTGAGGCATCCTGGGAAAGACAGAAGCCTTGGTCACAAGGCATTACCTATGTATGTGCTGCACAGAAACAAGTAGGCCTTATCTTATTAATGACTCACAGCTGGAATCTATCAGCTGCTAATCAGCCAGGATGCGCCTGCCCTCCCCTGAGGGAGCAAGGCTCAAAACGGGCCAGGCCCTACTCGGAAGGGAGGTGGGAAGACTGGGAACCAGCTGATAAAGTGCCAAGTCATTTGCCTTATTTACTGACCCCCCCCCACACTTATAACCACATATTTCTTCCCTCCCTGATGTTGAGGAGGGGGGGGAGAAGAAAGAACTCATTTATTTTTCCTTCACAATAGCCTTTCCATGGCTCCAGCTTGTCTGTGACAGCAGGAGCCTCTCCCAAGGACTTGGTAGGAACATCCACCTAGAGATGAATGGCCCCTTCTGTTGAAGTCAATGGAAGGGTGCTTAGGTGCTGCCAACGCTTTCACAGAAAGAACCGATAGTCGTGAAAGGGTTTCAAATGAGTGGGTGTTCTCCTTCCTCAAATATCTCATAGAGCTTGCCTGGACCATGCCTTTGCACTTACCTTCCTTTCCCTTAGACATCTATCTGTCCTTTCCCCCCTCAACTTCCACCTGATTCGTTCCATTGAGGGCTCCTTGAGAGTATGGTCTTTGTGGATGTGTCTGTATACTTCCAGTTCTAAGACAATAGTAAATTCTTCTTGGATGGATAGATAGACTGACTGAATGAATGAATGAATGAGTACATAATTCTAACCCCAGTTCTGCCACTAATTTACTGTGTGACTTGAGCAAGAGACAGTGTTACAGTAGAGAACAGACCCTAGATTTGCAATGAGGAGACTGGGGTTCGGTTCTAAATCAGTGTCTCTTAGAGCAGTTAGGTAATACAGTAGATAGAGTGTGGGGCCTACAGTCAGGAAGACATGAGGTTTAACTCAGGCCTCACAAAATACTAGTTGTGTCACCTTGGACAAGTCACTTAATCTCTGACTGCCTCAGTTTCCTCAACTGGAAAATGAATATAATAATAATAGCACCTACCTCCCAGAAGTGGTGAGGATCAAATGAGAGCATAATTGTAAAGTGCTTTAAACCAGTGTCTACTGCATAGTAGGCATTTAATCAATGCTTGTTTCTTCCTTCCTCCTTCCCTCCCTCCCCTCTTTCCCTTCCTTCCTTCCTTCCTTCCTTCTATCTATGTGACCTAGCCAAGTCATTTCCTCTTCTGGGAATGTTTCCGCGCATTTATAAATAAAGGAGGGTAAACTAGGCCTGTGAGGTCTTTTCTAGCTCTGATCTATGTTCTCTGGTCTAAAGTGCCCAAATTCATGTAACCAATTTTCGACTGCTCTTATCAAGCCTTGAGAGGCCAGGAAATCATGTTTCTATCAGCAGTGGCCATTGACAGCAACAGTCACCATAAAACTTCCAATCTCTCATTTTAGTCGCAAAAGATAACTCCCTCAAAGCAAAGAGAAATTGATGTCCTCCTGACCCTCTCTATCTCCTGGATGGGATCAGTTTCTCTCTTTATCAATTCTCTTGATGGCCAGGTCACTATAGGAAGTTGGTGGGGAGGGTAGCAGTGGACTTCCTGGGAGAAGTGGCAAAAGACATTGGAGGTCATCTATTGTCTGGATTTTATGTCAACTATACCTCAAAATTCAGTCAGGTCTAGGGAACCAGGAAGATTCAACTGGAGCCCACAGTCTAGACAGTGATGCTCCTGGCCTTCCCAGAACACCTTTTCTGTCTGGCAAGCAAATGCCAGGATCAAAGGAGTTAACATCTAGAAAGCACTTCACAAACCCTAAAGTGATATATAAATGCTAGCTAGCTATTATTGTATTGGGGGGCAAAGGTGGTGTGCTGGATAGAGTGCCAGGCCCGGAGTGCAAGGAGACCTGAGTTCAAATCCTGCCTCAGACACTAGCTGTATGACCCTGGGCAAGTCACTTAACCCTGTCTGCCTCAGTTATATCATCTGTAAAATGAGCTGGAGAAGAAAATGGCAAACCAATCTGGTACTTTGCCAAGAAAATCCCAAACAAGGTCACCAAAAGTTTGAAACAAGCTGAACAACAAGTTATTGGTTTTGTGGTGATTATTACGATTGTTATCCAGGCCTTTGACATGCAATCTAGTGTTCTATCTAATATACTATCCAAAATCCCAGCATCAGGGCACTGGAATGTCCTGACCATGTCCAACACTGTTTTTCCTATGCCTACTGTTCTACAAAATGGATCGGTGGCTCCATGCTGGGCCAATCCCTCTACTGCAACCCAGCTCAGAGCCCAGGATCTCCTGGTCCTCTCATACCGAGGATAACCTGTTACCTCTGAAGGTCATGGCCCAGAGAGCTATTCCTGTTTAAAGAGGGTCCAGTCCTCCCTGGGCCTCAGGTTTCCCAGCTGTGAAATGGGAATGATTCTCCTAATTCCCCAGGAGGCGCTGCGAGGGTGAAGTTACTGAAAGTGCTTTGGAAATGAAGCCTGATGCAAATGTGCCATGTGCTAAATGGGGAAAAATGAATTTTACACCCGTACAAAGCGACTTTTATCATGTTAACGACCACAGTTTGCTCATCCTGTCTGCCGCAGCAAAATATCTCGTCTTGGTTTTTTTTTTTTCCGGCTTTTAGCTTGGCTTTTATGTGGAGGCACTTCCCCTCCCCCCCCCCCCCCCACCCCAGCAGACATGCCCAAATGCGGGGATTCAGATGACGAAAGTGCTGACTAGGCAAAGTCAAGATGGCTTCTGATGCTCAGAACCACAGAATGTGAGTGCTTGGTGAGACCTTGGAGATCATCTGGTCCGTTCCCCACCCCTGACCCCAACCCCATCCACCTCCTTTTATACCTCCTCTCTTATGCTCGTCTGCAACATCTGGGAATAAAGTAGGGTAGGGATGGTGGAAAGGGCACAGGATTTAGAGCAGGGAGACCCAGATCCAGAGCTTGGTTCTGCCGCTGATTTTCTGTGTGACTTTTCCCTTTCAGGGCCTCGTTCTCCTCATCTGTAAAATGGAGAGATGGGACTTGATGGCTTCTGTCAGGCTTGCCACCACTTCCCCCTCACCCCACCCCCTCCAGTAAAAGCAGGTTTTGGGGGCCAACATCCCCTACATTGCATCACTTTGCCACCATACTCGACTTCTATTTCTTTGGCAAATAGGTGGCCTCCATATTGCTCTCATTGAGAGTAGGGAAAACACCATCTGACAGGTTGTATGGCTGCCCAGCTGAGGCCTTCCAGTGCCCTTCTCCCTCCTGTCTGCTTGGCTACAAAAGCCACAGGCTTTTTCTTGGGGATACAGCCAGAGGTAGGGTCCCACCACAGGGTTCCACAACAGAACCTGCCTCCATTTCCCCTCACCCAGAAGGATGCCAGACCAGGGCCACATTGCAAGGTAATTCTTGGCAAGAATGTCCATTAGGACAGGCACTGGTGTTTCTTCTTCCTCTCTGCCTGTCATGCCCTGCCTGGACCTGCTATTTGGCCCAAAGTGTCTTCCCATGAAGGATAAGGGGGAAATGGGCAAATGAAGAGGCTATTCCAGGCAGGCTCTATCTGGGCAACCTCTGGTCCTAAACACAACACCAGCATGGATCTGTGGGTGCACCTCCAAGACCTAGGAAGCCAGAGCTCGATGCAAAGAGCAGAAACAATTAGTGGGCAGGAGGCAGGCAATTTATCAAGGTTTGAGGCCAACTCTTTTACCACCAATTGATTAACGCTATTTGCTTTGCTCTTAAGAAAATTCTGGCTTTAGTACAAGATCACGTGGGTGAGGAATATACTCACTAGGTATAGAAAGTAATAGCAACAGTAATAATAACCCTGCGTATTCGTACAGATATTTACAAGTTATAGAGAGATTTCCTACCCTTCGAGCCTTAAAACACCCCAAAAGGCAGGGAATGTTCATTCCTATTTTATAAAGGAGAAATTTAATGGCCAGAGTAGGAAGTAGAATGTGACCAGGATCACATAGGGATTTAGTGGATGCTTCAAAGAGAGAATCCAGGGATCTGGACCTCTCACCCACTCATGATCTCAACATTTTAGGCAGAAGGTGGTGTAGTGGATAGAGTGCTGGTCCTGGAGTCAGGAAGACTCTTCTTACTGAGTTCCAATCTAGCCTCAGACACACACTAGCTGTGTGACCCTGGGCATGTCACTGTACCCTGTTTGCCTCCTTTCCTCCTTTATAAAATGAGCTGGAGAAGGAGATGGCAAACCACTCCAGTGCTTTGTTCATCTTAAAGAGCCTTCTCTCTCTATAGATAGATAGATAGATAGATAGATAGATAGATAGATAGATAGATAGATAGATAGATAGAGATAGAGATGTGGATATAGATAAAGATAGATAGATAGATGTCTATATGTCTCTATGTATATATATATACTTACATATATATGCACTATTATTATTATTATTAATATAGTTGTGAGGATCAAATGAGACCATATTTGTAAAGCTCTTAACACAGTGTCTGGCACATAGTAGGTTGCTCCCTTCCCCTAAGCTCTGACTTAGAACAAGAGGTTGATGAAGTTTAGGTAGCTAATCAGAGATCAGTGTCTCCCAAACCCCTAACAAACACTGACCCTCCCAAGAGCCCCAGACTGAGCTCTCCCCATAGCCAGAGCCTGTAGCTGGTCACAGACAGCCCTAGCCCCAGTGCCAGACCCAAATTCTGAGCCTGAATGCTCATTCTGACTCCGGGTTCTCCTTCTGGCTCAGTTATGTTACAAATGTCTTAGCCATGAAAGGTGCCTGGGTGAGAGAATAGCAATGGCTTGGCTCGGTCTATCCCCACTGCTGTGACCACAGCTCACAGCAGCTTCCTTGCAAGTGCCTGGGAGATGGAGTGTAGCATATGTGCCTGGCAACATTCTCCCGGAAAGAATGAGACATCTTGGTATTTACTTCCCCAGAGCTTAATACGATTAAAACAAGTGTTTATTTAGCAACTGAAACATGTCAGGTGCTGTGTTAGAAGCCAGCTTTCAGAAACAAAAATCGAAACAGCCTTTGCCCTCAGAGAACTTCCATTCTGCTGGGAGAATACAATATATACACATATGTCCCCATATATGTGATGAGTGATTTCAGAGTGATTTTGGAGGTGGGGAGGAGAGAGCACCAACCAATAACTGATGGAATCAGGAAAGGCCTCCCATAGGAAGGAGGTGGTGCTTGGTGAGTCATAAGACAGCCTAGGGATTCCAAGAGTCAGGGGAAAGGAGAGAAAGCATGCCAGGCATGAGGGACAGCCTGTGCAAAAGCATGGGAACAGGAAATGGATACCACGTGCAGAGAAAAATTGGAAGTCCAATTTGACTGGAATGCAGAAGGTGTGCATATTGAGGGAAGGTGGGGATAATGTGAAATCCGCCTGAAATAAGTCTGGCCAGATTGTGAATGGCTTTAAATGACAGAGGAGTTTGTATCTTATCCAAAGACGGCAGCTTCTTGAGCCAGGGAATGACACAGTCAGCCCTGGTTGGAATTCTCCATGCCACCACCCACCTCCATTAGTGCATCGAACAGAGAATGACAAACAGATGTGATCAAGCCACTGTCCACAGCCCTGCCTTGGCTCCCTATCTGTCCCAAAGTGGGGTTCCCACCCTTGGGTTCCTATCATGACAGCCTATAGGGTCTGAGAATCGCTGGGGCTGCTCCAACTCTGGCCGAGGCCCAGCTCCAGGTCCCATAAACAGCTCCCCAAGGCATTAGGTAGGAGAAGGAAGAGAGAAGAAATTAGAAAAGGGAGGTGGAGGGAAGAAGAGCAATAAGAGAATACAGATCCTGCTGAGGCAACAGCTGTTCATTTACTGAAGCTATTTTATAATATTGCTGGAGCTTTTAAAATAATCCCATTTCTGTGGAATATTCCCAGCTAATTGGAGCTGTCTCTTTCTTATTAAATAGAAAGGTTATAAAAATGTGTGTTGAGGGTTTAAGAGCAATACCTCTCTGGAGTTCTGATTGTTATGACAAGGATAATACCCTAGGAAAACCCCAATCCTCCACAGGGGAAAAGGGAAGGGTGAAAAGTCTCAGCAGCTCTTCCAGCTGCGGGGTCCAGGGTGGGCCTGAGTTGGGAGTAGAGATAGGCACAGAGCTGGTTTTTCAGGGGAGGGATTCCAAATGTCACCGTGAAGTCTCCAGATCTCATTCTCTCCCCTCCAGCTTCTCATAAAAGTAAAAGTTTGAAAAATGGTAGCTCTCTGAGAACAATTGCTCTCTAAACACTTAACGGGGTTGTGACAGCACTGTCTATCACTCAGGCCTGAAACTTTGGAAATCCACATAATTTATGGAGAGGGAGAGGAAAAGGGTGGTGGGGGGGGAAGAAACCTGATTCCAATTAGCTGAGTCTGGAGGCACATTACTTTACCAGCACTATGATACTGCGGGCAGGGATAGCAGACAGGGCCCATATGAATAAGTTGACAAAATATAGCTTTTGTGACTGAGAATAAATAAATAATAATATTAATCAGGAATGGGGAGACAGTGGTCCTGAAGAGTGGAAATTGCCCTGGGTTTGGAATCAGGGATGTGCATTTGAGTCCCTGATCTGCCACTGACCAGCCTTGTAGCCTCCTATGAGTCATTTCATTTCACTAAGCTTCAGTTTCCCTCATCTGTAAAATGGGCAGATGGAATGGTAGCATTTTATAAACTGTGAAATGACATAGAAAGAGGGGCTGCATGATGACAACCCCTCTCGCTTGTGTGATGCTCCTTTCATAAAACGACAAATTCAGAACTGGGAAGGGAGCTTAGGGATTGTTCATTTTGGAGATCAAGAAAGTGAGGCCCATAGAAGTAAACCGAAGTGATTTAGGGAGTAAGCTGTGATTTGAACCCAGGTCCTTTGATTTGATTTAGCATTCTTTCTGAGCCAATACCAGCCCTGAAAGGTAATCTAAATATGAATTAGCTCTTTTCACTGAAAAAAAAAAGTTGTGCTTAATTTCCTTTAAGAAAAAAAAAAAGGGAAACCAAGGCATAGAACTTCAAAGGAACTTGCTCTAGGCCATACAAGCTAGAGGCAGTCCGAGATTGTGATTGGATTGTAAAGTGTGGTCAAGATTGGGGGGGAGGAGCAAACCCGTAAATTCACTCTCTCAACCAATGTAGGAGAGTAACTTGTCTATTATTTATAGCCTTAGAGAGTTAGTTTGCGTGGAGCCCTTGAAAGTTACACAAAATTTGCCCAGGGTCTAGTAGCAAGTATATGTGTAGTATTAGAACTTGAACCCAGGCCTTCCTGATTCCAAAACTAACCTTCTTTCTACATCACTTTACTGCCTCTCCTGGCCAAGATATCAAGATCCAATCGAATACAGGAAGCATTTATTAAGCACCTACTGCATGGAAAATACCATGTTAGGCTCTGGGAATACAAAAACAGGATGAAAAACAGGATACCAGTTGAAGTTGTGTGAGAAAAGAACCCGAGGCTCAGAGGTACTAACTGCAGCCTTGCTGGCAGACCAAGATGCTGAGTGTAAAGTACTAGCAGGGATCCAGGGAGATGGGGGCCTAGAACTAAGGAAAGAGATGAAGGCTAGGCACGTAGAATTGAAAGGGATCATTTCGTAGATAGAAAAAAAAGTGGACCTAGAAGCAGGGTTGACCTGAACCTGAATCTTGTCTCTCACACTCGAAACACAACTAAAATCACAGTCATGTCATTGCTAGGTGGTACACTGGCTAGAATGCTGGGCCTGGAGTCAGGGAGACTTGAGTTCAAATCTGATCGCAGGCACTTACTAGCTATGTGACCCTGGACAAGTCACTTAACTGTTGCCTCAGTTTCCTCATCTGTCGAATGAGCTGGAGAAGGAAATGGCAAACCGCTCCAGTATCTCTACCAAGAAAACCCCAAATGGGGTCATGAAGAATCAGACATGACCAAACGGCAACCACAGACTGTGAGTTCCCTGAGGGCAGAGACTAAGTGTCTCCAGTGCCTGTGTCTCTCTTAGTGCCTTACACGGGGATCTGCACAGAAGAGATATTCAGGAAAGACTTATTGGAAAGGTGACACATTGGAAGAGAGAAAAGATTTATTGACTGCCTGTACTCAGCCTGATTTCTTTTGGTCTCACTCATCTTTTTCAGGCTCTCATCCTTGAGAAGGCCCCAGGACCATTTCCAGGAAGTTATCCTGGGACAGGCAGCTAGGCTGCTTAGAAGACAGAAGCAAGAAGATCGATGCCCTCTGGTCTTCTGTGATGCCTTCGGCTGTTGGAGGTCTCAGCTCCCTGGGCCTGCCGTCTGGACTGGAATTTGTGATTCTTGGAGAACAGAGTCAGAGGCTCTCTTTGGTAGACACGAGGGAAATAAAAGTCCCACTTAGCCTCACTAGGGAAATTTGCAGGACTTTGGAAGAGCAGACTGGCAGGAGCACATCAGAGCCAGAAGACACCCCCTCTTCCCTCCCCCTCTCTCCCCACCCACTGCAGGAGGGCTGAAAACGTGATGCTAGAGATGCCAGTTTGTTCCTAAAAATTGTGTTCCGTGCTTTCAGCCCTGTTATCGGGCAAAAAAAAAAAGAAAAAAAAAGTGCCAGGGCTCTGCTGATTTGCATGCTGCTTTGCATTATTTTGCATATTGAGTTAAGGAGAGCTCCAACTCTAAGTGGGTACAATAAAATCGATAAGATGATTGCAATCTGGTGCAACTGCACTCACCCCTGACATTCAGGAGTGGCAGCCTGGCTCGGGCTGGGAAACAGGAGACTTCTGCTAAGTCTCTACATGGCAGAAGTCAAGAAAAAAAAATGTCAGTGATTGGATATGGCAGGGTCATGGGAAAAAATACTGAACCTCGAACCTGTGGTGGATGAAGAAAGACCCACATTTGTATCCTGCCTCTGATACTTAGTCTATGGGGCAAGGCATTTAAACACCCTGAGTCTCCATGCCTTCTGTAATTTGGAGATGTTTCAAGGGCCAGATGAGATAATTATATGAAGGTCTTTGTCAATAGTGCTATGGGAATGTAGAATATTATAGAACAAGAGCTGGAGCTCTCTTTCCTGGGTTCAATTCTTGACTCTGCTACTTCCTACCTGAGTGACCTTGGTCAAGTCATTTCCCATCTTCTGGGCCTCGGTTTCTTCACCTGTAAAATAAAAAGGTGAGGCTAGATAGCCTCTAACGCTCTTCCCAGCTCAAAAACAAAAAGCCATGATCTTGTGATTACTTGTAGGCTATTTACTCTATCTCTTAAAAACCTCACTTTCTTTTTTTAATCAAATGAGAGTGATGACCCCTGCCCTTCTTCTCTCTCTGGGCAGTTGTGAAAAACAAGAAATGTTTATAGGATCATAGATTTAGAGTTCAAGGGGACCTTAGATGCATCCATCCAACCCACTTATTTTAACAGATGAGGCCCAGATGCTTACCCAAGGTCACCTGGGAAATAATCAACAGAGGAAAAATTAGAATCCGGAACCTTTGACATCATTCCCACCTGGCCTCCCATGTCTTGGAGAGGGAGTTTAGAAAGATAAAAGCATTTTATAAAGCAGAAGAGATTGTTATTTCAAAATATATTATTTGTTTCTAAAGGTTGAGGAAATGCAGGATGGTAGCAATAGACTGATTTGAGATCAGGGATGAAGGATATCTGATAACTAGCATTGGAGGTAGAGGAGAGAAAGGGTTGAGAAGAGAAAGAAATGAGCCATGGGTGTGGTCCCATTGCAGGCTGGATGGCCCTTTCTTCAGAGCCAATGATCATTCTTCAGGATACTGGAATTTCCTCATCCTTCTCAACACCCCCACCTCAGTGATGCTTAGTAACTAAGGAGCTGGAGGCTGAAGAGCCTTTTCCTTAGTTTCCCCTTTCTCGGCTCTCACCTTTCCCTCTGTGCATAAAGGCCATTCTAGCCTATTAATAAGATGCATTCCATCTGAACTGGAAATTTGCTCATTTGCCTAATTAGGCTCTAATTCAGACTCAGAAAGAAAAGAAAGAGGTCTGATTTACAATCCGGTGTGTGATTAAAGAGTGGGTGATGGGGCCTTGGGGATTAAGAAGGGGGCAGGGGAGGGGCAAGTTACCTTTCTCTGCTTGCAAGCAGCCCACAGAAAACAATATTTCCTTCTCAGCCCAGCTTCCCCCTCCTACCTGGAGCCTGTGCTTGGAGATAAAGGGTCCCATCCATCTTTGGATTTCCCCCTTCTGCCTAAAATACTGATTTCCTGTGGTGTAGGGTGGCTTCAAAATCTAATGTGAACTTTCACAAGTACCTAATGATCCATTCTATTATCCCCCAGGACAAAGTTGGTCTCAGTGATTTCATGGGGAACTGATTTAGAAAATACCCTTTTCGCCCCCTCTTTACAGTGGGTCTGGAAGCCCTTGAATCATCTGTGGTCTATGGAGCCTGTTTCAAAGTAATGGGCCCATCTCTCAAAGGCCTGGGGTGGGAGCAGTGATGGAGAAGAGGAGCTGGGATTCTGAGCAAACACATTTCATCTGAGTCCCCTCATCCAATCCTAAAGTAGACCTCTGACCCTTCCTGGTTTATGCCCTTCCTTCCCCTCCCTCCCCCCTGCTTCCTAGTTTTGTTTCCTTTTTTCTGGATTTGAAGGGGAAAAACTTGTGGAAGAGTAGACAAAAGGAGATTGAGGGAAGGAAGACTGGGGAAAAGAGATCTTAGGAGAATAGATTGGGAGGAAATCAACTAGGGAGAAGAGAAAGACACTAGAAGTGTTAGTGGAGATCAAAGGGGAAAAGGAAAATGGAGGAAAGAAAACAAGGGAAGAATACTGATGTGGGAAAGAAACTGGAAAGAAGGGACCTGGAGTGATAAGGAAACTGGGGGAAGAAGACTGGGGAGAATATAAAACTAGAGAGAATATTTCTTCACAAATACACCCCTGACTTTTGGTGAACTGAGTAAAGGTTCTTTTGGAAGCATGAAGACTGGTTGCCATCAGATTTCCAGTTAGGGGATGACTCAGTTTGCTAATAGGCTCCCTGTCCAGAGCAAATTATGGAACTTACTTAGTCATTGGCTAAAATCTTCCCATGTTCTCAATGCAAACCTAAGAAAAGTTCCATCATCTGCAACTATGTCATTCCTGGAGGAGTCAAGGGAGATAAGATCATCACACAATGGTGGAACTGGAAGGAGATTTGTAAAGTCATTGAGTCCATTCTCCTGCCCCAGGCAAGCCTGTCTCAATCCTCAGAAAGACATTGTGTATATTTCCCCATTTAAGACATCTCAAGGGTATTAAAAATATATACAACCATTAGTCTTGATGACAAATAGTAGACAGAAGCATGATGTATCACTCTTCCAAGCTCAACAAATATAATTTTGAAGTACTAACAATCCTTTTATGAAGACAACAGCCATCAATTAAAAAACCTATTCATTGAAAACAGAAGATCAAGAAAAGCATGATATGTTGATTTGCTGGTGTATATTAAGCAGCATATGGACTTGAATACTTGATCTTAGTCAAAAAGATGTGAATGATAATGTATGGATTTTAACAAGAGATAATCTACTGACTTCCCACAGCAATTGTTTCAGTCTGCTATGGTTGTTTTAGGGATTTCTACAAAAGGATTTTAGGATTTCCAAAAAGAAACAAAACTGACCGTTGATGCTAAATAGAAAGACTTGGATATCAAAGACCAAGAGCCATCCACACTGGATAAGTGGTTAAAGAATATGAACAAGAAGTTCTCAAAGGAATTACAAAGCACAAAGCTATATGAATGATTGAACCAAAACACCAACAATAAGAGACACAAATCAGAACAACTCTGAGGTTTCACCTATCACCCAACAAATTAGCAAAGTTGACAAAAGATGGGAATAACCAATGTTAGGGATGTTGTGGGAATAAATACACACATATCTATTGGCAGAGCAGTGAATTGGTCCAACCATTCTGGAAGAACAATTTAGAATAATTAAAATAAAGTGACCAAAATATCCTCTCTTTGACCCAGGGATCCTATTGCTAAAGCATCAAAATATTCCAGATAGCATTTTTTGTAGAAGCAAAGAACTAGAAACAAAGTAGATTCCCATCAATTGTGTTTTCTAAACAAACTGTGGTGCATACAAGTAATAAAATATTACTTCACTGTGGTAAACAATGACCATGAAGAATACACAAAGACATGGGAATATCTGCATGAACTGATGCAAAGTGAAGTAAGTAGAACCAGGAAAACAATATATACAATAATTATAACAATGTAAAAAGAAATAGCCCTCAAAATGGAAATTGGGTGCTATATATTAATAAAGAGAAAGATTATTCCAATAAAAGAGATGAAGAGATGCATCTTCTTCCTTTTTCTGATGATAGCTGTGGAACTTTCTATATACTACTACATTTAGTTGATGTGTTGGCTAGTTTTGCTGAATTGCCTTTTTTTATCTCTTTAGTCTTTATTACAAGGGAATGCTCTCTGAGGAAGGCAGAAGGGAAATGAAGGTAAGGTAAAATATATTACAATAAATATTTTAAATCAAACTAAAAAGAATATAAGCTCCTTGAAGGCAAGGATTATTCTCTTTTGGTTTTATGTCCCATAGTGCCTTGCAGATAGTAAATGTTTAAAAAGTATTTGTTGAATTGTATTGAGAGAGGAAAGACTGATTAGGAAGCTATTACAGTAGTCCAGGTAAAAGGTAATGGGTTTGAAGCAACATGGTAGCTATGTAATTAGAGAAAAGGGAATAGATAAGAGATGTTGCAGAAATAGGATGAACAATACTTGACAAATGATTGCACATGGTGGGGAATGAGGGAGAGGAAAGAGCTAAAGATTATTCTAAAGTTATAAACTTGAGTAATTGGGAGGATATGGTGCCCTCCAGAAAAATAGGAAAGTTTGGATAGTTTAAGGAGAAAGATAATGAGTTCTGTTTGGGGCATGTTGAGTTTGAGATGCCTGTGGGAACATGCAAGGAGAAATATCCAACAAACAGTAAACAATGAGAGTCTGGAGTTCCAGAGACAGAGTAGGGGGTGGATATGTAATTTGGGGCACCATCTGGGTAGAGAGTACATTTGAAACCATGGAAGTTGATAAGATCTATGAGAGTGTGTGTGTGTGTATATATATATATATGTGTGTGTGTGTGTGTGTATACACACACACTCTCATAGATCATATATATATATATATATATATATATATATATATATATATATATAGACGAGAGAGAGAGAGAGAGAGGAGAGAGAGAGAGAGAGAGGGAGGGAGGGAGGGAGGGAGGGAGGGAGGGAGGGAGAGACAAAGACTATGTGACCCTGGTTAAGTCACTTAACCTTTGTTTGCCTCAGCTTTTTAAGCACCTACCATATAGGGTTGTTGTGAGAATTGAATGAGATAATAATTATAAAGTGCTTGGCACATAGTAAGCACTATATAAATGTTAGCAATTATTATGGAGTGAGAAGAAGAGATGAAAGATGAATCAAGATTGAGCAACAGAGATCAATAAGTGATTCAGACAGTTAGGATAGAAACCAGAAGAAGAGCAGTGTCATGAAAGCCAAGGAGGGAAGACATCCAAGAGATGGGCTGGTTAATAGTGTCAAAAGCCACAGAAGAGTTAATGAGGTCTGAGAAATGGCTCAAAGTATCAGCAATGAAGCCATAATTGTTAGCCTCAAGTGAAAACCATTTCAGTTTCATTCTGGGATTGAAAGCCAAATGCAAAGGAGTTGAGTGAGATGTGAAATAAATAGAGGTGAGGAAGGGGTGGCAATGAGTATGGAAGGATTTTCCCAGAAATGTGCCTAGGAAAGGGAAAAAGAGATGTGGGCCAATGCCTTGAGAAAGCTGCAAGGTTAAGTGAAGATTTTATAAGGCTAGAACAGACTTGAATATATGTGTAGGTAGGGAAATGGAGCTGATAGATAGGAAGATGTTGAGGGAATGGAAGAGAAAGGGGAAAGCATTTAAATAGCACCTACTATATACCAGGCACTGTGTTAAATGCTTTACAAATATTATTTCACTTGACACCCCTGGAGGGTAGGTACTTTCATTATCCAAATTTTGCAGTTCAGGAAACTGAGACAAACAGGTTGAGTAACTAGTTCCAGGTCACATAGCCAGTAAGTATTTGAGGATGCCTTTGAACTCAAGTTTTCCTGACTCTAGGACCAGCACTCTGTCCAAAGTGCCACCAAATGCTTAATGCTGAAGATCATATAATTAATGATAATTAACACAGCAGACTCCTAGGATGGGATGGGAATAGGTCTTGGCAAGGAGATTTGTGACTTCTTTCTCAGAGACTGTAGTAAAGGTGAGGAAGGCTTTTGAGGTAGAGTAGTGGAGAGGAGGGAGCTTCAGACTGATGGCTGCTACTTTCCTGAGAGAGAGAGAGAGAGAGAGAGAGAGAGAGAGAGAGAGAGAAGGGAACATGGGGAGAAAAGAAAAGAGAAGGTCTGTAACATCCCCTGAAGGGAGCAGAATAGACGGGCAAAGGAGGAAGAGTAGGAGTTTTGCTGGACAATATACCAACTGCACAGTGAAGGCCCAGTTGAGATTGGCAAATATGAACTTGAAAAGGGAAGACAGCAGGGTGGTTAAGACTTCCTCCATTAGTATTCAGTAGCTCAGGATACAAGCAGAAAAGACAGATGGTGGGAGGGATGTGGGGTTGGAGGTGTGAAGGTGGATAGAACAAAAGGACAAGGCCATGGAAGGTGGAGTACGATTTAGTGCTAAACTGATCAACCGTCCATCGGGTCAAGACTGTGAAGGGAGGGGTGATGGACCCAGGGAAAATGGGCTGGCTGGAAGATCAGAAGGGGCAGTGAGAACTCAGAACAGGTTAGGGAGAGAAAGGCAGAGGGAGAGAAGAGAAATGGAAGATTCTGCTCAGAGTGAAGGGGAACTTATGAGTTACAAACTGTAGAGGTAGCACAGTTATGGCTGCTGATGAGATCACAGATATGACTCTCAAGGGGTGACTGAAGTAGAGTAAAGATGTAGGTCAAGGGAGTCGAGGAGACTGATGAGCTGGGAGGATGTTCAAGAGGATATCAATGTGTATTTATTGAGGGCCCCAGATGTAAAGGGTGGGGTTGGAGAGAAAGGCTGTGATCTAGGGACTGGATTCATTGAAGAAGGAGGGTAGAGTGAATTGGCAAGCCAGTTGAGCATTGCATAAAGGATGTGGATTGCATGGTACAGGGACTTCAGCAGATGTAGGGATGCTGAGTAATGGTGGAAGAGGAAGGGTTGTAAGGAGGACATTTTGGTGGCAAGGAGATTACTCCCCCTGGCCTGAACCTATAGCATGTATGAAAGCACCAACATCTACCAGGGTTCCCCCCTTTCTCCTCCCTGGGATTAGTTTTCCCTAAAAGCTTGTGCAGGACCCAACTGGCCCTTGCCTCCCTTGAAGCACCTTTCTGGTAACCTAAGAGCATACAGAGTTGCTTTGGGGTGGGGGGGACTCCAACTTGGAGTTGGAGCCCCTCCAACTTGTTGGATGTCTGAAGATCATAAGAGTCATCACATCCTGCCCTGTTGATCAGACATGTGTGGAAGCAAGGCAGGACTAAGGACTACCATATCCTTGTTGCCTATCCTTTCTATGTTAGTGCTGAGTAAACCTCCATCTGCTAAGTGTTCAATGACTTATAAGTGCCTCATGAATCCTAAAGTTTAACCTGAATTAACAACATATTAGTGGCAGACCCACCCTTAAGAGCATGAAAGAAGGAGCAACCAGCACCAGTGGCTGGGGATGTAGCATCTTTGGGAAGAAACCAGGCTTGTATGGGTGTAAGAAGATGAGAAAAGCAGGAAGGGAAGAAATCCAGGATAAGAGGATGATTGCCAACACTCAAAAAGGGGATTCTAAAGAGCAGAGGAAGAAAGGAACAGGGGAGTAACAGTACTGAACTGGATGGGGCCAAAATGAGGGAGGGATAGGAGAGGGAGGAGCTATTTACCCCAGGAGAATTGATGACATTGTAGGAACAAGACATTCCTACAAGAGAATTCAGGCCACAGGGCTGGGTCATCAGAGACACAGGGCAACAACTTAGTATAACATCTTGAGATGGTGGGGGATGAGGCCCAAGCCAGAAGATAGCCAACACATGGAACATCCACTCGTCTCTATGGCAGGCCTGGTGCCATACCCTTGGGACCATGGGTACCACCCGTGTGGTACCTCTAGACCTTTCCTGTATTCCTTCTTCTAAGGCTTCAATTTTCTCTGCCTTATAAGAAGGGGCTTGGATCTGACCATCTCCAAGGTCATTTCTAGCTCTGACTAAGAGACCCACTTCCAACCAGAGTAATGCTGATTTTTCTTGGTACTGGTTTCCCACTTCTGTCTTTGTACAGTGCCTTCCCTCCCTGAAATGCACTCTCTCTTGAGAATCCCTAGACTCTTTAAAGCCTTAACTCAGGTGCTGCCTCATACAAGGAACCTTTTCTGATTCTTGCCCTTGTTAGTGTCCAACATATACTTAGTAATCATTTTTGTGTATTTTATTTTTGTATCCACTGATCTGTATACATGCTGTTTTTTCCTAGCAGAAGGTAAATTCCTTGAAGGCAGGGATGATCTCAGTTTTTGTCTTTGCACCTTCAGTATCTTGCATTTGTTAAATCCAAAATGTATCTTTTGCTTCTCTTTGTTGCCCTAGCCATTTAGCACAGTGGGTACATAAAGTAAGCACTTAATAAATGTGTATTGAGATGCAGCAGGAAGAGTTCAGAGAAACCTGGAAGGTCTTACGTGAGCTGATGATGAGTGAGATGAGCAGAAACCAGAAGAACAGTAGTACACGGTATCATCAACATTGGAGTGTTGACCTACTGTGATGACTATATTCTTCTCCACCAATGCAATGGTACAGAAGAGTTCCAGGGAAACTCATGATAGAAGAGGATCTCCAAATCCAAGAAAAAAAAAAAGAAAGAAAGAACTGTGGAGTATAGATGCTGATTGAACCATATTATTTCTTTTGTTTTGGGTGCTGTTGTTTTTTTTTTTCTATTTTGAGGTTTTGCATCACTGCTCTCGATTCTTTCTCTTATAACAGGATTAATGCAGAAATAGGATTAATGTTATTATGTGTATATATATATGTGTGTGTGTGTATATATATATACCTATATGTCTATGTATAGAGATATATAGATATAACCTATATCAGATTACCTGCTGTCTAGGGGAGGGGGGAGGGAGGGGAGGGAGGGAGAAAAATCTGAAATTGTAAAGCATGTATAAAAAAAAGTTGAGAATCTTTACATGTAACGGAAAAATAAAATACCTCATACATTAAAAAAAAATGTGTATTGAAGAATGAACAACAAAATCCTGATGGGATTCCTTAAAAGAAAGAAGTGTTTCTGCCCATCCTCTCAGTCAGATTGTCTTGGGCTCTGGGCTCCCAGTGGGCAGGGACCCAACCCATCACCCCACTCCCAAACATCCTTAGCAGTGGCTGGAAGACCAGAAGTCACGAGAGGCTGTAATTGCATGAATATTTTCTCAGCTGTAGCTAAGGTTAGACATTCCTGGGCTGGTAAGCATTAGGTGGCTGATTGAAGTCCTGGAGAGCAGTTAGATTCTGAGTTAGAAAAGGAGCTGGCACTGACACTTATCACTTCCACCTGGAGGGGAAAAAAACCCAAATCTCTGGGTGAGTTAAAGACAGACTGTCAGCCCTGGCCAGCGGCTCACACAGGGGCTGTGCTTTATTTATTTGGGGAGTTGAGCTGGGTTCCTAATGTTCTTCAGAGGGGAATATTTCTCTCTTTCTTTTAAAGACGATTAAGGCAAGGGCAGTGAGGGGTTATGGAGAGAGCACCCAGTAGGGGTCAGGACTTCCTGGTTCACACATCCATGATTAGACTTCTGTTTGAGCCCCCTCTCTCTCCTTCCCATGATAACTTTGGAAATGTACTTGTCTTAGGAATTTTTGCACAATGGGGGTGAGTCCCTAAGAGGTAGGCTTGACTTGGTGGAAAGAACCCTGAATGAGGAGCCAGGAGAGATGGGTTCTTGGGCTTTTGCTCTGCCAAAGACTCAGCATATGGACCCTTGGGTAGATGACAATGTCCCCCTTAATATGGGACTCAGTTTGCTAATCTATAAACAAAGGGCTTGATCTGGAGAGAACAATAGGCTTGGAAGACTCCTGAAGATTGGGAAAATCTAGGTTTATTTTCAGCACTGTTGTTTACTAGCTGTGTGAACTTGGGCGAGTCCCTCCTCACTTTGGATGTCATTTTCTTGATCAATAAAATGAGGATGGTATGCTAGATGATCTCTGAGGTCCCTTCTAGTTTGACATTGTAAGAAAAACTGCTGGCAACCAGGAAAATTTGCTTTTGTCTTCTTTGTTGAAGAAAACAACCTTCAGGACCCCTGGAGACTATACTGAAAACTAAGGGGTGTCCATTCAACTGAGAAGTGGTTGTAACAAAATTCTGCATATGAATCTGATAAATAGCACTATGCTATAAGGGATAGCTTCAGAGAAACCGGGGAAGAGTTGTATGGAATGATACAGAGTGAAGGTGAGCAGGACCAGAAGAACAATTTATACGATAACAACAATATGGTAAAAACAAACAACTCTGAAAGACTTAGGAACTCCAATCAATGGCAATGACCAACCTATAGTTTCTGGAGAACTGATCTCTGCTACCCACCTACTTACCAAAGGATAACATAATCAAAATTCAGAATGAGGTATTACATTTTTAGACATAGACAATGGAACTGTTTTTGCTTGACTATGCACATTCATAAAACGAGTTTTATTTTCGGGCCGGCAGCTAGGGTGGCGCTGCAGTGGATAAAACAACCAGTCCTGGAGTCAGGAAGACATGGAGTTCAAATCCAGCCTCAGACACTTGACATTTACTAGCTGTGTGACCCCTGGCAAGTCACTTAACTCCTCATTGCCCATCCCCCCCTCAAAAAAAGAGTTTTATCTTCCTCTTCAGTGGGCAGGAGGGACATGGGGCAAGAAAATATATGCTTAATAATTGAACATTTTAATTTCATTTTAAAAAAAGATAGAGAATGCCTCCAAAGGGGGTAGAGAAGGTGGACTACAATCAATGGTGTCAAATTCAAATAGAAATGGGGCCATTAAATGGCATATAGAATCCCTGTGGGCAACATATTGATATAGAAAATCTCATATTAACATATCTGTTTATTTTGTTAAACATTTCCCAAGGAAGGTAGAAGGCTCCTGCTTGATATCTCTGAACAATATAACCCCAAAGGTCTCTTCCAGCTCTGCCATTCCTGTGAATTTTATGATTACAAGGCTTTCTGGAGGAGAAGAGATTTTTAGAGACTCTTTAAATCAAAGATTCTTAATATTTTTGTGTCATGGACCCCTTTGGAATCTGATAAAACCTAAAGAATCCTTCTTAGAATAATATATTTTTATAATTTTTAATGGAAGGAAATGCTAAATTTCAGTTAGAGGTTAGTGAAAATAATGTATTTTTTCCCCATTTGAGTTCCCAGACCTCCTAAAATCTATCCAAGGACCTCTTAGGGGTCCATGGACCCCAGACTAAGGACCCTTGCTTTAAATGATAGGAAGTGATTTAATGGGGTGCATGGGAGGCTCCTAAGTTCTGAACTGTCAGTCAGCAAGGCTGGAATATAGACCCTGAGGGTCTTGAAACAGAATAAAGAGATGACATGGGGCTCCTGACCTCAAGGTTCCTGTTGGGTAATAATAGACTAGGTAAAGGTAGGGGAGGCATAGAGGGGGAGACGCCCTCCAGAATACAGCTTGCCTGAGTTTCTCTGAAGAAAACCAGAGGGAAAAAGAAGGTGCCAGGGGGAGCGTCAGTTTATTATGAGAAATCTAGTCCCCCAAGCTGCCCAGAGAGGAAAGGGTTTTTGTCAGTGGACAATTGCTTTGTCAGTCTCCATTTCTCACAAGTCAGAACTGTTCTAGGCAATGGGAGAGTAGCACAGGCAGGGTGGATGACCTCTGCACTTACATGTAAGTGACCAAGGAGCAAATCAATTTCTTTTTACATTCTTTTTTTTTCTTCTAAGAGTGAGGCAATTGCAATTCTTGGAACCACAGATTCCTCTAAGCAGAAGGCGTCCATCCATCCATGAGGTCATCTTATTTCTCCTTCATACTTTCAGAAAGAACTTTCCTAGTCCAGTCTTGGGCTAAAAGAGGATCCTGAGAAGTCACCTCATCCCTTCTTCTTACACTTGGCATTAATTATATGCCCCTTTTTAAGGAGAAGAAATGCCCCATTTCATATGCATATTAGAGACAACTAGCTGGAACAATAGATAAGAGTCCTGAACTTAGAGTCTGGAATACTTAAGGTTCAAAATCTTGACTCAGACCCTTAATAGCTGTGTGAACACTCTGTGCCTCAGCTTCCTGATCTGAAAAAATGGGGCTAATAGCGTAACAGATTTGTTGTAAGGATTGGATGCTAATATAATTATGTAAAGTGCTTTGTAAACTTAAAGCTCCATAAAAATGCTAGCTATTTACTATTATTACCCACTCGACCCTGGGGTAAATTACTAAGCCTCTCTAAGCTTCCATTTGCTCATCTGCAAAATAGTTTCTACCTTGCTAGTATTATCATCCAAGGCCAGCTCTGTAACTTTTTTTACCTTGTATCCCCGACCTAGGGGGCAGATAGGTTGATGCAATGATACATTGCATTGAGCACTAGGCCTGGAGTCAGGAAGACATCTTCCTGAGTTCAAATGTAGTATCAGACACTTACTAGCTAAGTGACTCTGGGTAAGTCACTTAACCAATTTGCCTCAGTTCTCCTCCTCTGTAGAAATGAATAGAGGGGGAAATGGCCAAACCACTGGGTCACAGAGAGATTGGCACAAAGTGAAAAGACTGAACAACAATGAAAAATCCCCCACCTTGAAATGGAAAAATCTTTCCCCATCTCCCCCCTTCCCAACATCCCCCACCATCTTCCTGCTCATATAAATTCTTACCTGTCCTTTGAATCAGATACTATTCAAGCTGGCAGGGACTTTAGAGTCATCTAGTTCAAGCACCTCAATTAAACCAAAGGAGGAATCAGAGGCCCCAAGAGGTCAAGTGTCATCTAACAAGTAATAACTGAATTAGGAATTTGAATTCACATCTTTGAATTTTGGAGTCAGAGGACACTACAACAGAGGGAAAATCCTAAATCTGGTACTTGCTGATTTTTCTTTGGCCAAATTTGCCATTTATTACTTGTGAGACCTTTGGGAAGGTCATTTAAAATCTCTGGGTCTTAGTTTTCTCCTCTGTGAAATGAGATTGGAGTAGGTTAAATAATCTCTAAATTCCCTCCCAGCATTAAATCTTGTGATTCAAAGGAGGTTTAATAATACCCTAGCTCCAATGGCCCAATCTATTACTTGAGAATCAGGAAGAAATGGATGAAATTCAAGGGTGATGGATATTTATTTACCACCTGCTG
Organism: Dromiciops gliroides; assembly: GCF_019393635.1. Taxonomy (NCBI): domain Eukaryota; kingdom Metazoa; phylum Chordata; class Mammalia; order Microbiotheria; family Microbiotheriidae; genus Dromiciops; species Dromiciops gliroides. Next base: position 676,355,541 of record NC_057861.1, on the reverse strand, counting down.
TATTTATGATCAAGTTTGTTGTTCGTTTCAGTCATGTCCAGCTGTTTGTGATCTCATTTGGCGTTTTATTGGCAGAGATCAGGAGAATGGGTTTTCCACTTTACTTTTCTAATTCATCTTACAGGATGAGGAAACTGAGGCAAATAGGATTAAGTGACTTGCCCAGGGTCACACAGCTAGTGTCTGAGGTCAAGATTTGAACTCAGGACAACTCATCTCTCTGATTCCAGGCCCAGCACTCTTACCCACTTTGCCACCTTAGTTTCCTGATGATCAAGTATAATTTCATAAATTTATAGCTGGAAAAGACCTGCGAGGTCATTAAGTCCAGCATCTGTATTTCATAGAAGAGGGAGCTGATGTCTAGGGAAGGTGAGTGATTTAACCAACATCACTCAGGTGATAAGGAGCATAGTATGGACTTTAACTCAGGTTCTGTGATATCAAGTTCAGCACTCTTTCCATTGCAGAGTCCTATGGAAAACACATTGATTTAGATCAGGAGACCTGGTTTTAATTCTCAAATGATGTGATTTGGGGCACCATCTTAACACTCTGTAAAATATGGGCTTTGGATACTTGGATTAGAAGATTTCTAAAGTCCCTTGCAGGGCACCTTGCTGGAATCAGGAAGACTCATCTTTCTGAGTTCAAATTAGCCTCAGACATGTACTAGCTAGGTGACCCTGGGCAAGTCACTCAATCATGTTTGCCTCAATTTCTTCATACTGTAAATGAGCTGGAGAAGGAATGACAGACCAGTCCAGTATCTCTGCCAGAAAATCCCAAATGAGATCACAAATAGCAGGACACAACTGAAAATATGAATAACAACAAAGTCCCTTCCCAACTCTAAGTCTAATGAATCACTTTCTTTCTTGGGGGCTTTGGTTTGTTTACCTGTAAAATGAAACCAGATGATCTTTAGCTGTTCCCTTCCAGCTCTGAAGCTGTGGATCCTAAAATCCTAGGCCAGTATTCTTTCCCTCTATACCAAAATGCCTCTCCAAAATCCAACCAAGGCTCTACCTCTCCCATGAAGCTTTTAGCTTCCACCCCCAGCCCCACTTTATTCCTCTTTCTCCAAGCTCCTAATCATCAGTGCCACACAATTGAGCACCTAACTATATTCTGTCCATTGTTCACTATTGTTTCCGACTGTGTGTTTTGTCCTCCTTAACTGTCCTGTCAGTACCCTTAAGGTGGGATCCCCTTGGTCGAGTGCATGGCCCCAGGGCTTGACTATCTCCCAGCTGGATTTGCTGCTCTGTGTCAGATATTATAACACTATTTTGTCCGTGATGGGGTGCTGGTGGCACCCTAGGGGGGTCCGCTCAGAGAATATGAAGCAAGCAGTTAGGTGCATGACATGTGGAGGGAGGTGTAATATTAAATCAGTCTCGAAAATAAATAGGAACTAGATTTTTGAAGGGTTTTAAATACCAGAGAAAATCTGTATTTTATGCTAGTGGCATAGGGAGCCACTGATGATACTTGACAGGGATAGGGGTGGGGTGACTTGCTTTAAGTACATCAACCTTGCAGCAGTTTAGTACAGGAGAAAAATTTGAGGCAGGGAGACAAATTAGGAGGCCATTTCAATGGGGGATGATGGAAGGAAATAAGCGTTTCTGAAGTGCCTATCGTATGCCAGTGCTAAGGTTTTATTCAGCATATTGGATTCAGCAGGTTAGACATTGGGTTTAGTTATGGTGGTGACTATGTGAGTGGAGAGAGGGTGTAATTGTTTAGATACAGACTGTGAGGTCAAGGTTGAAGATGATTCTGAGGTTGCAAACCTGGGTTAGTGGAGAGTTACCCATACTCTCTGGACAGATATAGGAGTGGTCTAAATTACCTCAAAGATGTCCCTCCAGATCTGATGTTTTAGGATCATGAAATTTGGAGTTGGAAGGGAACTGAAAGATCATCAAGTTCAGCCCCCTCATCTTGTAGTTTAGGAAACTGAGGCCCACTTAGGCTCCATGAGAACAGAATAGTGGTGCCTTCCAATCTCCAAACCAACCCTCTCTTTGGGACTCCACACTGCCTCCTCTTGCCAGCTCTGACATTCTAATGGGTCTCTGTCAATGAATGAACAGTGTGTGTCCCTGGAAAGGGTTAAATCCCAGTCTGCTTCATTTATCATAGTAACTAGCGCTAAATTGAACTTGGGTTAATTATTGCATGAAGGATGCTATAAAACTCTCAGACGAAGGATATTAGTCATATTATTGCCTTCCAGACAGATAAAAGAAAAGCCCACCACCTGTTTAGCAAAGCCAGCTATGCTCATTCACGCAGACAAGCAAAGTCCTACAGCAAAGAATACATCTCTCCACGCACCAATGTCCCCAAGGAGCCAGGGCTGAGCCTACCAGTGGTGGCAGCTGTCAGGTGCATCCTGTAGACTGTAACTCAAAGCATCCCATCACCTACCTCAGCTTCTGATGGGTTTAGGGCCTGATCCCCTAGGGCCAAACCCGGTTCCTTTGGACCGAGGCTCATGGCTGGTCTTACCCCATTCTCTGACAGAAGTCTGATGTTATAGATTAAGGAATCATAGCTTTAAAGCTATGGGCACAGAACATGACCCCTTGATTCCAGGTAATTTCACTCAGAAGAAACAGAGGCCAAGAGAAAGTGTCGTTCCTGGGGTCACAGAGCTAGTAAAGTATCTGAGGCAGGAGGAAAACCCCAGTTCTTTCAGATTAGAAGCCCCAATCCTCTGTGGCTACTTCCTCCCATTTTATAGATGTGGTATATGAGGCTCAGGGAAGAGGCATTAGTTGCAGTGGTCTTGCAGGATAGTAATTATATTAAGACTTGAAAGAAGTTCTCTTTTCTATAAATCCAATTCTCAGTAGGCAGCCACCCATCTGGTATGGTAAGAGGGGTCCTCTTCCCCCAAATTTCTCTCAGTTAGTCTACCATGACACCTGAAGTTCCACTATTAGAGGTTACTAATGTGGGCTAAGGCAATATCTCTGTTAAAATAGCCTCCTGACCCTGGAGAAGGGGAGCAATTAAGTCCATCCATCAACACTCAGGAGTACATTAAGACCAATTATTTTCTGAATTAGTTAGCTGCCACTAGAAAATGAGCTCAGTCATCCTAAGATCTAGCAAGGGAGAGGATTTTAGAGGTTGTTTAACCTGGATCCCATGTAATTCTTTTTTAAAAATCTCACATATAGTTAGTTATCCTTTGTGGTTCTATGGATTTTATTTTATGCATTTAAGAACATTCTGAGAAAGGGATCTATTAGGCTTCACAAGACCACGAAGAGGGTCCAGAAACAAGTAAAAAATTAAGAAGCAATGATCTAAGACAATTCCAAAGGACTCATGTAGAAAATGCTTTCTACATCCAGAAAAAGAACTGGGATTCTGAATGCAGATTTGAACCATACTATTTTTACTTTTTGTGTATTTTTTTCTTTTTTGAGGTTTTTTTCCTTTTTGTTCTGAGTTTTCCTTCACAATGTGACTAATGTGGAAATGTGTTTAATGTGATTGTACATATATAACCTATATCAGATTGCTTGCTGTCTTGGGAGGAGGGAGGGCAAGAAAAATTTGGAACTCAAAAATCTTATGAAAATGAATGTTAAAACTATCTTTACATGTAACTGGAAAAACACTATTAAGATTGGAAAAAAGTTAAGAAGCCCTGATTTAATCCAACCCCTTTCATTTTACAAATGGAGAAGCTGAGGCTTAGGTAGCCATACAGAACAGGAATTTGAACCCAGGTCTTTTAATGAAGTCCTGTTCCTTTTTTCTGCTATACCACTGCCTCACAGAGGACAAAAGACTCAAGGTGGGTAAGCTTGGATGGGGGCAAGGGAAGAGCTCTGTGGCATGGGGATACTGCTGGGGAGCACAGGCTATCTGATTTCTTGGGACTTTTGCCAGGTTAGAATGGTGTGTGGTGAATATTTGGGGGAAAAAGAGGAGATAACGAAAGGGTTGTTGAGGAAGAAAACAATGGGTTGTCCAAATGAATGGGTTTGTTTTTTCTTTCTGAGAATTAGCACTACCCTACTGGGATTCCCATTTGTAACCAAGTGATAAGAAAACCTATTGGACTATGGACTCCTCTGTCTCCCCAAGAATCAAAGCATAGCTCAACACAGACCGAGGCAGCCAGCGGAACTCAAGAAAGACATGGGGACTGAGGTTTGGCCTCCTGAGGATCCTCTCAGACCAGGGAGCCAAATTTGAAGCTTTAAAGGAAAACTTTGGGGAGGGCTTAAGGAAAGGACACAAGGGTAGATCTGGCTCCATTCACCATACCCCAAAAAGAACCCTCCCATACCCATACATTCAGCTATCTTTTTCTCCTCCTAGGGGAGTTTCCTCCTCTTTGGTGCTTGGCAACCACTCCCTCGTCTCTTTTTTTTTCAGCTATGCACACTCTTGGTGACCACCTCTGCTCTGCATCTCTGTATTCCTGCATCTCTAAATCATGCATCTTCTGGATTAGAAGGAGCTGGAGCCGGAGCCCTCACTATGTGCATAAACCCCCTTATTATTTTTCTAATTAACATGGAATGCATTATTTTTTCCTCCATGAAATACTAATATCTGGCAGGAAGCAGGACCCATACATCATCCACTGTGGAGCTCAGGCTGGGGAAGTCTCAATAGAAAGTATAAGCCTCTGAAGTTAGAATATGTAAACTATTATTATCTGTTTACTCTTAATTACCTCCAATTCTTATTTGTCTTCCTTTAACGGAGTTGTCAACCAAAAATTTTCCAGCCTCTCACTCAACACCGCACCCTATAATTAGGTGCACTTAGGTGCACATCTGTCATGGATGGAGTTGCAACTTTGCCAAATGCCCAGCTGGCTATTTCCTTCCTGTTTAGGTATTCAGGCCTAGCCCCCCCTGAGCAAGAAGTGTTATACCCATTGAGCAAACCCATTTCTGCCAGTGGTCTAAGTTTCCATTTTTTAAAGTCTACCCATGATGGCTGTCTCTTTGAAGAGAGAAGAGCAAGACTGCCTCTAATCATAAGCAGAATAGGCAGCCGAAAATTAATATTGCCCCTCCCTCTCCCCCAGAACCACGAAGTTTCCACCTGGAGGCTCTGTCACAAGAAGGAGCATGTCAAAATGAGTATGTTACCTGGGAGAGATAAGTCATTAACTCACTAACATTTGCTATAGGTTGCTAATTCAGTGAGCCCAGTGAATAAAAGAGAAGATGAAGCCAAAGAGAAAATGAGGGGGAAGACCGAGGGGGAGAGCAAGTGACAGGTAAGGAGAATAAAACCCACAACAACTCATATTTACATAGCACCGAAAGTTTTGCAAAGTGCTTTCCCCCACAACAACCTTGGAAGAGAATTATTCCAGTTTGCGGCATTATCATTCCATTTTACTGATGAGGAACGGAAAGCCAACCAGATTATGAGTCCCTTGAGGGCAGGAACCATTTTGTACCAGTGCACATTAGGTGTTTAATGAATGACTGTTGATTTGTAATAAATACTTTTTGACTTGAAGCCCTGAGGAGGCTGACTTCTTCATGAATTATACAGCTAATGTGTCTAAAGGAAAGTCTCTGCCAATGTTTCCTAACTCCAGCTCTGTAGCCACCACACCAGCAAAATATAAAAGAGGAAGGAGAGGAGAGAAAGGGGAAAGGTGCAATTGAAAAGAAAGGACCAGGAAAAGAGAATGACAAAATGAAGGGGAAATAATGAAAAGAGAGGAGGTACTGGAAGGCTATGGAGCAATCCTTGCACCATGAATCAGTAGATCCAAGTTTGATTCTCTGATCAGCAACTGACTTACTATGTGACCATGGGCAGATATCGTTCCCTCAAAACACTTTCCATTAATGACATTCTAAAGGGAAAAGTAAAGACAGAGAAAAAGAGATAAATAGAAAGAATGAAGAAAAAATAATAATATGAGTATGGGATTACTCACACTCCAAATTGACAAGATTACTTGAGTGTGTGCTGAAGTTTGAGGAAACACAAAATCTGAGAGCTGGAAGAAACTTCAGAGGCTATCTATTCCAATATGTACCTGAAGAAGAAATGTCATGATGATATTCTGACAAGGAATTCATCCCGTTTTTGCTTGTAGACCTTCAGGGATGGGGAACTCACTACCGCCTATGGGTGGCCCATTACACTTGGGCATAACTCCAATTATTAGAATTTTTCTTCCTTCAAATTCTCAGTTTATATGTTTTCAATTTCTACCCCGTTACCCTTAGTTTTCTATTTAGAGTAAACAGAGGAAGTGGTTAATATTTCATCTCTATGGTAGTCTTCAAGTATTTTACTGAATCATCTCTTCTCCAGGTTAATTGATTATACAGCATCAACTCAAGCCCCTCTTCAGCTTAAAATGTGGGATCAAGAACTTTACACTTCTAGTGTGAGTTCTCAGCGGACACTAACACACTGTAGTGGTGTTGTGTGTGTGTTTTATCTTAGCAGTTCTATAGAAATTGAGAAGAAATTACCTCTTTTTTTTCAGGTATCTGTCCAACCCCCAGTGCCCAGGTCCAACACTACTCTTGCCCCAGCTCTGGCCTGCAAGACAGGTTCCAGACAAACTTGAAAAAGGCAAAAATGAGCATTAGCACCCACATATAGAATCATAAACTCCTCATCCGTTAGACCCTTAGAAAAAGATGGTGTTTCTCCACCATCTCCATCTCCTCCCCCCACCACCTATAAAACATCTCTCTTCTGAATATCAGGAACTCATTCATGGATAAGATGTAAATTACTGATATCGACTGGAGGTGTTATCCCTCCCGGGGAGATTTGTATATTTAACCTCTGAGTCATCTCTGACACTTCTCTCCTTCATTTTTCTATCTCTAATCTGTCACCAAGTACTATGATTTTCCCTTTAGGAATGTCTTTCAGGTTCACCCTATATACCACTCTGTTAGGCCTTCATCACCTTCTACCTGTTCTTTCTGCCTCCAGTCCCTTCCCTTTCAATCTATCCTTAACTAATCTCCTAGAATACTGATTTTATCACATTCTCTGGCTCAAACACTGATTACAGGATCCAGTACCCTACAGGTCAAGGTCAGACTCTGGTTTGGAGGGGAAAGCAATGCAGGATTTCGTTAAGAGAGGATGGATGTCAAATCCCAGCTCTGCTACTTACTAGCTATGTCGACCTTAATAAGTCCAAATAACCTCCAGTTCTGGTTTCTTCATTTGTAATATAGGAGAAGGGTTGGGCTAGATGGCCTCCAAGATCCTTTTTTTTGGTGAGGCAATTGGGGTTAAGTGACTTGCCAGGGTCACACAGCCAGTAAATGTCAGTGTCTGAGGCCAGATTTGAACTCAGGTCCTTCTGACTCCAGGGCTGGTGCTCCACTGCTCCACTAGCTGCTTCATCCTTCTAATTTTAAATCTATGATCCTATATTTACTCTTCACAGTGTAGTTCCAACTTACCTTTCTAAACTTATTTCTCCTCTTCTACAATATATCATTTAATCTTTTTTTACACCATTTAATCCATTCAGAAATTCTGGACAGTTTTCCTGTATTATTTCCTACATTATTGTAATCAGATTTTTTTGTTCATGTCCTTCCCAGGAAACCTATGATCCTTAATTCATCTCTGCTCTACCATCTTCAAGATCAGTTGCTGTAACCTCTCTATATTTCATGTGTGTGTGTTTTTACTATGGTTACCACTTATTTCTTTTCTCTGTACTTTTCTCCATTTTAGTATTTTTGTGTTCTCTCTCACCCAGCTTCAAATTGGAGTCAGGTAGGAAGGATGGTGGAGAAAACTGGAGTTAGAGTCAGGAAAGAATGAGTTCAAGTCTTCTCTTATCTGTGTGTAAGTCATTTGAACCCTCAGCCTGGTTAGCACCTAGCTCACAGGTGTGTTGTGAGGATCAAACAAGATCAAATACATCAAGGATGTTAGTGTGTTAGCTGTTGTCATTCAAATTTTTTAGAAAGATTGCTCCATTATTCATTTTATTTTTCCCTGTTCCAATCATTGTGTTTTTAAATTCTCATTGAGAGCCCTATTTTCTTTGTTGAGAATTCTGTTTTGATCGATAATCATTCCTTATTTCTTCTCTTTATAGCTTTTATTTCTCTTTGAATCATTCTGGAGTTTCTTGTTGCTGTTTCATGGTTGTTGTGGAAATCCATAGATTTTGTCCTTTCATCAGGCACTATTGGTTCACTTTCCTTCACATTATAATATTCGTAAGTGAGCTTTGGCTTCTCTTTGAAGTTTTACTCATTCTTCCTTCTCTGATGACCTTATCTGTTTCCCTGTGCTGGGCTTTTATTGAGGCCTTTTTTCTCTTGATATCTGCGGTCTTCCAGCCTTTTTCTTATATTCTCTTTTTTACTCATTTTCTCTGCCTTTCCCCTTTACTGGTGAGTAGACTCCCTGAAGTTGGGTTTGCAATGCAGCTCGCCACTCCTCAATTGGAGGAATACAGAGATCACTGGGCTGAATAATCTCTGGTGGGACAGGCTTGGCCCCAGCTGAGTTTCTAGCTTCTTTTTTGTCAGTTCTGATGTCATCACCTATTCTGCCTCTCTCCACTTTCTTTCCTTTTAAGTGGTTGGTCAGAATTTATATCTGTCAGTTCTTGCAGAGGTGGAGCCAGGAGTATTAGAACATAGTCACTTCAATTGGGGGGATCCCTACACCATGTTCAGGTTCCCAGGTACAGACATCTGGGAGTTTGCTATTTGTGCTTGCTGTTGTGGGTACATGGAAGCTGATGTCCACTGAGTGAGACCTTTACATATAATAGTTCTCCAGTATAAATTCCTAAGTTTTTTACTTTGACAAAGGGTTCTATTTTCTCCTGTGGGTTTAGCTGTGATTATTCTACATCTGATGCATAATTCCTTTGGGAAGGGGAAACTGAAGGGCTAATTAAATTTGTAGAAATCAACTAATCTGCCTTCTTAGCTGGACACGTCATGCCCTCTGTTCTAGCCTGGTCAGCCTCTCTACCATGCCTCTTATCACCTCAGTATAGAATATCCTTCTTTCCTCTATGCCTCTAAATCTTTCCAAGTTCTTGAGACCCAACTCCAGTACCAACTCCTTCCCTAGCTCATGCTGATCCCCCCTTCTCTGAGACCTTAGAACATTTATTATTTTAAATCACACCCTGGGTAGTTTTATTATATATCCAAGATCATGTGTTTGGGAGACAAGTTACTGAAGTGAAGGGCTATGGATTATATTTTACATTTCTTTGGGTTTGGATATTCACTAGATCACAGAATTAGTTAGAAGAGATCTTAGAGATCATTTCGTCTGAGCCTCTCATTTTATAGATGAGGAAATTGAAGCCCAGAAAGGTAATGTGATTTGCTAAGGTCACATAGCTAGTTAGAAGACAGGACCAGGATCTGAAGCAAGGCCCTCTGATTTCAAAGCCCTTACATTAAGGCATACTTCCTGACAAAGTGTATGAACTAGCAAGAGGCATTGGTAACTTTTGGGGCAGGAAAGGGTACATTTCCTGGGTCAGTTGAATGATGTAGGCAGCCATTTTTGCCAAGGTTGCTTTAGACAGGTCCAGCTGGTCAGCTCTCAGCAAAAGATAGAGACACTGTGGGGAAACAGGTTAAAATCTACCTCAGTCAGGAATTCAGGAACGTTGTTACACCTGTGAAGGCAGAAAAGGGAAGTTCAGGAAGTGTGTTTGTAATGTTTGCCTGGGCTACCAGGGAATTGGGAGCTCTACCACAGGATGAATGTTGTGTCTGTTTATTAACTGATCCCTGAAGAGCAGGGCTCTTTCTCAGAAACATCTCAATACTCGAGAGGAAGGAGAATTGAATTTTGAGTCAAAGGACAGAAGTTCTAATCATGCTCCTGCTACTTGATACTGTGTAAACTTGGGCAAGCTATGTCACCTCTTACAGCCTCAGCTTCTTTATATTTATGATAAGGTTATTAGACTAGATGATCTCTGAGAATTTTTGAAGCCATAAATGCCACAATTACATCAGAAATGTTCTCTGTACAAGGATTTCTGATGACTGATGGCCCAGGAGGGAAATAACTTTATTCTGTTCTTCCCCTAAAGAATCAGAGATTGATTTAAATCTCAGATTTGTCACTAGCTTGCTGAATGACCTTAGGCAAGTCTTTTCTCTTCCTTTGGCTTCAGTCTGATCATTTCTAAAATGAGGAGAATCTAACTAAATGATTTCCAAAGGCCCTTTTGGACATAACTTCTATAAATTAGGAGAATGAGAAGGGATCATCTTATCTCATTTTACAAATGGGGAACCGAGGACCAAAGATTGGAAATGACTTACTTAAGACCCCACAGCAAGTCACTGTCAGAGTTAGCGAGGAGGATTAGTTCTGATTCGTAGCCCAGGGCTTGTTCCCCCAATTGCTGATACTGTAGGAGTAGCCTATGAGGCAGAGAACTTGTTTTTCATCTCACTGGTGGGTGGCAAGGCTGGGATGTATTGTAGAGTGAGGAGCTGTGGGAGGAGATTGGCACAGTCACAACCGTGGCCCCGGGGGCAGCCATGTGTGAGCCAGAGTTGAGGAAGTACAGGTCCCAGCAGATAGTTGTGACAGGTGATCTGCTAAAGCCTAATGTGGAGAGAGGTTTACCGGGCTCCCCTCCCTCCACAGGGCTCTTCCTTCCTCATTTCCCCAAAGCCCTGTATGCTGGGTATCCTTTAGGGGACCCTCTAGTCTGAGACCAGACACCATCCCTTCCCTCAGGGGAGCTCCTTGTTTTAAGAGAATACATCACTCCTGGCCCTTAGGGAGCCCCTTGTCTCAGGGACCTATCATCATGAAGCCATCAGAATGAAGAGGAGAATGAAGGGTGCCCTAATGGAGGCCACCCCCCTGGGAAAAGAGAAAGCCCCCATATTCGGGGACCCCCCCTAGTTTTGAGGGAAGATGAACCCCCTGGTCTATGAGAAGACATAGCCCTATGCCCATGGAGCCTCTCAGTCTGAAGACACATCCGTTACCCTTTGGAGAGCTCCTGGTTTGAGGGAGAGATAAAGCCCTGTCCCTCAGGAGGGCCCTAGTCTGAGCTGAACAGGGAAAGAACATTTGCTGGCCTTCAGGGAATCTCCACACTGACCATGAGACTTAGGAAGAAGCTCTCCCAACTGCAATCTTAGAGGCTATCGGGGCTTGCTCTATGCAAAGGCCCCAAGGAGGACCCTGGCTCATGAAAGCTCAGGACCTGGGGCTTGGGAAGGAGGCAGGGGCCGGATTCTCAAGCCTGAGTTAGCAAGTAGAAGATACAAACCTTCACTGAGATGGGGCATAAGAGACACTACATATCACAACAAAAGCTTTCTGGCGTCAAATTCCAGCCGGGTAAGCAGCAATGCTGCTGCTCTAACCACTCATTAGCTCAGAAGGGTTTGACTGAAAACAACTCAACTTTTAGTCTTTTGACTGTTCACCAATTCTAGGTGTGTTGTCTTTGGGTTTCTGTGACAACTGCTGTCCTGCTTCTCCTACTTATCCCCTTGTCTCCTTTTCTGGGTAAGGTGTTCCCCAGAGATAGGAAACAGAGACAGAGGGAGAGACAAGAGACAGAGAAACAGAGAAATACTTGAGTTGACCCTTGAGGGAATACAAGGTTGAAGTAGAGAAGGGAAGCCCATGCAAATTCACAAAAGCACATGTGCAGGATCAAGTTTGTGGACTAGTTCCTAGTCCACTTTGGCTGGAATTTAGAGTTCACAAAAGGGGAGGGGGTGGTGTAGGATGAAGTTCCTGGAAAGTAGGAGTCAATTGCAGAGGACCTTCGAAGCTGGCCTCTTAATCTATTCCAAAGGTAATAGAGAGTCCTTGAAGACTTTTGAATTGGGGAGGAAAGATTATTCTGACTGCTGTGTTAAGGATAGACTGAGAATGGAAAGATTGGAAGCAAGGAGACCAAAAAAAAAAAAAGGGCTGGTGCAGTAATATAAAGGGAGAGTTAAATTCAAGTCCTGTCTTTCTGTCTGTCTCGATCTCTCTCTTTCTCTCCTCCTATTACCTTGTACATATTTGCACACTTTGCAATAGCAAATTGGTTCAGTAGAAAAGAGTACTCTATTTGGGATCAAAAGGGCTTGGGTTTTGAATCCTGCCTTTGCCTGCTAACCACCTTGTGACCTTGCCAAGTCGCTTAACTACCTCCCTGGGTCTCGGTTTCATCTGTAAAATGCGGCAGAAGGACTAGAAAGCCTTCTGAGGTTGAGTGCAGTTAGAATCTGTGACACTATGCTGTCATCTACCCTTCCCCTAGAAAGAAAACTCCTCTTTTGGTTTAGTTCTCCCGAGAATCCTCCGAGACCCTGGGGGGGTCTGAGGGTTCAGGAGGGTTCAGGGCTGAGTGCGGGTATGAGCCGAGGGAACGTGCACAGGACAAACTCTGCTGGACCTTCCCTGTGGAAGGCCCTGCCAGGCAGAGCGAGCGAAGGACGTGTGTATGCCATGGAGATCTGCTACTGGCTTTCCCCCGCAGTGTCGGGGACCGAGGTCGGGGGCTTGTGGCTCTAAGGGGTCGAAGGAGGGGAATGTGCGCGCTTGGGGGGCAGGGGGAGCGAGGTGAGGGGGGCGTGCGGAGGCCGGGAGCGCGCTGCAGCTCCGGCCCGCTCGTCGCCGCCGCCGTCTCCTTCGGTCGCCAGCCCCCCCTCTCCTCCCCCCTCCCCAGCGCGCGCGCGGCTCTGATGTCGCGCGCGGGCGGCTCGTGGAGCGGAGCGGCCCGGGAGGGGGAGTGGTGGAAGGCCGCGAGAGCGAGGGAAGGAGGCGCTCTGGAGCCGAGGAAAGCACTGGCGCGGCTCCAGGCCGGGGGGCGGGGGGAGGCGGGGGGGCCGCTCCGAGGGTGAGGCGGCGGCGGCGGCGGCGGCGGCGACGGCGACGGGCGGGCAGGTTGGCGGCTGCATATTTGAAGGAAAGTATCAGTTTGTATTCGCTCAGTGTGTTTGCTCCAGCGGCCGCGGCGGAAGCCCGAGCTCAGCCTGCTCGGCCAGGGCAGCGCAGGCCCAGCGGCGCGCAACTCAGCCGGGGTCGCCGCTGCCCCAGCCCCGCCCCGGCCCCGGCCCCGGGCCCCGGAGCTGCTCTGTTGCCCGGGGCCGCCTCCCCCTGCCTTGCCCCCGCTTCGCCTCGCCTGCCTCGCCTGCCACCGCCTGCCTCGCCTCGCCTTCCCGGGGCAGGCATCTCCGGACAGCGGACAGCGCAGCAGAGGCGCCGCGCAGAGGCGCAGGCGCAGGGCTGCGAGGCGAGGCCCGAGCAGGAGGTTCGGAGCCCGGCCCCCGGCCCGGTCTGTTCCCCGGCTTCTCCCCCGGTCCGAGGTGCCCGCGCTGCGCTGCGCTCCGCTCTGCTCCGCTGGGCGCGGAGTCGTTCAATGGAAATATGGCGGTGTCGGCTCCGACCTGCGGCGCCCTCCTCGCTCGCCCGGGCTCTGTGCAGCGGCGGTAGCGGCGGCGGCGGCCACCCTCCACCTCCACCTCACCTCTGCTGCTGCTGCTCGTCCTCCCCCGCGCCCGGCGCCCGCGGCTACAGCTTCCCCCAGCAGCACACGTAAGTGGCCGCCGCAGCCCGGCGTCCCTAGCCCCGGCGGCGGCAGCGGCGGTGACAGCGGCAGCAGCAGCGGCTGCAGCCGCCCGGCGGAGCGCAGAACAGAACAGAAGCGAGCCGAGCCTGGCAGGGCAGGGCAGGGCAGGGGAGGGGGCTGGGGAGCAGACAGGTTGCGCCGCTCGCAGCCGTCGACGCCCGCCGCCGCTGACTTTCTGGAGTCCGCGGGGCTGGGGGCAGAGGTCGCTCCCGGAAACGAAGGGCAGAGGAGACGGAGAGAGAGGGGAAAGGGGATGAAGGGATGAAAAACAGGAGTGAAAGGATGGAGATAGAGGGGAGGACTCGGGCTGGGAAAAGCGAAGAGAGAAAGGGAAAAGGGGGGAGAAAGGAGGGGTACAGAGAAGAGAGGGGGAGACGAAAACAGAGGAATCGGGGAGGAGGGGAAGAGGCCCGAGAGGGGGAAGGAAGAAGAGAGACAGAAGCAGAGGGGAGGGGGGAGGGCACGAAGAAAGAAGGGGAGTGGGAGAGGCGGAGGGCAGGAGAGGGACAGAGAAGGGGTAGGGCAGGGAGAGAGGAAGAGGAAGAAGAAGGGAGAGAGGGGTCGCTAATAGGCTGAGGGAGAGTGCCGGGGCTGCTTAGTTCATTCTATAAGGGATCAAACCAGATGGAGGTCGATACCCCAACCCCTTCCCTGGCCGGGTTTATGTAGGAGAGCCAAGCAAGCTTCCGAGCTGAGAGCAGATCCCTTTTCTTTGGTAGATCGAGATGGGCTAGGGAGGGAAATAAGAAAGTTCATGAAGATGACGAGCCCCGGCATCTCTATTTCTCTCTGCGCAGCGCACCCCTCTCTTTGACTGAGCCTGGTCTGGAGAAGTGGGGGGGAGCATGTTTACAGACAGTCGGGGAGCCCAGCCCTGAGCCTTCTTAGGGGGAGCATGAAGAAGCTGACCTAGTTCATTCCCCCACCCCCCAACACAGACGCACACACTTCTGTTCGTCCCCAGAGTGACCGGAGCCCCTTGAATAGAAAGCCTCTGTTGGGGGGGGGGGGGATGGGGAGAAGGGTAATATTGGGGATGGACAGACACTCGGTTGTGTGTCTGGTTTTCTGTCTCCAGCCCTCTGATTGCCTGCCTAGCAGAGTTTTTAAGCACCAACTACCACCTGGTCTTTCCATTCAACACAGACCCCTTTCCCCAGAGAGAGTCTGGTGTTTGCCTTTTGCAATGAGTGTTGCCACCAGCCCCCACCCCAATGGTCACACCTTGCTCCTTATCTGCAGGCTCATAAAGCATCCCCTCCTGTCCCCTCCTGCTCCCCTTCAGCACCTTGGTGTTTTCTGCTCTTAATTATCTCTTTGAAAAAGGATGCTGAATGAGTTGGGGAGGCGGTTGAGAGAGAAAACATTTTGGCTGGAGCCAGGAATTCGCCTTCCTTTGCACAGCCACCCTTCTTCTTTAAATCCTTGTGTCTCTCTCTATCAAGTGTCAGAGGCCTCATTCCCAGCTTCTAATAAAAAGGTGATTTTCGCTGCACTTTCTCTCGTGCCTTCGGAAGGAGCCAGGGCTCAGAGGTAAAAGGTGGATGTTAGTTAGCCTCTGCCTGACCCTTCAGTTCTCATGAAGGGCGATGCTGGCAGAAGGAGCCCAGCTACAACTTTTGCTTCTGTTTGGTCCCCGAATGGAGTCTATAGCCAGGTGGTTTTTGAAGCAGACTAACAAATGAGTTTTGTCTGGGGAGCAAGGTATTAGTTTAAAATGGCCATTAGGCTTAATGTGGATAATTATCTGGCGGTCAGGTATCAGACGTGGATGTTTAAGCTCATATATCCCCTTGTGTATCTGACACACTACCAACACCAATGGGTGATGGTCCCTGTCTGTCGGAAGGGACTCAGGCATGCTGAGTCCTTATGTGCAATCATTTATCCAGCACCCCGCAAAGAGTCCTTCAGCCACCGGTCATGGGCAGGTGTCGCCCTTCTCAATCTACTCCCCTGTTGTCCCAGGAGGCCAAATTGCTAGAGGAGGGGGCCAGAGCAAAACAGAAAGAGGGGTTCTGCAGTGGGATAGTGTGGACTCCAAGGGAGAAGACAAATGTGAAAATTGTATTTGGTTCTTTCTGCAGAGATAGGGGCACACAAACACCCTTATTGGAAAACCTCCAGTTAGTTACAGGTCCTCAAAATCAAACTCAGAAAATGTACTATCTCTGGCAGGCTTGCAAATTCCAATTTATTTGGGCAAGCACCTTTATTGTTACTTTTTTTTAATTGGAAGAGATAAAGTTCCAATGGTAGAGATTTTTTTCTTGCCTTTTAATGTAAAAATGATTAGAACTGATTTAAACTAAAATTTGAAATAGGCAGGAGGCAGGAAATTGTTGAAGGTTTTTTTTTTCTCTCCTTCACAAGCTGAGCTCAGGCCAAAGCACAATTATTATTTTTTTCCCCAACCAGGTTCTTAGCTCTTCTAGTACAAGGTTAAAACTAGACGACTCTCGCTTGCTCGATTTCTCCCTTCAACCCTGCAGTGGTGCCCAGACGGATGGTTGTGCATACATAAGGTTTACATAAAATGGTTGGTGTTAGACCCTGAGACAGTACAGATGGGGCCGGCGTTTCACCGGTGCTGGGGATGGAGAAGTCGGCAGGCATGCAGATGGAGTCCTTCTGAGAGAGCACAAAGCTATTCACGTGCCTGGTGTAGTCTTAGGGTTCATGGAGTCCGGTAGCCTAGGGTAAGAATGAATGCATCTTGCAAATCATAGTTAGGGAGCCAGTGAGAGTCAAGGTATGGGGAGGGAGAAGGGGGGTGGGGGCAGAGGGAAGGGTGGTGTCAAAAGTGTCTTATAGAAGGCAGAGTGGACTCAGTAGATTAACTACCACTTCCTAGCTTGGCTTCTGTAAGCAGCCTCCTCCCTGTGCCCCTCTATAAACAGTGTCCGTTTTGATCCTTGGCCCCTTGGCTAAGAAAAAAAAAAGAAAGAGAATTCCCCACTGCTCGCTTGCCCCCCATGCACCCTGCCAGTCTTGATTTGAGAACAGAACAGCTTTGCTGAAGTGTGGAAAACTCATAGATGGAGGACAGAGATCTCCAGTTTGATGGGTGTAAGTTGATGGTGTGAGATTGGGAGGGTCACCCTGGAGGAGTCAGGGGTAGGTGTCAGAGGCCTTTGTCTATGATACCATCTCCCTCATGAGAATACGGCCTAGGCTGAAGCAAAGCAGAAACCTCCTCCTCCAGAAAACCACAAAAGAAATGATGTCCGCATCTGTTAAGGTAGCGTTTGGCTCTTGGGTCCATAATGACACAGTCCTCCGATAGAGGCATTATTTCCTAGGAGAGGAACAGAACAGGCTGGAGGAGGTAAACTTCCCGGACAATTTCCCTGGCCATAAATCACCAGAATTAGATGGTTCAGTGGAATGAACCTGGATAGAGATGGTGCATCTTTCAGGTAGAGGGCTGTTCTCTTTAGTCTTGCCTTGATAACAACACCAGTGCCAAACTGCTTTGAGCTTTCCCCATTATGTCAGGGCTGTGGTTTGGGACCTGGGGGCAATTTATTTATTTATTTTTAATTTCTTAAACCTCCAGGCACCTTGATTTCCTGTACTTAGTCTAATGGAAGAAAGAGGTTTGGATTTAGATTTTTGTTGAATTTTTCTGGGCTGGGCTGGCATTACTCTTTTTTGGTATCTGTCCCCTGCCCTTATAATAAAGAAGTCTCTCTAGAGCAGATGCTTTTAAACTGGGGTGCATGAATGTTTTTTTAAAAAAATACTTTAATAATTGCATTTTAATATAATTAGTTTACTTTGCAATCCTATGCATTTTAGTTTATGTATTTAAAAATATTTTGAGACGAGGTCCACAGGCTTCACCAAATTGTTTAATGGGTACACGGACACAACTCCTTCACTTTAGAACATGGACTTTTTAAAGAAAAAACAAGAAATTATTAGTTTCCTGACCCTCCTAGAAGAAAGGGGGGTTTGGGGAGATGCTTTGACTTCCCTCCTCCCATTTCCAATCATTCTACTTTGAATACTATCTTGCCATAATACCCGTGGCCTCTGAAATTTGTGCTTTCCTCCTCTCTCTCCCCATTTTTTTTTTTTATTTTCCTCTCTTCCCTTCTTCCCTCCTTTCCCTCTCCCCTTCTCTCCTGTTTCTCTTCCTTCCTTTCCTGTCTCTTTCTTTGAGTATTCTCGTCTCCATTTGTCTCTAACCTTTCCCTCTCGTCCTTGCTTTTCTGACCTCCCACAGCTTCCACTATGATGCAAAATCAGGTAGGGCTGAGGCTCAGTGACGAGGTTGCTTGTTTCCATTTGAGGGTTCACAGGATCGTCTGGGTGGTAACTCCCTGCGCCAGGCCAGGCGGTAGACACGGGTGAATATCGCCTTTGGTTGCGGGGTAGAAGACGGGTGCCCATCTTCTGTGCTGAGCCTGCAACAGCTGGCTGATCCCACATCACGCCAGCCCCTTTAATTGAGCAGCCTATCTTGGTGGGAGGAGGACGGTTTGCTTCATGGGGCCCTTGTTTCCCTCTGGTTAGGGATAATTGGAGAGGACATCTGTTGGAGCAAGGGAGACCCTTTTAGCAGGCAATACAGCTTCCTCCTTCACCAGGGAGAAGGCACAAGAAACAGCAAATGGCCCTCACCCCAAGACCGCCACATGTTGGTAGTGGGATACCAGCTGATTTGCCCAACCCCTGTGCCATAGCCCCAAATATCAGAATCCTTAGGTCCTCTTCCCATTTCGTCTTTCTTTCTTCCTTTCTTTATTTCTTTCTTTCTTCTTTCTTTCTTTCTTTCTTTCTTTCTTTCATTCCTTCCTTCTTACCCTTCTTTCCTTCCTTCCTTCCTTCCTTTCTTCCTTTCTCTTCCTTCTCTTTCTTTCTTTCTTTCTTTCTTTCTTTCTTTCTTTCTTTCTTTCTTTCCTTTCTTTCTTTCTTTCTTTCTTTCTTTCTTTCTTTCTTACCAGTTTGTTTTTGCCTGCATGCCCCTCCTCAGCCGTTGCTTGGATGCACAATTGCCAGGTGCTTAATGCTACTGGTAAATCTGGGAGCATGTGGTGGTAAGCCACAGTCCGACTGTTTCTTCCCCCTCACTCCTCCCATTTGTTTACATCTTGTCTGGGTGGGGGGCTTCCTGAGTGTATAGAATGTTTGGTGTTCCAATATGGTGCCTCACTCAAATGGATAAGAACATTTCTTTTTTTAAAAGCCTCATCAGATGTCATGGACTACAGATTAGCTTTGGTTTATACCTCTTCTCATAGGCATGCCAGGCCCCTCCACCCCACCCCCCCCAAGAGACAGAAGATCCTTGTAGGAACATTGAATGGGATTATAGGATGTCAAACCTTTTGTGAAAGGACATTAGGGCTTTTCTAGTTCAAGCTTCTCATTTAATAGAGGAGGAAGCTGCAATGCAGCAGAGAAAGAAAGTGACTTACCCAAGGTCACACAGGTAGGAAGCAGCAGAGCTTGGATTCCTACTCTAATTCTAGTATTCTTTCACTGTACCATGATGATCTTTCCCTCTCCCTCCTTTTCTCATTCCCCTGACTACCCCTCTCCCATACCACTCATTATTGTCCCTTAGTTCATACCACTCTCCCCAACTGGAATGTCCTCCTAGTCTTTTATTTATGACACCTCCTTCAAGATTCACCTAAGTCCACCTCTGCCATGGAGTCCTTAAACTAAAATCCTGTCAGATAAGATTTTCAGTTCCATACTATTTAGCGCTTCATTTTATTTTTTTTCCTGTGTTTCTCTTGTGCTTTCTAGAATTTTGCCCCCACAAGCAGATTGTAAGCTCCCTGAGGGCCAGCATGGAACTCAGTAAATGTTCCTTAACCTCAGGCAATGACAGGAGGACCTAATGATGAGGTAGCTTTAAGGGTTTCCTTAATTATACTTCAGGTCTCAGGTTCTCTTTATATTCCTAACTCCCCACCCTCTTCTCTTTCCAAAGCCCTAGCTTTAAGATCTCCTTTTGCACAAGATTCTGCAGCTCTGCTCCTATCACCTCACCTCCCTTTAAGGTCTACATCTGTGAGCAAATGGGACATTCCACAGGTATCCATCCACCAAGACCTCTATTTTGTTGCTATTCAAACACCTGGATTGTTCTGCCTTAATACCCAATTCATACAATCTTTGAATGGGATTTCCAACTATCCCTATAAGTCACTCTTGGTGGACTGTGCCAAAGAGGTTTATAAATTTATGCTAACTAATCTCAACTGGGCCATGACTGGTGCACAACAATTATTTTATTCTTCCCTGACTTGCTTTCTATCAATCAAACTATCTAGAGTGACTGTTCCAAACCTTCTCCCTCCTTCTCAAACCTCCTATATTATCTTTTCTCCCCCTTGCTCTCATCAGAGGACTTCATCTTCCAATCCTCTGAAGTATCTCCTCCCCCATACCACCCCTCACTCACACCGCACTCTTTAGCATTGCTCATTCTGTCCTCTTTTGCACTAGTCTCTGATGAAGAAGTGAGACTTCTTGCCAAGGCTAACCTTCTATTCTTGATTCCACCCTTTTCCATCTTTTCCAGGACATTTGACCCCTTCATCATTGTCTTTCTCTCTACTTCGCTTCTTTTTATCCTCTGACTCTTTCTTCAGTGAAAATTGCTCAGGCCTAACCCCCATACCTTCTCTTGATCCTACCATTCTTTTGCCCATCTCAGCCAAAGGCCTAAAAATGGTTGTCTGTATGTGTTACACCTGTCTCCTCACTACCCTCTCATTTCTCAGTCCTCTTGCAGTCTGGTTTCTGAACCTCATCACTTGACCAAAGCAGGCCAACCCCTGTTCCAATCTTATCAATGAACTCTTAACTGCTAAATCCAGTGGCTGTTCCTCAGTGCTTATCCCCTCTTGACTTCTCTACATTGTTGTTGTTCAGTCCTTTCAGTTGTATTGGACTCTTCTTGATCCCATCTGGGGTTTTCTTGGCAAAGATACTGGAGTGGTTTGACATTCCTTCTCTAGATCCTTTACAGATGAGGAAACTGAGGCAAAGTTAAGTGACTTGCTCAGGGTCACATAACTAGTGTCCTCAGGCCAGATTTGAACTCACAAAGACAAGTCTTCCTGACTCCAGGCCATGTGCTCTATCCACTGCACCACCTAACTGCCCTCTACAGTTTGGACCCTGTTAAATACTCCTTCTGGAAGGGGCCATGTCTGAAATGCCTGCCATCTTCATCTCCATCTTATTTCTCAGCTTCTTCAAAAACATAGCTCAGGTGCCACCTCCTCTATGAGCCCTCTATTGAGCCTTTCCTCCCAATGATTAGTATTTTTTCTATCTTGAAATTATTTTGTATTTATTTGCATAGTGCCTAGAATGTTCCTTGAAAGTTAAAGTTCCTCCTTCCTTCCTTCCTTCCTTCCTTTGGTCCCTACCCTTCCTTCCTTCCCCCCTTCCTTTCTTTCTTCCTTTTTTTTGCCTTTACATTCCCAAGGCTAACATAATGCTTTGTACACAGTAGGCATTTAATAAATGTTTGTTGAATTGACTTGACTTCAGTTCACCTTTAGAACACAGAATGTGAGAGCTGGGAGGTACCTCTAGAGACCATCAAGCTCATTTTGGGAAGACATTGTGCAGTGAAAAGATGTGCTCAATTTCGGAGTCAGAGGACCTGGGTTTAAAAACCAGCCTCTGCAACTTCCTGTGACCTTGGGAAAGCCACCTTGACCTCCTCAGTTTCCTCCACTATAAAATCAGGGACATTGGGACTAGGTGACCTGTAAAGTGTCTACTGGGGCAGCTAGGTGGTGCAGTGAATAAAGCACCAGCCCTGGATTCAGGAGAAACCTGAGTTCAAATCTGGCTTCAGACACTTGACACTTACTAGCTGTGTGACCCTGGGCAAGTCACTTAAACCCTCATTTCCCTGCAAAAAAAGAAAAGTGTCTTCCACTTCTAAATCTACGCTTCTATTCTTTTATTTCACAGAGAAGGAAACTGGAGGCCCAGAGTAAGTGTGTGATGCAGAACTCTAACCCAGCTCCCTTGATTCCTAGCCCAGTATTCTTTCCATTATATGTTGAGAGAACAGAGTCTGAAATGCTGGTTTCCCCATAAGTCACCACTCCCCCCTCTCCCCCCCATGATAATACCTGTTGAGTAGATTATTTGTGGATTAATGAAAACTTGAGGATAGATCCTTCAGTCCTTGTCTCAGGAATGGAGCTTTGGAGAGCCAAAGGTGTCTTCAGTCAGATTGAAATGGCCCAATATGGTGAGGTGGGAACTACCACAGCCCTACTTGAAGCATAACTTGGGGGGGGGTTGTGATTTTATTTCCAAGATAAAGAGATACTTGAGGACCAACTAACTACACAGTCATTTTAATCTGGTATCTCACAGAAGAAGAGAGGGGGGTACATCTAATTTTAGCACCTGAGTACCGTGTCTGTGTACTTCTTTCTAGACTCAGAGTCATAGTGTGGTAGAGATGATTGAGTCTGTCAGGTATCTTATTCAAGATGCTTGCATTCATTGAATATTTACTATGTGGAGTGTCCCATACTCAAAGAGGTATATAGCTAAGGCATGGCGTCTGCTCTAAGATTTTAGAATTTGGAGCCACAAATTACTTAGTCCAGGAGACTTCTCATGTCACAGATAAGAAAAGTGAGGCCCAGAGAAGGGGAGAAGTTTGCCAAGGTCACACTGGTACTGAGTGGCATGATTGGGATGGAGCCTGTTCTTTGATTCCAGATTCAGTCCATTATTCTAAACTGCTTGTTTTGGTTAGCTTGGGTGGGGGATGGGAAGTTAAGAGGATCATAGAATTTATAGTTAGACTGGAGCTTAGAGATCAAATTCTAATCTCCTCATTTTACAGAGGAGAAGGTGACTTGTCCAAGGTCATACCATTATTCTTTTTTATATATATACCATTATTCTTAATGCAAAACAAGAGCTCTTTGTATTGGACTAGAGTACCCAGAGGGAGCTTGCAGTTTGGTAAAGGGTGATAAGATCTGGCCATAGATAAATACGATATGTCAGCAAGACTGTGACACATACCTCCAAAAAAATATAAAATTCTGGCAGGTCTGAAGAGGCAATGGTACATTCTAGCTGGAGGCAATCAGGGGACACTTCATGGAGGAGGTGGCATTGAAGCTTTGCCCTAAAAGGCTAAGTGAGATTCCAACAGGTAGAAAATGGATGGCTAGAAGGGACCATATGGATGGGACCCTTAGAATCATCCTCTTTGGCTGCAATGCTGTGTGCAGCAATGGGAGACATGCAAGGCTATGCTGGAATACACTTGTGGCCAGCTTGAGATTTGTAACTTTTCAGTGTGAACATTTATACCTTGGAAACTGGCAAATGCTCCAAATCACAGCTTGATTTATTGTCACCTAAGAAAGTGATGGTGAAAATTGTTAATAATGCACATTAAATTTAAAGGTGTGTACTTTTTTTTCCTGGAGAATTAGTTGTTTAAAAAAAAATTAACTTGCATACACTTGGAGATGAGTCTATAAGATAATAAAGGTGGGTTGCAGTCATATTGTGATGTCCAAGCCCCTCATTCCATGGTGGGTTTTGTTCCATGGCTTATTGAGTCCCAAGGGACATTATGTAATATCGGAGAGAGTGTTAGACTTGGGAGTCTGAAGATCTCCATTAACATCCTCACCCTGTTCCTTACCAGACAAATGATTTCCCCTCTCTGAGCCTCAGTTTACACATATGTATAGACCAGATAATCTCTGATCTCCCTTTTGGCTCTAAACTTTATGATTTCTTGGTCTTATTTAATGGTCTTTGCCACTCTACTGCCTCCTAAAATCTCCTTTGGGCTCTAATAGTACCGAAGAAGGTGATATGAGGAGAACCAACGTGGAGAGATAGCTTTTGTGGAATCTTGGAAGAAGGGAAGTAGATTGAGACCCTGTTCTTCTTCCTATCCCCATTCCTTGCAAAAACAAAGCACATATTTCTAACATTGATGGCATCCATTCAGACAAGTTGGAGAGCTCTCCCCTGCCAGGCTTTTCTCAGTGAACAGTGTCTAAACAAGAAGCTACAGAATCAATATGTGTAATCCCCAGGGTGAGAGGGGTGTGTGTGGTTTAAATTTTTCTTTTTTCCCACTTATCCTGGGTAATTTAAAGATTTGAGGACGTGTGCTAGTGGTTGGGTTTCTTTGGGGCTTGATATTGGTTGGGAGAATGGAAAGGAAACTGGGATAATGATATTCTCTTCTCTATCCCATGATTAAGGAGAGGGATCAGGAGAGATAATCAGGAAAGATGGATGGGTTCATGGCCAGGGAGTGGAAGAATTGCAACTACAATCCAATTCATCTCATTCCAAGCCCCGGGTTCTATATATTCTTTTTGTTTGTTTCGGTTTTGGTGAGGCAATTGGGGTTAAGTGACTTGCCGAGGGTCACACAGCTAGTAAGTGTTAAGTGTCCTGAGGCCAAATTTGAACTCAGGTTCCTCCTGAATCCAGGGCTGGTGCTCTATCCACTGTGCCACCTAGTTCCCCCTGGTTCTATATATTCTTGGGGAAAGTAGGGGAAGGACAAATGGCATTGGGTGGGCAATAATTGTTGTGATGGAATGCCATTGGTTTAGTTCTCTTCTCCCACTTGGTGTTGTAAGAGCAGCCATCATAGTCTAATGTGTAGAACAAGGGACTCAGTAGAGAGTGCTGGTTCTAGTCCCAACTCTCCCTCTACATCACACACGTATGACCTTGGGTAAATCATTTGACCTTCCAAGTCTCATTTGTTCTTCATAAAAAGAGGACTATCAAGCCCACCCTTGTCTACCTTGCAGAGATTGTGTGAATGAGAGACCAGCTGCAAGACTGGCATGGAAGTTGTCTGTGGTTCCCTTGGGAAAGATTTCCTGACTGAATCCTGGTACAAGATGGTGTTCAAATGGAAAGTTCAACAAGCATTCTTATGTGTTACATGCTGTGTTAAATACCAGGGAAACAATGAGGAAAAATAATGTTATACCTTGTCTCAAGGAGCTTGCATTCTGGCTGGGAGGAGAACATGGAGAACAGGACGTGCATGCAAGTATGAGCAAGGTTTAATTTAGAGGAAAAAAGGGAGAGATTTAGACAAAAGGCTATGAGAAATATGAAGGAGAGCTCACTTTAAAGGTGTGGATAATTAGTCAGGGAAGGCTTTGTGGAAGACATGGACCCTTTCTGTCCTGGATCTTGAAGAAAGAGGAAGAATTTAACAAGGTGGGCATGTGAAGGAATGTATTCTAGGCATGAGAGACAGACTGCCTGTTCAGTTGCATGGACATGAGAAAGTGAGGGCAGGACAGGATCAGGGAATAACTAGCAGTCCATTTTGGCTGGGAGAAATAGAGTTGAATAAAGCTAGAACGGTATGCTAGGACTGGATTATGGAGGGCCTTAAAGGCTGGTCTAAGAAGTTTGTTTTTTAATCCTGTGGGCAACAGGGAGCCACTGAAGGCTTTTGAGTAGAGAGATAGCATAATCAGACAGGAGCATTAAGAAGATGATTTTGGTAGCTCTGTGAACAGTGAATTGGAAAAGTGATACACTGAAGCCAGGGAAATCAGAAGACTATTTCAGTCTTTCAGGCAAAAGTAATGAGTGAATTGCAAGGGCAAAGAAGCTTGGATTAAATACTTCCAAGCTTCTAGCTCAGTCTATGACTTCCTTAAAGTCACACGGCTAGTGAGTGGAGAAAGAGGAAGGGTGACAGATTTTGGAGAGGGGAATCAATAGGGCTTGGAAAGTGAATAGATTGGGTGATGGGGGAAAGGGAGGAATCAAAGATGGCTTGGAGGTTTCAAGACAAGGTGACACGGTGGCTAGTGGTTCTATCAACAGCAAAAGGGAAAAAAAAGTTATTCTGTCTTCAGATAGATGATTTGAGGGTAAGACTGGGAGGCCAGTGATTTAAAAGAACAAGATTTCCTGCATTAGGTAAAACTACGCTGGACTCTTCCTAGAATCAGGAATCTTGGTTTTGTGTAACCTTTGGCAAGTCACTTAACCTGTGTGTGCAAAAGTTTCTATCTCTTAAATGAAGGTCATCTCATCAGCTCCCTAAGGGTTTAATTTTCATCTTTCTGCAGATGACTCCCCACGTCTACATAGGTTCCTTATCTGAGCTCCAATCCACTTGAGCATCTCAAACTGACCGTGTCCAAAATAGAGCTCATCATCTTTTACCCCAAACCCATCCCTCTTCCTAATATCCCTTCTGCTGACAGTGTCACAATGCTTCCTGTCTCCCCAGGTTTAAAATCCTTAATTCTCTCCCTCATACCTCATATCCAATCATTTGCTGACTTCTAATTCTCTTTACATTATCTCTCACACTGAGCCATCTTCTCCACTGACAGAGCCAACATCATTGCTCAGTCTTTATCAGTGGGACTATTGCAACAGTCTTCTAATGATTCCCCCTAGTCTCTCCCTTCTAATCCATTCTCCACACAGATGCCAAAGTGATATTCTTAAAAGCACAAGTCTGACCTCGTCATTCCCTTATTTAAAAAGCTACAGTGCCTCCCCTGTTGCCTCTAGGATAAAAAACAAACTTCTAGGGAACAGCTAGGTGGCACAGTGGATAAAGCACTAACCCTGGATTCAGGAGGACCTGAGTTCAAATCTGGATTCAGAAACTTGACACCTACAAGCTGTGTGACTCTGGGCAAGTCACTTAACCCTCATTGCCCCACAAAACAAAGAAAGAAAGAAAACCTTCTACATGACATCTAAAGGCTAGAGAAAGCCATCTCCTAGGTTTGGACAAGCAGACCTTAGTCAAAGGGTTCCATACAACATCTTCAGAGCAATCACAGAAATGAGTGCCTTGGGGATTCCTGCCTCACTGTCCCCAGCTTGAGAAGGAAGTCTATGACCATGGCCCACTTATACTGGTGATTTGTTCATTGTTTAACTAAGAAGGGGTGGAAACTAAAGTGTTTCCTACAGATCATTAAAATTCCCCTTGGGAAATACTTTATTTTTTTAAAGAGGAAATTTCAGCTCTCTACAGAGAAGACAATAAACAGTAAATCTATGAGAGAAGAAAATAGCTTCCTTTCCATGTCCATCAAACCATTTCTCCCAGTGTTGCCTCAGTAAGAATCCTTCTCCCCCCCCCCCCCCCCCCCCAACTACTCTCCCCATGGCTCAAACTGTTCTTTGAGATGGAATATCCTTCCTCCTCATTTCTTCTTCTTCAATTCCTTGCTGTCCTTTTGAACCTAGTTCAATGATACCACCTCTTCCAGGAAGCTTTCCCTGGCATCACCAGCCTACACCAATCCTCTTTTCTCTCCATTCCTTTTGTATTTACATTTATTTTGAGTCCATAGAAATGATCTTATTGGGGCAGCTAGGTGGCACAGTGATAAAGCACTGGCCCTGGATTCAGGAGGACCTGAGTTCAAATCCGACCTCAGATACTTGACACTTACTAGATGTGTGACCCTGGGCAAGTCACTTAACCCCAATTGCCTCACCAAAAAAAGAAAAAGAAAAAGAAAAAGAAATGATCTTATTTAACCCACACCTTGAAGAAGCCCAGAGAAGGCACGGCATTTGCTCAAGGTCATGTAGCTAAGGGACATATGTGGGGCAAGACCATGTCTCCTGACCCTTCCCTCTTCACTGACTCCTCAGGGGTTATAGACAAGCCATTGTTTCAGAGATTGGGATAGCCAAGGAAAGAGCCTGGATTTATTCATCTTCTGACTTCCTTCCCCCATCCCCAACCCTCAAACAGAGACTTTGAGGACCACATCAGGGCTTGTTCCTCTTTTGTCTTTCTGCCTCCAGCCACCCCAGTCCTTCCTTCTCAGAGCTGCCAAAATAATCTTCCTCATGTCTATTCTGACCATGTCACTTCTCAGTAACCTTCAGTGGCTCCCTACTGCCTTGGGAATAAAATTCAAATTGCTTTGTCTACTATTTAAGTCCTTCTATGATCTAGCTCCAGCTTTTTCTTGGAGCCGGGCTTCATTACAGTACACTGGGGAGTATTGGGGTTTTTAAGAAACTTAGATTTTAAAGCACTTCACAATGTGACCCCCAACTTACCTTTCAACTCTATTATACAGTAATGTCTTCCTACTCCCTGTAGTCCAGCCATTC
Source organism: Dromiciops gliroides (assembly GCF_019393635.1). Taxonomy (NCBI): domain Eukaryota; kingdom Metazoa; phylum Chordata; class Mammalia; order Microbiotheria; family Microbiotheriidae; genus Dromiciops; species Dromiciops gliroides. The sequence continues at coordinate 676,327,826 of NC_057861.1, read as the reverse complement.
CACACATATTCACACATTTAGACCTGGAAGGGAGCAGGAAGGCGATGTAGTCCAAGGTCCTCATTTTACACATGAAGAAACCTGGGGAGATTCACACTGTAATTTTCAGAGGTGGGAACTGAGCCCAGGTCCTGTGACTAAAGTCAATATACTATCTACATTGCTTCCCTCATGCATGTCTCTCCAACTTCTCTCTACACCTTGTATTGGCTATATCCTATGCACAGATGAGCTCTCACTTAATTTCCATTTCTTAAAATCCTCTGTCTCATTCAAAACTCTGTCCAATCAGCACCTGCAATAAGCCTTTCCTGATTCCCGTATTTTATGCATCTTGTCTTTCCCAGTAGGATATAAGCAACTTGAGGGCAGGGACAATTTCATTTTTAGTTTTGTATCCACAGAATGAAGCAAAATGTCTGAAACATGATAGACTCTTGGTAAATGCTTGTCGATTGATGGATAGATTGACTTGGATTAATTGGTTTATTGATTTACTTGGGCTTCAGTCAAACTATTTGCATTTAATATCTGTGTGATCTTGGACAAGTCATTTAACTTCAATGGGTCTTAGTTTCCTAATCTACAAAATGAGAGCATTGAACTAACTGACCTTAAGGTCTCTCACAGCTCTGAGTAGATGATGCAATAATCCTGTTCTACTAGCTGCTACTGAAACATTACATCCCATCTCCCACCTCCCTGCATTTGCACAGAAAATTTCCCTGGAATCCCTTCCCTATTTAGCTTCCTCTTTCAGCATCCTTGTCTTCTTCCAAGCCTCAGCTCAGTTGCCAGTGCTCTCTCTCCCTCCTCAAATGATATTTTATTACACTTTTTGGTTTCCTTTTTGTGTCCTTCCAATAAAATGTCAACTCCTTGAAAGCACGGACTATTTCTTCTTCATATCTCTAGCACCTAAAAAAGCAGCTTCTTGCGCATAACAGATTTTTAAATAAATGTTTGTTGAATTGAATTGCTCCTCTCTGGCCTTAGGACTCTGAATTCTCCAAGGAAAGGGCCTGGGTTTGATTCCCTTTTCTCCTCCCCACAATCTGGGCAAGCACAAAGCTGGGGCATCCAGGGTTGCTCAGGAAAAACTTAGAGCTAGATCGATATTTTGGTTTCCCAGTTTCTCTCTCTGCCTCAGAGGAGTCTACATATCCCCAACATATCTCTTTGCAGCTGCCTTGGAGATGAATGCCAGTTCTCAGCTTGGGAGGTACAGACTTGTTTCATACACTTAAAAAGAAAACCATTATGATGTGTATACTCACATTTTCAAGCCTTTATGTTAGGAAATACAAAACTTCAAACTTAGATGGAAAGTTATAACTGTCTACACCCCTAGCATGATGGTAGTACATAAGGGCCCTCCTTCATGCAGCACATGCCTTCTTGGAAATACATTTATTTTTGCAAATTGATTCTTACTTTAAATGAATCAGCAGAGCCTACTACTTTTAAAGGAACTCTGATGAATCATTTTGTAGATTTCAACAATGCAAAAAATCACCCCCTCCCTCTAATTCTATAGTGTCATAGTCTGACTTTCGTATTTTATGGAAGTAGAAACCAAGACTCTCAGAGGACAAAGGACATATCCAAGGTCATATCAAATCCATGACAGGGTTAGGGCTTGGAATGGGTTTCCTAACTCTTAGTCAAACGTCTGTAAATCAAACCATATTTTAAATGCATTTAAAGTGAACTGCCTACTTATTGTGAATCATGGAAGCTAACATTGCAAAATCTCTGAGCTGGAAGGGACCTTAGAGGTCATTTAATCCAGCCCTTTCCTGGACCAGGAACACTTTCATTAAATGTATAATGTTTTGCATAAATATTCTCTAAATGGTGTGTGTGTGTGTGTGCATGCATGCACACATGCATGTGTATTTAAGTGTATGTAAACTAGGAATTTTCATATATTGTTTGATGTTTGGTTAAAATCACCTACTGCCTAAGTCCAAAGCAAGAATGGGAAGGGACTTGTAAAAAGGTTGAAAGAAGGGATTTTATATATATATATATATATATATATATATATATATATATATATATATATACACACATCCATGTGTGAATGCATATGTTTTTGTTTCTAAGACCCTTGATCTCATCATTTGGGAGCAACGTCTTGTCCAGGTAGCAGCTTCCTATCCCCAAGTATGGCATTTTATATTTGTAGTAACTTAGTTTTTTAGCTTGTGTTCCCTTCCCCAATTTCATGATTTCACAGGATGTCTGCTCCTTCTAAAATGCTAGCTTTGAAGTCTTAAAGGTCATCCATTTTCAAGGTTGACACCTGTTCAAAAAAATAAATAAAAATGACAAATATTTTTCCTTGGAAAAGGGAATGATTTAAACTTATGTGATGGTTTTGAAATGTTTCTCTTCCTATTCATTCTTTGTACTAAGCACAGATATGATTAAAACCAAGCTGAATTTTTGTGTATTTATACATAATATATATACCAGTGTGTCTACACACATGTGGAAAGACTGTTAGATTTGGAATCAGGAAACCTTGGTTCAAACTCAGCTCCAACACCAATTAATGTGTGATACTAAACAAATTATTTTAGCACTCTAAGCCTCAGGTCTCTCATCTACAAAACAGGCCTAATAACACTATCTCCTTAACAATATGTTGTGAGAAAGCCATTTCAGAAAGCTTGAATTCCTATTAAAATGAGAGTTATGGTGATGCTGATGAGGAAGAGAAGGAAAGCATAAGTAATCTTCAATTCACACATGAATTTCATGCAAAAAGTGATTTTAAAAGACCATCAAAGAAATCTGTAAAATGGGAGGATTGAATAGAATTACCTCTGAGGGCCCTTAGCTTGAAATCTGTGATACTGTGAAATATGTAGCTGATCACACAGTAAGAGTGAGGGATGTTTCATTGGTATCTATAGAGGAGGACAGCCACTGAGTAGACCATTCATGTTGTAAGACTTGGCTCACAGGATGGGACGGCATTAATGAATTGTGATTTATGCCCTGAAAGTTGTGCCCATATCAATGAAACCAGTAGAACTTTGACATGTGTGATCTTCATCATTCTGGATGGTCTTTCCAATAATGTATTTCAACCTATTCATGCCCACTCATCCTGTGTGACTATATCTTGTCTATATCTTCCACTAAGTTTGAAATAGGAGAGCGTCCAATGTACTTTCTTCTGATGTCATGAGGATTGCAGTGGAGTAGTTGGGTTATCTATTTGTTATCCTTCGACCTTGTCATGTGACAGACTATCTTTTCCTCCTATCACACATATTTCCCTGGTGGCATCTTTTATTCTTGTCCCTTTTTGATGTTCCTTACTGTTCATATGCCTCAGCTTACTCGTGACCACCATGTACCCACTCCACCGGTCTCTGCTTGATAACCATTTCCATTATTTGAAGACTGCTATAATTCATGCATCATGACCATACAACAAACACTGGTAGACCACTGGGACTTTGCTCCCAAGAGAAACTTGGAGTCATTGGAGGAACTTTACAATTTCATGAAGGCAACTCAGACTGTTCTCCTCTTCCTCCTGTTTAATTCTGGCCCAATTTATCCATTTGTATTATCTCGCCCAGATTATGTATGTGTGTGTGTAATGTCACTAATCTGGGCAATAGGATGTTTTTATCCACTTGTTCTCTTGCTGGTGGATAGGTCAGGTTTAAAAATTTTGAGTGTTTTATAGATCTCTTTCCAGAGGTTTGCAGTGTTATAGGGTCTTGTTGTAACCAGAATGGGGATCATCTTCAAACAAGGGCATCTAGAAGACTTTACCATCTCCATCCACAGGGGAACTGAACCCTCTCCAACTGGCTCTTCACTGGATCTCCTCCATCACCATGTCAAATGCCTTGGGAAATAATACTTTGCCTTGTTTTAGGCCTCAACTATTGTTTATGTTATGTGTTGTTGAGTAAGTATGCCTCCATTGTCAGATTGTTTGAGGAATCTTGATGACTTGGATGTATGGATGAGAGGCCCTTGTTTGAAAAGAACCTTTAGGTTGGCATTTTTGCTCTAATAAATTGAATACTTCTTCATAATTAAAAATAAAAAAAACACAAGCATGGTGAGATCTTGTACTTTGTACACTTTCAGCTGATTACACCATGGCAAAGAAGTATTCTTTGAATTATTTGCAGTAGCTCAACCTGTTCTGACTAATACCCATATTGGAAATACCCTTGATGCAAGTATAAATGTGTTTCATAAGAAATATCATAAAGATTTTGTGAATATATGGAAAGTAAGCATATGAATGGTGGTTGTTGATGTTCTCTTTATACCTTTTTGGTATTAATAAAATCTGAGAAATAAGTTCAGGATTAAATCGTTCCAAATTCATACCATATATAATTTACTCATTGTTATTTTTCTTCTGGCTTTTAAACTAACACTGATCTTTGCTCTAATGAGTCAGTGGTCTGAGTCTACACAGACAGCCGATTAAGGGTCAACTCTCACATCATAATGAGTCCTTTCCTGTCTGTTAAAATAAAATATTTTTCATTTTTAAAAGTAGTATCTGGTACTGACTGCATCCAGTGTTCTTCTAATTATTTTCTCAAAGAAGGTATTAATTGTGCAGAGGAGCTAGACTTCTGTATGACTGGCAAGTGTTCAGCCTCTTCCATTCCTTCTTCCTGACCCATTTTCTGATATATCTCCCCCCATCTTCACTTATCCCACTTTTAAGTTGAAGTGACCGGGTATCAAAATTTATGTTAATTGGATCTGGAGGCTCTTATCACATTCTTTACAGAATTTCTCTGCTTCTTCATCCGGTACAACCAACATTGATACATAAACCAGAATTATTTTCATGGCAGTTTTTGTGCAGATACTGATCGTGAACACTACAATACAAGATGGCCAAATGCCCGTGAAATCATGTTTCTGTTGCCTTTGGCGTGAGCAAAGGCAAACGCCGCCAGTTCTTCTCTTAGCCTCTACATGGATTGAGTACCTGTGAATCATCTTCCATTTAGCCGCTACTTTCCTTCTTTCTTTTGGTCTGTAGCCAAATGTCAAGATTGATAGGATTCAGTTACTCCAGCAGTGTGTCCCCTTTTTGGTCTTTGGACAACGATCTCATATTTAAGAGTGCCAATAGCCAAGTTATGATTTCTAGATGATGCTCCAAAAACTGTTGATTCATCACATTTCTTGTCTCCTTTTCCGCCACTATCCTATCATTACTGCAGAAAGTCTACTCTGATGCTCACCCTGATATGGAGATGACCTAGGCTCTAGAAACCATGGCAGCAGAGCTAATCTCTGGCAGGTTCTGCCAGGCTGGAAAGGCTTTGTGTACTGGCCCTAGGCAATAGACTGAGTCTGCTTTCTGAGGACCAGTCTAGTTAAGCAAAGGGAGGCTCATTACTAGAAGGTGAGGCACTGGATTGTGGATTCTCTGGCAACAGCAACCCATGAAAAACAAGAAAAATTGTAAATGGCCATTGATCCTATGTAGCCACCTTGTTTTGTACAGTACTGTTAAGATATATAGTTTAGAAAGCTCCATCACTTGGCTTTGTTTTTTTTTTCTTGCGGGGCAATGGGGGCTAAGTGACTTGCCCAGGTTCACACAGCTGGTAAGTGTCAAGTGTCTGAGGTCGGATTTGAACTCAGGTACTCCTGAATCCAGGGCCAGTGCTTTATCCACTGCACCACCTAGCCTCCCCCACTTGGCTTTCTTTTAAGTGTATTGGCTCACATGATGCCAGGGTATAGATTCATTGGCTGAAAAAAGGTAGTAAGGAATGGGGAGGGGCCTATTCCAGTGGCAGTTGGGCAAGTTACCAGGGGAAACTGTCTCTTCTTCCTGCCCCCCAAGGCATCAGGGAGGAGTTTCTTGGATGCCTGAGTTGCTGGGTTCCTTGATTTCCAGCGGGCTGCAGAAGTCTTCATTCATACCTTACAAATTTACAGTAGCAATAGCCCTACTTCCCATGGTGCTCAAAGGTTTGCAAGGTGCTTTGTTCCTGACAACAGCCTGATAAGCTGTAAACAGTATGATTATTGCCATTTCACAAGACTGGGGTCATTTGGTCAAGGTCACACAATGTTAGCAATGAAAGCAGTACTCCTAATTATTCCTGTTTATTGCCACTTTTGTACTGCTTTAAAAGAATTTACAAAGTGATTTCCTCTCAACAACTCTATGAAGCTGGTAGTGGGAGAAATAATACACTCATTTCACAGAAGAGGAAAGTAAGGCTGAGAATCAATCAATGAACAGACATTTATTCAGCCCTACTAATGTGTCAGGAACTGTGCTATATGCTAGAGACAAACACAAAGTGAGACAATCCCTGCCCTCAAGGATCTTTCTTTCTACCGGAAGAAAACAAACACATATACAGGTAATTAAGTACAATGTAGAAATAAAATAAAGACAAAGTGATTTCTAGGGTACACATGTGAGGATGAGGGATTAACAAATGGGAGAACCAGGGAAGGCCTTTGGAAGGACTTGAACAGAACCTTGAAGTATTTCAAGAGGCAGAAGGGAGGAGGGATTCACCGAGGCTTCCTGAGTAGGAGAATGATTTAGTCACTCCAGTGTTTTAGAAATATCAGTTTGTCAGTTCATGGGGGATGGAGTAGATAAGGGAGAGGCTAGGTGCAGGGAGACCAGTTAGGAAGCACTCCAAGTGAGAGGTGATAAGGGCTTGAATTAGAGTGGAGGTGGTGGTACTAGAGAGCAGATAGATACAAGAGATGGTGAGAAGGTCAGATCAATAAGATTCAGCAGCTCTTTGGTTATGGAGGTGAGGTGGAGTGAAAAGTGGAGGATGATGCCAAGGTTTTGAATGTAACTGGAGGGGGGCAGCTAGGTGGCACAGTGGATAAAGCACCAGCCCTGGATTCAGGAGGACCTGAATTCAAATCTGGCCTCAGACACTTGATGTGTACTAGCTGTGTGACCCTGGGCAAGTCACTTAATCCCCACTGCCCCATCCCCCCAAAAAAAGAATGTAACTGGAAGGCTGCTGGTACTCTCAACAGAAATAGGAAAGTTAGAAAAATGTATGGCTTGGGGCAGGGGAGAGACAATAAGTTCATTTTGGGATGTGTTGAGTTTGAGATGCCTGTAGGAGATCCAAGCCAGCTGACAATATGAGACTAGCTTTCAAGAGAAAGATGAGGCCTGGGTATGGAGATTTGGAATTCATGTGGGTAGAGACAGTAGTTACATCTCTCGGAATTTAAAGGTTACTTCAAAATCACTTGAAGCTTCTAAAGGTGTTAAGGAAGGGCCTGGGATCTTGAACCTCTGCTGCGCTTACCTCTTTGCTTTGTGACATGGGAAAAGTGACTTGCCCAAGGTAACCCAGGAATGGCCAATTGATGTATGTAGAGAAGACCTAGGTGTTGTGGGTGATTCAATGCTATTAGTGGCAACAAACAAATTCTAGTGCAATTCCAAGACATCATTCAGCCCAGTCCAAAGGGAGGTGAGAGTCCCACTATTCTATACCCTGGTGTGACCAGTCTGGAGTACTGTATTCAGGTCTGGGATCCATATTATAGGAAGGACATTGACAAGCTAGAGCATCCCAGAGTGGTAAGTATTTAAGTGCATAGGGATCAATCAAAAGCCATTTGACCTGTCAAAGAGAAGACTTTAAGGACCCACGTAATAGCTACCTTAAAGTATCTGAAAGACTGTTGTTGGAAGGAGAAAGACTACTTTTGCTTGACTTCAGAAGGTAGAAAGGGTTTTTTTGATTGCTGACACCCCAGTGCCTAACACATAGTATGTGCTTAATATATATTTGTTGAATGAACCAGAAGTGGTAGAGCATGGGGTGGAAGGAGAGATACAGGGAGGCAGACTTTTAGCTAGAGGAACTTTTGAACTGCAGCTGTGCATCATGGAATAGATCGATGCCTTTTGAGGGCTCCCTGTGACTTGATGCAGGATTATGGAATGTAAAACTAGAAGTGGTATTGAAGAATATCTAACCCCAACCTCTTATTTATAGATGAACAAAATGAGTACTGAGAAGTTAATTGAATTCCAAGTCTTGGATGATTGTGAGGGATGTCATCCATAAAGGTGAGCATTATAACATAAGTGACTTGCCCAGGGTCACATACCTAGTACATGTCTGAGGCTGGATTTGAATTCTGGAAGATGAATCTTTTTGGCTTCAGCCCCAGCACTCCATCCACTGTGCCACCTAGCTACCTTGGATAGTGGAAAGGGCACGGTTCAAATCTTAGATTTAGGGAGTTAGAGGACCTGAGTTTAAATCTGAGTTAATTACTTCATATTCCCTTAGGCAAGTCACTTCCTGAACCTCTTGTTCCCCACTGGGGAATAGAGGGGCAGAATGAGATGATTTCTAAGATCTTTCCAACCTGATTTTTTTTATTTCCCTCATTGAGCAAACATTTATTGAGCATCTCCCGGGGTGTAAGGTATTGTACAAGGCAGTGGGGCTGCAGTGCTTAATAGGGCACAGACTTTGCTCTGAAGAAGCATACATTCTAAGAACACAAATAATTATGCCACCAGGGAGAATTAGAGAATTACCAAGGACAGCTCCTGACAAAGTGCTGGGCAATATTGGGACTCCTATAACAGGAGTGAGATTAGATTGGATGATCCCCAGGGGTCCTTCTCAATATAGAGAAGTTGTGATCTGTTCCGTCAACAGCTATTTATTAATGGTGTGCTATGCTACTTGCTAGGAATTAAAGATAAGGAATGCCATGCTCTCTGCCTTCAAGAGGTTAATATTTTATTTCTAGGGCCATGGCATATCTACTGATAAGTATGATATAAGGTTGGGTGAGAGAGCAACAAAGAAGGCAACTAGCCAAAGTTCTTTAGGAAAATTTGAGGAGATAATCAAGCAAGAAGTGTTGAGCACCTCTTGTGGACCAGGCACTCTGCTAGGTGTTAAGGTATAGAAAATGAAATCTCACTATTTGCAAGGCACTTCTAATGGGGAGACCACTTTTACTTAGAAGGATCAAAAAAAAAAGGCTTCATGGTAGAGTTGTGTCTCAAAAAAATAGGACTTCTGAAAGGTGGAGGTGAGTAAGGATCCATTCCAAGCATAGGGCACAGCTTTCCACAGAGGTAGAAAAGGGAAAGACAAGATCAGGAAACATATAGTCATCTCTTTGCCATAATACAATTTGTAAAGTGGAGCAGAGTCAGATAAAACTGGAAAGGTAGGTTGGAGGCAAATTGTGGAAGGGCTTAAATACCAGCCTGAGGAGTTTTTATTTAATACTAGCAGCAATAAGGAGCCACTGAAGATTTTTGAACAAGAGAGTAATTCTATAAATTGGGAATATTAGTTTGGCAGCTGTGTGAATGATGAATTAGAGAGGAGGCTGTAGGCAGTGAGTCATATTAGGAGGCTATTACATTAGCCAGGCAAAAAATAATGAGGGATTTTTGAACTAGAGTGATAGAGAGGAAGGGGCTGATTTGAAGGGTATGTTGAAGATAGAATTGACCAGACTTGGCAGCTGATTGGAATTGGAGGTAGGGTTAGGGATGGGGAAGAGAAGAGAGTCAAAGCTGTCTCTGAGGTTTCCAGCCAGGATGGGTAGATTTATGGAGGGATGATCATAGCATTCTAAATTCACAGCTGGAAGGGATGGTAGTGGACATCAATCTAGTCCAACCCCCTTCATTCTAAAGAGGAAGTTAAGTGACCTTCCTGAGATCACACAGGAACTAAGTTACAGAGCTTCAATCTGAGCCCAGGGCCTCTGACTTCCAATCTGGTACTCTTCACACTATTATCATCATCATAAGCCCAAACTTGGACCTAAGAGGATAGAATCATAGACTTTGAGCTGAAAGAGTCATTGGAAGTCATCTAGTTCAACCCTTTCCCTTTATAGGTGAGGAACCTGAGGCCCAGAGATACTAACTGGCTCATCTAAGATACTACAGCCTTGCTGGCAGACCAAGATGCTGAGGGTGAAGTTCTTGTAGAGATCCAGGGAGATGGGGGCCTAGGACTAAGGGAAGAGATTAAGGATAGATATGTAGAATTGGGAGGCATCATTGCATACATGATAAAAAAAACAAAAAAACACTGTACCTAGAGACAGGGTTGACCTGATCTGAATCCTGAATCCTCACATTTAAAACATTTAACTACAATCACAGTCAAGTCACAGCTGGATGGTGCAGTGGATAGAGTGCTGGGGCTGCAGTCAGAAAGACCCAAATTAAAATCAAGCCTCAGACATTTACTATGTCACCCTGGGCAAGACACTTAACCTTGTTTGCCTCAGTTTCCTCATCTATAAAATGAGCTGGAGAAGGAAATGGGAAACCACTTCAGTATCTTTGCCAAGAAAACCCCAAATACAATCACAAAGAGTTAGACACAACTGAACAACAGCAAGCCTCAGTTTTTTTCATCGTAAATGGGGATAAATGGATAGAAAACTCACCAACAAGGTCCTTATGGGGATGAAATGAGAAAAGATGTTTGGATTCTTGCAATTCTAGGGAGATTTCATTAGATTGTTGTTATCATTGGGATCTATCTGTTTTGAGGCAATAATCAAACTCCTGATTGTGTAGAGAGAAGATAAGACAAGACATGGCACAAGACAGTCTTTCCAGCCTGGGGCTATTGAAGTTAGGGTCTAGGAAATAATGGTATCAGAGCTTCTAGCCAGGCATTGGGGTGTGTGTGTGTGTGTGTGTGTGTGTGTGTGTGTGTGTGTGTGTGTGTGTGTGTGTTCACAGACTGGCTGAGAATATAGATTTTTGATTGCAGATGGACCCATGTGATGGGATCTTCGGAGAGTCCAGTCCTGTGAAAGGGGGCTAACTGTTGATCTACCCACCTCGTGAGAGATGTGATATAGTGGGAGAGAATGCTAGACTTGGAAGTCAGGAAGACCTTGAACAAGTTACATAACCTACATTTTAAGAAAATGACAACCTCTGAGGTCCCTCCCATCTCTAAATAGATGGCCCTACAACCTCAGTAGGTGAGATGTAAAGAACAGAGAGTCAGGTCCTGGCTTCCCCTTGTGTACCTCCCTTCTACTTTCAGGCTGGGGTTGGGTGTGAAGGAGCAGAACAGGGGGCACCCAGTGCAAGCATTGAGCCAAAAGAGAGAGTTAGCCAGGCTCCCGGACATGGGAGACACCAGTAACACTGGTGCCCTCCTGTTGCCAAAGAAGGACCCTGTTCTAGAGCAGAATGAAACAGCTGCTGAGTTGCTTTAGTCCGTGAGATTGCACCCCAGAGGGAGCTGGGCATGGATAAAGGCGCAAATCGGATTTCACTAGGGGACTTGGTATCTGTTCCCGGACACTGTTGAGTTGTTGTCTGTCCAGATAATGGAATATTTACTTGCTCTGTGTGTTTATGCATGCATGTACATGTGTGCAGCCCTGTGGCAATTCGGACAAGACCCAGTAGGAAGGGGCTCATTTCTGTGGTTCCCATTTTCCCTACCCCTAGTGCCCTCTGGCTTCCTCTTCATCTCTCCAGATCCTGCGCAGCTCAAATTCCACTTCCCATAGAAAACCTTGGTTACACTTTCCCCTCTGCCTGCCAAACAAACCTCACACTGATCCTCTGATCTCTCATTCCTCAGATCCCCTACAGTTCTTGTTTGATCCAAACCATAAAGACTTCGGTGGGGCAAAACGCAGTTGTTTCTTTTTTGAGTTTTCTTTCTTCTAAACTATTCCTTTCCTGAGGGAGCCAGGACTCTAGCCTGCTCCCTGGCCCTACCCTCAAGACCAAACTGAAGACAGCTCCAGGGTCTGCTTCTCCTTAGTCCCTCCAACCTACCTCTGGGAAGACCAGGGTTTTTCTCCTTCTCTACCTCTCAGAGACCCATTGAAAGTACGGCTTGGGGTGGGTACCTCCTCTTTCTCCCCCAGATTGAATCTTCCTAAGCACAAGTTCTGGGTATGATGTAGCTGCTGTTCCTTTGTTCCACCCAGACTGAGAGCTCCCTGAAGGCGGAACTTGGTTCTTCTATTCCTCTTATCTCCCTCCACATGAAGTTGGGTTTTAGAGAGGAACAAAGAGTTAATGAAGACCTAGGGAGAAGTGGCATTTTAGGAGCCAGTGATGGTTTTATGACAAGCCCAAGTAACTTCAATGAAAGTTGTAGAAGAGAGGTCATAGAAAATAATGAAAGAAGCAGCCAGCCCTGGAATAACCAGCTGTTGTTCAAGTTGAATATAGTCAGTCAGAAACTAGAAAGGACTTGGAGAGATCATTTAGTGCAGCCCCCATTTCATTCCAGAAACATTGACTAAGTATCTCTGCCCCTCTCTGGGCCTCAGTTTCCATATTTGTCAAATAAGAGGGTTGGACCAGATGACACCTAAGGTCCCATCCTGCTCTTAATCTATGATCCTGCATGCCAGTTCCTGTTCCAGACAGAACTAGGGAGGCAAAGATGAAAATAACCTTACACTCTGCCTTAGAATCAGAGCTGAAGGGAATCCCAAAGGTTAGCTAGCCTAAGATCTGACTTCATAGTGAATCCTTTTACTATATGCACTTCAAATGGCCAGCAAACCTCTGTTTGAGGATTTGTGACAGGAAATTCACTCTCCCCCTAAGGAGCAAATTCTACCACTGGACAGCTGTCATTGCAAGGTTATGAGAAGATTGGACTGGAGGATATTTAAGGCCCTTCCAGATCTAGAATCTAAGACCCTTTGAGTTCAGGGGACTCACAATCCAAGAGTGGTGAAGACAAGGCTGCAAGTAACTGTGATACCAGAGAGAGTATGATAAAGGTACGTGAGAGGTCCAGTCAAAGCACCATAAAAAATTTGAAGAGGGAGAGGTCATTTTCCCTTGGCGAATGGCCAGTATGGGATGAGGCATGTTTAAGGAAAGGCTTCATAGATCTGAGCCATGATGGAAGGTTCTCTTCCACCCAGAACTATCTGTAGATCATTCTAGGTGGGCAAGATTGTCCAGAAAGGTTGGAAATGATTGGCTTTGACATTTGTTTGCCTGAGACAGGCACCTGGGATCTTCAAATCCCTCCCCACCTCAAGGATTCTGGAATCGGAATATTTCCATAGCAGCTCAGACAGATGATACTAATCTCCCCAAGAGGAGTAGTGAGAGAGTAGAGACAGTTTGGGACATTAGATCTCCCAAGGCGGCTCCTAAATGGCTCAACAAAGTCCTGATGCTGTGCCAGAATCCAAGAAGAACAGGTGGGCCCTGTTTGTGATCCTGTCTTAATGGGCTCAGACCTGAGAACTGACCCTGGCTAGCTCTGGGGCCAGGCACTGACCTCGGCTGGAAGCTAAGCAGCGCACCTTTAATTCTGGTCAATTGTTCTTGGTCCCTTGGCACCCCAGATGTGGAATCTGGTTTCACGTATGAGTGAATGAGAAGCAGAGGGCAGGATGTGTGTGTGTGTGTGTGTGTGTGTGTGTGTGTGATCCTGTACATTAGTATGTTCCTTTCCATGAGCTTGATGTGTGTTTAAGAAATAAATGAGTTGAGAATTGATTATGCTTCAGGTGATTTATTAAGCGAGTTCTTTGTCTCTTTCATACCTTGCCCCCTCTTAAGTAATGAAACACTTTAGGCCAGCTTTCCTGAATTGCTTAACTTTAGCCATCTTAATGAGGCTGCCCCTTCAGCTGCCTTGCCTCTGCCTTTGGTTAGACCTCATTGATCTCTCATGGGTCATAGAATTCATGTCTGGGAGGCACCTTGGAGATGCCCCAGTCTATTCTCTATCTCCCCCCCTCCCCATTTTATAGATGGGGAAACGAGACTGTTGTAACAAGTATTTTATGTGCAAGACACTCTGGACATACAGATAGGATTTTAACCCAGGATCTGCCCTCAGCAAACTTCCATTATACTCCAGGGGGGAAGGTTCTTGTCCAAGGAAGGTCACACGAGGGGTAAGTATCAGACTTCTGCTTCAAACTTACATCCATGCTGCCTCCCTACATATCCAGGCTAATTTCAGAAAAGGTCAGTATGAATTCACTGAAAGTTCAAATTACATAATTTATACAAAAAATAAATGACCATTTGTCTGAACCACTCTAGAGAGGATTCCTTTTCAGGTATGAGCTGAACTGGATGACCTCTGAAGTCATCTCCCATCCTGCTGTCAGATCCATGACATGTCTTAAACAAAGCTCTTGCCCAGTAGAGAAATACTCAGGGTACCTGATTTAATGAATGGATAAGAATGATTTATAGTTAATGCGTCATTTGTTTTATGTGAAGGAACTTTCCAAAGTACTTGAATGAGATAAAGACCAGCAGTTATGTTTAAAGTATAAAGTACTTAGAAACTTTCCCATTCCAATTATTATACATTCTGAATCAGGAGGGACCAGATTATTTCCTTTGTTTATCTGCTGTTTAACCTTGGAATGAGTTGGGGAGAGGGGGATCTAAGGTAGAGATGTCTTGAAAATAATAATAGTCATCAAAAGTCACATGTCTGTGGTACTTAACATTTACAAATCCTTTCTTCACAACAACTTTGTGAGATGGGAAATGCAAGTATTATTTTCTTCATTTTACCCATAAGGAAACTGAGGCACAAAAAAATGAAGTGGCCTCTTGCTTGAGGTCTTCAGGCTTAGAAGTCTTGCAATGGAGACTTGAACCTGGTCCTCTTTAGTCCCATTACCTCAGGCTCCCCAAACTGAAAGTCAGGTGACCTACATTATTGTTGTCATCACCGTCCAAGCTCTACCACAAATTCTCTGGGGGATCTTTGTTGCTTCCCATCTTTGGGCTTAGTTTCTTGACATCTCAAGGAGAGATAATAGTTGTCTTTCTGCTTCCTCACAAAGGATAATCAAATGAGGTAAAGAATGGGAAAGGGCATGGCAAAGAATAAATTGACAACATATAGTTCTTTAGGGTTTACAAAGCTCTTTCAAGCAGTGTGGCAGCGAGGATAAAAAACTTGGAGTCAGAAAAATGGCTTCAGATCAGAGGGCTGCTGGCGATATGACCATGAACAGATCCCTTAACCTCTTTGAGCCTCAGTTTCCTAATCTGTAGTTTGGGAATAATAATGCCTTTGAAACCTGAACTTCCAGCCAAACCTGGGGCATTTTTGCAGGGCATAGATGTGACTCATAATTGGTAGAGAGAATATTAAGGCAACACTGTGGACTAGTGTGAGAAGCAAGAGCTTCTTGGGAAGAGACATTCTTTGAGAAAGATGTGAAGTTCCAGACAACCTTTGGGACCAGCTTCAAAGTGGGGAAGAAAGACTCTAGAATATTCGGACATGAAGTCTTCTTTTCAGCATGCCTCTAATTTACAGTTTGCCTACCTAGAAACTTTACCCCTTTGGGTGAGAACAGGGTCCCCTGTTTAAGCTGAAAGCAAATTTACTTGTATATTTTGGGGTATATTATAGTCTCTAGAACTTGTCCATTTTTATTTGCTTCGATGAGTTGGGTTTACCTCATATTTGTCATAGCACCCGACTGCAATATGACAGGGCGGGTGTGCAGGCATAGATGCATAATTACATAATAATTACACATTATATAAACCATGTAATTCTAATCCAGTTGTTTGATCATGTCTAACTCTTGATGACCCCATTTGGGGTTTTCTTGGCAAAGATACTGGAGTGGTTTGCCACTTCCTTCTCTAGTAGATTAAGGCAAAAAGAAATTAAGTGACTTGCCAAGGGCCACAAGGTAGTCAGTGTCTGAAGCCAGATTTGAACTCAGGTTTTCCTGACTCCAGACCCAGTGCTCTATCCACTGAACCACTTAACTTAACTCTCTCATCTAGTACCTCCTCTAAAAGACTAGCTGGCTGGGGCCAGGGTGCTATCATCAAAGCAGTGATCACAATGTCCTTGGGGAGGAATGGGTCCCATTCCAGATACATCTATTCCTGGGGCCCTCAAGCATATTTTTAGATAACCATATGGACATTCGTGTTTCAACTTGGGTACATATACACCAATCTTATACCTCTGGCATCTACCTTGAAGGTTTGTCATAGAGACTCAAATGAATATGTACTAGCTTTAAAAATATTAATAGTCAGTTATTATTTTTATAAATAATGTTATTTTATCCTCACAATAATTCTGATTGGAAGATAATATTACCCTAAAGTACCAAGTAATATTGTTCTCTTTTAACATATGGGGAAAGCTAAGTCCCAAAGAAACTTAAGCGACTTATACAAATTCTAATTCTCTCAAAGGTAGTAATTTTCCCTCTCTGGTCTTCAGTTTGTTTTTTTATTGTAGCCATATCTGTAAATACATGCTCTATTCTGCACCTGTAGTTTACCACTTGCCTCTCTGCCCAGAGGCAGAAGTCTACTTCCCCATCAGTCTTCTCTCATATGGGTAGGCAATGTACTGATCAGAGTTCTGAAATATTTCACTGCTATTTTCTTTTACATCATTAAGGTTATTGTATATATCATTCTCCTAGTTCTGCATTTTTACTTCTGCATCAGTTCATATGGAGCTTTCCAAGCTTCTCAGAATTCTTCATGTTCACCATTTCTTATCATTTCATTATTTCCTATCATGCAATACTTGTCATTTACATTCATATGCCATGATTTGTTCAACCATTCCTCAAACTGTGTGCCCACCTTCCTTCTAGTACCTTTTTACAATGAAAAGTAGGGTTTCAGTTTTTCAGGTTTAAAATAAAGGAGGTCGGGAAAGCTAGGTGGGTGCAGTGGATAAGCAGCGGCCCTGGGATTCAGGAGGACTGAGTTCAAATCCGACCTCAGACACTTGACATTTACTAGCTGTGTGACCCTGGGCAAGTTACTTAACCCCCATTGCCTCACAAAAAACCCCCCACAAAAAACAAACAAAAACACCTTTTAGGGCAGCTAGGTGGTGCAGTGGATAAAGCACTGGCCCTGGATTCAGGAGTACCTGAGTTCAAATCCAGCTTCAGATACTTGACAATTACTAGCTGTGTGACCCTGGGCAAGTCACTTAACCCTCATTGCCCCTCAAAAAAACAAAAAACAAAACAAAAAATAACAAAGGAGGTCAAACTAGATGACCTCTGAAGCTTCTTCCAATTCTAAAATCCCGTTATCCTAAAAGGTAAAAATTCATGCCAGGCACTCTGACTCCAAGGTCCAGGAATATTTCTACTACCTACACCCACCGCCTGTCACCTTCCACCCCGGCTAAGCATTGGGCATTAGGAAAAGTAGCTCTTTTCTTAGAAAGCCATCTTATAATTGGGCCCTTGCCTAAAATTCTCTAGCCCAGAAGTTAAAAAGTAGTTGTGCTTTCAAAACTGGCCTACAGATAGGCATATCTTTGCCCTGGACATGCCAAGGCAGCTCTTCCCTAGATCTCTCTGTCATGTATAACATTAGAGAAAAAGAAAGCAGGTTAAAGGAAACAGCCTTTAATTATTCAAACCCTGTGAGTTAGAGGCTGGCCCCACACAGGCGTGGGGGTGGAGTGGGGTGGTGGTGGTGAGGTGAGTTCCTAGGTGTACATTGCAATTCTCCTTTGCTCTTTCACTATTTCTGTTCTTACTGGCATCCTTACTTATAAGGTATGCCTGGGCAGTTAACTGAGTGTGTCATTCATAGGGTTTGAATAATTTCTTTCCATTAAAAAAAGCTCTCCAAAAAAAAGGGGGGGCGGGACATCTAGGTGGTGCAGTGGATAAAGCACCAGCCCTGGATTCAGGAGTACCTGAGTTCAAATCTGGCCTCAGACACTTGACACTTACTAGCTGTGTGACCCTGGGCAAGTCACTTAACCCCCATTGCCCTGCGCAAAAAAAGAAAGAGAGAGAGAAAGAAAGAAAAAGAAAAGAAAAAAAGGGAAAAAAAGGAAGGCAGCAGATTTCAGAAAAACCTGGAAAGACTTAAGCGAATTGATGCTGAGTGAAGTGAGTAGAACCAAGAGAACATTGTACACAGTAACAGGAACATTGTGGGATGATCCTCTGTGATAGACTTAACTCTTCTCAGCAATACAATGATCCAAGATAATGCCAAAAGATTCATGATGGAAAATGTTCTCCACATTCAGAAAAAAAAGAACTGTGGATTATGAATGCAGATTGAACCATACTGTTTCTACTTTTCTGTTTTTTTGTTTTTGTTTTTTTTTTGAGGTTTTTCCCTTTTGTTCTGATTCTTCTTTCACAACATAACTAATGCAGAAATAAGTTTAATGGGATTGTACATAGATAACCTATATCAGATTGCTTTCTGTATTGGGGAGGGGGGAGAGAAGGGAGAGAGGGAGAAAAATTTAGAACTAAAAATCTTATAAAAACAAATGTTGAAAACTATCTTTACATGTAAACTGGAAAATAATAAAATACTTTTATGATTTTTTTTTTGTTGCAGGGCAGTGAGGGTTAAGTGACTTGCCCAGGGTCACACAGCTAGCAAGTGTCAACTGTCTGAGGCCGAATTTGAACTCAGGTTCTCCTGAACCCAGGGCTGGTGCTTTATCCACTGCGCCATCTAGCTACCCCCTTTTATGATTTTTTTTTAAAAGCTCTTTCTATTCACCAATTCTTTTCTTACTAAGACAGACTTTTGACTGGGGAAATCAGAGACTTGTACTCAATTTAATGTCTGCTCCTTCTCGGGCTCCTTTACCAGATCATCATCCATATCGGTTCTGTCCTAGGACTTCCTTTCTTCTCTCTATATACTCTCTTACTGGGTAACCTCCTCAGCTCCCATTGGTTAAAGCTCCTTGAGAAGAGGGACTTTATCCATTTTTTTTCTTTGTATCCTTAGCACTTAACCATTGCCTGGCACAAAGTAGGAGCTTAACCAGTGTGTGTGAATGAATTAATTGATCTCTACACCGATGGCTCCCAGATCTCTACATTCAGTCTTCCTCTTACTCTCTCTCTTTAGCCCAGTTCTGTGTCACTAAGTCCACACTGGACGTTTCAAACTGTGTGACATCTAAAACTCAGCGTGTCTGTAACTCATTTAATTATCTTTTCCCCTATATCCACTCCTCTTCTGAACTTCCCTCTATCCGTCGAGACACCATCATCCTTCCAGTTATCTAGCTAGCAGCTCTGGTGTCCTCCTTATCATCCCATGTAGCTAATCAAAGTCACCAAATCCTGTTGTTTCTATCTCCACATCTGTTCCTTCTCTCTCCTCATATGCCCCCACCCCTAGAGTTCAGACTCTCCTCACTGTCTGCTTGTACTATTGCAACGGCCTCTTAATGGTCTCCCTGCCTCAGGTCTGTCCCCTCTCCAATTCATACTTCACGAAACTGCTAAAGGTATTCTCCTAAACTTTAGATCTGACCATGTGAATTCTCTCCTCAATAAACACTGGTGGCTTTCAATTGCCTCTAGGGTAAAATATAAACTCTTTTATTGGCATTTAAAACTCTTAACACCTTGATGCCAACATACTTATCCAGCCATAATATATGTATGTCTGTATGTATATGCATGCAGACATATATGATCATACATATTAACATGTGTGTATATATGTTGCTCCTCTTCCTACACTCTATGGTCCAGCCAAACTGGCCTTCTTGCTGTCCTTCATCTGTCTCCTGGTCTTTGCAGTGGCTGTGCCCCATTGCTAGAATGTGTCCACTCCCTCCTCATTTCCATTTTATAGAATCCTTCGTTTCCTTCCAAGCTCAACTTAAATATCACCTTCTACCTGAACCTTTCCTGATTTCTTAAACTGCTAGAGCTTCTCCCCCTCCTCAGTATTATATTGCCTTTCTGTATATTGTATCTACCTGGATGTATGTGAATGTGGTCTTCCCCAATAACATTTAAGCCCCGACCCCGACCCCGACCCCGAAGGCAGGAACTGTTTTATTTTTGTCTTTGTCTCTGAAGCACCTAGCACAATGCCTGGTTGTCAAGTACTTTGCAAAGTCATGTAGTGAAAAAGAGCATTCGATTTGGAGTGGAGGGCTTAGCCTCTTATGCCCCTTGGTACTATCTATATCACTTAGCATTCTACTCTGTATTATACTGTAGTATTGTATAGATCTTATCGTCCACTCTTGGAGCAGCTAGGTGGTACAGTGGATTAGACCACTGGCTCTGAAGTTGGGAGGATCTGAGTTTGAATCTGAACTCAGACACTTAATAGTTGTGTGACCCTGGGCAAGTCACTTAACCTCAATTGCCTTATGCATCCTGGGACCATCTCCAGTTGTCCTGATTTTATATATACATAGATATGTATATATGCACATATGTGTGCATGTACATATGTGCACATATATAAATATGTACATATATACACATAAATATGCATATATCTTGCCAATGGACCCAGATGGTTCTGGAAGAGAGAATGAGGTTGGTGATCTTGCACAGCCCTCCTTCACTTAAATCCAATTCACTTTAACTCATGACATTATCCCAATGTCACGGTCCTCTTTGAGAACAAAGGACAAATGACAATCATCCCCTCTCGGAGCCTCAGTTTCATCATCTATAAAATGGGGACAATAATCCTTGCCCTGCCAACCTCACAAAGTTATTTTGAGGATTGAATGAAATTCTAGGTGTGAAAATGATGGGGGGGGTGTCACTGTTGTTTCGTCCAGACCTATGACTTCATCGGTAAGTCTCTAAGATGACATAAATGTAATCATTTCATAGGATCCTAAACTTAGAGCTAGTAGGGACTTTAGAAGTCATTTAATTAAACCCTCTTCTTACTGATAAGCAAGACAAATGGGATCCAGAAAGGATAAGGGACTTGGCAAAAGTCACACAAGGAGGAAGTTTGGGGGTCATGATTCACACTCAAGTACTTTGACGCCAGACAATAATAGAGAATATCTGTGGGCATTCCATCCGCAGACAGATTGAGGCTTGGCTAGTTTTAGTAGCTGGGCTTCAAGATTATCACCATCATAATAAGCAGGGGGCAGGGATGAAGTTTAGGAGGAGGATGAATGTGCATAGAGAGCAGGGATTAGACCCATAATAAAGAAGACCTTGATTTGTTCAATAACCGTACTCCTGAAGAGAGTGGGCCTATCCCCTTTGCAAAATTGCTTGTGTAAATTAGATTTTGTAAATGAATCCTCTTTCCCCAGAGACTTAAATGGTAATTCTAGAGATGATTGGTTTTATTTTCTGATCGATCTCCAATTGGTGGCTCCCCTAATGCTTTATCTTTGTTTGTTTTCTCCCTCCGAAATTAATGGTCTATAAACAAATGCTTAAATGCACTAGTAGAGTATTGAGACCAGTCTTTTCTTAATTTGAATAGTCCTCACCTAATTCAACCATCAGTCAATCAGCTAGGCTTTACTGAGGATATACTCCAAAGGGGCTAGTCAATAACCTTTGACAACCCCAGTCTATAAAAGGAGTCCTACAAAGTTGTCTATGATGCTGTGGGGAATACAGAACAGGGTATAAGTTTCAGTCCGTGCCCTTCTGGAGCTCACAGTTCCTTGGAGAGTTAAGACTCATACATGAGACATTAGAGAGAAGAGCAATAGACACAAAGGGTGCTGATTTAAGTACTTGATTTTATGGTGCACATTCTAAATGCTTTAGGAGTTTCAGGGAAATGGGAGATCTGTGTGGCTTAGAATAGTGAGGGGTGTCATTCTGGAAGGGGTGAGAAGTGGTCTGATTATCCAAAGGTGGGCTGAGTTTGAATAGAGGGGAAAGGAAAAGGCATAATGTAAGTGAAGGGCTGGGGATGCCATTATCTGGTAAGTTTTCGTTTGGTGGGGCACTCTGTAATGTATGTTCTTAGATGGAATATCTCTGTAATCTGCCTCAGATTTGTCACAGAATCATAGAGTTGCAAGTGGCCTCAGAGGCAGATGGTTTAGAGCTGGAAGAGGCTTTAAAGATAATTTAGTTCAGCTTCCTCATTTTATAGATGAAGAGACTGAGATCTAGAGGTGTGGACTTTTTTTCAAGGTCACACAGTAGCTGAGCAGGTCATCTGGTGGCCTTTCCCTTCCATCATGCTAGCCACACATACTGAGACAGGAACGTTCCCTCCAGCATTCTTGATAATTGGTTATTCGGTCTCTGCTAGAAGACCCTCGGTGGTAGTGAGCTCATCACCTCCCAAAACAGCCCACTTCACATTTGGACACCTCTGATTTTTAGGAAACAATATCCCAACAATGTTCCATATCCTTGCAGAAGGAATTTGGCCCTCTTGTCAGACAGGCAGTCATGCCCAGCTCCACTGCGCATCTGCACATGTGGGGAGACAGCCATACATTCTACTAGCCTGGTGGCCAGGTCAACAAGTATCACTAGCTTTAAGGTTACAGGTGCAGATGCTCTCCTTTGTCCACTCTCCTTTCTCTGTGGCTTCCTTGGCACCATAGTGGGCAGGGCCACTTCCTTTCCAGGCTTCCCTTTTGTGTTCCCTTCCCTATCTTCAGATTTCTTGCCTGAGGGACCAGGCCACAGGCAACGAATTTCTGAGCAATCCTGACAATCCCCCAAAGAGTACCGGCATCTGATGTATCCCCAGTTAATAGCCAACAGAGACCCACTGTAAGGACTCTTCATGGTCCTAGGAAGATATTCACCTCCTTATCCAGATTCTAATCTTCCAGAATAGCACATTTTTAGCCTCTGTAAAGAGAAATCCTATTTTTCTACAATTTTAGACTTACGAGGCAAACAAAGCACAGGTTATTGTCATTTTATTACCACAGAAACTGAGGCACAGAAAGGAAAAGTGGCACGCCTGAGGTCAGACAGTAAATATCAGAGCCAAGACCTGAGCCTGGTCTCTTGTCAACAGGTCCACCATGCTGCAGTTTTATGCCTGTGGTTTTTACAGGTAATTAAATTGAATGAATATGGAATATATAAGCTTTTGTTCTTCCAAGGGGACAATAGTTCACATTTATGGTGACAAAGTACTTTCACATAGGAATATCTCAAGATTTAGACCTGAAAGAGACCTTAGAGATCATCTAATCCAATCCCCTCATTTTACAAGTGATAAATCAAGGCCCAAAGATGGAAAGGACATTGTCTAAGGTCTCATGTAAAGTAATTAGCAGAGGCAGGAATCAAATACAGATCTTTAATGCCAAACCCAGCATTCTTCCTATGATGCCAGGCTTCCTTTTCCATTGTTTCACATGATCCTTAAAATAAATACTCTTTGAGGAGGTAGTTAGGGCATCATTATGCCCATTTTACAGATGAGGAGAGGGAAAGAGGTTATGTAATTTTCCACATAATTTGGTCACATAGCCAGTCAAAGGTAAGGACAAAATTCATTCATTCATTCAATAAACATTTATTAAGCATCTACTATGTTAAAGGCACTGTGCTAAGTTCCGGGGATACAAAAAGAGGCAAAGGAGAGCCCCTGCTTTCAAGGAGCTTATGGTCTAATGAGGGAGACAACATGAAACACATCTTTTCAAAACAGGATATATATATCTATATATCTATATCTATATAGGAAATAATTAAAAGAGGAAAAACACTGGGATGAAAAGAGATTAGGGAAGGCTTCCAGGTCTTCTGAATCGAGGAATATTTTTCCTTCTCCACTGCAGGAATCTTTAGGGGCATATTTATGTGGTCAGGATAGATTTGGTGCAATGCTTACTAGAAGCAGTGGGGTGAACTGTATGATCTTTGGGGAGCTTGTAAAAAATTGGCATGGTAGTAGGGTGAATGGTAGAATTTCAATTCAACAAATATCTATTAAAAACTCACTGTTAGGAGAGTAAAGAGACAATGTATCACAGTGAACATGAAGATCAAGGAAGATCTGGGTTCAAATCTTGCCCATGACACACACTGATTGTGAGATGTGGGAAAACTACTTAATCCCTCAATTCTTTAGGCAACCCTCTAAGACCACAGGTTGCAGAGAAATGCCGACCTACATCAGTAAGGGGAGTTTCCTCACTCTGAAATTCCCTACACCAATGAAATCCCAGATACAGCCCTGAAAAAAGAGCACTACGCTGGGCACTAGGGCAGGATAGATACAAAGTTTATTAATAAACACATTTGTAATCATTAGCATTTATAGAGTTTGAAGGCTACTAAGCACTGAGAAGTAGGCAATATATACAGAATTGTTACCTCCTCCCCTTTTTACAGATTAAGAAACTGAGTCTCAGATGAAAGGACTTGTCTATACCTGTAGGAAGTATCAGAGCTAGATTTTGAACCCAGGTCTTTTGAAACATGTCTAGTTATCTTTCCACCATACCACACTGATATCATCTGCTTCAATTGTCCTTCACTCTTTATTCTGTGTAGCCCTGCACCCCAAATATAATTAGAGCTGGGGTATATATCTGTTTTTGCTGCCCCTCCCCCAATTTCTGCCTGGGATTTTCTTTCCAGGACAGTTTCAGACTAAGGGGATGACTAAGTGGAATTCGCCAAGATGTTGCATATTATACATTCCAATCCATATACATTGTATAAATAAAATATATGCTGCATAAATCTCTTCATCTTCAGTGTGTATGCACATTGCTGCCTGGAAGAGCCACTTAATAACGAGCTTGCATGAACCAGCACTTGTAGTAATGGTGTTATTTGTTACTAGTGTATTTTTACGGTCACCAAATGTGCTGTGGCATGTCTCTCCCAGAGCAGAGCGGGCATTTTCTCAAATTGGGGTTTGTCTGTCGTGAGCAGTGCATTTAGCAGCTGCTGACTCAGAATAGTCTGTGTGTGTGTGTGTGTGTGTGTGTGTGTGTGTGTGTTGGGAAGAAGTCTGTGGCCACCTAAATACAACCCCTTTCTTCAAACCATTGTGAGACAGGTATTGAGAGTGACCCAAAGTCCAGTGGAGGAAAAAGAGCATACAATTTGGAGAGGAGCTGAGTTCAAATACTGACTTTGTGGCTTATTACCTGAGTGATACTTTGTATTGCTTATTACCACGAACATATGGGTGGTGCAGTGGATAAAACACCAAGCCTGGAATCCGAAAGACTCATCTTCATGAGTTCAAATCCAGCCTCAGACATTTACTAGCAAGCCACTTAACCCTGCTTGCCTCAGTTTCCTCATCTGTAAAATGAACTGAAGAAGGAAATAGCAAGCCACTGTAGAATCTTTGCCAAGAAAACCCCAAATGGGGTCATGAAGAGTCAAATATGACTGAAAATGACTAAATTACAACTTTTTTTAGTCTTTTCATCTATAACATGAGCTCCCTTCCAGTTCTAAAGCTTTTAATCCTTTGGAGTCCAGTGTCAGCCTTAGCTCTAATTTGCTGAGGCAGAAATTCAAATTCAGTAGATGTTTATTAAGTGCCTAGTTTCCCTGAGCACTGCAGAGAGAATGGTGAACTTGGGCTGAGAAGACCTAGATTCAGACTTCAGGCCTGTTACCTTCCATGGAACCTTGTGTGGGACTCAAGCTTCTCATCTGTAAAATGAGAGGTTTGGACTAGATTTCTTAAAGACCCTTCTAAGTCAGTCTAGGATGATCTTATAATGTTCATTATTGGGGCATCACAGCCTTGACACTAGCTGTGTGTCCTTGGGCAAGTCAACTAACCTTGCCCAAATCCAGTTTTTTTTTTGTCTGTGACAATAATCATACCTCCTACCTCACAAAGGTGTGACAAAAGAACTTTGTAAACCTTAAAACCACTTGGAAATAGGAGCTGCTTTTCTCGTGGCCCTTTCATTTGACACAATTGAAATTTGGGAGAAGCCAAGGTCATAGTTACTTCCCTGCTTCAGTCCCGCTGGTGAGTGAAGATTAAAAGTTTCTGCAGCTTCCACTCACCTAAGGTCATCCCAGACCTTAATTGGCAGTAAGCCTATGGGGTGGCTGCTAAGGGACTTCAGGCAGTCAGGTAGGTGAGCAGGGGACTGGTGTGCAACGTTAATTCTCCTCCACAGAGGGCCCACTTCCCATTCCTCTGAATGCCCTTGACCAGCCTCAATATCAGTAGAGAGCGGAAATGTAGAAGTTGACCTTCAAATGGGAACACTTCTCTGTCAAGGTTACTGATGCTGATAGGGTGATGGGAACAACAGTGTCAGAGGAGGGCAGACATAGTCTCCAAATGTCTATAGTTTAATAGGCACTTCTAAGTTTATGGAGGGGCCTTGGAGTAGAATGAGCTGGTTATAAGAGCAGAGAGGCACCAGTTTTAATTGAAATATTTCTTGTTTAAATTTCACTTTTTATTGACATATTTTGTTTTTATATCATCTTCATATCCAAATATATCTCTTTCCCTCTCCTACTCATCAAGCCACCCCTGTAACAAAGAATAAAAAAAGAAAGGAGTGGGGGAAGCAATTCAGCAAAACTCTTCACACATCAGCTTGATCTGGCAGTATATGCAGTGTTCAATGCCCATAGTCTCCTGCTCTGCAAAGAAGGGAAGATGTTCATCACAATATTTAGAACTGCAGAGGACCTTAATGATCATCTAATTCCCTGATTCTTATCCGGGGAACTCCTTGGAGTAATTGTAAGAGGTCCCTGATCCATATCATCAATACCAGCACCACCAATAACAGGCATTTCTTGAATACTTACTATGTTTTAGGCACCGTGCTAAGTGCTAGGGATACAAAGAAAGGCAAAAACATGACTCCTACTCTCAAGAAGCTCACAATCTAATTGAGGAGATAGCATAAATAATAATGTGCATACAGGATAATTAATTACAGTATAAATGGGAAATAATATCAAAAGGAGGAAGTCCTGGGGTGAGGGAAAGGGACATATGTGCATATCTATACTTTCTCAATCAAGGGATACTAACATTACAACAAATTCCTCAAAATGTTTTGACATTATAAAAGGGGGCACTTGTCTTAGTACAGATTTGGAACCACTGATCTGGTCAAACCCTCAGATAGTTGATTTAGGGCATTTAAAGTCCTTCATAACCTATCCCCCTCCTACCTTTCTCATCTGCTTTTACCTTACTCCCTGCCACATATTCTTTGATCTAATGACACTGGCCTCCTGGCTTTTCCACACATAAGACAGTCCATCTCAATGCTGAGCATTTTCTCTGGCTGTCTCTCATGCCTGGAATCCTCTCCCTCCTCAACTCTACCTTTGGACTTCCCTGGCTTCCTTTAAGTCCTGAGTAAAATCTTACCTTCTCCAGGAAGCCTTCCCCAGCCCCTTTTAATTCCAGTGCCTTTCCTCTGTTAATTATTTCCTCTTTGTCTTGTATGAGCTGACTTTATATGCAGTTATCCCTTCCACATTTCAGGGGTTAGGGACACAACACTCCCATGGTCTGGAAAATCCACATATGATTTTTTGGCCCTCCTTTCATACCATAGAAGAAGTCTGATTTTTTTCTTCTTCTTCTTCTTTCTACCTTATTGTAGAATCTGGATTAAGTATTTCATCATAGGCTCTTTGTTATCTGTTAGCCTTCATGCATCATCTGTGATTTCCACAAAACTTTCCCCAAATTCCTATTTAATTTCTTATGCTGACCAGCAATATACCAAAACCATAATGGGGAAAGTCATGATGTGTAAGGGATAACTGTATATTTGTTGGCATGCTATTTCCTCCATTAAACTGTAAGCTCCTTGAGGGCAGGGTTGCCTTTTTCTTCTTCTTCTTCTTCTTCTTCTTCTTCTTCTTCTTCTTCTTCTTCTTCTTCTTCTTCTTTTTTGGTGAGGTAATTGGAGTTAAGTGACTTGCCCAGGGTCACACAGCTAGTAAGTGTTACGTGTCTGAGGCCAGATTTGAACTCAGGTCCTCCTGAATCCAGGGCCGGTACTCTATCCACTGTGCCACCTAGCTGCCCCCTTTTGCCTCTTTTTGTAACCCTAGTGCTTAGCAGAGTGCCTATACATACAAGGTACTTAATAAATATTTATTGTTTGGTTGGTTGAAGAAGTGGTTAAGTGGTTAAGAATCTTGCCCAAAGTCACAAAGAAAGTAAAGAGCAGGGTCAGGATCTAAACTCTAGGCTTCCAACACTAAACTTCATGCTTTCACCATGCTAGACTGTCTCTGACATTTTGATTCTCTTCTGCCTCTCACATTGCCCAGATTGAGTTCATCAACAATCCAACACTTCTGCTTCTATTAACTAATTAATTAATCCAGCCATTAAACATTTATTAAGAGCTTATGTGCAAAGATAAATAAGGTATAGTTCTTGGCCTCAAAGAGATTTTAACCTCAAAGGAAGCTAAGACATATGATATATACAATTCTTTGTGTTTCTGTGGTCTCTGGTTTAGCCACTGTGCAATGAAAAAGATTACTACTGTTGGGTTTAAATCTAGACTTTGCTTTTTAACTTTCTAGTTTTGTGACCTTGAACAAGTCATTTCAACTCTCTGAACTGAATAAGATAAACAGAAGAGCCCTGGGAGTGGCAGCATTCCCCTCCCCAAACGGCCAGTCCTGCTTCTAGCCCAGCCTTCATAGCTATCATTTTGGGAAGTGGCTCCTGTGGAGAGGGGACCACTCATGCTCACTAACTGCCCCACACAGGACAGGCAGTCCAGCCTAGCTGAAGAAGCAAGGCATGCAGAGGGAGGGAAAGTGAGTACCAGACAAATCAAACCACCAGCAGCTTGACCACCACCTCCCCTCAGATTCTGCTAGGGACAGCCCAGGACCCTGAGCCCAAGAGTCTTGGCGATCACAGCCGCTATGGAGATACAGCCTGGCAATTTCTCCTAAAGATGCTGTAGCTCCGGCTACTAAGGACTCAGAAAAGAAAATTCTTGCCAACAAAATCCTTGGTGTTGTCAAGTGGTTCAACCTTAGAAACTGATAGGATTCTATCAGAGGAAATAACACTAAAGAAGACACATTAACATCTGCTTTGCTGCAGCACCTCTAAGGACTACAGGACTTTGCCCAATAACTTAAAGCTGAATGTCCATATGTGTTGCCTCCTTCATTAGAAGGTGAGCTTCTTGAGAGGAAGCACTGTCTTTTCTATCTTTACTTCCAGTGTTTTGTATACAGTAAGTGCTTAAAAGTGCTTCATTCATTCATTCATTCTGGGCCTCAGTTTCACCATCTGTAAAGTGATGGGGGAAGGGGGTAGGTTAGATAATCTTTGAGGTCCTTTGCTGCTCTGTCCTATAGGATCCTGTTATCATTACTGTTACTAGTCTTTGATATTCCAGGAATGATTAGAAGCCAGCTAAGCAAAACAAAGTCCTGGGGCCAGAATGATAAAAATTTGAAAGGGAACAATGTCTACATCCAAAGTGTCCTTCTGTTTTAGACTGTAAACTCCATGAGATCAGGGACCCTGTCTTATCTGCTCTGTATCTCCCTTAGCACCCAATCAAGTGCTCTGCAAGCATAAATGGTTGATCAAAGTCAGTTGATTAATCATCTTCAAAACACCTTCTACCCATGCAATTTCACTTCCTATACATATGTAGTTTATTCCAGCTTCTGTCTGTTAGTTCATGCTGTTTTCCCTACCTGGAATGCTCTCTCCCCTCTTAATCTCTATCTATTAAAAGTTGTAATTGGAACAGTGCTAATTTGTGATGGGGCACGTCAGTCTCTGGACTTCAGTGTCCTTACCTAGAAAGTGAGGGAGCTAGACTAGATGAACTCAAAGATTCTTTCCTTTGGGTCTCCCCATTCTTCAAGTTCTAGCTTATGCCTTCCCTTCTCCATTTCTTCAACGGAAAAGCACCAAATTTGAGGACAGAGGAAGGGTCAAGGACTAAATCCCAGCCCTGTTTTTTGTTCTCTGTGAGTTGGGGGAAGTCACTTTAACTTCTCTGGGCCTCAGTTTCCTTATCAGTAAAGTCAAGGGTTTGGACTTGACCATTAAGATTACTTCCAGCCCTAAGTCTACCATCCTTTGAGGCTCCCCCCAACTTGGACAGCCCATGGTGAGCTTTCCCTTTTCTGAGTTCTCTGTGTTCTATGAGTAAGCCCAGTCAGATTAGGCTCTTGATCTTTCTTGATTGGGCTTGGGTCTCCTCCCCTTCTTGTCCTACTCCATGACCCTTAAGAGAGGAATATGTATAAAGGACGTAACTAATAAATGACTGTTCACTGATTTTCAGGGCACAGATTCTTAGAGTAGGGAAATAGTCCGTTCTTTTGATTGGGCATATGGTTTTTTATAAATTCAGAGGAGAAAGGGGTGAGAGAGGATAACTGCCCAGAGTCCAAGGAAACTTTCTTTAATCAGGTATAAGTAGATGTCTCCCATATCTACATATCCACATCTATCTCTCTTAGGCTCCAGTCTCCCATCACCAACTACCTATTGGACACCTATACTTAGATGTCTCATGGGCATATCAAATTTAGCATATTAAAATAGAACTCATTTCTTTCCCCCTAAACTACCTCCCCTTTCTGAAATCCCTATTTCTGTTGAAGGGAGCACCCTCCTTCCAGTCCCCTACATTCTCAGTCTCAGTGTTTTCCTGGACTCCTCCCCACATATACAATCAGTTGGCAAATCTTCTAATTTCTGCCTCTATAACATCTCACATCTATCCCATTCTTTCCACTTATATTGTCCCTACCCTCTAATCTCAGACCCATATCACCTCTAGACTTGAACATTGCAATAGCTTGAAAATAGCAATTGGCTTCATTACCTACCATCAGGGTTATTACAATAAACTCCATCTTGGCATATCTGCTTCTGGTTTCTCCCCCTTCAATCCATCCTCCCCACAGCTGCCAAGATAATTTCCTTAAAGCACAGCTCATTTACCTGCTAAGAACCATTAGTGGTTCTGTGTTCCCTCTATGATAAAATATCAACTTCATTGTTTGACAGTTGAGGCCCTTTGAACCAACTCCAGCCTACATTTCTAGACTTATATCACTCTTCTTCATGTACTGTATACACTAACCTAACTGGCCTACTACCTATTCTTTATACATTTTGTTTCCCACCTCCATGACTTTGCACAGACCATCCCCTATGCCTTGAATTCTCTTTTCCCTCATATCTGCCTCTTAAAATCCATAGCTTCCTTCTAGGAACAGTTCAAATACCACCTCTCACATAGGCCTTTCCTAATTCCTCAAATGACCAGTTCCTTTGTCCCTTCAAAATTATGTTGTATTATTTCCTTTCTATATACTTTGTACTTAAGATTGTTTGTACATGTTGTTATCTCTAAGTAGAGTGTAAGCCCCTTGAGGGCAGGGATTTTTTTTCATTGTTATCTTTGTATCACAAGTGTTTTGTATTCATTCATTCCCTCAGTAACCCAGAAGGTTTTTAATAAATGCTTGTTGTGTTGAATTGGATCAGTCCAGAGAAGGGAACCCCAGTTAAGCCCTGACCTTTCAAGTCACCATTCCATCTTTTCGTTTATCACTTAATACATGTTTTCATTCATTTATACTGAATTCTAATTGTACTTTTTATATGTACCACTGCTGTGGCCCATATCTTTGATTACCTCATTTTAGAGTAATATATTTGGGGGGGCAGGGCAATGAAGGTTAAGTGACTTGCCCAGGGTCACACAGCTGGTAAGTGTCAAGTGTCTGAGGCCAGGTTTGAACTCAGGTCCTCCTGAATCCAGAGCTGGTACTTGATCCACTGTGCCATCTAGCTGCCCATAGAGTAATATTTTTATATAGATGATGAGGTTGACACAAGCATTGCCAGAGCTAGCTCAGCATTTGGAAGGCTATGAAAAAAAGTGTGGAAGAGAAGTATTAGACTGCCTACCAAACTGAAGATCTACAGAACCATTGTGCTGACCTCATTGTTGTATGCCTATGAAACCTGGACAATCTACCAGTGCCATG
Organism: Dromiciops gliroides; assembly: GCF_019393635.1. NCBI lineage: Eukaryota > Metazoa > Chordata > Mammalia > Microbiotheria > Microbiotheriidae > Dromiciops > Dromiciops gliroides. The sequence continues at coordinate 676,296,086 of NC_057861.1, read as the reverse complement.
CCAGGAAATGGAATCCATTTCATCTGAATTGTCTTAGGAAGATTCTGAAGATCACCTGGCAAGATAAGGTACCAGACACTGGAGTCCTCACTTGAGCTGAACTGCCAAGCATGCCAACTCTACTGCAGAGAGCACAAGTCTGATGGGCTGACCATGTTGTTCGAATGCCAAACATATGTTTGCCTAAAAGACTATTTTACGGAGAATTCACACAAGGTAAATGCTCACATGGCCCAAGAACACTTTCAAGGTCTCTGTGAAGAACGTTAGTATCGATGTTGAGACATGGGAAATGCTGGCGCAGGACAGCCCAGCCTGGCACGGCCACATCAAAGAGGCATTATGCTTGCTCAAAAGAAATGTGGGTTGCACAAATCTAGAGACATTTCCATCCCCAATGTCCAAATGAACTACTCGTGCCTGACCTGTGGTAGAGCCTTCCAAGCTTGTGTTGGTCTGATCACACTGTACCCTGACAAACTACAGCAAGAAGCCTCATTCCCCTCACAGTCTTTTACACAGTGAGATGAAATATAGTGATAAGCAACATGTATACAGTGTTTTAACAGTTGCAAAGCCTTTTATACTCATCATTTCATTTGAGCCTTACGTTGTCTCTGTGAGGTAGCCACCACAGATACAATTGGCCCCATTTTACAGATGAAGAAATGGAGGCTGGAGGAGGGAAAGTGATTTGACATGGGCACACAGCTAGCAAGTGACAGAGGGTGGGATCTATACCCAGGTTCCCCCTGTCTCAAAGTCCAGCAAGGTGTCCACTAAGCCACAGTCATAGTCCTCCTCAATAGACTTGGGGTGAAGATGATAATGGTTCTGCTTTCTGGATGCACCGATTATGGGATCCTCAGGCTTGGAGCTCAGAGGGGTCTTAGAGGTCATCAGTTCAATCACATCATTTCACAAAAGAGGCCCAGAAAGGGAATCGACTTGCCTAATTGCAAGGATCAGAGAGAGAATGCTAATGCAATTTTTCTGCCTCACAAGCTGGTGCTTTCTCCACTATGCTGCATACTGGAGGCTGAGTTTCTCTTTTTTGGCTTGACTGTGAGCTCTGCGTGCTTCACAGAATAGACCTCATAGGCCTCCAGAAATGTTTGATGATGCTCCTGCTTATTGATAGCCCTGGAAATGGAGGTGAATTCATTCCTTTTTATTCCTTTAGTGTAGACCTTTGTTTTCATCAATGCAGACAATTCTCAGTGTGGAAACACTCATTCAGTCAGCAACTCAATCTCTCTGTAACTTTTGGCTTTGGAAGGTTGTCTGGGGACACTGAGAGTGCAAGCAACTTACTCTGGGTTTCACATCAAGTATGTGTTCAGGATTAGAATCCGTATCCCTCTGATTCCAAGGTTGGACTTTAATTTCCACTTTACCATACTGTCTTTTTCCTTATTCTTTTTTTTTTTGTGAGGCAATTGGGGTTAAGTGACTTGCCCAGGGTCACACAGCTAGTAAGTGTCAAGTTTCTGAGTCCGGATTTGAACACAGGTCCTCCTGCACCAGGGCCAGTGCTCTATCCACTGCACCACCTAGCTGCCCCTCTTTTTCCTTATTCTTAAGAACTTATTTTCATGTATAGCTCTTTACAGTTTATACAGTAGTTTACATGCATAATATCGCTAGATTCTCATAACAGCCATGTAGAGAATGTGGCTTGGGAATCAGTGGATCATTTTACAGATGAGGAAACTCAAATCCAGGAAGTAACTCGGCCAGGGAAAGGGAGTGGGAAAGGGAGAAAGTCAAACCCAGGTCTCTCCAAGCTCAGCTTTCTTTCCACTTCAACTCTCTATCTCCTTATTCTATTAAATTGTTAAGGGGGTGGGTACCTAGAACCTATTTGGATTGAAGGAAATTAGTGTCGAGTATTGGTTCTTCAAGATGGTAAAAAGATTTCTCTGGGTATCTTCACTGGTTTATTGCTAGGTGGAAATTTTGGAAATGAATTACTATAACTTGTCCCTCTCCACCTCCATTTCTATTCCTAGTACCTTTGTACTAATCCTTTGGTTACAGTCTAAACTTGAGGCTTCCACATCCTTAGTCCAGAGACATTGAATGGGAGAGGCACCAAGGGTCTTAGGGTCCTGACTAGATCATGTGGTCTCTTTTTCTCCAGACTAACTTCAGACCCACTCACATTAGAGAAAAAGGGAGTAGATCAGGGAGACAAGTGGGAAGGGGTTAATGACATCTTCTGGCTCAGGAGAATCTTGGGAAAGAAGCCCTACCCTGTAGCTCCTGCTAATAAGGCTGGCCCCTCACCAAAGAAGGGCAGCTGCTGTTCCTAGAAGAGCACTTAGAAAAATTACATTTCTGTTTCCGCTGACGGTACCTCTTTGGACCCCCCCCCCCCCACCCTTTCCTGCTTCTTGGCCTGCAGGAGGGTCTGGCACCAGACTCCTTCTCCTGGTAGCCTGCTTGCCTCAGGCAGTGGGGAAGCCTGGCCGGAACTCAAAGCAGGGCCTGACTCACAACCTTGCTATGACATCATTTGAGCATTGCTATTGGGAGGAAAGAAGGGGGTGGAGGGGTGACTCCAGAGGGGAAGGGAGTTGGAGACTCCAAAGGCCATTAAGCTGAGTAATTTACATGCCTTTCAATCTTGTGCCTGGGGAAATATATTTCACAGGTAATTTCCAGTCTGTTGGCGTATGGAAGAAGCCATTACTCTAAATGGAAAAGGGCTGATGATGTCATAAGAGCCATCAAGAGCGGCCACATAAAGGATGGGTATTTGTTATCTAAAAGAAAGAGCTGCATCCACCTAGATTGGTCTCCATGGACACCCAGAGGATCAAAATGGGAAGTTAGGTGCTGATCTGTAGGGACCAGTGAGGAATTCATTCATTTATTCAGAAATACTGTCTGTGTGTAGAACTACAATAAATATTGGGATGGATAGATATGGATAGGTGGCTCAGTGGATATCAAGTGACAGGCCTGGAGTCAGGAAGATCTGAGTTCAAATCTGGCCTTGGACATTTACTAGCTGTATGACTCTGGACAAGTCACTTAACCCCATTTGCATCAGTTTCCTCATCTGTAAAATGAGCTAGAGAAGGAAATAGCAAAGCACTCCAGTCTCTTTGCTAAAAAAACCCACAAATGGGGTCATGAAAAGTCAGACATCACTGAAAATGACTGAACAACAACAAAATGGATACATATAAGGCTTTCTGCTGGGTACAGAAGAGAGAAGGAAACTCTTGCTCATATGCAGCTTCTAGTCTATGCAAAGGGATCAGACAGGTACATACAACCATAATACAAGGCAACCCTTCATTTCACACTTGAGGAAATTAAGGCCTGGATAGGCTGGGATTAACTTCCTTTGTTTCTGTGTATGTTCCTAACTCCAATGAGGGTAAAGTATCTTGAGAGTTCAGGTACTGGGTGAATTTTGAGTGTGTACTGTGCACATAGGCACATATCTCTATAAGAACTAGGTACATAATAACAAATAAAAACATCATTATTAGATGCTTACATCTATAGTTGTTTTAGGATCATAACAGACATCCACATAATATTCTCATTTGATCCTTTCCTCTGAACCGACAGTGGAGAAATAACATTGGATGTGGCAATCCATTGAATGTGGGGTACATGCTGTTCTATACCCTTGGACTGATCTCTTCTCTCTAAACCTCGATTTCCCCATCTATCAAATGAGAGGGGATGTACTGGATGGCCTGTATCGTGCCTTCTGTCTCTGACATTTTGTGGTTCTGGCTCATTTGATACCTGTGAGAGTAGTGCATGTATTATTAATAATAATTACAGCTCATGTTTCTATAGAGCTTTACAGTTTACAAGGTGTTTCCCTCACCACAACTCTGTGAGGCATGCCATATAGACATGATCATCTGCATTTTTTACAAATCAGAAAACTGAGGCTCAGAGGAGGTAATTAGGAACTGTAATTACCAATTAGTAAATTACAACTAGTAAATGACAGAGCTGGGATTCAAACCTGGATCTTCAGATTTTGAGGCCAGCCCCCCATTTCTGTCATACCAAAATAAACATATTTTATTCTTCAGTGAACTGAGGTCTTAAGGGAAAATTACTTGCCCACAGTCACACAATTAGGGGCAGAGCCAGGACTGTGATCCAGATCTCTTAAACCCTGTCCCAAGCTCTTCTCGTTCTTTTATACTGCTATGACCTCTAAAGACTCCCTTCCCCTGCCCCCTCTTCCTGTTGGTTACATAATTCTAGAAATCTGGGACAGCTACCTGCAAAAGGATTCATTATCACCTTCTATCTATCAAATAGTGGAGCTCTCTAGGGCACTTAAAAATGGCTACCAGGAATACCTGGTCTTAAGTCTCACTTCAATCATACTAGCTGTGTGACTCTGGGCAAATCACTCAATCCTTCAGTATTCCAGGAAACTCTCCAAGACTACAAGTTTTAGAGCAGTGGTTGATTTGCACTGATAGTGAAATTTACATCTCTGGAAGCTCCCCATGTCAATGAAATCACAGGTCTTGTCTAATGAATGAAGATTCTCTCTACAGATATTTGGTCTACATAAAACTTTCCCAAGACAAAGTTGTGTAAAGCAAGGCATACCTAAAATACAGACAGACTTTTACCAAGTCCCTGGTATATTATGTAAAGGTTTTTGAGGGTCCTTGCTCCTGGATGATGTTTTCACTGGATGGGAAAAGGTGGGACAGTGCACATTGACTGGGTTCTTCAATATTCCAGTTTCCGAGATGTAGCTGTGAAGATTTCTTTCCTTGGAAGTAATCAAAGAATAGAAGACATCTATACCACATGGGTTAGATAGTTAGCTTTCCCAAAACAGGTTGAATAAAGCACCCTTCATCCCTTTTCTATCAGACTCTTACTTGAGTACAGGATTTTGGAGCCAAAGGGTATTCCCTGTTTTAAGTACCACTCTCTTTATGATCTTGAGATTCTTTCAGAACCTCTCTGGAATTCTCCATATTCATTCACAAAATCATGACTCTTACCCTCCCTCAGTCCTTTATCTTTCCTTCATTTATTTATTTATTTATTTTTCGTGTGGGGCAATGAGGGTTAAGTGACTTGCCCGGGGTCACACAGCTAGTGTCAAGTATCTGAGGTCGGATTTGAAATCAGGTCCTCCTGAATCCAGGGCTGGTGCTTTATCCACTGCGCCACCTAGCTGCCCCTCTTAGTTCTTTATCTTATGGAAATTGATGGTGAACTCTTTTGCAAGATACTACTCAATTTCTGGAAGTATTTGGGGTTGGGGGAAGAGGGATCCTAAGAGGTCTCATTAAAGGCAGCAGTGCATAATAGGGTGAAGAGCTCAATACTTCAGAGTTGTGAGGAGACTCTTAGGAGAAGGGATTCTTGCCTAAGACAGGGGCAGTTTAAATGAGTTTAATAAGTTTTTGAGGGGCCACAAAAACCATGCTAAGTGCCAGGATGAGAAAGAAGTATATTAAATTGTCTTTGCCCCTTTTGTAGTGGGAAAGGCAGAAGTGGATGCTACATAGAGGAGGTAAAAGAAAGGCCTGTTTTGTGGGTTAAAAATGTGATTGATACTTTTTTTTAAACATCACCTTTATTTCCAAATCTAATTCTCCCAACTTCCCTCCCCAGAGAACCATCCCTTGTAACAAAGAGTAGAAAAAAGCAGTTCAGCAAAACTAATATATCAGATAAATCTACTAGTATATACAGTGCTCCACACCCATAGTCCTCTACTTCTGCAAAGGAGGGAGGGAAGATGTTCTTGTCTCTTTTGTGAGGATAAGATTGATCATTATAATTACATAGCTCTCAGTTTCTTTTTGTTGTTGTTGTTGTTTCTACTTACATTGCTATAGTAACTGCAGATTGTTTCCCTGGTTCTGCTTACTTTACTTTGCATCAGTTTCTATAAGTCTTCCACTGTGTCTCTGTATTCTTCATATTTCTTACAACACAGTAATAGTCTATTAAATTTTGTACTATAATTTGTTTAACTATTCCTCCAATTAATGGGTACTACTTTTATCACAACACAAAACTGATCTAACATGCCTCTCTCTTATAGGGATTTTGTTATATTAAGTCTCCTGTGGTGGTTCCAATGAATAAATGAATACAATGAATAAATACTACTACTACTACTAGCCAATATTTATATAGTATTTTAGAGTTTGCAAATTACTTTGCATGTATTATCTCATTTGAAACTTACAATAACCCTGAGAGATAGGTACTGCCCCCACTTTACAGAGGTTGAGGGGGTTAAGGGGCTTTCCCAGTGTCACAGAGCTGGTATCAAAGGGATGATTTGGCATCTATTTTATGCAAAATCAGGCACTCTATTCACTATGCCTCCTGCCTCCTGAGGCCTCCTACCTCCTCAGGTATAGAGAGCCCTCACCATAACATAGGGAGATGCCCTTTCCTCAGGCTTTATGGGTGTGAACCCTAAGGCGGCAGGGGGGGAGCACAGCTGTGACCAGCTGGGTAGAATGAGAAAGATCCCTGGACTGGGAATCAGGAAAGCTGGGCTGTGGTCCCAGCTGTACCACTGATCTTAGCCAAATTGTGAGCCCCATCAGGTAGGAATGGTGACTTAAGTCTTATACTTGGACTCCTTGAAATCTTGCTTCTGCAACCACTACTCTACTGAAACCGTTCTTCCTAAAGTCACTAATGGCCTCTTCTTATCAAAACCGATGGCTTTATTCTATTCCCATCCTCATTCACTTCTTTATAGCATTTAACACAGCTGATCATCTGCTCCTGAATATATTCCCCTCCCTTGACTTCCATGATACTGTTTTCCCTTGGTTCTCTTTCTTCTCTGACCTTTCCTACTCTTCTCCCCTGCTGGCTTCTTATCTTCCTTCTTTCCTCAAAATGTGTCTATCCCCAAACACTCTTAAATTCTGCCTTTCTTTCTCTGTCCTCTATCTGATCTCATTTATTCCCAGGGCTTCAGTTATCAAGTCTATGCAGATAACTTTCTACATATACTGTATATCTATCCATATTTATCTGTCTCTATCTAGAGATATATCAATCCCTAGATTTTTAATAATGTGGGCATAATATACATACACACATATCTATCTGATATAATGTCTATATTTCTATAGCTATTTAATATGAATACATCTATATAATGTAATATTTATATAGATAATATGTATCTCTATCCATCTATCCATCATCTATCCATCATCTATCTATCTATCCATCTATGTATCTATCTACATTTATTCTCTTAGACAGAAATATTTATATATCTCCCTGAATTCCAGTCCTAGTTCTTCAGCTGTGCCCTGGACACCTCCACCTAAATATCCTCCTTGCCTCTTTAAACATAAACTTAAAATATCCAAAATGAACAAGATGCATGACCTAATCAGTTGTGTGGTACAGTAGGTAGAGTGCTGGCCTAGAGTCAGGGAAATCTGAGTTCAAATCTAGCCTTAGCCACTTGTTAATTTTGTGACTCTGAGCAAATTATTTAACATCCGTCTACCTCCATTTTCTCAACAGTAAAATGAGGGTGATTATATCATCTACTTCCTAAAGTTGTCATGAGGATCAAAGGAGACAATATTTGTAAAACACTTTGCATAGTGCCTGGCATATAGTAGACACTCAATGCTTATTCTCCAATCTGCTTGTCCCCCTAACTCCCCTCTTTCTGTTGACAATGTCTTTCTCCTCCTAGTCTCATGCTTGAATGTCTCATGGCTCTGTGTGCCTCTGTTTCCTCTTCTATAAATCAAGGGAGTTTGGTTCTATGATCTCTCAGGTTCTTCCTAGCTCTGATATTCCATACTTTCTAGTAGATATTTGAGACTTCTTGACTAATGTCCTTTCACTGAGCCTCAGTATTGTCTTCTGCCACAAGAGTGAGACTTCCCATTCTGTGCTCCCCCCCTGCCGCCTTAGGGTTCATGATGGGGTGGGGGGTGTTATTAAAAGCACAGTCAGCTGAGGAGACAGGACAACTCTGCTTTAGTCCTGTGACCACCACTTGTCACTCTGTATCCTTGGACAGGTTAGTTCACTTGCCGATTCAGAATCCTCTTCTGTTAAAAATCAAATCCATGGGGATGGAGAGGATGACCCCTGTGGCCTTTTTTAAGCTCTTGTTTTCTAGATTCTGAGGTCAATCTGAACTCTAATATTTAATGATCCTTGAGGATCCAAGGAGACAATGCATAGGAAGTTACTAAATTGGGATGGGCCCAAATGTCCCAAGTATTATTGGGGCTGTTGTCTTCTTCTGAATTCTTGAGGTCTGAATATTAATGTAGTTCCCTTCCCTGATGCCTGCTTGTGCTCCTGGCCTTTCCCTGGAATCCAGGGTCAGGGGAAGGTGGGGGAGAGGGAGAGTCTAATCCTGTGTCAGGTTTGTTTTTGTAAATGGCTGCTGGAGCCCTATCCTTTTGTAAAAGGCAGCTTCTGCTGCTTTGGCTTGCTCTCTCCTCCTACTTCCTGGAACAAGTACCAGGCTCCAATGATCCCCCTCTGCCCTCCTGGGAGAACCATGAATTATGCAAGGGATAAACACAAAATCCTGCACTGTCTGTCATTACATCATAAAGCTTAATAATTCATGGACCAGAAGTGTCTGTGAAGTAGGGGCAGGGGTTGGGGGGTGGGGGCTTCCTGAGGGCTAGTTCAGTGTGTGAAGCTGAGAAGTGATCAGCTGCTCTTTGCCATTTTCCATCTCCCACCAGCCCAGGCTCCCCAGTGGTGCCCAGTGGTGCAGGGATAAGGAACCCAGGCAATAGAACTAAGGGTAAACCTTCTGGCCCCCTGCTCACCTCTGCCTGGGTTTAGGCCCTTGTTATTTCTTTCTTAGACTCTTGTAATAACAACCTCCTAAGCTGTCTCCATGCTTCCAGACTCTCCCTGTCTAAACCATTCTGTGAGAGTATACAGATTAATCTTCCTAAAGAAAGACACTGGTTGTGCCACTCCCCTGCTTGAAAATATTCAGTGGCTTCCCATTGCCTGTAAGATAAAACACAAGTCCTTTGGCTGGCATTTGAGGCCCTCCACAATGTGGCCACACCCCACCTTTACAGCCTTACTCAACACAGGTCTAGAATTTCAGAGCTAGAAGGGACCTTAGAGCTTCTCGAGTCCCACCTCTTCATTTTATAGGAAGGGAAATGAAGGTCCAGGGAGGAGAAGGGGCTTCCCTAACATGTCACAAGTTGTAAATGGAGGAACTTGTTCTCAAACTCATCTCTTCTGACCCTTCTGACCCTGTTATATTTTTGTTGTTGTTAGGTCGTTTCAGTAGTGTCTGACACTTTGTGACTCTATTTGGGGTTTTCTTGGCAAAACTATTAGAGTGGTTTGCTGTTTCCCTCTCCATCACACTTTACAGATGGGGAAACTGAGGCAAACAGGGTTAAATGATTTTCCCAGGGTTACACAGTTATTATGTGAGCCTGGATTTGAATTTAGATCCTCCTGACTCTAGGGCCAACACTCTATCCATTGTGTCGCTTAGTTGCCTTCTATTATATCACTTGCCTTCATGTATTCTGTGCCCCAGCCAAACTGGACAACTAAGCATTCACTCATTCTGTGAAAGTATCCCATATCCTCCTACTTTCCATCATGCCATCCCCTCTACACAGAATGCTCTCTGTGCCACCTACACTGTTGATTTTCCTATCTGTCCTTCAAGGCTGAGATCAAATGCTACCTCTTCCTAAAAACTTGTTCCTATTCCTCTCTGGCAGGAAATGATTTCTCCATTTAGCTGATCTCATGTCACTTTATTTTCCTTTTAGGTACTGACTGTATTCTAATTGTTTTACTAGTTACCTTGTGTACCTTTTCCATTATAAGGACTCAAAGGAAGAAGTCTTAGGATGATGTCAGAACTAGGAGGGCACTTGGAAATTGTTGAACTCAATCTCCTCATTTTATAGAGAAAAAAATGAGGCTCCCAAAAGGAATGTGTCTTGTCCAAGGTCAGAAAGTAGGATAGTGGCAGAGATAGCATTAGAATCTGTTGTCCCTTAGTTCAGGGCTCTTCCCAATGGAGCATGCTTAGTCTACACGTGTTTTCTCTTTCCTCTCAGACATTCATCTGTTCTAAATATTTCAGATAGTCTCTCTTCTTCTCTGTTTATCCACATCCTCTCCATCTTTTAAGACCTAAATCAAGTTCCCTTTGCAAAGTTTTCTTTGACCCTCTAGCCCACTTTCCTCTTCCTTCAGTGAGCTACTGAGGCCCTTTTCCATCTGTTCCTTCTCCCAGAATATTTGTTCTTTGGAATAGTCTCTTTCTCTATTCTTGCCTTATTTTCCTTTCTGTAAAAAGAGAAGTTGAACCAGATAACATCAAAGGTGGCCTTTATGTACTTTACATATTTATTTGTTTTTACTGATACCTTAAAACAATCAACTGTCACCAATGCTCCCCATTGCCACCCACATAAAATCCTCCATTGAAACAGAAAAGTACAGTTAAGCAAAAGAGATAAACATTGTTAACTGTCTGATGAGGTTCTGCATCTATTCTGAGTCCACCACTTCTTTTCTGAGTTATCAGGAGCCGTATTCCATTATCAGTCCCCTCCAAAGTCATGATGCAAGGTCATTGCCTACATTAGTGTTCTGATTTCTGCTAATGTTATTTTCATTTATATTAATGTGGTCATTGTATAAAGTGTTCTCCTGTTCTACTCACTTTACGCTATATCAATTCATAAATGTCCTCCAGGGCTTCTCTGAATTCTTCATAGTTGGTGTTTCTTACAGCACAATAATGTTCAGTTAGATTCATGTAATGCAGTTTATTCAGACCTCTCCCCTATTGATGAACACCAGATGGACACCTCTGGTTCTTGGCTAACACACACATACATACCCCTGCACACATACAAGTTATTGCAAGAAATAGGTTGCTATCTGTAAGACTTTCTTTGACCTCTGCCTTGGGCCATCTTGAGGTCTATTCCTGGAAATGATTTTATTAGTGAAAAGGATAAGTACAGTTTACTGACTTTCCTAATATAATTCCAAATTACTTTCTAGAATGGTCATGCCAATTTATAGTTCCACCAACAATAAGATGAAAAATATATGTCCTAGTTAAACTGAACTCATAGTTGTTCCCCAATATGGTCCTTACTTCTTTACATCTAAGAAGGCACTTCCTAGTGGCAAGAATACCCTTCTCCTCATCTTTGCCACTGAAAACATTTTCTTTCTTTGAGACACAGCTCAGGTGCCACCTGCACCATGAAGCCTTCCCAGACTCCCTTTATCCAGCTGAAAGGGGTGTTCTTCCTTCTCAGGTTTTCCCATATCATTGTCACCATCTCTCCTTTGTCCCATCCCATCCTACTTTGTAGAATACTTCTTTATCTCCATGCCCTGTCCCTTCTCCTGCCTCCAAAAACCATTAAGTTCCTTGAAGGCAGATGTGTGTTTTCACCTTTTGTATTTCAATACCCAACAGTGGGGACACATAGTAGACCTCACACATAGTAGGCATTTAGTAAATGTCTTTGGAAATGAATTGAAGGACCTCACTAGCCCTGGGCAGCCTATGGTTCATTCTGTGTGTGTGTGTGTGTGTCTGTCTGTCTGTCTGTCTGTCTCTGTCTCTCTCTTTATTTTTAATTTTTTTCCCTTTGGCTTCTCCCTTCCTCTCCCACCGTCAGCCTTTTATGAGTAAATATTAGGCTGAAACCCAGAGACCTAATTAAAGAGAGATGACTGTGCACAGGCTGTATGTGACTAGAGTCAGACCACTAGAGTAGCTCTACCTTGTGAGCCAATTAGGAGGAAAAGTTCTGCTACCAGCAAAAAAAGAAGAAAAGGGGGGGATGGCATGATAATTAATAACCTCATTAAAGAGTGCTCTTTGGACTGCATCCTGACATTCATGAATTAGAGAAAGAGGTTATTGGACAAATAAACTCATAAGCAGAGATTCTTTTCTTCACAATCCAGGTTGCTAAGGTAGATTTCCTTTAATAAATGGGTTGGTCTCATGCACATGTGTTCAGAAGTATGCTTGGAGAATGGGCAGGGCAGGTGTCCCAGAGGGCTACACGCACAGTGGAGAGAGCACTAGCTCAAGAGTGAAAGGACCTGGGTTCAAATCCTGACTACAATCCATACTACTACCTATATGACCTTGGGAAAATCTTTTAAGTTCTGTGGGCCTCAATTTCTTCAGCTGTAAAATTAGTGGGTTGGACTAGATGGCCTCTGAGTGACCTTCCAGCTTTTGGTCTATGATTCTATACTCTTGAAGGGTAGGGACAGGAAATAGGATTGAAGAGTCACATGGCCCCCTGGTAAGACAGAGATGGACAGAGACAGAAACACAGAGACACACAAAGAGACAGAGACAGACAGAGAGAGTGACTGTGAGAGATGGTCAACAGATCCCGTTTTCTGTGCCACAGATTCCCTACTAGTCTTCAAGCCTTTGGATGACCCTTCTTCCTCTGCTCCACATGCTCACAAAATTATGGAAACTAGGGCTGAAATTAACTTTAACAAACATTTACTAAGCTCCTCCTATATGTAAGGGATTGTGCTGGTTACTGGAGATCTATAAACAAACAAAAAAAAAACACCCAGTTCTTGCCCTCAGGGAGCTTATGGGGGTCAGAGAAACAACAGTTAGACAGAGAAGAAAACACCAAGTATATATAAATTACAGTAATATCAAGAAGTAAAGAGGATTAACAACTTGGAGGGATCAGGAAAGGTCTTGTGTAGGAGATGGACCTGAGATGGATCTTGAAGGAAGTTAGGGAGAAGGAGAGGTGGAAATGAAGAGGGCCCAGTGCATAGAGAACTCTTGAAGAGAGGTGGAATGTTGTGTACTGGGAACAGCAAGTCCAGTTTGACTGAAATGGAGAGGATGTGAAGGCAGTAGCATGAAATGAGTCTGGGAGATAAGTGCAGAAGCCCTTTTAAAGGCTGAGGATTTCCTATTTTCTCTAGAGACAATAGGGAGCCATTGAGTATTTTGTGAGTCGTATGTCAGGTCTGTTTCTCAGCAATATCGTTTTGACCATTATGTAGAGGACAGATTGAACAGGGTAGATACAGGTGTCAGGGAGAACAATTAAGAGGCTAGAAGATGAGGTCCTGACTTAGGGTAGTATCTGTGTAAATTAGAGAAAAGGGGATGGATGAAAGAGATGTTGTGAAGGTAAAATCAACAAGACCTGGAAACTGGTTGCATGTGAAAGGGTCTTAGACATCATCTAGTCTCACTGTTTCATTTTATGGCCAGGGAAATGGAGGCTAAAAGAGGAGATGAATGGCATAGCTAGTGAGTGGCAAAGGTAAAATTCCAGACCCAGCCCATTGTTTATCTCTTTGTCTCCTCATTCAGTATTCTCCCCACTACAACCCACTGCCATTTTTCTGTGCCTTGACTTCCTCACTTCCCAAGGACAGAGGGTGATGGAAAGTGCTCTCAATCATTCAAGAACATTCCACTCTCAGAAAGCTTGCTGTTCAACGAATCTGAATCTACGGAGGAGGCAGAAGGGGCCCAATTTGTGAATGATTCTTTATGTGACAAAAAATGTCCTTGGTTGTGTAGCTCAATTGTGTCTTCTCATAACCCAGAGTTCCCAAAATGTAAAAGGGCTTTTGGGTTTTTTTTTTTCCTCATAAGATTGGGAGTTCTCTGAGGGCAGGAATCATATGTCTCTCCTCAGAGTGGGATTCCCCACCCCCACCCTCCGGACAAGGGTAAGGTCTGTGAGTCCACTTTTCTTCAGGTCTGTTTCAGAATTCCTATGCACAATCATCAACTATATTATACCAGCTTCCTGACTTTTCCTTTAGCATAAAACGCCTTCTTCTAAGAGGTGGGCAATGACCCTGGTCCAACTGATTCCCGTCCCTGGGGATTCAGCTCTGGGAAGTCCAGTGATGAGCCAAGTTGTCTGGGAAATGGAGGGACATTCCATCGCTGAAAATATCTCTGTTTGATAAACACTTGTCAGCTCAGTGTGCCAACGAGTCTAGCGTCATGTTCTTTCCCCTATTCTAATTGATGTGGGGAGAAATTCAAAGGCAAGTAGAGAAAGACATTGCTCAGAGCCCTCTGGCTGCACCCTGTTCAAGGGGTTGGGGAGAAGGAGGAAAGAGCAGGAAGAGATACCATGCCTTCCAGCATACACAGCTCACACATATATTTGACAGAAATGGATGTAAATGAATATCATATAAAATCTTGAGAAATGTAGATTAATGAGTAATCGGAGCTGAGCAGGCATCATCAGGAAAGGCTTTCTGGAAGGGATAGGTTGTAAGCCAGGTTTTGAAGCCAATTGCAGTAATGGAGGATGTTGACATTTGGAGAAAGTGTCTCTTTTGGGGAGGGCACCCTCCTAAAGAAAATCATAATAATAACAGTCATCGTTATTATTATAGCTAGCATTGATGTAGATTCAAAGTTTGCAAAGCACATTACATATATGATCTCATTTGATGCTCACAAGGGTACTGAAAATTGATTGGGCACTCATCATTTTAGAGGTGAGGAAACTGAGCCTGTGGGAGGTTAGGTGATTTGCCCAAGGTCACACTGCTAGTAAGTCTGAGAGAGGACTCAAACTCATACCTTCTTGATTCCAAGTGAAGCACCCTCCACACCATGTACCATTGGCAACTGATGAATATGAAAGGGCCTTAGAGAGCTAAAAGAGGGGATAAATGACACAGTTAGGAAGACCATCTGCCTTACTGCCTTACATCCTGCTCAAGGAGTTTGACTGACAACAAAGAGGAAGCAGTATCCTTGTCACAAGCGACCAGTCACATTGGGGCTGCTATCCATTTATGTTTTGTAAGTTTCTTTGTGAATGCAGTTCACAAAAAGTAACAGGACTTAATAGTGGCTCACCACTCCCAGAAGCCCAGCTCCCAGAGCCCTTTAGTCCCCCCTGAGGGGGGCAGAAGTGGCCCAGGGGCCTCCATGGATCACTGCTTACTGACCCCATCCTAAGGTGGGCATTAGAGCCAGTTCTGGGCACATATTTTAATCCTCCCATAGCCCCTGCTACAACCTTTCTGTGTCTTTTCTCCAACCCCGCCCTGCCTTTGGCAGCTGATGAGGAGCTAAAGTGAGGAGTGGGGGTGGGGGAGTTTGGATGAAATCGAATGAGGATAATTAAATGGCACTCTGTCTAAAGTGGCAGCCTCCCCTGAGGCCAACAGGGTAATCAGTCAGCATGTAGGCCATGGGGGGCAAAAGAGAGGCCCACCGATTTTTAGGTCCCCCAGTCCCATAAATGTCTGGGGGCTCCAGATTTTAGAAACCCACGATGCTAAAGAGGCAGAGGATGTCTCCTGTTCCCAACCTCTAGCCCACATTCGGCTCTTTAGCTCAGCCTCAGCTCCCCCTTTCTCCCTCCCTGGTGAAATACTGAGTGACAGGAGACAGGGGGATGTAAACACAGGATCAAAGGGGAGAGATTAATGGGAGAGGGTTTTCTGGGTGGAAAGCATTGAAGGAGGGGAGCAGAAAGAGTTTTCAGGGAGGGGACGGGGCAGGGAATGGCTTGTGGAAGGTACTACATACTGTCAAAACAGTTCTTTTAGCCTCACCAGGGAATAGAGAAGTCTAGGAGGATGTCTTAACTCATCCAACCTCAGGTGAAGCTGCCGTAGTGCGAGCTCTTTGTAGGAGGAAAACAGCGTTCAAGATTAGCGTACACAGTCATCACAGCCACACCCTCATTTCGGCCTCCAGTTCATAACCTCTCACCTGGATCATTGTAGTGGGCTCTTAACTGGTCCCCTGGATTCTCTCTTCTGTACAAATAATCCTCCTAATGCACATTTCTGACCATGACACTCTCTCTGATAACTTATTATCTTTCAAGGCAGTTAGATGACACAGCGGATAGAGTGTTGGACTTGGAGGCAAAAGGACCTGAGTTCAAATCCTTCTTCACATATTTACTATACCTGTGTGACCCTGGGCAAGTCACTTAACTGCTTTGTGCCTCAGTCTCCTCAACTGTAAAATGATGATGATGATGATTAAAGTGCCTACCTTCCAGAGTTGTAAAAATTAAATAAGATAATATTTGTAAAGTGCTTTGCAAATCTAAAAATGCTATATAAATGCTAGGTGCTGTTATTATCATATTTATCTCTGTGACTTTGGGCAAATCACTTAACCATTGTGGACCTGAGTTTTCTCATCTATAAAATGAGATTAGACTAGATGACCTCCAAGGTGCCTTTGAGTTCTATATCTAGGACCCTATGAACTTTCAATGGTTTTCTGGGATGGAATACCAACTCCTTCCTTTGGCATACAAGGCCCCCCATAGAACAGTTCCAACCTATCTTTGTGGCATCATGTCACACTTCTTCCCTTTCTTCGTTCTGCTCCAGCCAAACTGGATTACTTACTGTTCCCCATTCTCAACCTCCTCTTTCCCTCCCTGGGATTTGTCCTAATTAGTAAAGTGATTGCACTCACATAACCCATTCTGTCTAGCTGGCCACGGACATTACCATCAGCTTCCCATCCAGCTGTCCACCATGCTGCCAAGCGCCTCCTCCCTCATCAATAGCCCTATCCTACTTTCCACCCCTTGCTCTGGGAACCAAAATCCAATCAATAGTACCGGTACTTCTGGAAAGGGCACATCAGTCAGGAGCTCTTTGGCTCCACTCACCCTTCCCATAACTTCCCCCTTCCTCAGCCATCATACCCATCTATGTGCTGTCTTCTCATATTAGAGTATAAGCTCCTTACAGCCTTCTACTTCCTACTTTTTGTATTTGTATCCATCCACAGGACTTAGCACAGTGCTTGGCACATCATAAGCTCTTAAGCATTGCTCTTCATTCATTTCCCATTCTGTGCATTCACATCACACAGTCGTCCATGCCTGTAGTCTTTTCTCTCAAAATCTCTCCTTGTGGAAATCCTTCCCTTCTTTCAAGGCGCCACTTAGGTGCCACCTTCACCAGTAAGCCATCCCTCCTTCTGCTCCCTCCCAAATGAAAGCAAGGCATTTCTCCCTCCTCAGATTTTCCAAAAGTGCTTATTGGGAGCGCTCCTATACCTACCACACACTCACTACTATTATCCTTCTAAGCCTAGTGGATGGTTGGTTCCTTGGGGGCAGAGACAATATCAGTTTTCATCTTTCTAGCTCCAGTGCTGAGCACAAAGTTTTGCACAAAGCAAGTTCTTAGACAGTTGGGGAATTGGTTGCATCAGGCTGACCAGAGCAGTGTCCACACCCAGCAGAGACTAGGGATACTTCCAACCATGATTTCCCACCTTATCCTCCTCTACTTCTCACCTTATGCATGTCCCATTCCCAGCTATACTCCTCTAATCACTATCCTCACCCCACCTCAACATCCCTGACAAACGACCATTGTCTTCCTCCCCTTGTCTACAAGGCCCAACTCTTCCAGCAGACTTTCCCTGACCATGTCAACCCACAGGGACCTCTCCTTTTCTAAGTTTTTCCTCCAACAGCTAGCTAGCTAAAGTTAGCATAGACTGCCTGCTATTGCCTTGTCTATTGTGGGCTCATCTCATCTTCACTTGTATAGACTTAATTTTAAGCTAGAAGACTCGGGTTCAAATTCCAACTCCTTTTCTTACTATGTGTGGCCTTGGGATGTTCCTTCTCCCTCTTTGGGACTAAGTTTCCCCATCTTTAAAATGGGAGGGGGGGTGTGGGGCAGCTAGATGGTGCAGTGGATAAAGCACCAGCCCTGGATTCAGGAGGACCTGAGTTCGAATCCAGCCTCAGACACTTGACACTTACTAGCTGTGTGACCCTGGACAAGTCACTTAACCCTCATTGCCCCACAACAACAAAAACAAAATAAAATAAAATGAGTGGGTTGATCTAGATGATTTCCAAGATCCCCCTCTAGTTCTAAGGTATATGACCCAAGGATCATTAGGTAGACTATGGAGCTACTTGAGGGGGAAGGAGCTATAGTCAGCCTAATTCAATTCGATTTATTAATAAATATTTATTTGTGCAAGGTAGGGCTGGCTACATATGCACACGTATATACTCACAAAATCCCTGATCACAAAGACCTTCCCTTTGATGAGAGATACACATGTAAATGAATGAACACAAGGTATATACTAAGGAATACAAAGTAATTTCCACAGACAGATTACACAATTAGGAAAGGCCTCAGGAAGGAGGTGGCATACAAGCTGTATTCTGAAGGAATGCTGGGCTGGTAAGGGAATGGAAGAAGAGAAAGGCATTCTGGAACTTGGAGGAGAGCATGGCCGGGGCCACGTTAGTGTAAATTGGATGTTCTCATTGGAGCTGATGGGGGCCTACAGGAATGGAACTGCTGGGAAAAGTTTTGGGTGGGAGAGAATTGGAAAAGCATGTCTGTGTGTGTGTGTGTGTGTGTGTGTGTGTGTGTGTGTGTGTGTGTGTGTGTGTGTGTGTGTGTGTGTGTGTAGGGAAAAGAGGGGAGAGAGGGAACTCTGCCAAAGACAAGCAGTTTCTAGAACTGTCAACATGGGGCCCAGTGTTGGCCCTGAGCCCAATCAGAAGGTCCCAATGAACTAGTGATTTAGAGAGAAGGGGGCCAGATAAATGAAGGGATTCTGTCAATAGTATCAAAAGCCCAAACCCTCCTGTCCTTCTTTCTCTTCCAGGCCAATTTTCATGTCCTCCCCCGCACACGTGTGCACACACATGTCATTTGTAGGGTGTTCTCTTTGCCCTTTTTATGAATAAAATCCCTCCCTCCCCTTCGCTGGATGAGCTTTGGGTCTTCTCTGCTCCCTCCTGGGCCTCTCATCCCCCCGTGCCCTCTCTAGGGTGAACCTGCCCCGTCACCTGTCTCTGAGTTTTTTTGATTTGTTTAATTATAGCTGAGTTTTCTGCATAATTTATTCTGAAAGCCTGGATTATACTGTACAATTAAATCACATTCTGATCAACAACTTCATGTATAAAATTAACAACTGGCAACAGTTTAATCTATGCAAGGACTCTATGTGTCTGTGATGCCTGATTTTTTTTCCTTCTCCTGATCTCCCTGATCTTACTTTACTGAATGGGGTGTCTTAGCTAACAGTTCTGCAGGAAGGGGTTGCAGCTGGGGAAAGGGGAATTCTCTAACACTGAGGCTTCAGATAGAGCAGCATGGCTTAATTCTATTTTCAAAACTCAACTTTGCTGAAACATTCTGTATCCAGAGTCTTGTTCCTGGGGCTGGAGAAGATACATAGTTTAGATAAAACTTGTGCCCCTGCCCTCATGTAGCCCTCAGTATAGTGCATATGGGGGGATAAAATACAGTCATAAATATAATTACCAGTATTACTTTATAAAGAAGCAAAAAGGAAGTGCTATCAGAGGTCCAAATGGTGGTGTTGGGGGGGTCTTCTATGAGAACTGAGAAGGCTTTGTTAGAGGAGCTGTCAGAAAAGACTGCCTAGAATGCTAGACAAAATCAGGAAGACCTGAGTTTGAATCCCACTTGCTAGTCATGTGACAATGAGCAAGTCACTTCCCATCTCTGAACCTCAGTTTCCTCACCTAGGATCTGGGCATAATAATAACAGCAGGCACATACTTATTGCATAATCATCGTCAACTCACTTAGCCTCTCAATGTCTAGGCAACTCTCTAAGACTCAAAATTTTAGATGAGTTGCAGATTAACATCAGGGGAAGGAGTTTCCACATTCTCAAGTTCCCTAATGGCTCCCTCCACTGGGTTTTAGGAATATCAGTTTGTCATATGAAGGATGGATTGGGGAGGTGGAGAGACTGAACTCAGGGAGACAAGTTAGGATACTCTTACAAGGCAAGGGATAATTAGGGCATGAACTATGATGGCAGCCATGTTAGTGGATGCTAAAGATATTTTGGAGGGAGATGCAAAAGACTTAACAACTAATTAGAATGAGAGACTTAAGAGTGAAAGGATGACATGACTCCAATTTGGGAAACTGAGTGACTAAAAGTATCATGGTATCCTCAATAGAAATAGTGAAGTTGGTGGGGCAGGGGAGGGTTAAATAACAATTCTGTTTTGGATATGTTGAATTCAAAACCTCTATGAGACCCATTTGGAGATAGCCCAAAGACAGATGGTGATGCATAACTGGATCAGGGGCAAGGTTGGGCTAGTTTGTATAGACTTAGAAGTTGCCAACAGGGAAATGATAGTTGAACTTACAGGAGCTAATGAGAGGGAGAAAAGAAGAGAGCCCTGGGAAAAGACTTGGGGTATACCCACATGTAAGGTTTGGGTTGGGCAGCTAGGTGGTGCAGTAGATAAAGCAGTACTCCTGGAGTCAGAAGGATCTCAGTTCAAATCTCCCCTCAGACACTTAGTAGCTATATGACCCTGGGCAAGTCATTTAACCCCAATTGCTTCAATCATTTGGGGCCATCTCCAGTCATCCTGTTATATATCTTGCCACTGGACCCATATGGTTCTGGAGAAGAGAATGAGGTTGGTGACCTTACACAACCCTTCCTCACTTAAATCCAATTCAGTGCAAGTCATGACATCTTCCTCTTTGAGAATGAAGGACAAACAACAACAATGGGTTGGGGTTGGATAAAGATATGTCGAAGGGAACTGAAAATGAGTGGTCTGACAACAGATAGTTATTTTAATTGAGTCTTATAGGGTGGTCTCCATAAAACCTTGTGAAGATACCTCATCTTGACACAGAGGTAGCTCTGGGCTTTGGAAGGCTGGTGCTAGAGAAGCATGAGACCTAGGATGAAATCTTACTAAACTGGAAAGACTTTGAGGATGGGCCCAGCAAGGACCAGCCCAGAAAGCATGGGGGAGAGGACCAAGATCTGGTCATCTTTGGGGGTGATTACATTTTCTGCCATACCAATTCTCAAAGCTAATCATTGGGAGTTTGGGGGCTTTCATGGATGGAGCAAGCATGATGATGAAGTTTTAAGTACTTAAAGAAATAGCGTCGACTTCCTTTTGAAGCATTATGACTGTAGTAGAATAAGCTTGGGAAATCTAGATTCTAATCCTGGTTTTAGCTATGTGAGCTCGGCCAAGTCATAGGAAAGGGCCCATAGATTTAGAGCTCAAAAAGACCTTAGAGAGGTCACAGTAAACTGCCTCATTTTACAAGTAAGGAAACTAAGACCCCAAGTGAGTAAGTGATTTGCTCAGTGTCATACAAATGGTAAATGGCAGAAATGGGGTTCAAACTGAGCTGTTCTGATCCTTTCCCTTCTTTGAACTTCCCTTCCTCATCTGTAAAATTGAGATGATCATACTTAAGCTACCTGCCTCACAGGGTTCAAGGAAGGCACATTAAAGTGCTATAGACATGGGAAGTATTATAGAGCTGAGGTTTAAAGGATGAAAAAGAGATTCAGTAGATGATGAGCAGGAGGCAAAGGAAGTTATAGGCATAGCAAATACAGAGGCTGGAAACTATAAGGTGCTTTCAAGAGGCAGACATTTTTGACAGAGGATGGAATAATATTAGCACTGACCATTGAAGAAAGAGCCAGGAGTTCTGGGTTCCAATAAGTGCCCGAATAGAACAATGGACTTGGAGTCAGAAAAACCGGAGTACAAATCCTACCTGAGTGACTAGCTGGGTGACCCTGGATATATCACAATCTGAGCCATAGTTTCCTCTGTGAAATGATGGAGATAGCTATAACACATGACTCCAACTAGTTATAGCACATGACCTCCTAACAGGATGGTTATGAGAGAATGTGTACATAAAGCATTTTAAACATATTTTAATGTGATCTTTTAGCTTTAAATTGATTTCAATTGTTCTTTTACTTACCCTGCTGTTTAATTACATGGGCCATTTCATCCTACCAACTTGGGTCTCAGTTTCCCTACAGGTAAAAGGGACATAATGCTACTCAGGGCAAAGAAAGAGTTCTATCTTTCTACCAAAACCCTTGGCTTTAGAGGGTTCTAAACAACCTTAAGACATTTGTTTCTCCTTTGCTCTACCTTCAAGTGACTTCCCCCTAGATATGAATATTGTCTAATCATGACCTTTCCTCCCCCATCACACTTCTAAATGATCATTGTTTTCACTAAAGGGTTTCTACTATCTGATTATGCCTTCCCACTGACTTCCAAGATCATATCAGAAATGCTTTATCTTAATTTTTGATGGCTCTGTAGATAAGGTTTGAACTTTACGTTTTTTGAGAATCCCAGAGTAGGGAAGCTGGAATAAACCTCCTAGATAATCTAAGCTTATCACCTTGTCCTACAGATGGAGAAACTGAGGCTTAGAAAGTGAAATAAGCCAGGGGAAAAATTGAGATGAGAATTTAGTTCTCAAAAAAATGGAAAAAAAGAGAATGCAGTTCTCTTTGCTCTAATGAAGTTGTCTACCCACTACGCCATTCTGTCTAGGTGGTATCATCATCACCACCACCACCATCATCAACAATAATACTTGGAGAAGCTATTATTTAAAGGAGCCTTCCTCTTTTTCTAATGCAAACAGTCATCTACTGGCATTATAAAGTAGAAGGATAGGCTATTTGGAGCTGAAAGAGAACAAATAAGAGAATGAGTTTAGATGATCCCTAAGGTTCTTTGACCTTAATTGACCTTGGAGACCATCTAAACCAATTCCCTCACTCTACAAAGAAAGTAAAGTCTAGAGAGGGGAAATAAGTTCCCCAGCTTCATGTAGTCAGTGTCAGGACTAGAACTAGCTCAAATTGACCTTGGGCAACTCATTTCCTTTCTTATTCTAGTTATTCAGCCCCTTTCCAATTGCCTCAAGCCTGGGCTGCATGCTTGGGGCAGGCACCAGAGGGCTAGGTGATACAATATAGAAAGCACAGCTATGTAAGATATGGCTCAGTGCCTGGCATATAGTGAACACTTAATAAATCAGTCATTTTCCAGTCATGTCCAACTCTTCATGACCCCATTTGGGGTTTTCTTGGCAAAGATACTGAAGTGGTTTGTCATTTTCTTCTCCAGCTCATTTTTTACAGATGAGGAAACTGAGGCAAACAGGGTTAAGCTACTTGCCCAGGGTCACACAGCTAATGAGTATCTGAAGCCATATTTGAACTCAGGAAGAGGAAGTCTTCCTGACTTCAGGCCTGGTACTCTATCCAGTCACACTTAATAAATACTTGTTGACCTAAAGGTATGAGTTTTCACATATTTTCTTAAAGCCAAGAATCATCTCTATTCCTTTTGCCTGTATACAGTGTACATATTGTTCTCATTTGGTATATGATAAATAGGTGGTCCTTTGGTCTATTTTTTCCTGACCCACTTGTCATCCTGTATTTTCTGCCTTTCCTGGACCATAAACATTGAGCTGAGAATCAAAAGATCTGTTTTGGAATTCTAGTTCTACCACTTAACAGCTTCCTTTCCCATCTCTGTGGCTCAATTCCCTCTTTTTTAAAGCCAAAGGTTTGGACTAAAATTCCATCTTGGGTCCCACCTCACTCTAATTCTGTGATTAAATTCAGTTTGACAAGTATTTATTAAGCTTTGTGCTTGGTTTTATGATGGATGCTGGGGGTACAAAGGCA
The DNA here is from genome assembly GCF_019393635.1 of Dromiciops gliroides. Taxonomy (NCBI): domain Eukaryota; kingdom Metazoa; phylum Chordata; class Mammalia; order Microbiotheria; family Microbiotheriidae; genus Dromiciops; species Dromiciops gliroides. Next base: position 676,272,526 of record NC_057861.1, on the reverse strand, counting down.
AGAGCAAAGACAAGCAAGATAGCCCCTGTTCTTAAGGAGCTTATGTGGAGAGATGCAAGGCACGCAAAGAGAAGTGCAAGAAGCATACGGAATAATTACAACTTAATCTTAGGTTGGGATACTAGCAAGCACAGAAATCAGGAAAGTCCTCTTGAGAAGGTGACACTTGATCTGAGCCTGGGGATTCCAAGATGTAAGGAAGAAAAGCATTTTAGGCATGGTGTGCATGTGTGTGTGTGTGTGTGTGTGTGTGTGTGTGTGTGTGTGTGTGTGTGTAGGGGAACAGTCTGCACAAGCGTGTAAATGGAATATTGTATACTGCAAGCAGCAAGTAACTTTGGCTAGACTAGAAGCATGTGAGGGTGAGTAACGTGTAATCAGACTGGAAATATGGGCTGGATCTAGATAACAACAACATTGATGATGATGGAGGAGGAGGAGAAGAAGAAGAAAACAGCAATGATCATGGTGGTGATGGTGGTGATGGTGGTGGTGGTATTGATGATGATAATTGCAACAAGGTTTTTGGGTGAACCCATATTCATGTGTAGCTTATGTGGGGCAGTTACCCCTCAGCTTGCTACTTGGCTTGTTATTATATTCATTCTCATCATCCCAAATTCCAACATGATGCAAGAGTATCTTTGGATGTTTCATTATTAATCACTAAAATTGCAATATCTCTCAGTAATCAATCATCTCTGACATCTCATACAATTTTATTAAATAGTATTTACTCAATAAACTGGAGAAACTATTTTTCCTAAAAGTAGCTGCTCATCCACATGAATGTATGTATGTATGTTCCTAATTATGTAGGTTTAAATTGAAGAACAGTGTAATAAATAGTAAAACAAAGACATACATAATTGTTTACAATGTGTTGGTGCTAAGAATTATAAACAGTCATATCTTTTTTTTTTTCGCGGGGCAATGGGGATTAAGTGACTTGCCCAGGGCAAGTGTTAAGTGTCTGAGGCTGGATTTGAACTCAGGTACTCCTGAATCCAGGGCCGGCACTTTAACCACTGCGCCATCTAGCTGCCCCAACAGAGTCATATCTAATGTTCACTGCTCTCAATGATCACTTCTTAATTTTGGACACACAGTGCTCCTGTTCAACTTTTCAGGATAGCAGCCAAAGTTGCTCAAGAATTCCCTTTATAATGTTCCTTTGAAAGATAAAAGCTTAAAACAGTTCTCTCAGGAAAGAAGTTCTCTTTGTCCTCTTTTTTCCATGCCTTACTCAGTCACACTTTGGCCATGACAGGAAAACAATCTCACTGGAATGACAGTGAAACTGACAGTTTCTCAAGATTCTTTAGCCTCTTAAATATACAGTAATAGCATCTGTAATCTCTGTGGGAGAGGTTGTTGAAGCTGGTTTTATGTAATAGTAACAGTAGCTCCCCTTTCTTATATGTTTTACAGTGTACAAAGTACTTTCCTCACACGAATGCTTTTTGGATAAGTAGTTCAATTATTATCTCTTTTTGACAGACAAATGAAAATTAGAGAGGCTAATTGACTAGTAAGTGTCAAGTGTCTGAGGCTGGATTTGAATTCAGGTCTTCCTGAATCCAGGGCCAGTGCTTTATCCACTGCACCATCTAGCCGCCTCTAATAGGCTAATTGACTTATCCAAGGTCACACAGCTAGAAAGCTTCAGAGTTGGAGCTCAACCCTAGACTTGTGGACTCTAGGTTCAGGATTTGTTCTGTAACCCCTTTGTCTTTCTTCATGAGGTTTTTTTTTTAAGTATGGCTATCTTTTTTATGTTTGTTTTGTTTTTTGTTTTTTGTTTTTTTGTTTTTGTTTTTGGTCAGACAATTGGGGTTAAGTGACTTGTCCAGGGTCACACAGCTAGTAAGTGTCAAGTGTCTGAGGTCAGATTTGAACTCAGGTCCTCCTGAATCCAGGGCTGGTGCTCTATCCACTGCACCACCTAGCTGCCCCAATAATGAATCTTTTTAAAGAATAAAGAGGAAAAATCAGCAAAACTAATCAACATATTGAAAAAGTCTAAAAAAAAAGAAAAAGTCTAAAAACATGTACCTGAATCACATCTATAGACCACCCCACCCTCACCTTTGCAAAAGAGTAGGGTGGAAATGTGCTCTCATTCCTTTCCTTTGGAACTGTGCTTGTTCTTTGTAATTTTGTAACACTTTTGACAATTTTGTGATCGTTTTTTGCTCTTACATTGTAATCATACATAGGATGGGGTGAGGTTTCTTTTTACTCTTTATGTAGTCATCATATTTGTTGTTTCTTACAGCATGCTAATATTTCTTTACATTCATGTACCACAATTTGTCATTCTCCATTCAATGGGCATCTACTTTGTTTCCACTTTTTTGCTATCATACTGTGGAGACTTTGTTCTTATCAGTGGCTCTTTGGGATATAGTTAGCAGTGGAACCTCTGCATAAGAGAGTATGGACATTTTAGTCACTCTATTTGCATAATTACAAATTGCTTTCCAGAATAATTATAGTGATTCAAAGTTCCACCAACAATGTACCAGCGTGCCTATCTTCACACAACCTCTCCAATGTTGACTATTCACATATTTTCTTCATGAATTCTAGGATCTCTTTGAATGTTGTTAGTATAAGGCTATGTAGAGAAAATCATGCAATGTTATAACTGGATCATAGGATCATAGATTTGGGGCTAGAAGGAACCTCAGGGGTCAGCTGATCCAACTGTCTTTACACATTTTCTAGATGAAGAAATGTGAATCTGACAGGGTAAGTGATTTACCTGAAGTCAAATAGGCAGTAAATTATCTGAGGCAGGATTCAAACCCAGGTTCTCTGACTCCTGAGCCAATGAGAGTTCTTTCCATTTCACCTCCTTTTACAGGTGAGGTAACTGAGTCCCAGAGAAGGGAAGAGGTTTGTGCTAGATTATAAGACAAGGGAGTGGAATTCATTTTCCTTTAGGCCTCTGCCTTTCCATTCATATTGCCCTTCCCTTAGACTAGGGCTTTGGGCATAACTAGAGGGAAGGGACAGTAATGATGATTGCTACCTTTGGGGGAGAGAAGGGGAGATCACTGAGATGTCTAACCAGCAGCCTTCTTTCACTATGCTCATTGACCACAGACTCCCAGCCCCCATTCCAGTCCTGACTTTATGCTTTCCTAATATTCATAGTTGTGTTCAAAACTGTTCCTAGGGGCAGCTAGGTGGTGCAGTGGATAAAGCACCGGCCCTGGATTCAGGAGGACCTGAGTTCAAATTCAGCCTCAGACACTTGACACTTACTAGCTGTGTGACCCTGGGCAAGTTACTTAACCCCAATTGCCTTACCAAAAAAAAATTTAAAAACTGTTCCTAGTATATCTTGATATTTAAATTGTTCCTAGTATCTCCTGCTCTTCCTGCATCTGCAGACTCTACCGACTCTATGACTCTGGTGGATTCCTGGCTCCATCCCTTCTTTAGACATATGCAGCCCCAAAGTTTCAAGCTGGACCAGCCCTTAGCGATTATAGCAGCACCACTGTCTGGCAGAAAGGGCCCTGACCTGGGAATCAATCACCTACACTGGCCCTAACTCACTGCATGACTTTGGGCAAGCCCTTCCCCAATCTGGGTCTGAATTTCCTCATGTGTAAAATAGAAATAACCCCAGCCTGTTAGACTCACAAAGTTGGGGAACTCAAGATAACGAATGAGAGACAGAATGCAGAGTGTGAAGAGCACTGGATTGAGACAGAGACTGAGAGGAGCTGGGTTCTAATCCAAGCTCTAATCATTGCTACTTTCATGTGACCTTGAAAAAATCCAAGGTCACTTCTGGATTGAAATCTTCTCATTCTATCCTAATAAGCCCACATTCCTGTAGCAGGATCTAGCTCATGAATGGTATATACATGATCTGCAGGATGATTTTCACAAAGCTCTTTCCTTAGAAGAACATTAATGGCAAAGCCCTTCAAGCATCCTTCTCATTTTACAAAGGTGGGAAGTGGCTTGCCTGTAGTCACATGGCTAAGGAGTGTCCAGGTCATAACTTTTACACAAGTCTTTTGATTCTGAAAACAGTGTTCTTTCTATTGTGCCATCCTATGCTGTAAACCGACAAGTGTTATACAGATGAAAGATTATTGTTCTTTGTTAAGTGGATGGAAAAGGATTCAGCATATCCCAAATGCTCTGTTTTCCTCTTCCCTTACCCCCTACATCATCGTGCTGCTACCCAAAAACCGCCCCCTTCTCCAGAAGTTGCCTTCCTGCTCTCTGCTCCTGGACAGTGTCCCCCGGCTCACGCTTCCTCCTCTTGGCTAATTTAGCACTTAAAGGCACTTAGAGATAAGCAATGTCATATCAATAAAGAGCATGAAAAATATGAAAATGATGGGGCGGCAGACAAGCAAGCAACTGAGGGGCTCCTGGGGAGGGAGGATGAGCTACAATTTAGTGCCTTTGTGGTGAGGGGTTAGTGGAACCAATTTCTCTCTCAGGGCATTTGTGCCTGTGGCAAAAGGCCTACAACTGAGTCTGGTGGGGGAGGGGAGAGATTTTGAGCCTCTGGATTTTTCTTCTTTTTACCTCCCTTCCTCCCCTTAGAGCTCACAGAATCAGCTCAGCTTGGCTCTGTGAAATTTTTCTTATGGTGAGCTGGCCCTGACGATCATAGAACATCACAGCTGCAAAGGCCCTCAGAGAGACCTACTAGTCCAACATCCTCATCTTACCCATAAGGCTCAGAGGGGAGAAGGGCACAACCAAGGTTAAACACCCAGTTGGAGGCATATCTAAGACTAGAAAGCAGGTGTCCTGGTTCCCAATGCAGTGGAGTTTCTGTGAAACAAAATGGAGGTAGAATCACGCAGGTCTAAAGACATGACCTCAAAAAACAAAACAAAAAATAAATAAACAAATAAAATACAGACACGACCTCACTGTGTCACACAGAATCATGGGAGTCAGAACTTGGGAGGACTTAAGGACTGTCTTAGTCCAATCCTCCTCATTGTTCAGCAGAAGAAAGCAGGATCCAGCTTGATGAAATGATTTGGCTAAGACCACAAGCTGGGAAGTCACAAAATGTGGGATTTGAATCAAGGTCTTTCTTAACTCTGAATTTACAGCCCTTTCCTCTCTACCATGCTACTTAAATATATTGTCCTCAGAACAGTCCTGGAAGAGAGGCAGTGTGCTTATTATTTATCTCCATTTTATAGATGAGGACACTGAGACTTAGAAAGGGGAAATGATTTCTAAGGTCACTCATCTAATAAGTGGTAGGTAGAGTCAATCGGTCATCAATGTCAGATCTTCTTCCTGCCAGTGCAGGACGTGTCCATATGCTCAGCTTTTTACTGTTTACTTTGTGAGTCCATGGTTTAATGTCAGGCTGCCCTCTTGCAGTATTCTGAATTCTCCTGAGTAGTCCTCCCCCTTTACTCAGTACCTCATTTGAATATTAGCTTAAGGAACACATAATTTTGAAATTTTTTTTATTTTACCAGAAACCCCCAACAACAACTTTAAAGACAAACCCCAAAACCCACCAAATGTATTCCCAAAGGATTTGAGGATCATCTCCTCTTATCGATTATCCATATAATTGACCCTTCATCCATAAGTTCAGCTAATGTAAACACAATTGTGTAATTAAAAATATGCTTTCCTTTATTAAAGGCTGGCCTGATGATAATAATAAATCCCAGTGTAATGAGCTTTTCTCATCATAGCCTTGAAAAGTAGGCAATACAAGTATTATAGCCATTTTACAGATGAAAAACACCAAGTCTTAGAGAGGAGAAGAGACTTGCTCATGGTCAGATAGCTAATCAGTGTCAGAGGAGGAATTAGGAACAAGTCATCTGACTCCAGGTCTCCTGTTCTTTCTATCACACCATACTCATCCCCGTAAAGAAGAGAAGCCTATGATGTTAGAGGTAGGAGAATCCTTTGAGCTAGATAGAGGCCGTATAATCCTATACACAAGAGAAGCATGTGCTGTTAGAGCTGAAAGAACCTTTTGAGCTCCTCCTGTCAGAGTTAGGCAGCCTGGTGTGATCAGAAGAAGCCTAGACCAGGAGCTGGCAGACCTGAGCTCTTTGTCTTGGCTCTGCCACTCACTGGAGAAGTCACTTCCTGACTTCAGTTTGCTCATCTGTACAATTGGGAAAATGAGGGGGTGGCTCTAGATCAGAGGTGTCAAAAGGGAGGGCCTCACCACTCCTGAGCAGGTCCAAACCACATTCAAATAAAATTAGGAGATTTTTTTATAGTATTTTATTTTTTTCCAATTTGTGTAAAGACAATTTTTATCATTCATTTTTACAAAATTTTGAGTTCCAATTTTTTCTTTTCCTTTTCTTTTCTTTTTTTTTTTTTGGTGGGGCAATGAGAGTTAAGTGATTTGCCCAGAATCACACAGCTAGTAAGTGTCAAGTGTCTGAGGTCGGATTTGAACTCAGGTCCTTCTGAATCCAGGGCTGGTGCTTTATCTACTGCACCACCTAAGTGCCACCCAATTTTTGTCCTTTCTCTTTTCCCTCCCCTCTTCCTAAAATGGGAAGCAAATTGATAAAGGTTATATATGTGCAATCAAGTAAAACATATTTCCATATTAGTCATAGTTATGAAAGAAGAAACAGACCAAAAGGAAATACATACATACACAATAAAGTGAGAAATAATATGCTTTGATCTGCATTCAGAATCCATCAGTTCTTTCTCTGGATGTTGATAGCATTTTCCATCATGAGTCCTTTGTAATTGTCTTAGATCATTGTACTGCTGAGAAGAGCTAAGTCATTCATAGTTGATCATCACACAATGTTGCTATTACTGTGTACAATGTTCTCCTGGTTCCACTCATTTCACTTTGTATCAGTTCATACAAGTCTTTCCAGGTTTTTCTAAAATCCACCTGCTCATTGTTTCTTATTGCGCAGTAGTATTCCATTACAATTGTATGCCACAGCTTGTCCAGCCATTCCCCAACTGATGGGCATCCCTTCAATTTTCTAATTTTTGCCACCACAAAAAGATTGGCTATAAATATAAAATTGGGAAATGTTTAACCAAATAAATGACAATATAATAGAACATAGGTAATATGAATATGTGGTTTTCTAAGTCAATATGTCACCCCAGGGATCCTTATGTATAGTTTCGTGGCCTTCATTTCTATTTGATTTTGGTGCTACTATTGTTAGGTGATCTTTGCAATTCTTTCATCTCTAAATTCTATGATCTGATGAACTTTTGGAAGATTTAGTCTTACAGGTATGCCTCAAGTGAAAAAAAAAACAATATATGAACATCCATATTCTTAGAACAAATATATCAAAATTATAATTTACTTTACAAAAGAAATTATCTTAGGAGCTGGGGAGAGATATTGGTCCTTTGTTTAATGAGCTTCACTGGTCCATTTAGAGCTAAATTTTTTCTAATTTGAAAGGTTCTGGCCTATTGAATAATTTTTCTCCCTTTAACTCTACTTCAATTGAAGGGAGAATTGAAAAATGTGCCTTTTTCCCATTTTTTCTTCCTCTGCTCCCCCCAAGTGTAAATTGAATTCTGATGCTTGTGACCTATCTCGGCCATCAGGCCCTGTAGCTCTTTGCTTTGGGACCCATTCCTTGTGACATGGAAATAAAAAACATGAAGCAGTAGTGTTTTCTTCATCCACCTAATTGTCCTCTTAGAACCAAATGCTGGGCTCTTCAACTAGCTTCCTCTAAGTTTGTGTGTTCTTCCCTTTCTTACAGAATGCAGTACTGGTCTCGAAGGCTGGAGCAAGAGATTGATGGAGTGATGAGGATCTTCGGTGGTGTCAAGCAGCTCAGAGAGGTAAGCCCGTTTGGCCTTCTCTTATGGCTCTTTCTTGTGGCTCTGGGCGGGTCTTTTCTGTTTTGATAAGATGCTGAACGTCATGGGGAGACCCATTCAGTTTTTGCCACTTTTTTGCAATTAGACATGAACAAAATATACATCTATGCTTATATGTATTTAGTCTTTTCTTCTCAAGACTAGTAGACTAAACTATGGCTTCTGAAGTGATTATAGCTTTTTGTCATGGAAATTATTTGCATTTCTACAAGTGCATTTGAATTGAACAAATTTTTTCACATAGCAAAATTGGGCTCAACAAATCTGCTTTCAGGGTACAAACAGGGCTGATCCAGTTAGAAGCACTTAGTTAAATGTTGGTTGAGAAAAGGGTCTGTTTGAAGGGAGGACTCAGCAAAGTGATCATGCTGCTAAGTAGGACCTTTTGGTATTAGGCCAAACATGAAAATGGGATTATATTAGACAGTGGATAGAGACCTCACTCAGAAAAGTCCAGGGCAAGCTGACCCAGATAAAAGGGAAAACTCGCTTATGAATAGAACTGGGAGGCAAGTACAGAAATGTGTGCTTAGCAAAAATGAGGAATTAAGGGTCTGAAGTAAAGGGTGATTGATTAGCTAAGATATGCTGTATTAAGTCTTTGGAAGATTATGTTAATGTTTAGAGATAGTGATGTGATGAGAAGAATAATCAATCATCACATTAGAACACTATGAAACATGTCTTAATGTCATGTTAAACTGCTTATAACCGATTGTCATATAAATGGAAATGGGGTACTTTAGGGGCATGAAGGGATGGGCCCTCTCATTGGACCTCACTCCATGTAGGAGGCTGATGACTCTGCCTCCTGGAAATTACCCTTCTCATGGCACTGCCCTCTTCACTGGAAAAGAGGGAAGCTTGTGTCTGCAGAAGCAGCCCAGGGTAGACAGAGAATGCCAATTTATATTGAAGTAATAATTAGGAAAGGGAGAGTACGTAGATAGATAGTTCCTGTTTGACCAATTTTTCTGTCTTAGGACCTACACTGTGGTTCATCTTAAGTATAATAATAGTAATAACAATAATAACTGTCATTTATACCATATTTTAAGATTGGCAAAATGCTTTACAATTATTATCTCATGTTATTCTCATAATAACCCTGGACGGTAGGTGCTATTATCCTCCTCATTTTACAGCTGAGGAAATTGAGGCAAAAGGGGTGAAGTGACTTGCCCAAGGTCATGCAGGTAGTATGTGTCTGAGGATGTATTTCCACCGAGATTTTCCTGAATTCAGTCTCAGGACTATATCCACTGCACCATTTAGCTGACTTTTCTACTTACTCTAACTCCCTGAATTTTGTTTTGATGCTTAACATGCATACATAAATATACATGTATATACATATACACATACATGTATATATGTATATTAATACACATACACACATGTATATACATATATACATATACATATACACACACACACACATATATATATAACTAGAGGTTTCAAACTCATGGCTCCCAGTGCTCCCAAGTGTGGCCTGAACCAAATTAAATTGTAATTGGGAAATGTTTAACAAAATAAATAAAAATGCAGTACAACATAGATAATGTTAATTCGTGGTTTACTAAGTCACTACAGAGCCTGAAGGGATTCATTTCTATCAGAGTCTGTCACTACTGGTATATATTCCCACTTCTCAAGAGCAAGCCACAGCTTTTTATAACTTACCAGAACAGAAGGTTTTATGGTCCTTCAACCTGGTAACAGGCAGTAGAAGTCTGTGAATTTGTCTGTTGAGTCACAAGTCATTTCCTTTGTTGGGGGATGTTTTAGATCATGTAGTCAGGGGCTCTAATCATGCAAGCTCATTGATTCTAGCACCCAAGGTGGCCAAGTGTCCACAGCTTGGGGAGCAGACACATGGTCTGTAGACTGGCAGTATTCTATGAGGGGTATGCATGGCTGCTTTGACCACCACCATGGGTATGGATGAGCTAGTGGTGGGAAGGAGTACAGCAAAGCCTGGAAGTTTCTGTTTCCTAGGCCAGGTTTGATGCTGCTACCCTATAAGTAGGTACATTATTGTCCTCTGGGGATTTGGAGTTTTCACTGTGACACCTGCAATTTGACTTAATTCAGTCTGATGAAAGGCAACAAACGTTACTTTTGCCATGTGAATGTCCAAGGCAGAGTGTGCTAAGGCTCTGAGGATACACAGACAGCTAAAACACAGGCCCTTCCCTTGAAAGAGTTTCTTAGTATCTGATGGGAGGCCATGGCATGGAATAGTCTATTCCTGTGCCTAATCATGGCATGAAGGTGATCCTGAACTCCCTGACGGTTGTGCCAGGGAAGGACGGGGTCTGGAAGGTCTTGCCAAGCTGGAAAGGCTGCAGATGTGGTCCTGGGGATGGAGAGTATCCTTGATGTTCAAGGAGCAGCCCAGCTAAGTCCAGAAAGGCTCATCAGCACACTTGCCACACAATGACATCAAAGGCCTTTAATTGAATTCTAGCGGGGCTGGAGCCTGCATTGGTGGAAGGACTTCCCACACTGACAAAATTACAGATCCTTGAAGCATCGAAGTGTGACCTGTATAGAGATAATAATGAGACAAGGGAGACAACAACAAGGACAAAGAAAGGTCCAGACAGAAAACTGGAAAACTGGAGGAGTCTGAGATTCTTTGCAGCTCAGAGGGTGGATCAGGGAAGGCTCCAAGGGAGAAGCAGTCCCTCTGCTGAGCCTGAAAGGAGAAAAGGATCTGAACAAGTGGAAATGAGGAGTGTGTTCCAGACATGCAGGCCATGCTGTGTGAACACCTGAGGGCAAGGCCCAAGAAGGGATTTGACTTGTCTGTGCCCATTCCTGTTCTGTTGCTCTCCGTGCCTTGGGGGACGAATCACAATGATTTCCTCCTGTGGGAAGCACAGAATCTCTGGCCTAGAAGAGGCCCCCTTTGTCATCCTGTACATCTGACCTGTGTGTGGTGAGAGGACCCACACCTAAGTCCCTTCTGTGCCATTTACTTGTGGCCTTGAGCAGATCACTTAACTCGTCTGGGCCTCAGTTTCCTCACCCACGATATGAAGGGGCTGGATAAAATGTCCTTTAAGACCCCTTCAGCTGTTGTTCCCTCCCCCACCCCCACCCCACCATGACCTTCCCAACAAGTGGCCCCTATCCATCCTGGCCAGCCCCTTCTGGGTGTGCTCTATCCCTATCAATGTCCTTCTCCATGTGTGCTGCCCGCCATAGGGCACATACCACAAGCTCTCACCAGACAAAGGCAGAAGACAGCAGAATTAAGGCTTCTGTGTTCTAGACACCATACCTTTCATGATGGCACAGTCAGGATGGCCAACACTAGGCCTCTCTTGAAACTTTAAATACCGAGGAAGACTTTTTACCCTTACCCTCAGGCAGAGCTATTGAACTTTGAGAGGCTTCATCATTGTCTCTCCCATGAAATACTCCCTAGCTCAGAATAATGGATGACCAGGTCAAGCTGACTTTGCCAGTGGTCTCAGACAGAAAACACTTTTAAAGAAATGTGGCTTTATTATTTTCAAGAACAGCACCACCTAAATGGATGCTTGTGGGGTATTATTGGATTCAGAGTTACAGGACCTGGATCTGAATCTCAGCTTTGCTATTTCCTAGCTATATAATTCTGGGCAAGCTCCTTTCCCTCTCTGGCCCTCAGTTTACACAATCTGTAAAATAATGGGTTGGATTAGATGATCTCTAAGGTCCTTTCCAGCTCTAAATTCCACGATCTGCGAGTGAAACGAAGTGGGTCAATGAAGAAATTGCGCTTCCCAAGAGCATGAAGTAGACCCATCATCAAACGAAGGTTCATAGAGGTATAGAAAATGTCCTCAGGAGTGACACACTCTCTGAATGAAGTCAGAATTAACTGAACCTTGTTTAGCTCCAGAAGCCGCTGGCTTTAGACAGAGGAGCAAATGCAACCCCGACTCCTTTGCCAAGGGGGAGATTGCTCCCAGCTCCTAATCACCTATCCAGGTGTGTCAGGATTGTTCCAGTGCTCCAATTAGCGCCCCTGATTGTCTGTTCTCAACCTCCATCCAAGTTGAGGACAAGGGGCTCTTGCCATCTTGATCAGAGACATTGCCCACCTAAGTCATCAACCTAAATCCATAGGTGGTTGGTTGATGGTGAGAAGTTTGAATTCTTCCTTTGATGTTTGACTAATGTTTTTCATCTGTTAAAAGTGGAAGTGAAAATTTCTCTTTCTGTTGAGGTCACCACCATCCTAACAGTTACCCTGCTTGCAACCTTAGAGTCATCCCTGACTTATTCCCTCTCCCTCACTCCCATATCCAATCGGTTGTCAAGTCTTGATTCTTTGTCCACAGCATATCTCACATCTGACCCCATCTCTCCACTTAAATAGTCTTTTCCCATCATCATTTCTTTCCTGGACTACTGCCACAGCCTCCTAACTGGTCTCCATGCTTACAGTAGTTTTCTCTCTCCAATCCATCCTCCAGACAGCTGGCCAACTGACTATGTCCCCTTCAGGGGCTGCTTATTACCTCTTGGATAAAAATACAAAACCTTTAACCAGGCATCCAAAGGCCTACACAACAGAGTTCTGATTTACTTTTGCAACCTGGGACAGTGGCTGGTACACAGTAATTGTTTAATAGATATTTAACTTGTTACATTTAATCTATAAGATGACAAGTTTGACCCTGGTGGCTGCTAAGGTCCCTTCTAGCTCTAAATACTCTGATCCTGAGACTTTGGGGGTCTGTAGATTTCCAAGCCTATCCAGGATCCACTTAGAGCAGAAAAGTTTCAGAATCTGTGGCACTTAGCAATCAATGCATTCGCTCCTTGGAAATAGGGAGGGTTTGACCCCAAGGTCCTTCTTCCCCACATCACTGTCTCCACCATGCAGGGTCTCCCCTTCCTTTTGTACAACTTAGTTGCCATCATTGGCCTGACTCATCACTTACTGGAGAAATGCCAATTCCCCAAATGTGGCGCAAACAAATTAAAGCCCATTGAATATTTATAGATGTGAATTAATTAGAAAGACTGAGCTGGGCCTTAATTTCCCCATCTATAAAATGAGAGGATTGAACTAGATAGATGTAGCCTAAAGTCCCTTTCAAGGGGCAGTTAGGTGGATAAGGTACCAGCCCTGGATTCAGGAGGACCTGAGTTCAAATCCAGCCTCAGACACTTGACACTTACTAGCTATGTGACCCTGGGCAAGTCACTTAACCCTCATTGCTCCACAAAAAAAGTCCCTTTCAGCTCTAATGTTCTAAGATGCTGGGCTCTGGTCTTGGCACTACCACTGACATGTTATGTGATCTTGGGGCAGTCATTCAGTTTTCCCAGTTTTAAAATGAGAGCATTGAATTAGATGGTGCCTAAGACTCCACTTGGACAACTAGGTGGTATAGTGGATAGAGCACCAAGCCTGGGATCCGGAAGATTCATCTTCCTGAGTTCAAATCTGGCTTCAGATAATTCCTAGTTGTGTGATCCTGGCCAAGTCACTCAACCCTGTTTGCCACAGTCTCCTCATCTGTAAAATGAGCTGGAGAAGGAAATAGCAAACTACTCTAATATTTCTGCCAAGAAAACCCCAAATGGGGTCATGAAGAGTCAGGCATGACTGAAAACAACTGAATAACAACAAGACTCCATTTAGCTATAAAACTTTCTGGTTCTTTGTAATTTGGATTCAGGAAACTTCATCTTGTTGAGTTACATAAGGTGCCCAGAATACTCCTGGGCAGTGTGTGGTACATGGGTGTATAAGGCCCTCCCTTAGGGAGGGCCTGAGGGACATGACTGGTTATAATGGAGCCCTGGACTGAAAACCAGGAAATTGGCCTCCAGATTCTAGCTCTGCCATGGTGTGATGCTTCCTCTCTCTTAGTCTCACTTTGCTTCTTTGTAAAATGAGGGAGTCGAACTAGGTGGTCTCTAAGGTCTTTTGGGCTCCATAATTCTTTCATTCACCAGGCCTTTACTAAGATACCTACCCTTTGCAGAATCCTATGCCAGATGCTGAGAGACACAAAGAGTTGCGATAAGATTCTCTCTCTCTCTCTCTCTCTCTCTCTCTCTCTCTCTCTCTCTCTCTCTCTCTCCCTCTCCTTTCTCCTCTCTCATCTCTCTTTCTCTTCTCTCTCTCCTCTCTCTCTTTTTCTCCCTCTCTCCTCTCTTTCTTTCTCTCTCTGCCTCTCTGTCTCCCTGTGTATCTCTCTCTATCTCTCTGTCTCTGTGTATCTGCCTGTCTCACTATGATAATATGCTCTATTTTGAGTGGATTCCACCAATTCCCTAATCCTTATGTCCCTCTTCCTTTTCTCTCCATGAGGCACAGCTGAATCCAAGGAGGTAGATCTCCTCATGTTCCCCACTCTTCTTCACCTCCAACATGCCCCGATCTCTGTGCTACAGCCGATTTTATACCCTGAGCCTGGAATGACCACTCCTCCTCCTGCCCTTCCAAACCCTCCCAGCCCTTGAGAGCCCATAGCAAGCCTTACCTCCTTGAGGAAACCTTCCTGACTGTGGTAGCTCTCACTGATTTCCTTTTTCCTCTAAAGTCTTGTAGTTCTTAAAATTACAAAGCTGGAAGGGCTCTTAGGCCCTCTAATTCAACCTCTCCAGTGCAAGTGTCTCCAACTGGTGACAAGCTGGCCCCTGTTCAAACACTTGCAGGGACTGGGAGCACCTTATTCCTTTGTTGGACAGCTCTCATTTAGGAAGTTCTCTCCTGTTGAGTTAATATCTTCCTAATACCACCTGTTGGTTCACTGCCCCTAGTTCTGCCCTCTGGGAAGGCAAAGAACAAGTCTGCTCCTTCATCCATAGGAATAATCCTGCAAATATTTGCAGACAACAAGCAGACCTCCCCTCAACCTTCCCCCTTGTCAAGCTGAACATCCCTCTTTCTTTCAGGGAACATAATCTTCAGACCCACCATCCTTTCAGACCCTTTCTGGACATGGCTGCCTCTAAATTAAGAGCTGCAATAGTGGATAAAGCAGCAGCCCTGGATTCAGGAGGACCTGAAATCAAATCAGGCTTCAGACACTTGACACTTACTAGCTGTGTGACCCTGGGCAAATCACTTAATCCTCATTGCCCTACACACACAAAAAAGAGCTGAAATAGCCAAATGAACCCTGGACTAGATATATTTTAGGAAATCAAAACATTGCAGCATTAGAATTCCAAGTGACTCAAGGGATCATCTCATCTAACTCCCCTTATTTACAAATGAAGAACTTGGGTCCCCA
Source organism: Dromiciops gliroides (assembly GCF_019393635.1). Lineage (NCBI taxonomy): Eukaryota > Metazoa > Chordata > Mammalia > Microbiotheria > Microbiotheriidae > Dromiciops > Dromiciops gliroides. The sequence continues at coordinate 676,257,404 of NC_057861.1, read as the reverse complement.
AGAGGTGCAATGCCTTACTCAAGGTCACTTAGCAAGTTAGTGGGAGAGTAGGGATCTGACTCAGGGCCCTAATTTTAAAATTCATAACACTCTCCCCTACTCCACTCTTGCCTCCTTTACTCTGCTCCTTTGAAATGTCTATTCTTAGGTATGAGTATTCCCTCCACAAATGCAGATTACAACCTTTCTACTTCTTAAGCCTCTTGACTGTTTTCTACAACATTTTACAGACGATCTACCTGAGGGATTGAAGGTGGTTCTCTGATGGCTTGGCAGCACCTCCTCATTGGGTCAGACATGTACTTGCCTGGTGTGTTTTATATCACTTCTTCACTTTCCCTCAGTTAACATTTATTTAACACCTAGATATGTGCAAGGCAGTAAGTATGTTCACCCACCAGCAATACAAAGGTGGATAGAGTAATAGCCCTGCTATTATGAAGTTTACAGTCTTAAGGGGGTAGGGAGAGAGGAAAAGAGGAGGGAGAGAGAGAGACAGGGAGACAGAGACAGAGAGACAGGGAGAGATGAAGAGAGACAGAGACAGAGAGAGACAGAGAGAGGGAGAGAGGGAGAGACAGCGAGGGGAGGGAGAGGGAGAGACAGACAGAGACAGACAGAGACAGACAGAGACAGACAGAGAGACAGACAGGGAGACAGAGAGCAGTAGACACAAATAGTATATTACAAGGAAGAAAGTGAAAGAACAGGCTCAGTGCTATATAGAGAGATGCCTTTCACTGTGGAGGGCAGGTGGGTTCCAGGCAAATGAGGGAAGGCTTCAGAGATGAGATGAACCCTTTCTGTGACTTAGAGAGAAGCCTTAGGAAGTTTCCTTATGACTTGCCCAAAGTCACTGTACTAATAAGTGTCTAAGGTGGAATTTGAACCACTCTCTTCCTGACTCCACACCCACTGGCTCCATCTACAATCCCGCTACCTTCGATGGGGGAGGGAGCTCTCCACAAATATAAAACTCCTGGATTTTTTCTTCTTGCAGCAAGCTAATAATGGCACCAGGGTGGAGCCTCCTTTTGCCCACTGTGTACCTTTCTAATGCCCTCGGGGTTATTTGTAATGGTAATTCTTAAATCTGGGTCTTCCATGATTCATAGCCATCACTGGCAGAATATGGGGGCTGAAGAGCTATGGACCCGTTTTTTGTGAGAGACAGCCGGCCACAGGGAAAGAACACTCATTAGGCTAGAAGAGCAGGATTCTGAGTTCTGCCACTGCCTGACCCTGGGCAAATAATTTCTTTGATCTAGACCTCCAATTCCTCCTCTGCAAAACGAGTATATAATAACACCTCCTGAACTCCCCTATTACTGTCAAGGGAATCATTTAATAAAGGAATGTTGACTGACTGGCTTGACTGCCCAAAGCAGTGGGGGAGAGCAGAATGGATGCTGGCCTCAGAATATCTGCCCTGTGATTTTTACTAGCCACTATGTGACCACACACAGGCCACTTCCCCTGTCCAAGACTCAGTTTCCACATCTGTAAATAGGGATAATAATATTTATGTTCCTCACCTCATAGGGTTGTTGTAAGGAAAGTAAACTTTGCTACCTTAAAGCTGCATAGAAAGGGGAGGTGGTGTTATCTTAGAGGGTTGTCGTAGGCATCAAATGAGAGAACTCTGTGCAAATGCTTTGGAAACTCTAAGGTGTTGTATGACCCAGCCTCCTCAATATTTCTTGGGCTTAGCATTCTGTCTCCTCACCATCATACATGCTTGCCTCACCTGCACCTTTTCACATCCTTAACTCCTTCCAAAGGTCAGATCCCCCCTTCACATATCAATTCGTTCTCTCCTCTGTTTCCTCTCTCTCTCTCTCTCCCTCTCTCCCTCTCTCTCTCTCTCTCTCTCTCTCTCTCTCTCTCTCTCATTGTATTCCCCCAGCAGAATGTAAACCCCTTAAAGACAGGGAATTGGGGGTTCTGTTTTTATATCCCAGTGCTTTGTATACAGTAGACACACAATAAATGCTTGTTGCTCATTCTATAAAGATGTTAGCTGTTATTACTTGACACTTAGTTCCATATTGTATTTTTATCTTCAGAAGGAGTTTTGTCTCCCCAACCAAAATGAGCTCCCCATGGGCAGGGCTTGAGTCCTCTTCTGGTCCCCCTTCCCAGGGTGGTAAGCAATGGGTACAAGGCATATGTCAACAATGCATGAATACTAATGGTCTGTCAGTACAGATTCTGTTTTTTGGCAGAGAAGACACTTCCTCTCCTCCTCACATACATAATGAGAAACCACTTACCTGCTGTTTCCATCCCATGAGCCCGGGGCTGACCCTGGACCCTAGATAAATAACTGGAATAGAAAGGACTTCCTTGGAGTTTGTCAGATATTGTTTATTAATTCAAAAGAGAAACTGGAGACTCTGGCTGCTCCAGCCCACCCACCCCACCTCCCTCTACCCACCTCTGCCACCCAAGGAAGGACAAGGACCTGGACTCCAGTTATTGACTGGAATCTCATAACTGTTGGGTCACATGAGGCGTGAAATTTGTGGTCAGATAGATGGTGTCCGAGAGCGAGGCGGCACTGAATATTTCATCCTGTTGGAGGACAGTTGTTCTGGGAAGGTTTGGTTTAACCCTTCAACTATTTCTTCTAGGCATAATACAGAACAGACTATGCACTCCCATTTCATTCTGCCAACTTCCAATCAGGAATCGTGTCCTTAGTTCCTTTGCTATGACCCTTTCTTTGTGAGGTGTCATTGATAAGGTTAAAAAAAAGAGGTCCTATCTTTGGGGAAAATCTGAGAACCACAGACAGAGCCAGAAGGAACCTTAATAATAATGAAAGACATTTATGTAGCTCCTGAAGGTTTACAATGACATTTTTACAAACTCTATGATTACCCCTTATGTTACCCAATTAGATATATCACCCTTCCATACATTATCTTCTATTATCCCTCTGACAACACTGTGAAGTAAGTACAGGAATTTTAGCTCCATTTTCTAGATGAGGAAACTGAGGCTCAGCAAAGTTAAGTGACTTCACGGTGGTTACAATGCTAGGAAGGATCCTTGCTCTATTTCTAGCTCTCTTACCATACTGTATGCCACCCTAGCCTTAGAATAGAGAAAAACAAAGCCAGAAGAGACCTTGGATACTGTGTGGTCCATACTCTAGAAAACACAATGGATTTTGAGTAATAAGACCTTTTTGTTATTTCTGTGTATCCTTGGCTAAGTCACATCATCTTTTTGGACCTCAGTTTTCTTATCTGTAAAGTGGGGGGAGGGGTTGGAAATGATCTTTAAGGTAGTTTGAAGCTCTAACCTCCCCAATTCTTTGAACCCCTTATTATATAGCTGGAGAAACTGAAGCCTAGACAAGGGAAGGGGGATAGAGGCAAGATTGCTGAGTCTGGGGCAGGCTTCCCGGAAGAGGTAGGACTTGAGAGACTGGCTTTGAAGAGGATGAGAGGGCATTTGAGGTAGGGCAGAGCAGAAGCAGGAGGCGGCAAAGGCCCTGCTGTGGGCAGGGGATGCTGAAGAGGCTGGCCTCCATCCATGCCTGGTTCATGTGGATTCTGGCTCAGGCTGGGCCCCAGGACAGTTGGAGAAGTTTATGCTGACCGGACAGTTTTGAGCTTTTATTCCTGGACCCTCTGTGTATCTCTCCCCCCCATTCCTCCCTTTCCCACTGCCTGTTCTCCCAAGGCCCTCCGAGGTGCTCCAGTTTTTCTTCACCTGCTTTCTCAGCTCTTTACCTCCTGCTGCCAGCCTGGCTGCCAGCTCTTGGCACAGGCGCTGGATCAGGGGGTGGAGGATGGGGACAAGTGGAGTATCTGTCTACTGGGGAGGCAGGCAGCCCTGGCTGAAAAAGAGAGGAGATGCTGGGCCAGGACAAGGTACTCAGAGGGAGCCCCTTCTCGACCTTTCCAGGGCATTTGATTACCAGGCCAAGCCTGGTGGGACTGTGTTTCTTAATACCTGTTCCTCAGAAAACATTTCCTGAGCATTGGCTGTGTGTTAATAAGGTCTTCTGTAGAGTTCTACTGAAAGAATAATATAGTGCAAGAGGGAGGCAGCTAGGGAGTGCAGTGGATAGAGCACTGGCCCTGGAGTCAGAAGGACCTGAGTTCAAATTTGAACTCAGACATTAACTAGCACTAGCAAGTCACTTAATTCCAATTGTCTCAAAAAAAGAAAAGAAAAGAAGAGGTTTTTAGTCACAGAGCCTTGATTTGAACAACCCTCAATCTACTACATTATCTGTATGATCTTGGCCAAGTCACTTAACCTTTTAAGACCTCATCTTCCTCTTCTAGAAAATGAGGGGAATGAACTTCTAAGGTCCCTTCTAGTTCTAAGTCTGATGAGCCTATGAACAAGAGGTGAATAAGAGACTGCCGTACTCTTCCTGACCTCATGGTCTATCTGGGTATGGGGGTGGGGATGGGGAGGAGATAAAATGTGGGTACATTAAAAGGGAGTTCCATCCTTCAAAGCTGGTTATAACAAGAGCCTCATAAAGGATGGGGCAGCTGGGGGCACTGCAGTGGATATTGCATCTGTGCTGACATCAGGAAGACTCATCTTCCTGACTTCGAATCTGGCCTCAGAAACTTATTAGCTGTGTGATCCTGGGAAGTCACTTAACTCTATTTGCCTCAGTTTTCTTATCTATAAAATGAACTGGAGAAGGAAATGGCAGACCATTCCAGTCTCTCTGCCAAAAAAAAAAGGGCCATGAAGAATTGGACATGACTGAAACAACAACAACAACAACCACTACCACTGCCACCACCGCCACCACCACCACAACAAGGGATGCAGACAAAGGGCCATAGCAGTTTGGAGGAAAGATCCCTGTGGGTTCAAGTGATTAAGGAAAACTTTCCAGAGGATATGGGACTATTGTCTGGCCTAGTCAGACTATTCCTGGAATATTGTATTCAGGTCTGGGTGCCACATTTTAGGAAAGACATTGAAAAAATGGAAAGTGTCAAGAGTAGAGTATCATTCTCAGGCCATGTGAGGACTATTTGGAGGAAGTGGGGATGGGTATTTAGCTAGGAGAAGACTTCTGGGGAACGTGATGGTTGTCTTAAAATATCTGAGTGGCTATCACATGAAAACAGGATTCGCCTTTTTTTCTGTTTGGTCCTAGAGGGCAGAAATAGGAGCAATGGATAGAAGTTACAATGAGGCAAACTGAAACAATTAAAGCTAACCCGAAGTGGAATGGACCGAAACTATAGGAAGTAAGGTCCCCGCCACTGGAAGTGCAAAGGATAATCACCTGTTGGGTATACCATAGAGGGGATTCTTGTTCAAGCGCAGATGAGACTAGATAGCCATTTTTTCCTGCCTTTAAGATTCTGTGACTCCAGGGGCAGCTAGGTGGCGCAGTGGATAAAGCACAGCCCTGGATTCAGGAGGACCTGAGTTCAAATTTGACCTCAGACACTTGACACTCATTAGCTGTGTGACCTCGGGCAAGTCACTTAACTCCCATTGCCCTGAAAAAAAAAAAAAAAAGATTCTGTGATTCCCAGGTGGGCCTTGAAGCAGAGGTAGGATTTTGAGAAGTGGAGAAAAGGGACATGAACTGGTGAGTAACAGATGTCAAGGCACAGACTGAACAGTAACAGGGAGACAGGGGTGTGCAAGGTATAGGTATAAGCCCTTGAAGAGACCAGTTTGGCTGGATCAGAAAGTGTATTTAGGAGAACAGCAGGAAAGGAGGCTGGAGCCAGATTATAGAGGGCCAGGAATTCAAAGAATTAGGATTTCATTGGCTAAGTACTGGGGAACCACTGAAAGGTTGGTTTCAAGCATGAAAGTAACATGATCATAGTGGTATGTTAAGAAGATGTGTCTGTCAGCACATGAAAGATTGATGGCAAGGGGGATGATGGAGTCCAGGTAAGAGGCTATTCTAGCAATCTAGGCAAGAGATCGCAAGATCTTAGAATCAGAGCTGGAAAAGAATTTAAATGCCATTTGGCCCTTTACTCTAAAGATGAAGTAACTGGGGTCCAGAGAAGTTAAATAACTTGTCCAAGGTTGTATAGGTAGTGATTGGCAGAGTTCAAATTTGAACCTAGGACTTCTGACCATCCATCCATTTTTGATCTTTCCACTGTGCCATGTTGACATGATGACAGCCAAAGGAGTTGACATAAGAGAATTAGCAAAGGAAGAGTTTGTAAGAATAGATGACTAGAAGAGAGAGGGAAGAGTTTAAAAAAATGCCTGAGATTTCGATCCTAAGTGACCAGGCCAGTAGTGGGAGCACTGATGGAAAGAGCAAGTTAGAATGAGAAGAGCAGCAGGTGCTGGGGGACTGATAATAGACTCAGGGTTGGACGTGTTTCATTTGAAGTGTTGGCAGGACATCCAGGGGGAGATATCCTGCAGATTCCTGGAGATGCTGGACCCAGAGCCCAGGAACAAGGTCAAAGCTACAGATGGAGATTTGGGGATCATCAGCATCGAGGTGATAATTGAAGTCCTAGAAGGAAATCAGGTCACCTGGGGAGGGTGAATGGAGATAGAATAAAGGGCTCAGGGCAGAACCTTGGAGGACATTCCTATTTAGGTGGGAGAGGAGACATCAAAGGAAAAAGAGATGGAGGAAGAGAAATTAGGTGGTGCCTTGGGTTGGGGAGAATAGCAAGAAATGTTGGGTGGTCAAAAGGTATGCCCTGCTTTAAACAAACCCAATATATGAAAATTCCAATTTACAGAGAAAGGATCAAGTGAAGGGAAGCCTTTGCATGACAAAAGAGTTCACTGAAGGGCACATTTCTACAGGGCTGCATTGAAGATAAGATCTTTTATCTTTTTTTGCCCAAACTTGTGATTTCTTCTGTGTAGGGAGCTCCAGGTGAGGAAATCCTCCCACTAATACAAATCAGCAACTGCTCTGCAGCTGTGGCCTGAGAGAGTTGCATAGGTTACTTAAGAAGTTAGTTGACTTGCCCTAAATCACAGTCATTTTTTTTGTCAGAGAAGGGACTCAAACCCTTCTCTTGGAACTGGGATTCCAAGGCCAACTCTCTATCCACCATGCTTATCCTAGTCTGAAATAAGATCAGATTTACCCAAAAATCCATCTGCATGCTTTTAAAAACTGTCAAGTCTGATAGATAAATGGAGGGATGTTTGGAGATCTTTGAAAAATCGCTGCTGATTTACCCCTGTTTGGTGTCATGCCTGCCCCATCCCATGCAACCTTTCCAAGAGTTCATCTTTTAGGACCAGTGTCCCCATTTCAACTCTTCTACCCCATCATAACCTGGTCTGGCTTCTTTCTCTTACTCCTACAGGAGTGAAAAAACTGTAATGAGCCCCAGTAGCCAGACTCATTCTAAAAGTTCACCCTGGGCAAGGTTGTCGAGCTATAGAGTGAAAGTTACGTTTAACTTCACACTTTGCCCCACCCCCAACACCTGTAATTGCTGGTGATTTGTGCTTCAGTAGAAGCCAATGATTCCTCATCCTTCTTCGTTGAACTCTTCATAACTTTAAGCCTCTCCCCACCTCAAACTCTTGTGCTATATCCTCCCTGGGTCCACTATCCCTGACCACTGCTACTCCCAGAAAGTTAAATGATGTTGGACTGTTGACATATGGAGGAGCCTGTGAAATCCTGTATCTTGGAAAGTTCTTCCCTCGTTCCATTCTTACTAACAACTCATTGAAGTAAAGAGGACTAGTTGTCATCACCCCTGTTTGACTTTCTCAAGGTCCCACAAATGACTGTCGGGAGAGCAGAGGAAGCTGGGCCTAGACTTAAGATGCCATATTGGGAATGGATAGGGCATCAGTGTCTCAGGGAGCCAAGACCTCCAGGACCTCTATTGCCCTTGGGTAATATCCATTGCCTAGAATTGAGAGAAGATTGATTTGTTTTTTCTGTCATCCTACATTTATACTTACAACCCTCCTTCCCTTTCTGACCCAGGGCTGAGTCCTTTAGCCCTGAGATATGGAAGACTAGTGAGTTGGGTTTGGGTTTTTTTTTTTTCTTGACTTACCCCTTTGACCCAACCAAGTGACACTGGCCAAATGAAGTTCCTTCAGCTTGCTAATTGGGCCTTTTGTCTGAGACCATCTGAAGGCCAATTGTATTGATTGGATATGGATGGTGAGGAGAAAAAAAAAACACTGAGCCAGTAATTAGATATGGTTCTAGTCCCTGGATTGTGATTTTATACCGGTTCCTTCTCATCTTAGAGTTATGGAAAGCAATCTTCTGGTCTTCTTTGTTTCTTCTCTCTTCCTTGCCTTTCATACCCAACTAGTCACCAAATCCTATTGATTCTATCTGGGCAACTTCTCTATTATCTGTCCCTCCTCTCTATCGACTGTCATCACCTTCATATATACCCTCATCAGCCCCTGTTTGGACCATACAGTAGCCTAACAGAGCCTCCCATTTCCATTTTCTCTTCCCCACTCCCAGTCCATCCTTCAATGTGCTGCCAGACTAATTTCTTTTTAAACAGTATTTTCCCCAATTACATGTAAAGATAATTCTCAACATATATTTTTGTAAAGATTTTGAGTTCCAAATTTTTCTCTCTCCCTCCCTCCCCTCCCCTCTCCCAAAGCCAGCAAGCAATCTAATATAGGTTATGCATTACAATCATGTTAAACATATTTCCACATTTGGACTCATTTCTTTGATGTACAGACCTAGTCAAGTCACATATCTATTCAATACCAAACATAGTCCTAAGAAGAAAGTAAAAAAGACCCTGTTGGTCCCTTACCCTCTCCTTGATGGTCTCCCTTCTCTTCCCCAAGTGGTACCATGAATCCCCTTCTTCCATTTTTCATCTTTGCCTGTGTTAATATTATTTAGTATTAATAATGGATGGCTCCCATTTTCCAATTGATAAATAGTCAAAGGATATGAACAGGCAGTTTTTTTTTAAGTGAGGCAATTGGGGTTAAGTGACTTGCCCAGGGTCATACAGCTAGTGTTAAGTGTCTGAGGTCGGATTTGAACTCAGGTACTCCTGAATCCAGGGCCAGTGCTCTATCCACTCCGCCACCTAGCTGCCCCTGAACAGGCAGTTTTAAGAAGAAGAAATTAAAGCTCTCAGTACTCATATGAAAAAATGCTCTAAATCTAATTAAAAATTAGAGAAAGGCAGATTAAAACAATTCATGCTACCTCAAACCTATCAGATTGGTTAACATGACAGAAAAAGAAAATGACAAATTCTGGAGGGGGTGTGGGAAGATAGGTACACTAATGCACTGTTGGTGGATCCATGAAGTAGTCTGACCATTCTGGAGAACAATTTGGAACTATGCCCAAAGGGGCTATAAAATTGTTCATATCCTTTGATCCAGCAATACCACTAATGGGCCAATATCCCAAAGAGATCCAAGAAAGGGGGGGAAAGATCAGTTTGTGCAGAAAAAAAACATTTATATCAACTCTTTTTGTGGTGGCAAAGAATTGGAAATTATGGGGATGCCCATCTATTGGGAATGACTGAACAAGTTGTGGTATATGAACAAGTTGTGGTTATGAAATATTGTTGTCCTATAAGAGATGATGAAGGGGGTAGTTTCAGAAAAACCTGGGAAGACTTATATGAACTGTTGCAAAGTCAAGTGAGCAGAACCTGGAGAACATTGTTCATAGCAATATTGTAACACTGTTCAGCTATGAAAGACTTAGCTACTCAGATCAATACCATGATCTATGACAATTCCAAAGTTCCTGTGATGAAAAATGCTTTCTACCTCCAGAGAGAGAATTGATGAAGTCTTGAGTGCAGATTGTTTTTTCACTTCATTTTTCTTGATTTTTTGCAAAATAGATAATATGGAAATATGTTTTGCATGATTTCACATATATAATGGGTATCATATCGCTTGCCTTCTCAGTGGGTGGGGGAGGGTCTGGAGGGAAGGAGAGGATTTGGAACTCAAATAAAAAATGAATGTTAAAAAAGTGATTTAAAAAAAACCAGATGACTCCCACTTCTGTCATACTTCAAAGTTTATTGAGCCTTTTCCTCAAGATGGTTCTGTAAAGTAGGTAATGAAAGTTTTATTATTCCCATTTTAGAGATGGAAAAACTCAAGCTCAGAGAGAGGAGTGATTTGCTCACAGCCATTGAGCTGTCCATGACAAAGCCTGGACCTGAACCCAGGTCTCTTGAGTCCAAATTCTGAGCTCTTTTCACCATATCACAAAGTCCCAATTATTAGGATTTACTTATATTTCCTGTTCCTAGGGACTTGGATTTATGTAAATGCAGCCCTTATTTTTTGCTCCATCACCCCCCCCACACCCCGCTCCCATTGCCTCCCCCAACACTTTCAGTTATCCTCACTGCTCTGAGCTCCTCTGGTGTCTTGAACTAGCAAAAATGCTCCTGAATCTTTCCTTTATGGGTCCCTTCCTACAGTTTTCCTTCCCTTCACCCTTGCTTCCCATTCTTTACCATATTGCACCCATCCTGGGGGGAAGATCAGGGAACCAGATGCTTAGCCTTTTAATTCATTTGCATAATGAGGCTAATGGGATGAATAATTCATTAGGGTGCCTAGGAGGGGTGGGCAAGGGAAGGAGGCATAAATGGGCACATTCTGTCCTAAAGCCATATCATTTCTTCCTGGGAACTGGGTAAGTTTTCTCAGTGTCTAGAGGTAGGAGGGGGTAGAGGCAGTCCCAGATAAGAAGCTGTTTGTATGCACCTCCTTAGACCAGCAGGAATGAGTAAAAATATAAGGTATCGTGATCAGGAGGAACTTCTTGCTCTTCAAGGACACAGAATGGGAATGGGATACCAAGGGAAGGCATGCTGTCCTCAGAGATCTTAAAGGCCAGAATAGATGATCATGTGTCCTGAGTGGCTCAGGGGTTCATCCATCCGACAGTTGAGAGCTAGAGATTTCTTGAAGTATCTTTCAGCTATGAGTTTATGATCCCTATCCTTCTTATCTCCTAGACTATCATAGTTAGAAGAAGCTTTCAGGGAGGGGGAATCTAGCCTGACTCCTCTCAGAAGCATTGATTCCCCTCCAGACCCTCCCTGGCAAGTGGACAATCCAACTTCTGCCCGAACATTCCAGTTCTAGGTACCTCACTACCTATCAAGAAGGCTGTTGAAAATATATAGGGGGCAGCTAGGTGGCACAGTGGATAAAGCACCAGCCCTGGATTCAGGAGGACCTGAGTTCAAATTGGACCTCACACACTTGACACTTACTAGCTGTGTGACCCTGGGCAAGTCACTTAACCCTCATTGCCCCACCAAAACCAAAAGAAAATAAAAAGGAAAATATAGTTTTTATTTGCCTGTCTCCTACAAAAAATTAATAAACAAATCTTAGAAATCTATTTTATAATATCTCCTACAATTTGTATCCATACCTGTCCTCCTACGAACAAAACAGATCAGAGAACATAATGTTTCCTACGGGAAAAAACAGATCAGAGACAAACAGGAAAAACATAATACCAATTTATTTTGTCCCAAGAAGAAACAAATATGGTCATGCTGGAGACCCCTTCCTAAGAAGAAGCTCAAAGACCCTCTCTTTCTGAAGGTATATAAGGTTTCTTTGCTCACTGGTTACGGGGTAATGTCAGTTTTATTAGCATGATACTAATTAACCTAAAGCAAATAATATAACAGGCAGCTTAAAGACACAGGAAGGGTTTACCAAGGACAAGGATGCCTAGATATTTGCTAAAGAGAACAATAATATCTATATACTCTCTTAGAGAAAGAAGATAGATGAATGGGAACTTATTAGTTGAAGTTTAGTCAAAAGGGACATTTTGATTTGTTTACTCTCTTGGGGAAAGAAGTTAGTAAATAGGGACTTATCTGCTAGCTATATGGGTTCAGCCTGAAGTTTTAGTCAAAGGGCATTTTCCAGGGTTTCATAAATTCCATTTGGATAATAAGACAGCTCCATCAAATCCAAGTGATCCATATATTCATATTAGCAAAGGCTTAATCCATTATTGGACAATTTGAACTGCTAAGCAGTCCTGCCTTCTGTGAAATGGAAATCTACCTCCCTGAAGGTTCTCTGTTCTCTGGAGCTACCTAGAAGAAGCCAAATCCCCCTTCCACATGAAAGAGAGCATAAATATTAGGAAGAGTACTGGAAACAATAACAACTATTATTATTATTAAATTTTTATCATAATCACCATTATTGTTATTACTATGATTATATTTACATAGCACTCATCACATGCCAGAAACTATGCTAAGCACTTTATAAATATTTTCTCCTTTGACCCTCACAGCAACCCTGGGAGGCAAGTGCTAATGTTATCCCCATTTTAAAGTTGAGAAAACTGAGGCAGACAAAAGTTAAGTGACTTACCCAAAGAGACATAGTTAAGTATCTGAGGTTAGATTTGAACTCAGTTCTTCCTGACTCCAGGCCCAACACTCTAGTCAGTGTGCCACCTTGCCACCTGGCTTTGTATTCCACATCCCATTTATTAGCTGTGTGATTCTGGGCAAATCATTTTATTTCTCTGAACTTCGTTTGCTTTACCTAATCATGGTGCCACTGGGGAGAGAGGCACTCTGCAAACTTTAGAATGCTATTAAAATGGTAACTGTTATCATTATTCCACATCTCAGACTTTCAGATATTTGAAGACAGTTATTATGCCATGGCCTCTCGCCTACCCCCTGCCCAGATCTGTTCTCTTAACAAGCAGCCTACCCTTTAACAATCTAAGAGTGTGTGGCCTGTTGCCTACCTCCTGTCCATTTAAGCTTCTTAAATAAGAGACCTATCCATCTTCCCAAAGTTAGCGTGAGCTCTCACTCCCATGTGCCCATTTTTAGGAAGCTGAGAGGCTATGGGAAGGTGGAGGAGGAGGGGAGAAGGGGACTGACTGAAAGAACATAAGGGATTTTATTTTAGGAAAACTATGTACAGGTTGAGGAGTGTGAGGGAACTGTGGGGTGCTGCCCAGAACTTTTATCCATTCAGAAGTAGTCAAAATTGAAACCCACCCTCCCATACTCAGCCCAAGCCCTGACTCTGGAGGAAGAGATGGGTCAACACCTGCTCCTCCTTCTTTGGCCTCACTGACACTTCATTACCTGAAGCTTTTCTTCTGTACTGATGATGAGCAGAATCCTGGGAATTAAATCCTTTTCTTTTAAATTGGAGGAGGGAGGTGAATAGATTCTGTCTAGGGTAAGTATCAGGACTCAGTATGTGGCCAGAATTAAGGCTGAGATTGTCATAGGGTCAGGGCTTAGTCTAGGACCAGGGTTAAGGCTCAGTCTAGAACCAGAATTAGTATTTGTTCTGTGGCTAGGATAAATGTTTATTTAGTCCATCATCATGAGCAGAGGCTCTTTGTTTGGTTTTCTGACATGGAAGGAAGTGGATTTGACACAGAAACATCAACCTATACCTTTAACCTCACAAACTGGCCTATCAGTCAACATTTATTAAGTACCTACTATATACCAGGCACTGTGCTAAGTTGTGGGTATACAAAGAGACAAAAGGCTGACCTCTGCCCTCAACAAGATTACAGTCTAATAAGCTATGACCCCCAAAGCACAGGCAGAATTGAAAATTCTTTATAATAAATATATCAGTGAGTTTATCCCCTCTTAGAGATGGGGAAAGTGAGGCACTGACTTACTGACTGTCCCCATGTATGAAGCTTGCAGGAAATGCTTTAGAGGGGAGAGGAACAAAAACTGCTTATGCCCTTGAGGCTTCAGGGTGAAAGAGAGAAGGAGGATGTGTCATTCCTCTTCCTGTACCCGCCTTCTCCTTTAGTGGCAGAGTCTAAATGGAAACTTAGAGCCCCCTTCCTTTGTAATCAATTGCTGGATCCCCAGAAAGGTCACGTGAAGCTTTCCAGGAAGGCCTAAATGACAGATGTGCAGGGTTTTGATCCTCTAAATAAAAGGCTGCCGCTGTCCGAACCCTCTGTCCTCTGGGGCTGGGAACTATTTTTAGGTACCAGCTGATAGTTCTCTTCATTTGCTGCCTCTGGCTTCCTCATTTCCCTCTCTCACCCCCTCCCACTCCTGTGCTGGAGCTCCCAGGGAACATGTAATTAATATTTGCTGTGTGGCACATCTGGAATACTCCAGGCACAGGCAGAAATCTGGCTGAGATGGGTCCCCTTCTAACTTGGGCTCTAGGCTGAGAGGATTCGTCCCCAAGGGGACAGGCACTCTGAAGCCCATCTCCATCTCTGGGTTCAGGGATGGTCTCTCTCCCTAAAGGCCCCCAGAGAAGTGACAGGGCTTCTACTACCTGTCATTCTAGAATTCTAGAATGATCAAATTGGACATATATACAGTATTTTGCAATTTACCAAGCACTTTACATCACTTGTCTCATTTGATCCTTGAAACAGCCCTATGGGAAGGGTCCTACCAAGTGTTCCTATCTCCATATTACAGATGAGTAAACTGAGGCAGGGAATGGTTCCATAGGTCACACAGCTATTGAGTGGCAGAAGATGGATTCAAACTGAGGTCTTGTAACTTCAAATTCAGCACTTAGGACCATCAGAGTTAGAAGAACCTCAGAGATCATCATTACTAAAGATGGGCTACATTTTATAAAAAAAAATATATATAAGACCCTGAGTCACACAGCTACTGCTAATAAGTAGCAGAGCCTCTGCCTTTCCCTCCACTAGCCCTCTCTCCACCTCCAATAAGCTAGCATTCGAGAGGGAGCAAGTTCTATCTTGACTTAGCCCTGAATTCTAAGGGGTAGGGCTGGAAATGGAGGTGCGTGTGCAGGAAGGGCATTTCCCAAGGCACCTGATTGTCATGGCAATACCCTAGTGCCCAGGGGTGTGCTGATGAATGTTTAACAGCTGGCTCTCTGGATTTGTTTAAAAGGTACTTCTGACACACTTAAGTTTAATCTGCATTATGAGAATTTTTCCATTACTTTTTAAGTCTAGAAATCAACAAAACAACAAATCGGAGCCTGATTTGTTGTTTTGTTGATTTCTGAGATGCAAATGTTCACACTGAAAATGTAACAATCAGCTCTCTACCAGTTCAAGCTTGAGTTCACCCCTGCAAGTGTCCCCATTGAGGCTAAGCAGTGGCTATGGCTTGGGACAATGTGGAAAGAAAAGAGAAAAGGGATCAGTAAAGGAGGGAGGAGGAGAGAAAATGAGGGGAAAGCAAAGTAACCTAAAGGGAAATAGGGAAGAAGATGGAGGTAGGGAGAGAGGGAAGAAGGGGACAGGGAGAAAAGGAGAAAAAGAAAGATTGTAAAGGATGGGAAAAATGAAGACCTAACATGGGCCTCAGTGGTAGGTCCCTGAGATATGGGTTACCTCCTTCATCTCAAGCATCTTGTCATCTTTCATGGGGCACCTCTTTCCCAGGCTATACCAGTTCCCTCTAGCTCTGTCCTCTTCCTTCCCCCAGAGTCATGAAAATGCCAGCCTGATGCCCTTCATTCACGACCAGCCAAGCAGGGAAGAGCCCTTTTCACTTGCCAAATCTCTCCCACTATCCCCTCCACCCCAACCCACCTTCCCTTTCATAAAACCCAGGCAATACATGACACTGCCCACTCCTTTTCAGGACCAGTTTCCTTGGTGTCCAGAGGAAGCCCTTGGTGGGGGTGGGGAAGGGGGAAAGAAACATCTTTTGGGTTGCCAGGAGCCAAAAGTACTCATAACATTACTGTGACATGCCTTCCTTGCCTCCCTTGATGTTGTGACACCCCCAGGGTCTATCTGATGCTGTCTTCATAAGTGGTGGAATGCATCAGCATGTTTTAAATTCTGAGAACATCTGAGCTGGAAGAGACCTTACAGATGATCATGTCAATGCCCTCTTGGGGAGGGGAAGATTCCAGCTGGGGGCCTGAGATTCCTAGAGGAAAAGAGGCTTGCACAAGGTCAATGCTGTGTGAGAGGCAGAGTGGGGACAGGAGCCCAGGTTTTACGGAGCAAAGTGAAGAAGACATCACCCCCAATAATATAGCCCTGTCTCCCAA
The DNA here is from genome assembly GCF_019393635.1 of Dromiciops gliroides. Taxonomy (NCBI): domain Eukaryota; kingdom Metazoa; phylum Chordata; class Mammalia; order Microbiotheria; family Microbiotheriidae; genus Dromiciops; species Dromiciops gliroides. The sequence goes on along the minus strand of NC_057861.1, from coordinate 676,241,408 downwards.
ACGTATCCAGGGACGACTGAGATCTCTAGAGTTTGTCTCCCTAAAAACACACATCTATTATTCTTTAATGGAAAGTTAATTGTCTTATTATTCTCTCCATATGGCTCTCTTCCCTTGCGCTCAGTGGGGGAGGGGGGGCACATGAGGCTGCCTGCAGCAGGGGACAAATCTCCCAGGAGCAGCACCCATCACTCAGAGCCAGAGCCAGAGAGTGCCTGGCCCGGAGCAGGAGGACAGACAGGCAGAATGGGGGGTGGGGGATGTAGTTGGTTTAAAAAGGAAAAAAGGAAAAGAGGAAGCAAATAAAGATCTCATTTGTGACTCTTTGTCGCTCCTCACATTCAATCAATCACCAATTCCTCTGAATTCTTCTCATACAGTATATCTTGCATCCATCTCTTTTCCATTCTTCCTGCCACCCACCAACCTTCCTTGAATCTAATTTAACTGGCTTTTTTGCCACCAGGCTCTACCATCCCATCCATTCACTTCTGAGTCCCCTTCCTTTTGTCCTCCCCTCAATGTGCTTCCCTGCTCAGAAACCTTCAGTTGCTCCTCATGGCATCGAGAATAAAATGCCAGTTAGAGGAAATGTTTTTGGGTGACAGCTCTGACAACAAATAAGCAACTACATGGGGAACAAGTCTGTCTTCTTGTTGGACCCTCCAGAACCATCCTTGAAGCTGGGACCCAATTCTCCAAAGAGCAAAGAGGAGAGGGAGAAGCAGGGTGGACTCTTTTACTACCTGCACCCAAGGGAAGCTATATTCTCCTACATGTGGCCAGCAACCCAAGCTCATTCCAGTCTGTCTACCAAGCTCACTCCACAACTTGGTAGAGTATCTAGGTTCTCACAGCCCCCAGGAAAGGAGCTAGGGACACCCCTATCTGAAAAACACTCACTGGAGACTGCTGAGTAGGATGCTAGAAGGAACAGCCTTGAGCCTGAGGTTCAGAGAGGGGAGTGACTCTAGTGACCCCCAGCTTTGCCAGATTCCCTGGTAAAAGCAGCCACTCCAAGCCTGCTAACCCCCTAAAGTTGCTAGCCAAACCCAATCCTTTTCCACGTCCACATTTACAGAAAGGGAAGGATTATTTTTTACAACGGCTTATCACACACCCCCAGTTAATTTTCTCTTTTATAAAAGGTTTACTAATACCTTTTGTTGTTTTTTGTAATCACAATCATTTCCAGATATATACCTCTTTCCTTCTCCCAGAGTGTTCCCTTGTAGCAAACAATAGTTGAGCAAAACCAAACAACAGATCATCCCATCTCACAGTGTATGCAACAGTCTACACCATAGAGTGCCACCTATCCAAAAACAGGAGAAAAGTACATTTCCTTGGGGCAGCTAGGTGGTGCAGTAGATAGAGAGCCAGGCCTGGAGTCAGGAAGACCTACATTCAAAGAGTGCTTCAGAGACTTATTAGCTATATGATCCTGGGCAAGTCACTTAACCCTGTTTGCCTCCATTTCCTCATCTATAAACTAAGTTGGAGAAGGAAATGACAAGCCACTCCAGCATCTTTGCCAAGAAAACCCCAAATGGAGTCACAAAGAATTGGACACAACTGAAAAAATTATTGAATAACAACACATTTCTTTAATTGATTTTTTAAAAAATGTTGTGTTGATATTTTGGTTTTTTTTAATGTCATTATCACTTAACAATAGTCCCTTCCTATAAAGCCTTCCCTAGTAACAATGAAAAACAATTAAGCGATATACACTGACACGTCAACATGTCTAACAGTGTGTATGTAACATTATACACTCCGATTCTACCACCTTCTATAGAGAGGACAAGAGTAAGTTTCATTATTGGTCCACTAGAACCAAGAATGGTCATTATCGTCCCATCTGAATTCTAATGTCATTTTAGTAATGTTTTCTTTCACACACATTTAAGCAGTGGATACATTATTCTCTGCTTACTTCATCTGACATCAGTTAATATAAGTTTTCCCAAGTTTCTCTGAATTCTTCGTTCATGTTTTTCTTACATTAATATTGCTTCAGTTTGTTCAGGCATTAACTAATCAGTGGACTCACTTTGTTTCCAGTGTTTTGGTACTACAAAAATGTTGTGTAGCCTTTCTATCTGACTTTGACTTCCTTGCAGTAGATCTGCCCAGTGTTGGTATTTCTAGGTCCAAAGATGTAAATAATCTTCAATTTTTTATATTTTATTTTTTCCAATTATATGCATAAATTATTTTAGCATTTTTTAAATTTTTGAGTTCCAAATTATCTCCCTCCCTCCATCTCCTTTCCTCTCCTCCTCCCCTACTTAAAAAGGCAAGCAATTTCTAATTTTTTTAAATAATCATTTCAAGTTTCAGTATATTCAGTAATTTTTCAGTCATGTCCAACTCCTCACTGATCCTATTTGGGGTTTTCTTGGCGGAGAAACTGGAGTGGTTTGCCATTTCCTTCTCCAGCTCATTTTACAGTTGAGGAAACTGAGGCAAACAGGGTGAAGTGACTTGCCCAGGGTCACACAGCTAGTAAGTGTCTGAGGACAGTCAGGTCCTCCTTACTCTAGGTCCGGCACTCTATCCACTGTGCCACCTAGCTGCCCTAGGTGTATTGGATTTTCTTAAAGCCAGGTCTGCTTGTACTTACCCTCTGCCTATCTCTCTGTTCATGAGCGACATACCAGATATCCCTTGTATCCAATTGGAGTTTTTATCCCTCATTCTGGCATAGCACTGTTTACAAAAGAGCTTTCATAAATCTCTGTCTTGTTCCCTCTATCTCTATCTCAGTCTGTCTCTCTGTCTCCCTCTCTCCATCTCTCTCCGTGTCTCTGTCTCTCTTCTTCTCCCTTTCTCTCATTTTCCTGGCAGCCTTGGTACTATACCCCAATTACAGAGAAGAAAACGGGCATTTGCAGAGGGAAAGTTACTTTCCCAAGGTCAACCCTTAATTGGGGGCAAAGCTGAGGTATAGAATTTAGGTTTACTGACTCCCAGATCTCCAGATTCTTAGCAATGAATTATACCCCCTGTGGTCCCCATCCCAGGAGAGGAAAAGGAATTAGCATCCTAGAAAACTGGAGCTAGAAGGGAGAGTGTGCTCCACCCTCCTCACTTGCAGGAGATGAAACAAAGCCCATATCAGGGAAGGGACTTGACAACCATAAGATCGTTTAATATTCGAGCTGGAAAGGACCCTTTGGTTCCATAGTCTAACTCTTTCAATTAAAAAATCATTACAAACTTAATAACCATCAACCAACACACATAAAACAAAATAAGGACTATCATTTTACATAAAATCCCTGGCATTTAAGAAGTTAGCCCCAAATGAATTAACAAGCAAAAAAAATTATGCGTGTGCTGTATTCCCTTCTAGTTATGTTTGAAGTTGTGCTGTCATCAGCTTTCTTTTTTCTTTATTCTTTTCTCTTTCCTTCCTTCTCTTCCATTCTTTGCTTGCCTCTCCTTTGCCTTCTTTCCTTCCTTATCCTTTTCCCCTTCCTTCATTCCCTCTGCATTCCTTCCCTTTACTTCCTTTCCTTTCTGCCCTTCCTTTCTTTTCTCTCCCTTCTCTCCTTCTTCCATCCTCCCTTTCTTTCTCACTCCCTCCTACTTTCCTTCCTTCCTTCCTCCCTCCCTCCATTCCTTCATTCCACCCTTCTTCCTCCCTTCCTCCCCTTTCTCTCTTCCTTCTTCCTTTCCTCCCTCCCTCTTCCCTCCTTCCATTCCTCCCTTGTCAATGGATAGTTGACAAGAATGGTTCTGCTGATTTCATTTTGCTTCTCTTTGTGTAGACCTTTCAATATTTCCTTGTATGGTTCAGATGTATCCATTTTTACTGCATTGTAATATTCCATTATGTGAATATACTCTTAATTTATTCGGTCATATTGTTGGACATCAAGGTTATTTACAGTTGTTTTCTGTTAGATATAATGCAGCTGTGGGTATTTTTATATGGATCAATGCTTTATTCCTTTTTGAAACAGCAGTTTCATTTTCCAGGGGTAGGAAGAGATCAGGCTCAGATAGGTCACCCCACCAGAGCCCACTGAATCACATCCCAAGCATAATCCTGCCAAAGCAAAGAGGGAGCTCCCCAAATCCCAAAGCCTATACCACAATGGGCATTAGATCAATTGGTCAAAAGAATAGATCAATCACTTTCCCTATTAATGACTCTCTTGTGGCTCATAACAGTTTCTGGGGGTGGAAGAGGTGGGTTGGGTCCCAGGCAACTGGAGACCTTCCTCCTCTCTAGCTGCCCCTTAACACATCCCTATAATAGGAACAACTTCCCTGGCCCTTTTCTCACACCATCAGCCAGGAGTTGGGAGGATGGCCATGATGTCTGCAGGCTGGTGGCAGAGAACTCAAAGCCTCCCATTTCTGTCTCTGCAGGAGACAAGCATGTGCTCCGGTCCTAGCATTCTCCCTCCCCCTTTATGGAAAGCTATAAATCTCATAAGGTTTTCTGGTAAGCATTGAAGTCTCCAAGGTAGGGAAGGAGGGAGAGAGTGAGAGGAAAGAAAGAAGACAGACACAGAGACACAGAGACAGAAACAGAGACACAGACATAGACACAGAGACACAGACATAGACACAGACACAGACACAGACACAGACACAGACACAGACACAGACACAGACACAGACACAGACACAGACACAGAGAGGAGTTCACAGAATCCACTGTGGTTTCTGTCTCTCTCACTTGCTTTTCTCCTCCACATGCCTCAGCCATTACCACCTCCATCCCTCAACCCTTTCAGTGTTAACTCAAGCCCTTTCTTACCCAGAAAGTATCCCCTGACCATTCCAGCCATTTCTCCTTTCCCTGCCATTCCCTTAGCCTCTCTGATCTACAGAGCACAAGCTAGATGTGACTTTACACTGGTTTTTTTGTTGTTGTTCAGTCACGTCCAACTTTTTGTGACCCAGTTGACCACAGCAGACCCATACTGTCCATGGGGTTTTCTTGGAAAAGATATTGGAGTGGATTGCCATTTCCTTCTTCAATGGGTTAAGGCAAACACAGGTTAAATGACTAGCCCAAGGTCATACAACTAGTAAGTGTCTGAGGTCAGATTTGAACTCAGTGCCCAGCATTCTATCCAGTAAGCCACCTAGCTGTCTCCATTTATACTATTTAGTTTGGTGTTATTCAATAGTTTCATATCTCTAGGGGAGATGGTAAGCAACTTGAGGTAAAAAGACTCCCCTTTTTTCCTTTCTAGTGTCTCTGGTAGCACTTGGTATAAGGCTAGGCATGATAGAGATGCTCAAGAAATGGACCCAATGAATTGAATCAAGGCAGAAAGAGGAAGGGGTGGGCTGGAGAGAAGGAAGGGGAAGGAGATAGCACATTTATTAAGTGCTTAGTTTGTGGCAGGCATTGTGCTGAATATTGAGCCTATAAATACAAGCAAGCAAGGCAGTCCCTGTCCTCAAGGAGCTTATATTCTAATGGGAGAAGTTAACACATGAAGAGGAACTGGAAAAAGTGAGGGAGGCATAGTGGTGTGAGCATCTCCACAAGGGAGTGGTATGGAAACCTGGTTTGGGGCAAGGTAAGAAGACAAATCCCCTATCAGAATTGAGGGTCGGAAGCCAAGGTTAGGGAAGGAAGGGGGTGATGGACAAAGTAAGAGAATTGTGGTGTGGAGAGGAAAAGCAAAATAAAAGTGGAAGAAAGACTAAAAATAATGAAATGAAGAAAGAAGACAGAGAGAAATCTTTTTTAAAAGATAGCTAAAGAGGGGGGAGGAAGAGTGATAAAGAGAAAGAGACAGGGAGAAAAGGAGACTGATAAAGGGGGGAGAGAGAGAGAGAGAGAGAGAGAGAGAGAGAGAGAGAGAGAGAGAGAGAGAGAGAGAGAGAGAGAGAGAGAGAGAGATAAGGGGGATTCTGACAGGTCTTCCCTGGCTCTGCTTCCCATTGGCATCTCTCCCTCTCGCTTCTGCTACCTGTGTCTGCTGGTCGGCTTCGTGTCGACAGACAGGAGCATAAACAGAGGTGCCACCGCAAGCCGATGGATAGTTTGGAGCCATGTTTTCCAGAAAATGAATGCCCCGCTTCAGCTCCCTTTTGTCTGTGAAGCGGCCAGTACTTGGCAGGGACTTCATCTGTCTTCTTGATGCCTTCTTTGATCACTGGCGATGGGCACCTATCCCACATGCTCATGCCCTGCTCACCAGGCTGAAATAGGGAAGAAGAATGTGTTTGGAAGGGGAAATTCACTCCCTCCCTCACTACAGCAGGCAAAGTTACCCTTTTGACTGCCCTCCATTCCTGTGACTCCCTCAAAGTTGACCCAGCTCCCAGGACTAAGTAACTACAGGAACTTAGGCCCCTGCTACTCCCTCCTCTCCAGAAAGGGCTCCTACTGTCTCCCACCCTATGCTGACAATTCCTGGATTCTGTGTTCAAGCTCTGAGCAAAACTTCCTGTGTGTGCAGGTGGTGAAAATGGGCAAGATCAACCACTCTACATTATTACATCCAGTTAAAATGTAAGCTCCTTCTGTTTGACCCTGGGCAAGTCACTTAACCCTCATTGTCCCACAAAGAAAAAGTAAGTTTCTTGAGGACAGGAACTGTCCTTGTATCCCCAACACTTAGTATAGGGCTTGGCACATAGTAGGTATTTAATTCCTGTTGAATTGAACTGAATATCATTCTTCCTCCTCCGAGACAAAGAAGATTAGAAGCAAGAAGTGTGAAAAGAAAAAAACCTGGGTGGGGGGCAGCTAGGTGGCACAGTGGATAAAGCACTGGCCCTGGATTCAGGAGGACCTGAGTTCAAATCCAGCCTCAGACACTTGACACTTACTAGCTGTGTGACCCTGGACAAGTCACTTAACCCTCATTGCCCCACAAAAACAAAAACAAAAACAAAACAAAAAACCTGGGTCCTAGTCCTGGCCCAGTCACTGTGTGACCTTGAGCAGCAACTTTCTCTGACTTGAGTCGGCTAGGTGGCCCGGTGACTACAGCATGGGGCATGGAGTCAGGAAGACCTGAGTTCATTCCAGCTTCAGGCTCTCGCAAGTTGTGTGACTTTGATCAACATGCTTAACCTCTGTTTGCCTCAGTTTCCTCATTTGTAAAATGGGAATAATAATGCCCCTTACCTCCCAAGGTAGTTGTGAGAATCACATGAGATATGAGTGATGATTAAATGAGATAATATGTGTAAAGTGGTTAGCACATGTCGGGCATATAGAGCAGATGCTATAAAAATGCTAGCTATTATTATTATTATTATTATGGTCTTAATTTCCCCATCTGTAAAGGCGAGACGATAATAATCCCTGACTAGTCTACCTACCTACCTAACAGTACTAATGTAAGAATCAACAGAGATCATGGGGTGGGGGGAAGCCTGCAGAACGCATTGTTTAAACTCAGGCTGTTATTACTGACCCCAATTTCCTCCTTATTTGTCTTCTCCCCGTGGTTTTTCTTTTTAAAAAATGGGCTCATTTCCTGGTCTTATCTCCTCGGCCTCTTCTCAGACTTGTGAGCTTGGGTATAGTGCTGTTCCTTCCCGGAGCTGGGTGTGCACCATGGTGACTTCTTTTTTTCTTTGGAGACAGATTCAGCACATACCAAGCCCTTGGTTATACGTGGAAGTGTTTAGAGGAGGCAGGTTGCTGGGCAGAAGAAGAATAAGCTTAGTCCCTAGAATCAGCCTCAATTATTTAGTGGAAGTGGTGAGAGAAAAATTATAGCTGGCATCTACATGACACCCATTATGTTCCAAGCACTGTGCTAAACCCTTCACACACTTTATCTTATTTGATCCCCTGGGAGGTAGGTCCTATTATCTTCCCATTTTACAACTGAGGAAACTGAGGATAAGCGAATTTCCCGACATCTCATTACACAGTTAAGTAAGTTTCTGAGGCAGAATAAAGCCACTTTGCCTCTCCAAAGCTCAGTTTCTCTAACTGGAAAATGGGGGTGCTTTCTACTTCTACTGGCTGTGAGGGAATGACTTTTTATAAACCTTCAAGTGCTGTATTGGGAGCTTCTGTGGTTGTCTTTGAAGAGTAGGAAATACTCTATTCTCCATCCCAAATTTAACCCGAGAATATAGAAGAGTACTTGGATGTTGTCCAGTCCAGTGCCTTTATTTTAGAGAGAAAGAAACTGAGGCACAGAGAAAATATCATTTGCTCAAGGCCTGTCCCAGCCAAGAGGGGTGATCACCACAAGCTGTTCTCCTTTCAAGAATGAGAAGGGGGAACAAGTTAGAAGTCATCCCAGCCTGTCCCTATCTAAATTAGGCAGGGGAATGACTGGTTTAAATAGGAGGCAAGTGGGACAATATGTAAAGAAAGATGGGTTCAAATGCTGCCTTGGATGCATATTAGTTCTGTGAGTAGGGGACAAATCGTTAAGTTCTCTGAGCCTCATTTTCCTCATCTGTGAAATGGGAGTAATATTGCCTATTGTATTTACCTTCTGGAGCTGTTATTAGGCTCCAATGAGATAATCCACGTACAGTGTTTTTATAAACTTTACCATGCTCTATTCATGTCTATTTATTCAATATCATTACTGATATTATGACTTTCTGATGGGATGCTCTGGCCCTGGGTCAGGATGTAACAGCCAATTCAGACCATCCAGCTGCAGTATCCCCTATTCCCTCATCTCCCTGAACCTACAGTGTCCCCCAACAGTGTGTTACAAGAATCTTAGAGCCCAAAGCACTCCTGGGAAGGGAATTAATTGGCTTTGACAACCCACAGCCTTCCCCCAAGATGTACAAAAGAACAACATTTTTTCAGAGCAGGCAGGAAATCACAGAGCACTGGTGTTCATTCACCTTTAGCATTGCAGTAAAAACATCTCTAACAGAGCTCCAGACAGCCACAAGTCTTGTCTGGCCGGCTTGAAACTTTCTATGTGTGTCCCATGTTCTGCTCATTTAACAGCAGCGAAAATCTAAAGATTGGTATCCACAGACAGAGGCATAAACATTCTTTCGTCTTTCTAGGCCTTCTCTCTCAAGGGAACTTCCTTCTGTCACTCAATGTCACAGTCTTGAGAGGGAGAGATTTCTTAGCTCCATTTTGCAGGTGGGGGCTACTGAGATCCAGGGTAGGTTATATGCCTCATTCTCCTCTGACCAAATTTCAGTCCTATGCTGGCCCTGATCAGCCATCCCCTGGTGAATTAAGCAACTCACCAGCCTGGTGATGAGGGATCCTTTTCACTTAGGTTGGATTTGATTACCATTAAGCACTTCCAAACCTTTATCTCCTTCTCCTCTCAGAGTACTCCTCAGAGGCTTGGGAATGTAAGAATCATTATCCCTACTTTACAGATGAGAAAATGTAGGCTCAGAAGACAGTAATAATAATAATAATAATAATAATAATAATAATAATAATAATAATAATAATAATAATAGCTGGCATGGTTGTAGCACTTTGAGGTTTGCTGAGTCCTTTATCTGGATTGTCTCGTTTGGGCCTCATGATCAGGCTGTGAGGGGGATGTTACAGGGGCAATTATTACCACTTTATGAATGAGAAAACTGTAGCTTGGAAAGGCTGTGATTTCCCTAGGATCCCCCAGCTTGTCAGAATCAGAGGTGGGAATCCTGACTCCATAACCAGCACTCCCTCCACCATAACATGCTACCTACCCCTTGTGTCCAAGATATTATAGTTAAGAAGTGTTACAGGGGACATCTAGGTGCCACAGTGGATAAAGCACCAGCCCTGGATTCAGGAGGACCTGAGTTCAAATCCAGCCTCAGACACTTGACACTTACTAGCTGTGTGACCCTGGGCAAGTCACTTAACCCTCATTGCCCCAGAAGAAGAAGGAGGAGGAGGAGGAGGAGGAAGAGGAGGCAGTGTTCAATCTCAGCTTTCTGACTCTCCATTCAAAGCTTTTTGCACTACAACACCCTGACTCAAATGCAACCAGATGGTCAGACTCCAAGGGGACTTTAGAGGTCATCTATTCCAACCCTCTTTTTTACATATGAGGAAACTGAGGTTCAAGACAGTCTGGGTTTTCTTCCAGCAGACGTTGATCTATCAGACTTTCTAGTAAACTCCCATTAATCAACACTCAGTGGTTTTCTTTTGTTTATACTGCACGGAGGAGGCTGGGTATTTCTCCCGCAGCTAATGGAGGAGGCCAGATATGGTGTCTGCGCAGTGCAAACAGGCTCCATGGGTTTAAAACCTCTTCTGCTATTAGTGGGTCCTGGACAGGCAGTGAGAGCTTCAGACCTAGGTCACGGGATTTAGACCTGGAAGGGACCTTACAGCAATCTAGTGCAACCCCCTTATTTTACAAATACGGCAACTTAGCCCAGTGCCTGGCAGATGATAAGTGATTAATAAATGCTTGTTGATTGATGAGCTGAGTGTCACTAAGTTCTCTCTCCAGTGATGCAGATCCTAAGCCATATTGCACAGCCTTTGTCCATGTGGTTGTTCAGTCATTTTTCAGTTGTGTCTGACTCTTCGTTGACCCCACTTTGGCGTTTTCTTGCAGAGATAAAGGAGTAGTTTTGCCATTTCCTTCTCCAGCTCATTTTACAGATGAGGAAACTGAGGCAAACAGGGTTAAGCAACTTGCCCAGGATCACACAGCTAGTAAGTGTCTAAGGCCAGATTTGAACTCAGGTTTTCCTGGCTCAAGGTCCAGTGATCTATCCATTGAACCACCTAGCTGTTCTTTGCCCATATCATCTCACAAATCCTCCACAGGAGGCCTCCCCAACACAACAGAGACCTTCTTCTCTTGCATGAATACAGTACAGACATTAGCCATTGCTGCCTCCTATTTTCCTTGTGCATATTTTTAAAATCTTTTACGCCATTTCACATGTGATTCATAATTTATAATATGCCATGGCCTATTTACAGCCACCATGCATCCGTCCATTGCCCCACTAACAACTCGCAATTCTGATTCCTTGAAGACTGTAGCATTCCATGACTCGTAGTCATATAGCATCACTAAAAAAAATATTGGTATTAAAAATACGGGATTGGGTTTTGATGAGAAGTTTAGAGTTCATTGAAAGCAATGCAAAGTTTCCCAAATGTAATCCAACCCTTTCCCTTCCTACTCTGAATTCTCAGCCCAGTTCTTTGTGTGTTTATGTGTGTGTGATGTCCTTCCAATTTCCCATCTTGGTCTAAACTATCAGAATTCTTTATCCACTTGGTTTTTCTTGTGTGAATGGTGAGGCCAGACTCTGTTGAGTCCTTATGTAACTCAGGAGATTGTACAGTGTTCCAAGGCCTGATGCACTCAGAGCAGTGTCTACCAATGAAAACATCTGGAGCACCCCACCATCTGTAAGGAACCCCTTTGCCCATTAGAATGTTGTTCTGGATATCTTCCATGACCGTGGCAGGCACTTTTGACAAATGTATGTCTCCCTGATTCATTGCTTCATTTCTTTTTTTCTTTCTTTTTTTTTTTTTGGTGAGGCAATTGGGGTTAAGTGACTTGCCCAGGGTCACACAGCTAGTAAGTGTCAAGTGTCTGAGGCTGTATTTGAACTCAGGTCCTCCTGAATCCAGGGCCAGTGCTTTTATCCACTGTGCCACCCAGCTGCCCCCTTGATTGTTTATTAATATGAAATGAGGTGTGGGGCAGCTAGGCAAATCACTTAACCCTCTTTGCTCCAGAAAGAAATAATAAGCAATAAATAAATATTTATTAAGCACCTACTATGTGTCAGGTACTGTGCTCAGCGCTGCTGATACAAAGAGGGAAAAGTCAATCCCTGCTCTCAAGGAGCTTACAGTCTAATGGAGGAAACAACGTGTAAGCAAATATGGACAAAATGAGCTATGTACCGGGATAATGGGAAACAACAGAAAGAAAGCACTGGAGTTCAAAGGGGTAGAAAAGTCAGTGGATTGTCAAAGTGATATCTGTTCTTGTGTCTATCGAGGAACCGCATATGGTCATTGTGGATACATAGGAGATAGCTCACTGAAGAAGAAGCTTTAAGGTTGCATTTTGTTCCATCGGAAAAAATGCTTTTTTTGTTCCTAACCAACTAACAATAAGCCCAGTGGGAACCTTGTGGGCTCTGCAGCTTTCAGTCAATTGTGTGATTGTTAAAATGTGTAGTAGAATATAATTTGTGAAAACCTGCCTGTTCCTTTTATATATTTTCATCAAGGACACACATTTTCCAGAGGAAAAAACTGAGTCAAATGTCAGAGTAAATCGTGCAAATCTCCCTCTAGAATCTCCCTCTAGAACCCTCTGCTATAGCCTCGTGCTGATGATTGACGCAGGAAGGAGCTCTGAGACAAAGATCAGGAATCTCTCAAGCTGAGCTTGAATGGAGCTGGCAGCAAAGGTGAACTAGGAATTGGGAGGGTCACTATTATGGTTCCTGAGACAGTCCGTATAGGTGATTCTTGCCAAGAGAAAGATGCAAGAACAAGTACTCTGTGAAGTCTGAGGTGAGGGAGAAGGAGTCAGAGAAGACTTCCTGGTGGAGATGACACTTGGCATTCAAGGAAGGGGGAATGTAATAGATAGAAGGGCATAGAGGGCACTCTACACATAGGGAAGAGCTTAAACAAGGGCGCGGGAATGGTCGGGCACAGGTTGTGTTTGGGGTGCTGATAGTTGTCCATTTTGGCTGGAATAATAGAGCTGGGTAAAGGCTTGAAAAGATAAGATGGTAGATGCAGACAGTCACATCAAAGGAATTTGAACCTCAGTAGGCAGTAGGGAGCATCAAAATGCATTTTGAACAAAAGAATGATACAATGAGGTTGATCTCGGTCACAACTCTTGGAATTAAGTTATTCAACTGTTGTTTGATGAATTGGTTTCTCCATCTTGTTTGCCATCACATTATGTCATATGTAGGATTTCCCTCATCACCTTCCCATTTATATGGCAGCTAGCACCAGATTAAAGAATATTGAAAAGAGTGGTATCAGTGAGGACTGGGGTGTCCCTTTGTCATGGAACACCAGAAACAAATGGGAAGGGATCATGGAGTCCAACACCCTCCTTTTTCAGATGAGAAAATGGAAATTAGGTGACTTGTCCAAGTTCATAGGTAGCAGAGATGGGATTAGAACTCAAATCATCTGACTCAGGCCAAAGCTCCTCTCACCAGACCTTGTGGCACCCTGACTTCCAACCTAGAGCTCTTTCCTCATTTAAGAAGTGAAGTATGATAATGTTTGGATTTAAGTTTGTTAAATCTTGGGAATAAAGTTGGGTGAGTGGGTGAGGGGGGAGAGGGAACATGAGCAAAGGTGAGGAGGTGGGAATGAACTTGGTGTGTGTAATGGACAGAGGAAATGGGCCCTTGTGGGGGAGCATTGGGAGAGAACTGGAGAGGTTAGGCCACTCTGTGGATGATGGAAGAAAAGGTGAGTTTGGATCCAATCCAGAGATAAGCGAGGCCATCATGAGTTTGTAAATAAGTTGTGTGATGGCAGGGCTGTGTATTGAGGAAATTGGTTTTTGGGCTTAATGGAATGGGAGTGGGGAAAGAGTAGAGGCAGATAAGAGGTTACTGGAGGCCCCTCCAACAATCCTTCCTACTCCCCACATAACTACACATTGCCCTCTACTGCCCACAGCCACATGCTTACTTTCTGCCTCTCTAACTCTCCCATACCATATACTTCCAGATTTTTTTCTTTCCATTATTTTTCCTCCATACTGGCTAATTTTGCTGCCTGGACCACCATCCCACCTCCTCATCTTTAATTCATTCATTTCCCCTTCTTATAAACCATCTGCCTCCTCTTTAAAACTTCTCTCCTCCAGGAAGTCTTCCCTGATCAAGCACATTCATTTTTTTTAAAATGGGTCCCTCACACCACATATCCAACCCTTTGTTTATGAACTCATATCATGAGGAACCAGTTCATGCTTTCAAGACCATCAGATCCCCAGCATCTCTTCCTGTATGTGTTATGGGGGGCAGGGGCAGGGAAGAGCCTTGGGATTCGTATCAAAATCTTTGGGGTTTATCCTTGTATGGCCTCAGACCAATCCCTTGTGTTCTCTGGGCCTCAGCTTCATCATCTGAAAGGTGGGGGAGGGGGGCAATAATATTGCACTACAGGATCACAGGATCCTGAGCGGGGCAAATGGTGCGAGAATGAGGAGTTCCATCTTCCAGATGATGAAACTGAGGCCCATTTTGTAAGCTATAAAGTGCTATGGAAGTGGGGGCTTTATTGATTTGTTCATTATTTTACTTTCCTTTGGAAGTACACACTGTTTCTTAAGCCTCCCCCGGCCCTTTCCACAAGATTAGTTTCTAGCAGGCAGAGACAGGAAGGAATAAATACTAGGAGATCTCTAGGGATGGGGGGAGGGGGTTACAGAGATAGAGGGTGGGGGTGGGCAGCACAGCAAGGGGGGAGTAAGCTTTGCTAATTGTAAGAAAGAGGGCAGACTTTAACAAACATAGAGGGGCTGCTCTGGCTCCCACGATGTGGATGGTGTGAATTGGCTGTTTGCAGTGTGTTTCCATAAACTGTGGGGTTGTGTGAGTGTGGGGGTGTGAGAAATGGAGAGTCAGGGAGAGCAGGAGGAGCAGGGAAGGGAGGGCTGCGATTTGCCGGGTGTTGTCAGGTAGAGAAGTAATGCTACAGAGGCAATAAATGGAGGAGACGGCCACTGATAGCTGTGTCAGAGACAGGGTGAGAACTACTTAAGCAATTAATTAGCAGAGCTGAGAAGTCGAGGTTTAGCTCAGAGGAGATCACTCACTGGTGAGCCCAGGCTCTGCTTCCCACAGGCTGCCTCCCTCCCCTCCAAGTATAAATGTTTGCTGGTAGTCTCTGCTGCCTTTAACTGGAGCCCCCGCCCCTCCCCATAATTGAGACAGGGTTTGTTCTTATGGTTGTTTGTTTTCTTCTTTCTGGTGTCTGCTGTCTCCCCTCCGGGGAAGAAAAAGTCTGTCCTGGGGCCTCAGTCTTGGGCTCTAGTCTGTTTTTGTTGGAGATGGGGCTTTTAGTTGTTGGTAATGGTTTTGTTTTTTTTTAATTTGGGTTTTGGGTTGGGTTTTTTGTGGGGTTATGAGGGTTAAGTGACTTGCCCAAGGTCACATAGCTAGTAAGTGTCAAGTGTCTGAAGCTGAATTTGAACTCAGGTCCTCCTGAATCCAGGGCCAGTGCTTTATCCACTGTGCCACCTAGCTGCCCCGGTGGTTTGTTTTTGAGGCAGTCAGGATTAAGTGACTTGCCCAGGGCTACATAACTAGTAAATATCTGAGGTCACATTTGAACTCAGATCCTCCTGACTCCAGGGCTGGTTCTCTATCTACTGCATCACCTAGCTGCCCTTTTCTAGTCTGTTGTTGAAGAAAACTGGACAGATACCTTGCTTTGGAAAGAACCTTACTTAGACTAGGAGCCAAGAAGTCAGCCATTTTTTCTCCCCCATATCCCAAACTGAAGTCATCATTTTCCTTACTCTTATCTGATCCAAAAGGAAAAAGAAAAGAAATTCAGCCCTGACACTCATCCCCTCACAATTTTCCTATTTCTATTAGTGACACCACCATCCCCCTGTAACACAGACTCAAAACTCCAGGCATTTTTGATCTTCCCTCTCCCTTAATTTCCACATC
Source organism: Dromiciops gliroides (assembly GCF_019393635.1). Lineage (NCBI taxonomy): Eukaryota > Metazoa > Chordata > Mammalia > Microbiotheria > Microbiotheriidae > Dromiciops > Dromiciops gliroides. The sequence continues at coordinate 676,225,808 of NC_057861.1, read as the reverse complement.
TAATTCATTAAGACCTGTCAATTCACTTCTATAATAGCTCTCCTGTCTACCTCTCCTCAGCACACACATTGACCTAAAGTAGTGTCCTAGCTTCCTAACTGATCCCCCTGTCCCCAGTGTCTCTCCCCGCCCATCTATCCTTTCCATAACGGCCAAAACAAACTCCCTAATGAACTACGTTCCTTCCTACTCAAAAACTATCTGTGGATCCCCTTTGCCTAAGGAATACAATATCAACTTCTGGACTAACATTTAAAATCCTCTACCATCCAGCCCCCTGCCCCTACCTTCCCAGCCTTCTTTGACACTACTACCTTTCACACAATCTCTTTCCAGCCAAAACTGTAACACCAGCTTTACCCTGATTGCAGCCTGTTCTCTTCCACCTCCATACATATATAGAAGTGATTTCCCATGCCCAGGACACACACTCCCTTCTCATTTCTGCCTGCTGGCATCCTCTCCAAGACTCAACTCAGATGCCATCTCCTCCAGGACGTTTTCCCTGATCCCTGTAGCTGAAAGTGATATTTTCTTCCTTGAATTTTCCTAGAACATTTGATCAGTCTTTTGCCCTTATCACCCCTCACTGAGGAGGAAAATTTGACCCCCTAAGTATCACTGCAACATGATAGACTGAAACCCATGCCTAGGGGTTTCAGTCTGGATGAGTACATGTGACATTAACATTATATGTTAAGATTTACTTACATGAAGAAATCCAGGATCCAGAGAAGGTAAACATGGTGAAGAGAATGTGGATAAAGAACAATGGAGGAACAAACAGAAGAGATTTTGTCACTGGAATAGACTATAGACCAGGGCTCCTTAAACTTTTTTCACTTGCACCCCCTTTTAACCCAAGAAATTTTTATGTGACCCCAGGTATATAGGTATATAAAACAGGTAAACAAATCAAGCATTTACTTCCAAATTTTTGGCAACTCCCACATTTAGTTATGCTACTCCTATGGGGTTGCAACACAGTTTAAGAAGCTAGGCTATAGATCACCTTGAGAAAAAAAGGAAATAGATGAGGAGTTTGGGAAACATTGCAGGCCTGGCCCAGAAGCGTGGTATAAAAGTGATGAAGGAATTTAGTTATTCAGACATCATCATCATCATTCTCTTTCTCTCCTCTTTTTTTCTCCCCCCAAGTCAGAGCAGCTAATAATTTCTTTCTCTTTTCTGTGAGGCAATTGGGGTTAAGTGACTTGCCCAGGGTCATACAACTAGTAAGTGTCAAGTGTCTGAGGCCAGATTTGAACTCAGATCCTCCTGAATCCAGGGCTGGTGCTCTATCCACTGCACCACCTAGCTGCCCTCAGCTAATAATTTCTTAACTAGTCTTGATAATAATTTGATCCTTTTAAAAATGGACAAGGCAACAATGGAAAATTCTTTTTTACTTAAGAGGGGGAATGGGTTCCTGGGATGAAACTGATGGGAGCCTTGGGAACAAATGACCTCTCCCTCCTAAAATCCATGGTACAGAAGGAAAGGAAATCTGGGAATAATCTGATATGTACCTCAGATTTTTGGAAAGCAATTTTCCAAAGGTTCCAAAGAAGAAGTGGTAGGATCTCATAGACTCAGATTCTACAGGAAAGTCAACCCAAAAGGAATTAGATCTGTTCAAGAATGAAATTCTAGGGAGAAACTACATATAGACCAACATCTCCCAACATATACCAAGATAAGGTCAAAATGTATACATGATTTAGACATGATGAAAGATATCATAAGCAAATTAGGGAAGTATGGAATATCTTAACCTGTTAGAGCTATGACATGTATGACAAAACAAGAGATAAAAAAGCATTACAGGAAGTGAAATGGATAATTTTAATTACATTAAATTTAAAATTATTTACACAGATCCAATACAGTCAAGATTAGAAGGAAAGCAGAAAACTGGGGGTGAGGGGTGGGATTTTCAGCAAATTTCTCTGATAAAGGCCTCATTTCTCAAATATATAGAGAACTGAGTCAAATCTAGAAGTATATGAGTCATTCCTCAATTAACAAATGGTCAAAGGATATGAACAGGATGTTTTCAAATGAAGAAATCAAAGCTCTCTATGGTCATATAAAATGCTCTAAATCACTATTGACTAGAGAAATTCAAATTAAAACAACTATGAGATACTGCCTCACTCCCATCAGATTTGTTAATATGACAGAAAAGGAAAATGACAAATGTCGAGGAGATATGGGAAAACTGGGACACTAATGTACTATTGGTGGAGTTGTGAACTGATCCAACCATTCTAAGAGAGCAGTTTGGAACTATGCCCAAAGCACAAAACTTTACATACCATTTGACCCCAAAATACCAGTACTAGGTCTATATCTTAAAGAGATCAAAGAAAAAGGCAAAGTAATAGCAAAGATTGGAAACTGAGGGGATGCCCATTAATTGGGGAATGGCTGAACAAGTTGTGGTATGTGATTGTGATGGGATACTAATATGTTATAAGAAATGATGAGCAGATTGGTTTCAGAAAAACCTTTATGTGAACTGATACAAAGTGAAGTGAGAAGAGCCAGGTGAACATTGTACACAGTAATAGTAATATTGTATAATGATCAACTATGAACAACTGGGCTATTCTTAGCAATGTAATGATCTAAGATAATCCTTAAGGATTTATGAAAGTGTTATCCACCTACAAAGAAAGAACTGACAGAGTCTGAATGTACATTGAAGCATATTTTTTAAACTTTATTTTTTCATTTGGGTCTGGTTTTTTTGTTTTGTTTTGTTTTGTTTTGTTTTGTTTTCAGGGCAATGAGGGTTAAGTGGCTTGCCCAGGGTCACACAACTAGTAAGTGTCAAATGTCTGAGATCGGATTTGAACTCAGGTCCTCTTGAATCCAAGGCTAGTGCTTTATCCACTGCGACATCTAGCTGCCCCCTCTTTTTGAACATGTAATATGGAAATATATTTTGCATGTTTACACATGTGTAGTCTATATCAAATTGCTTCCCTTCTCAGAGAGGAGGGAGGGAGAGAATTTAGAACTCAAAATTTTGAAAAATGAATGCTAAAAATTGCTTTTACATGTAATTAGAAAAAATTAAAATTGAAAAAAGAAATTGAAAGTACAAAAAAGAATGAAATTCTAAAGCACAAAGCAAACAATTCCAATGAGGAGGGGGGAAGAGAAAAAATGTCAGTTGTCTAACCAGACCAATGTGGACACACAGTAAATTTGCTAATCAATTTGTATTTTTTTTAAGATGCAGAAAAGATGAAGGCAAATCTGAGAAGGAAAAGACAGATATAAAAATATGGCTTCCCCCCCTTCCCCTTGGGAACAAGGGCAAATGTTGTCCCTATATTCCCCCTCAATGAAATAGAATTTCTCATTTTCCTATAAGATAGTGTCAGGAATACTAGATCTCAGAAGAAGCTGAGGCTGGTGAAAGAAAACTAAGAAAAATGGGTTCTGTAAATGTATATTAGGAGGAAAGAGGAAGATCAAAGAAGAGATGAAGTATTTTCTTGGATTGGCTATGATAATGAAAACTGGCAGCAGAGAGAAAGCAGAACTGTTCAATCCTTATTTCACTTCTGTTTTTTCTGCCAAGGAGAATGGCTTTTGCTCTAGAAATGACAAAACCCAAATGGCTCATAGGGAGTTGATACCCAAGATAACTAAGGAGATGGTAAGAGAGCCCTTTAATACCCTACATGCATTAGCAGCCAATGTTATTGTTGAGCCATTATTATTTGAAAGATTGTAAAAGCTGGGGGAGGGAGGAAGAGATACCACAAGATTGGAGAAGGGCAGATGCTGTCCTTATCTTCAACAAAAGGGAAGAGACTACAATCTGCACACTACTGGCCAATGATCTTGACTTGGATTCCTGGGAAATTTTTAGAATAAGTCATTGAAGGAATGACTAGTGGACATTTAGAAAGGGAAGCAGTGGTTACAAAGAGCAAAACTTCATCACTTCTGGGTTATGCTATAGTTCATATATGCTATAGTTCAGACAGAGAAGGGGTGACCAAGATGGCGAGAACACTGAAAACTGTGCCATACAAGACTCACGCAAAGGAAGCAGAGATATTGGACCTAGAAAAGAGAAGCTATGAGAAGCAACATACCTTACAATATTTGAAGGGTTATGGTATGGAATAGGAAGTGGGTTTCTGTTGCTAGACAGAATGAAGAGCAGTGGGTAAAAGTTGCAGAGAATTAGGGTTAGAAATGGAGTTGAGATCAGTGTTAGATATTGGCTGAACAAAACCTCTATGGGCTGCCCTGGGAAATAGTGAATTCTCCATTTCTGGAAATCTTCCAGCACCTGTCAGGGATGTTGTAGAGGGGGTTTCTGCTCAGACATGACTTCAACTAGAATATTCAACTTTGATATTCTGTGGCTCTGTGAAACTTATAGATTTTTGACCCATTCTAATAAATAACTTACTAACAAGAGCTGTCCAACAATAGGACAGGCTACCCTAGAAGAGTAAGCTTCCCATTCCTGGAGATCAGAGAATTAATTCTGTGGTTTCTCCTACTGAGAATAAGGATGGACCATATGGCCTATAACTTCCCTTTGATGTTGAGATTATAGGATTGAGGAGTTTAGGGTCCAGGCTTAACTAAGAAACTTGCATCAGCAGAACCAGATAGGCTGGAGCCAGTGACCTCTCCAGACTTCCTGCTTCAGGGCTGTACTCACTGGCAGGAGCTGTCTTGCCTTTCTTTGTTTCCTCAGTGCTTAAGCACAGAGACTGGTACATAGTAAATGCTTCTATTCAGTTGTTTCAGTCATGTTCAACTCTTCATGCCCCCATTTGGAGTTTTCTTGGCAAAGATACTAGAATGGTTTGCCATTTCCTCCTCCAGTTCATTTTACAGATGAGGAAACTGAGGCAAACAGGGTCACACAACTAATAAGTATCTGCCAGATTTGAACTCAGCAAGATGGGTCTTCCTGACTCCAAGCCCAGCTGCCTTAAGAGGTACTTAATAAGTGCTTATTGACTTATTGATTGGCTGGATCTCCAAGATGTAAGACAAGACAGGAGCCACATGTGAAAAGGGTCTCAGGGAAAAGAAGCATCTGGGTCTCCCCAGAACTCACAATCTAGCTTAAAAGCCAGTATCCACATGGGAAACAGCTACAGAACTGGAACAAACAATTCTTAAATGTAAAGCATGAGTGGTACAGACAATAGGTGCCAGCTAATTTAAGGAAAGAAAGAGATCGGTTTGGGTTGGGATAAGCAGGGCTTCTAGGAGGAGGCAAGACCCAAGCAGAGCCTTGAAGGATGAGCTGAATTGGATGAGTCAGGGAGCAATTAATTGTGCATTCCAGGGAGTTGGGAGAACAGCATGAGCAAAGGTAGAGAAGGTTGGGGGGTCAGGGAAGGTTGGGGGTTCCTCCCATGCATGCTAGGCGGAGTCTGTACCTCATTTTCTATGTGCATACTTGCATGTGTGTGCACATGCATCTGTATGTGTGTAAACAGGAAAAAGACAGGATGGAAGAATTTATTGGAAAGAACCTCAAACTGTGAATCAAGAAACCTCGGAGCTAGTCTCAGCTCAGCCACTAACTAGCGATGACTCTGCCCAAGCCACTTCCCCTCTCTGCCTCAGTTTTCCCACTTGTAAAATAGAGGAGCTGAACTAGGTAATCTCAGGGGTCATCACCAGCTTGAAAATGATTTGGGTTTTCTAGACCAAAGTAGAGAAGCAGCGGGTAGAGATGAGTCCAGATGCTGTTACAGGGTCTGGGCATGAAATGAGTAACATGAAATAAGATCTCCAACCTCCCCCCTCCAGGTTTCTGCTGGATGGAGGAAGCCCAAAGCACAAGTTGGGAAAATGGGAATACTCATGAATGGAGGCAACCAGATCCAACAAGCATTTATTAAGCACCTCCTGTGTGCTATACACTGAGGAAATAGAGTCAAATTGAAAAACAATCCCTGGGGCAGCTAGGTGGCATAGTGGATAAAGCACTGGCCTTGGATTCAGGAGGACCTGAGTTCAAATCCGACCTCAGACACTTGGCACTAGCTGTGTGACCCTGGGCAAGTCGCTTAACCCCCATTGCCCTACCAAAAGAAAAATAAAAGAAAAGAAAGAAAAACAGTCCCTGCCCTCAAGGAACTGACACTCCCTGGCAAGCAAATATACCCTTCAAGAACAGGGGATGGTATAGCATCCCTTCCCCACCCACCTCAGATTTATTTCTAATGCCAACAAAAAGAGAGTCCCAGAGGGGATGATTTCGGGTCCCAGTAGATCTATAGGGATAGAAGAGTCTGGGAGGGCCCCTTTTTCTTACCCCATCTTCCTTGAGGCACCACCAAAGGGGGTTCACCCCTACCCTGCCTGCCCTGAACTCTAAGCAGGAAGGAAGAGGGAGGAGGATGCTCTAGGTCTGTCTCTGTAAGAGAATGAGGGGCCAGCTCTTGGCCCTCAGCCCCCTTTGCCCTCTGCTGGGCCAGCACATCTGAACCTCCTGTTGCTCTGCATTAGTGCTGTCATGTGAAGAAATCCCAGAACCTGGGGTCAAGTGGTAACCATTTATGCCGTTATCAGATATTTACTTAGGGAGAATTTCATTATACTGAATCTACAGGCTTTGAATAAATTGGTGTGCCGAAAATTTATTCTTTTTAAAAGAGGGACTTTCACACTGGGGAAAACTTTTAAAAAGAACATTTATACAAAAAGCAATTACCGTGCCAGTAATTTGTATGTATTCTCCCAGCTTACATTGCCTGGCGACGTTTGTCGTTGAATACGAGCCGTTCGCCCCCAGCAGCTGTCGAACTGGATCCAGTGGGGAGAGTGATTATAGGGCTGCCACGGGAAAGGAAGGATGATGTCACAGGGCTGAGGCCATGCCCAGAGAGGCCAGAGGATCGGGGCACAGGGAGCCAGGCTGGGGCCCCACATGGGTTTCTGAGGGATTTGGGGTAGGGTGGAGAAAGGGGAGCTTGGATGATCTGTGAAAACTAAGTGGATTTGGGGTGAAAATCTGGTGCCTCTTGGAAATTTTGTCCCCGCAAAAGCCTCTCTTTAACAAGGTTATTCCATTAACAGGTGCTCAGTGAAATAGCTCCTTTCAGCGCCTCTCAATGGAGAGCAGTGCCACTTAAAGGGCATTTATGGCTGCCTGACAGGTTTCATACAGGTGTATTATTGAGCAGCGAGGGAGAGAGCTAGCCGGGAACCCCTGCTGCAGAACACATTCCATCGTTGGAGGCGGGCCCAGCCCAGTAGCCCGGGCCCGATGGGGTGGAACCCAAGGAATTGCTGCCTCACGTGGGGACTTTTTCCTCCTCCCGAGGAGAAGATAATGGGCACTCTTGATTTCCCTTCTCCCCCCTCCCCATTAGTGCTGGCTCTCGGGATCTGATACATTATGTAAATGATCTCTGTTGCTAAGTGCCGCAGAAACTGGCAGAGAAGAAGCCGTTGCTAGGTCTTGAGACTTTTGGGGTGAAGCGGTGTAAGGGCTGGGAGCCCCAGAATAGGATTCAGCTTAAATGGACACCTACTGTTTGAAAACCTCCCCCACAGAAGACCAAAGCCTCTCCCGTGGCAGGAGACGTGTCTTCCTGCTCAGTCCAGGAGGCTCCCCCCTTGGACCAGGGGCTTCCTAGGTCAGACTGGGGTCTCTCAGAAGCCAAGGGTGGTGTCTCCCCCTCAGATGGGGGGTTCTTTGAGGATAGGACCTTGCCTCCCCCTCAGAATGGGACCTTCCTTAAGGCAGGAGCTGTGTTCTCCATCTGAAGGGCCGGTATCTTCTCCTTCCTCTTCTGTCCTCTCTATCCTCTTCCTCCTCCAGCCTGGTCCCTAGGTCTGGTTGCATTCTCCTTCCCTTCCATTCATTCTGTTTCTTCATGTTTTACTGTTAACTGTTGAGCTGGGTTGAGCGAGATGGGAAACCAGAGTCTCTCATCTTTAAGGAGTTACTTTCACCTTTGAAAGTTTGGGGACTTAAAGCTTCCATTTGCCCCCAGGCAAAAAACTGTTCTGTTGTGGAGGTTCACTTTTCTTCATGCTAATTTTGTGATGTTTGTAAAGGAGGAGAGGCAGTGTAGTTCAGTGGATAGGGGGCTAGCCTCAGAGACAGGAAGACTTGGGTTGAGTCTCCCTTCTTCGTGACCCTGCCTAGGCAACCTGTGGTTAACCTGGCATCTCTCTAAAACAGAGGTTCTTACAGGAGAGTCTATGATTCTGGGTTTTGGTTTCATTGGGGGGGGGTTGTTTTAAAATTAATTGATAACTATTTTGATATAATCAGTTTCCATTTTTAAAAGTATTTTATTTTCTCTATGTGTAAAGACAAATCTTAACATTCATTTATAAATTCTGAGTTCCAAATTTTCTCCCTCCCTCACTTACCTCCCCCATCCCTAAGATGATAAGTAATTCCATATAGGCTATAGATGTGCAAATATGTAAAACATATTTCCATATTGGTCATGTTGTAAAAGAAGAAACAGACCAAAATGAAAAGAAACCAATTGGTTTCCATTTTAATTGTATATGCTTTATGCACTTTAAAAAACCTTCCAAGAAGGGGTACATAGATTTATTAGACTGCCCAAAGGGGTTGGTGACTCAAAAAGTGTTAAGAAGCCAGGGTCTGAAACTCTCCCAAGAAGGCAGCCCCATTGGTTATGGGAGTCTCTCCTCAGCTGGGAGTTCCCTATGTCCAGGAAATCTCAGGCTCAGTCTCAATCCCTAGTAAAGAAAAAACATATACACACATATTTACATGTGTATGTTAAACCTGTATCTTACTCTGCCCCCAGAAGAACAGACAGACTAGGGTCTCCTAGAGAAAAAGCTTGCTCTTTCTATCTCCCTGCCTATCCAGACTAGGCCTGGCTCTGCACCTCCCAAATTCTCAAAATATTCACACTGAAAGGGATTTCAGAGATCATCTGATCCACCCCTCTCCCAAGCCTTCCATTTTAGCAAATGACAGAACAGGGACTTAGGACTTCAACAAGGCCTGCATAACTGAACCCAGGGCTCAGCAAGGACATGGTGATAGATGAAAGTTCCAATGAATGTTCATTTCCCTCCACAGCTTTTAGAATCATCAGGTTTAAGACACCTGCCTTTTCTTTCCTTTAAAAACTGATTTCTCCCCAAACCTAAATGTCTTCTCCTTGGCACTTGGAAACCAGGGGCATGAAGTCTTGAAGAAAATGCACCCTGGCACATTGGGAATTCTGAGGGGATTGGGGAAAAGGCAGCCAAGCTGTGATTCTTATCTGATACCCACTGTTCTTCAATTCAGCCTGGGAGCCTGCCTGGCTTTCATGTGTCTGTGTGGCCCCACTGGTATCTTGACATGGGACCACCTTAAGCTCATAGCACCTTCCTAGATTATATTTAAGGAGATCAATGACCACAACCCCATTAAAACAAAAATTCTTTTGTATACTGTTATTCATAAGGAATTTGGGATATTTTGTTAAGATGGGGCTCTTACAAAAAGAGATTCTTAGCCAAAAACTACTCTTTAAAGCATCAAGAGGACCCATCAATTTGCATGTAATGTTAATTACCAATGATTCTTATCTGTTCAATATTGCATATCAGCAAGACCTTTTTCAAGAGGGAGGGTCAGCTTGTAGGTGGTCCTTATTGTCTATGTACTTGAAATAGTAAAGTTTGAGTTCTTTTTTATAAAAGTCTAGGATCCAGACTTATCACCCTTAAGCAGTCCCAATGAATGAAGTTTTCAAAGATATGTTGCCCCAACCCCATCCTAAGTATGGACTTTCCTGAAGGCAGGAGATAAACTACATGATTTCTGAACTCTTCTGCACTCAATCATTTAACAACTAGATCTGTCAACAGATCACACATTTAATAAGTGCGTACTATATGTTTAAAGGGGCAGCCAGGTGACACGATGGATAGAGCACTTGGCTGGGAATCAAGAAGACTCCTCTTCTGAATGCAAATCCAGTCTCAGACACTTAATGGCTGTGTGTAACCCTGGGCAAGTCATTTGACCCTGTTTGCCTCCATTTCCTCATCTGTAAAATGAACTGGAAAAGGAAATAGCAAACCACTCCAGTGTCTTCACCAAGAAAACCCCAGTGAAGAGTCATGACTGAACAACAACAAATATGGCAAAAGCAGAACTAGCCCTTTGGAAATTTTAATTAACAATGAAATAAAACAACACATAAAAGGGAACTGGAGAGGGGGTAGGAATGGGGAGTTGAAGGGTATTTGAGGAGGAGGAAAGGGTGTCCAGAGAGAGTCCAGGCAGGAGTGAGGTGAAGCATGACTGGGATCCTTCCTATAACAGTGGTCCCAAAGAGAGTCAATAGTGAGGAGCGGAGGGCTCCAGGTTGGAAGTTTCTCAGGGTGGCAATGCAGCAGGAAGTATTTGTTAATCTACTTAGGAAAAGACCCAGTCTCTGCCCTTAGGACGCTTTTGGTCTACTTAGGGAGATAAATCATAGAACTATGAAAGTATAGAAATAGAAATTGTATATAGTTTAATTACATTGATTATTACCCAGGAATACCAATCAAATGAGTTCATAGTGTGTGGGGTGGAGGGAAATGGACAACATAGTCATGGAATGCTTCTTAGAGTGCTTGAGCTAGACTTCTGAGAGAAGAGAATAGCAGAAGAAACAACCAGATACAGCAGAGGGAGCCCCAGCCTGGGGGTCAGGACACCCAGATTTAGGGATGGGCAGTGCCACAAACTTTCTGGACATGACTGACTATAGAGAAATCATCTTACTTTGGGGAGTATCGGCTTCCCCCTCTACAACGGGGGTGGGGGAGAAGGGAGACTAGCTCCTACATTCTAAGACACTATGATTTTATGACATGGGGTAGGAGGAAAAGGGAAGCCATTCCAAATGGGAATAGAATGAGCAAATACTCAGGGACAGGAATGAGTGTGATATGTTCAGGGAATGGCAAGGAAAGGAGTCTAGAGGCAGCCAGGTGGCACAGTGTATAAAGCACCAGCCATGGATTCAAAAGGACCTGAGTTCAAATCCAGCCTCAGACACTTGACACTAGCTGTGTGACCCTGGGCAAGTCACTTAATCCTCCTTGCAAGAAAGAAAGAAAGAAAGAAAGGAAGGAAGGAAGGAAGGAAGGAAGGAAGGAAGGAAGGAAGGAAGGAAGGAAGGAAGGAAGGAAGGAAGGAAGAAAGAAAGAAAGAAAGAAAGAAAGAAAGAAAGAAAGAAAGAGAGAGAGAGAGAGAGAGAAAAGAGAAAGGAGTCTAGCTAGAATACAAGATTCAAGACAAATATGTGAATCAATAAAGCAGATGGACAGTTGATGGAATGGAAAAGTTTGGACTTGGTTCAGTCGGCAAGAGGGAGCCCTTGTCAGTTCTTCAGTAGAAGAGTGGCAATTGTGGAAGACATTTTAAGGAGATCATTTTGACTGCCTTTAAAGGATAGACTGAGCCCCTGGGATTTAGAAGGGCATGGATTTGGGTCACTACTACAAAAATCTTGAGTGGATTCCTTATTTCCTACCAGTTTAAAGGTCAGATTTCTTTGCCTGACACTCAAGGACATTCTGGTGTTACCCAGCTTTTCCAGTCTTGTGTTACATTACTTCCCTTTTCCTCACTCTAGACTTCAGCCAAACTCCACTACCCTTCACTTCCACTCTCCATATCACCTTGGAATATGCTTGGTACTCTCTTACTTCTATGGTGTGTGTTTTTTTTCCATTATATCACCCAAACCAGTAGTGCACCCCCTCCCTCTTCATCTGTCAAATTACTACTCATCCTTTAAGCCCCATCTCAGATATTTACTCCTACCCAGTGCCCCCTCAGATCTTTTTTGGAGGCAATGATTGTTCCCCTCCCCCTGACTCACATAGCACCTCGTTTTACAAGATATCATACATTATTGTGTTATTGTTATCTGTGTATGTCCTGACAGTCTTTGAACTTCATTAAGGCAGCACTTCTGCCCTATCTATAAACCTTGTATTTTTCCACAGCATGGAGTCGTTCATTACTGAACAAAAACTCAAGCAACTTGAACCACACACCAGAGTCACCAGCTTCAGAGGGCAGCCCTGCCCCTGCTTGGTGGGCAGGTGCCCTCATTCCTTCTGTTTTCCCCACTGTGAGATGGGAAGAATATTGCGAGCCTCACTCGTGCTGTGGGAACTTGGAAAGCTTGTTGCTGATGAGCAATGCTTGCCAAGGCTAAGATATAGATGTGCCACATACCCGGAGACATTGTGCTACAGTACAGATATGTTTGCATAATCCAGCCCGATTCTGAAAGCAAAAAGTGCATGTTCCCAAAAGGGCTTCCACCAGGAGGGTGAGGACTGCTGACTTGGAAAAGATACCTGGAAAAGATATAAAAGAACAAGGTGCTTCAGGGTAATTCTTCTGTCCCTCGGTATTTAACTCAGAATTAGATAGCAATGGGGGGGGGGGGCAGTGGGTAGATCACTGGGCCTGGAATCAGGAATACCTGAGTTCAAATTCCATCTCAGACACTTAACTCTCTGTGTAACCCTGGGCAAATCACTTCACCTCTGTCTGCTTCAGTTTCTTTAAACTGTGAAATGGGGATGATAATAGCACCAACTTCTCAGGGGTGCTCTGAGGATCAAATGAGATAATATTTATAAAGTGATCATCACAGTGCCTGGCACATGGAAGGTGTTATGTAAATGCTATTTCTTCCTTCCCCCAGATATGACCAAGAGTTTAAGAGACTCCCAAATAAGAGATTAGGAACAGGAAAAGCGGGGAGAAGGACCAGGGAGAAGAAATAACAATATCAATAACAATAAATATAACTCAGAAGTGATATTGTGCTTATTTCCAGTTTATCCTCTTTATAGCTTGTTTGTGCAAAGTTGTTTGAATGTTGGCTCTCTCCCTTAAGCTCCTTGAGGGCAGGGGCTATCTTTTTCCTTTCTTTGTATCCCCAGCATTTAGCTCAGTTCCTGGCACATAGTAGGTGCTTAATAAATGTTTATTGACTATTAAGAATTGTATTTACATTCATTTCCAATGTTGCTTTGCATACATTATCTCATGTGTTCTTCATGGCAACACTGGGAGGTCGAGGCACCATTATTATGTGAGACTCAGAAAGGGTAGATGACTTTCCCAGGGTGACACAGCCATTTAAGTATCTAAAATAGAATTCTGAGTCTTGGCCCGGGCAAGGGTAGGATCATAAAGGAACCTTTCATTGCTGCTGTCTAGAGAAACACAATGTCAAATTGTCCTCTACCCCATCTCTTCAATGCTCCCCACCCCCATTAGGATTCTTTCCTAACTCTTACACTTTAGCTCATACCATGCCTAGAATTCTTTCCTCCTCCAGAATCTCTGACTCCTACCCATGTATCAAGATCTCTCAGAGGTCTTCCTCAAGAAAGCCTTCCCTGGTCCTTTCGTGTATGGTGCTCTCTCCCTCCATAACTACTTCTGTACTGGGCCTCTGCCCCATGCACTGGGTATGTGAGCCCAGTCCCCTCTGCCTGGCTGAGAGCTTCCTGAGAGCAGGGATCAATCACCTTGAGTGCTTCAGTCCCTCCCAGAGAAGGTTGGTCCAGAGCTGGGCACACAGTCGATATTTAGCAGTCACTCACCATCTCCTCCCTCCTCTAAAAACCTTCACTCCATCCTTCCATCCCCATATCTCTCCTGACTTTTGTAGCCAACCTCCCTGAGGAGGCTGGGCTCCAATAGCTGTCTCTGCTTCCTCTCCTCCCACTCTTTAACTCTCTACTGTCTGGCTTCTGACTTCATCATTCCACTGTAGCTACTCTCTCCAAAATGACCAATGACCTCTTAGCTACCAAGGCCTTTTCTCAATCCTCATTCTCCTTGACCTCTGTCAATCACCCTCTTCTCCTTCCTACTCTCTTCTCCCTAAGTTTTAGGGACACTATGTTCTCCTATCTATGAGACTACTCCTATTGGGGCACCACTGCTGAATCTTCATCCAGGTCACCCCTGCTAACGATGAATGTCCTATAAGGCTCTCTAGAGGCCCTCTTCTCTCCTCCCTTTTAACTATCTCCTACTATCACCTGGTGATCTCATCAGCTGTGGATCCAATTCTCATCTCTGTGCTAAGTCTTCTCCAGTCTCCTTATTCAGACCTAACCTTTCCGCAGACCTCCAGTCTTGCATCTCTGACTATCTAGGGAACATCTCAAACAGGATGTCCTGTAGACATCTTAAACTCATCATGTCCAATATGCTTGTTTTGTGGGGGAAGGAGGGTACCTCGTCAAATGACAGGCTCCAAATCACACAGAACGTTAGAAGAACCAGAATTCACACCTGTGTCCTCAGCCTCTCAACCCAAGGTCACCTAGTGAGGAAGGGACAGAGCTGAGACGTCATTTTGCCACTCCCCACCGCTTTCAGCCCCATATGAGGGTCACTTAGACATTTTCTAGGTCAAGTTGGGGATACCGGCAGACACTGCCTCTTTCACCAGAGCGGAGTGCCTAGGACGGAGGGAGAGTGGAACAGATCAAGGCTTGTGGAGGGAGCCTGTGTGACTTTAGTCTTTTTTTCCCTTTTTTTTTTTTTTTTTTGCTTTCAAGGAGATTAAGCTATTTATAGCCCAAACTGCTCCTGGAGAGGAGCCTGAGAAAAACCTTATATCTCTTTGCTTTTCTGGAAGCTGCCAAATGAGGCCTGCAGAAAAATTCTAGAGACTCGATTGATTTGGAGTATTTTTTTAGCTGGGAGGTGGTTTTGGACTCGGGGCAGATTTCCATCTTCCCCCTCAAAGTTTCAGATGGTAGCAAATACTCGCCCTGATGGAACGCAGTCTTGGCCCGACTCCTCACTAATCTGATTGGCGCCCTGTTTGTAACTCTGTGTTTAAAAAAAAAAGTCATTTATTTTCTAATTATTCCTTGTCTTGCATAACCATGCATCGCCAAAGTGTCGCTTTTTTAAATATTTATCTCTCCACGCCGCCGGAGCAGCCCGTGGACCGTGCGAGAGGCTGAAATAAAAGTCCCCATCCCCGCTCCAGCCGCATTACTTTGACTCTTCTCGGGATGTTTAGACATCTCCTTGTAAATACATTTATTTTTCATTAGGATGTTTCTGAGCTCTCGGCTCAGAAACTATTATTCTCTTCGTCTGTTCTGGACGGAATGAGGATAAACAAGTGTAATGAACTCGGGCTAAAGTCATGGGTGTCATTTGATCGGAGGATTCGGCTCCTGTGCCCTCTCCTAGAACAAGCCTCTCCTGATCCCTTGTTTGTTAGGCTTCTATTGCCTTGTACAAACGCCCCTGTGGATATGTTGGAGGGGAGCGGCTCGGTATCAGAAGTAGAATGCTGAACTGGAAGTCAGCCAGACGCCACCTCCAGTTCCTCTAATCCTGCCGCGGATACTTAGTAAGCCGTTTGACCCTGGGTGAGTCATTTGACATCTCTGAGGGTCCGTTTTGTCATCTGTAAAATGGGCAGGATAATACTAACACTTGGTTCACAAGGGTGTTGTGAAGCACAAATGAAAGCACGCGTGTAAAGCACTTTGCCAACCTTGAAGCACCGGGCACACGTGAACTGATATTATTTTGTGGCTAGTGTTATTATTGGCTTCCCCCTAGTAGAACACAAGCTTTTTTGAAGTCAGGAACTATCTTTGAGTCATTCAGTCAACGAGCATTTATTAAATGCTGCCTCAGTGCCAGGTTCTGTACTAAGCGCTGGGGGTACAAAGAAAAGCCAGAAAAACATCCTAAATTCCCTGCCCTCAAGGAGCACACACTCTAATGGGAGAGTTAGCATGTAAATAACTAGGTCTGGCATGGAGAGTAGAAAGGATTAAGTATTTAAGTGGGGGCAGCTAGGTGGCGCAGTGGATAAAGCACTGGCCCTGGATTCAGGGGGACCCCAGTTCAAATCCGTCCTCAGAAACTTGACACTTACTAGCTGTGTGACCCTGGGCAAGTTACTTAACCCTGATGGCCTTAAACATCCGGGCCATCTGTAGTAGTCCTGATTTCTATCTTGCCGCTGGATCCAGATGGCCCTGGAGGAGAAGGTAAGGTTGGTGACCACACACAACCCTCCTTCACTTAAATCCAATTCAGTGCAAGTCATGACATCTGTCATGGTCCTCTTTGGGAATAAAGGACAAACAACAGACTCTCACTAGTTTTGTGATTCTGTACGAGTCACTTAACAGCTATTTGCCTATTTCCTTAAGATGGGGATAATGATGGATTAAAAAACCCAACCTGTCAAGTGGGGATAATAACCTATCTCTCAGGGTCCTTGTAAGGATCAAATGAGACAGTATTTTCAAAGCATTTCACACTGTTGCCTGGCATATAGTGGGCACTTAATAAATGTTTATTTCTTTACTTCTACCTACCTGAATGACTTTGGGCAAATCCCCTTACGCATCTTAGTCTTGGTTTCTTCTGTAAGAGAGGGGGTTAGACCAGATAATATTTAAGGCCCCCTTCTTATTCTAATTGATACTTATTCTATTTATAAGAATAAATTCTACTTGTTAAATTATTCATATTTACATATTGATTGATATTAATATATTGCTTGTTTAATAATTCTCTTTATAATCCTGGTTGGTTGTCTCTACTAAGCCCCTAGCTCCTCTGCCATTTGTCCATGGCTATTCTAAATTGTATCCTGGGGATAGAGGAGAGACAGGAAATAAGTAGGTCCTGCCCCCGGGGGCCTTCCCCAGGCTAATTAGGACGATCGCTGCGTTAGAAGCTTAGCGGTGAGATGGGACAGACTGTCTGAGCACCGAGGACGGAGGGATCATCACTGCAGCATCTCGGAAGGCTTCCTAGAGGAAGCGCGCCTGGAGAAGCAGCTCGGATATATGTGAGGCATTAGCTTTGCGATCAGAGGACCTGGGTTCCAGCTCTAACAATTACTACTGGTGATCTCAGGCAAGTCATCTCATCCTCCTCAGGGTTGGGCTAGTTGGCTACACTTCCCTTCATCCACTCCACAAACGTGTATTAAGTGTCTACTCTGTATAGGAGGCACCAGGCCCAGCAGGAGGGGGTGATTGACGGGCCTTCGGGGGCTTAGGCCTGGAGGGGGGGGCACTGAGATCCCCAGGATCAGAATTTGGGAGGCAATGGCATCCTCCAGATGGAAAGAAAAATGACCTTTTCTTTCCCCCTCCTCCTGGGAGGTAAGACAGGTTGACACGATGTGGGTTACAAACAGCCCTGGATTCAAGTTGGGCTAAGAATTATGAACAGGGACGCAGAAAGGAAGAATAGAGAGAAGCTGAGATTCTCAGGGCAGCAGAATGACGAGGCTTCCTCCCTCCAGCCCTTCAGTTATCACTGTTATTTGTGGCATCCCCACCCCACTCCCGTTTCCCCCTCTTCCTCTCTTGTAAGAGGCTCCTTTCCCATCAAAAAAAACATTTTTTTAGCTCATTGAGTCTGAAAGAGAGAGGAAAAGAGAGAGAGGGAGAGAGAAACAGGGAGGAGGGGGAAGGCCGGGGGAGATGAGAGGAGGGAGTCTATGTTTTATGCTGAATTTTAAAATAACTTATTTTTTTCCAATCTCTAAACTGCTAATCTCCCCAAGCTGAGGAATTCTGGGACAAAGACGAGTTCTCAGAGTGGAACTCTGTAAAATTAGCTTCTGCAGTATTAGTGTTTGCACAGTTAGAGATTGAAAAATTGCATTTGCTCGGCCTGATTGGGGGGAGGAGGGAACATTCTCCCCAGGAAGAGATGCTATAATTCTCCTGCATAGAGGGGCTGCCCAGCCTGGCAGGTGAGCTGTGGACCTGGACCAGAGGAATGGGAGAGACAAGGAGATAAAAATGTTTTATGAAAGCTTTTCCAAAGTGGATGGCATTGGGTACTTAGCCTAGAAGCGGGAATCCTCCTCACTGGTTCCCAGATTGCAGAGGCCAGCCCGTCTGGGGTTTCTGTTGGGTAATTTTTAGGAGGGGGGGGGTTGTCAGAAACAAGGAAGGGAGGGAGGGTAGAGTCACAACCACCAATTTTCCCACTGGGGCAAGCTATACAAAATCCTCCCTGGGCAAGCATCATAAAATAGCCCTTAAATCAACTTTTAGATATGAACTCAGTTTGGGAAAAGGATGTAGAAATTCTGAATTACAAGGGCTTGTGGGAGTGGGAAAGGACATTAGTATGACAGTGCCCCATAAGCCGAGACCCCAGGATACTAGGCAGGGCACAGGCTGGGGAGACTGTATTGGGGGTCACTATAGAACCAGGTTAACTGGTCCAGGCAGGAACTCATCCTGGAGAGGTGGCTTCCTATTTTAATTAATTATTCTTTCTAGGAAGGTACTTAGTTCAGGTGTTTCTATAACACTAAAGGAATACAATATTTTTAAACTCCCTCTAAATTTCAGCACCATGTGGCAAAGCTCTGATCTATTCACCCTAGTTATACCTCTGGAGAGGGGTAGGCTCTCCTTTTGCAACCTGGTGAGAGCCATCTTCTTTTTTCTGATCTGTTATGGCTCACTTCTGCCTCCTGCCCTCAGCTCCCTTATTATATCTCTACCATGCCATATTCTTTAGTCTAAGATCATATTATTTCAGATCTGGATAGACCTTTAGACATGATCCAATAAGCCTCATTTGACAGATAGGGAAACTGAGGCTCAGAGAAACTTACTCACCTAAACTCCCACCAAATAGTAGTAAAGAAGTCAGCAGTTGTGCCTCCTTATGGATGATCCTCAAGAACAAGGCCCTGTATTATCCCTCCCATGAAGGGCTCCCACAGCCTCTATTCTTTCCCCATCACAACCCTCCAAGGACTCAGAAGTATACAACAGTTACTCAATAAGTGCATGCTAACCACCAAACTGTTCCCCTTTCCCCATCTCAATAAGAGCCTGATATCTCCAGGCTTAGGTTTTCCTAATGCTCAGCCTCCCACTCACGTCTCACTGCAGAGAGAAAGGCAAATACTGGCTCTGATTGGCTGGTCTGGGGTGAAGGAACCCCTACATGTCTGTGCCAGAGTCCTGGAGTGTCAACAAAAGAGAAACCAGCTCCTGGCCTGATGGCCCATCAGGCCCCTTGTCTGCCTGATTGCCTCCTGATTGGCTCCAGCTGAATTCAGCAAAAACTATTATTTGCTCATGATGAGCCAATCACATTGTCCTTTTGGTCATGTAGTGCCAGGCTCTTCCAGGGACACTTGAACAAGGCGGTGGTGTTGGGAATGGTGGGAGCAGGAGAGGGCCAGCAGCATGGATGGACTAGGTAGCAGCCAGAGGACCCAGAGGTTTTGCTGGCTTTCACAGGAAAGTCACTGTATGACTCTAGAAGCTTCCACAGCTATATACAAAATGATTTGAAAAGACACAAATCTAGGTAGGGAGGATTGAAAGCTAGAAACATACTCATTTTCCACAGCAGGGAACTGAGGTCCAGAGAGGTGAATTAACCAACATTACACAACTAGGAACAGCTAGGAAATTTTAAAGAGTTTTCTTGGAACCTTTTGCTTTTTTCCATTTCAATAATTTCTGTCTATATTATTTCCACCCCTCCCTCCACTAACAAAGAAAAGCAATTAAGCAAAAACAATCTCAGTGGCCTCATCTGAAGATGTATGCAGTATTCTGCACCTGTAGTACCCCACCTCCCTACTGAAAGGAGATCTGTTCTCCAGAACCAAAGTTAGCGATTACAGTTACTCAGGGCTGTTTCCTTTTCATCTCTGTTATTGTCATCATTGTGTATTTGTTCTTCTGGACTCCCTCACTTCACTCTGCATAGGCTCCTATGAGTCTTCCCATATTTCTCTGAATTCCTCACGTTCATAGCTTCTTGTGACAAGTCAGAGGAAGGCTTTGAACATAGGTCTTCTGATTTCAAATCCATTGTTCTTCCCACTATACAATGCTGCCTTTCTGTGCATGAGGAGCATGTCTGGTCTAGGCATAGGTGGCCTCTTCATTTTAGAGAGTTTACATAACTTACCTGTGATTTCACAGCTAGTAAATTTTAGAGCTAGGATTAGAACCCAGGTCAAGTCAACAAGTGTTTATCAAACACTTACTTGATACAGGCACTGGGGTAAGGGCTCTGACTCCAGGTTCATTCCCTAGATGAAGGGGACCCAGAAATTGGGCTTAAGGAAGGAAAATGGGGAGTGCTCCTACCCCCTAGGACTGAGGCTCTGAATAGCATCAGGATTGGGAAAGATTCCAAGGAAGCAAGAAATAACAGAACCATGCATTTTAGATCTACAAAAGACCTTAGAGAAAGGAGTGTGGAAGCCCTGAACCCCTGCAGCCAAAGGATGGTGTTGGGTGGGAAGAGTCCTGGACCTGAATGTGAGTCCTGGTTTTGCCCCAGCTAGCTGTGTGACTTTGGAATGTTCACTTTCCCC
Organism: Dromiciops gliroides; assembly: GCF_019393635.1. Classification (NCBI taxonomy): domain Eukaryota; kingdom Metazoa; phylum Chordata; class Mammalia; order Microbiotheria; family Microbiotheriidae; genus Dromiciops; species Dromiciops gliroides. The sequence continues at coordinate 676,205,412 of NC_057861.1, read as the reverse complement.
TCCCTGGGCCTCAGTTTCTCTCCTCTGTAAAATGAGGATTTTGGACTAGAAGATCTTGAAGGTCCCTCACACCTCTAAACCCCCTAGTTCTGTTATGCTGTGTTTCCTTGGAATCTTTCCCAAGCCTGATGCCATCCAGAGCTCTTCAGAGCTAGGTGCATTCCCCGTGGTAGGGAAGGTGCTAAATCTCCTCCCAGATTCGGACACAGGGCTGTTGGGAGCAGGCCCATTTGGCATCTGTGTCAGAAGCTGCTCGTATGAATGTCAATCACTCAGTGCCACCATTGGCCTTTATGCCACAACTGGGGGCAGAAGTAAAACCCTTACACCCTGCATCCTGAGGTTAGTTGTGGGGAAGGCAAATTCCTGCTTTTATTATTGAAGTCTAAAATATTGGGGAAGGGAGTTGATACCAAGCCCACTTGTATAAAACAGAAAAGCACATTCATGCCATCCGGGGATCTTCCCAGCCCACTGGGCTCCATTTCAAAATCCACCATTATCATTCCCAGCAATAACAATGTCCCCAAATCCTTTGATTATGTTCTCAGCCCTGTACCACATTATTATATCTTCTTATTCTATTAGCAGGCAATAATAAAAATAACGATGCTAATTTTCGTTGTTTGCTAGCAGAAGCAGGGAAGAGCCCCCCTTTCCTGCCTCCCCCAGCATCTTTCTTTCCCTGCTCAGCAACCAGGCCTCCCAGTCTGATACAGGCAAAAGACAAGATCAGAGACAGAGAGGAGAGGTGTGTTTGGTGTGTGTTCATAATCCAGCACTTAGAGATCCCTGTGCCTGCCAGTGGCTCCCTACTGATGTTGTCAGTCACTAATATTTATTACAGACTATAATAGTTAATCATTACCATGAGGATTAGGTTTTTATGCAGTTGTAGGGGGGAAGGGAGAAATATATGTGTGTGTGTATATTGTAGAGCAATATGGGTTAAGTGACTTGCCCAAGGTCACACAGCTAGTAAGTGTCAGGTGTCTAAGGCTAAATTTGAACTCATGTCCTCTTGACTCCAAGGCTGGTGCTCTATCCAGTGTACCACCTAGCTGCTCCCAGGAGAAATTTTTTAAAGAAGACTTTTTCCTATTCTCTAATAGCCTCTTATTTGAGTGGGAGACTCATCTTGTTCCCTCTCCCTACCCTAATTCCAAACCAAGAAATTCTAAAAATATCTTACAGTATGTCTTTCTCATGGTACAGACTGAGGCCCTTCCATGACAAATATTCAAGGGTTGCTATGGGCTGAAAACTTGGTTATATTTTGGCCAGCCTGGTGATAGCCAGCCTCTCCAAACTTAGCTGGGTTAGTTTTTGATGCCCAAGATCAAGCTAGCAGGTTTTAAAACCAAGATTATAACCCAGGTCAAGTCAACAAGCATTTATTAAGCACCTACTATGTACCAAGCACTGGGTTAAGTGCCACAGCTTCCGATTCATTTCCTGGAGGAAGGAGACCTGAAAGTTTGGCAACAAAGGATTACAAGATGGGGGCAGCTAGGTGGCACAGTGGATAAAACACTGGCCCTGGATTCAGGAGGACCTGAAAATCTGGTCTCGGACACTTGACACTTACTAGCTGTGTGACCTTGGGCAAGTCACTTAACCCTCATTGCCCCACAAAAAAAAAGGATTACAAAATTAGCAAGCCAACCATGCTTTTGCAGAGATCAGAGGAGTAGAAAAAAAGGAGGGTGGTAGCCCTGAGCCTCTGCAGCCTGAAGATGATGTTAGGATATTGCCCAGATAATCAAGTGACAAAGCTGGGATGAGAAGCTGGGTGTGCAAGAGGACTTCGCTTATACCATGATCTCTTCCATAGGGCACAAGGGAGATATATCTCAGCTGGAAGACTTTTGGTACTTCTCCAGTTACATCGCATACTTTGCCCCTGATCAAGGAGTTATCCCAGAATGATATTTCTTGTTGAAAGATTCTTTATCCAATCTCCAGATTCTGTTCTTTCTCTTTCCCCTGGGGTTTCTCATATGGGCTCCATCTCAAACATTTTCTCAGCATTTTCTAACATTTTCAAAAATTTCATGATCAAATAATCATGATGTTCATATGCTCATTTTATCCTTACAACTACCCTGAGAGATAGGTGCTATTATTATTCCCATTTCACAGATGTGGAAACTGACAGACATGGGCACAAATTAAGTGAGACAGCTAAGTGTCTGAGGCCAGATCTGAACTCATCTTTCTTAGTGTCATTCCTGCCCTCACCTGAGAGGCAGCATGTTTTAGCAGGAAGGAAAAAAAGATCAGATTTATAATGGTCTTTAGGAACTGTGTGACATTGGGTAAGTCACTGACCCTCTCTGAGATTCCATTTCTACCTCTCTCAAATGAGGGATTTGGACCAAAAGATCTCAAAAGTCTATTCCATTTTTAAATGCCTACAATACTCAGGCTTTTTCAAACGTCCTTGTGGCTCCAGAGCATGGGTCTCAGCACAGGGTCTGTGTGAGCCCCCTGTAAAGGAGCAGATGGTGGACAGGGATTCAGAAGAGATACTGGTGACATTCCATTGTAAGGTCAGACTGCCCATGCCACCTCATTCTGTTCTGACAAGTGGGGTCACATTTTTTCTGAATACACAGTGACACCTAATTGGAAAAGGTTATCAAACCCAAGAGCTTTATCAGAGCCAAGCTCTGTGGGCAGGCGCCAGGCTGCCCAAGTCCGGCTGTTCCAGCTACTGATAGAAGCAGGCAAACATTGAGTCGTCACCCCTGCTGGCTCTCCCTCCCTCTTGGCTGCCTCATTGTTTATATGAAGATGATCTCAAACAAAAACTTTATCAAACCACCCAGGGCTATTCAGTGGGAGAAGAGCAGGAGGAAGGGATGGGGAGGAGGAGATAGGGAAGAAGAGATAGACAGACAGACACACATAGGGTCATGGGAGAAGAAAGAAAAGAAGGAAGGGGGAGACAGACTCTTTCACATATTGAAGCCTTTCCAGGGATGTTACTGGTTCCAAGTTTCCTTCTGAATGCATGCTTTACGTAATAGGCATTTTTTTTGCTCCCTCATTTTGTGTAAACTGAATCCTATTTTAATCGGTCTATTTAAAAGAAATCTTTAGTGACTCATTAAATCAGCCAGCCCACAAGAATAGTAGAATCTAAGAACTGGAAGGGGACTTAGTGGCAACTAATCCAACCCTCTACTTAAAATCATCTAGTGACAGAGAACTCACTACCAGATCTGATTATTAGAAGGTTCCTCTTCATGTTGAGCTGATATCTCCTTCCCTCTAAAGTTTACACATTGATCCCTAGCTCCTACCTAAGAACCTCACAGAAAAAGCTGCTCCCTTTTTCCTTTAGATATTCAAAGACAGTGATTGTACATGGCCATCACCTCCAAGTCTTTTTTTCAAGTTAAGCTTTGCTAATTTGGGTTAAACTATTCTCATATGTCATGGTGGAATCTAGCTCTCTCACAATCCTGGTCTTTCTAAAGTGTGGTAACTTGCAGCACAACTGACTCTTCCTTCATCCTATTCACTAAATATTTTTCAATACTCTATATTGGTACAATAGGTTTTTGGCTGCCATCTTGAATGTATTTACTATCTGCATTCTCACATGGAATCACAAAGAGTTAGACATGACTGAAATGACCAAACAATAATAACAACAACATCTTACCTGTAAAATTAAGGGATCAGATGAAACTATCTCCAAAATGAGCTCCCTTAGGTGAGAGATACAAAGATGAATAAGATGAAGGCCATAGAGTAATGACTATGTCAGGTAGTGCCCATCAGGTATTACAGGTGATTGCTGTAGTCTCATAGAAGATCACAGAATTCGACCTGAAAGGTATCTTAAAGGTGATCTAATCCAACCCTCTTCATTTAACAGTTGAGGAAACTGAGGCTCAAAGAGGTTGTGATTTGGCTAAAGTCACATGAGTACTGTAAGTGGTGGAGGTAGGATTTGAACTTGTGCCCTATGACTCTCCCTGACCCTGCTGCCCCCATGGTGTACAATATATGATGACAAAGGCTTGGGATCAATAAATGGTAGAGAAAGAGCTGGAAGGCACCATGGAAGTCATCCCAATCTAGCCCCTTCTTTTGGCATCCATGGGTGTAGAAGAATCTGTGCTGGGCAGAGAAGAGTGGAGAGGGCATCCCAGGGGAAGAAAATCAGTGAGAAAAAGTGCAGAAGCTGGAAGGATGGGAAATGTGCTTCTTGAACAGAAAATAGATCAGTCCAGTCATTGGTGTAGACATTTCATGCAGGTGAATAATGAGAAATAAGGCTGAAGTACGGTGGCGTGATAACCATAGAAGTTTTAAATCTGGACTTCCATCCAGAAGTGAGACTCCTGTTGTTAAGCAAATAACTTTTTGTAAAATGAATAGCCCCTCTTGAGGTATATAACTGTAGAGTGAGTTTAATTAATTAATTAATCAATCAAGAAGCACTTACACACCTACTGTGTGCCAGGCACCATGCTAGGTGCTGGAGAGAAAAGGACCACAAGGAAATAGTCCAACATGGTCATTAATAAGTATATACAGGGGCAGCTAGATGGCGCAGTGGATAGAGCACTGGCCCTGGAGTCAGGAGTACCTGAGTTCAAATCCGGCCTCAGACACTTAATACTTACTAGCTGTGTGACCCTGGGCAAGTCACTTAACCCCAATTGCCTCACTTAAAAAAAAAAAAAGAATTAAATAAGTATATACAGGGGCAGCTAGGTGGTGCAGTGGATAGAGCACTGGCCCTGGATTCAGGAGGACCTGAGTTCAAATCTGGCCTCAGACACTTAATACTTACTAGCTGTGTGACCCTGGGCAAGTCACTTAACCCCCAATTGCTTCACTAAAAATAAATTATCTTTTAAAAAAATAAAATAAGTATATACAAAATCCATAGAAGATAAATGCAAGATCATTTTGGGAAGGAGGCACCAGTACCTAGGAGATCATGAAAGAGGAAGGAAACAAACATTTATTAAGCATCTACTATGTGCTGAGCACCATGCCAGGCATTTAAAAAATATTATCTTATTTGATCCTCACAATGACCCTGTGAGGCAGGTACTATTGCTATTCCCCCATTTTACAGTGGAAGACATTGAGGCACTCAGAGGTTAAGTGATTTGCCCAAGTCAGGAAAGCCTTCATTTCCCTAGCCAAAATCCAAAGCCTCTCCCTACAACCAGGTCTCAGAATTCAGCAGCTCATCAGAATTTATCAGCCACTGGTTTTTATTTTCCTCCTTTCTTTTCCAAAATGCTGGCCAAGTGTCCAGAGACTGAGAGAGGTAGAGCTGCCCTGGGGAGGTCATGCCATCATGTGCCTCAGCTCCACCCCCACATCCAGCTCTGAGAGCCAAGGTCCCAGCTGCCTCTGCTCTGTAGCTTCCCAGGCAAGGATGGAAGGAGATGGCTCACTCCTCTTGTAACTCAGGTGGTTTGCCCCTAGGTCATAAGTGCCTCATTCACATTCCTGTTCCCTGACTCCCCAGGCCTTCCTGAAAACAGCTGATATCGAATTCTCACCCAGCTGCAGGGCCATACTAACTTTGGGGGTTTGGTTTGTTGGGGTTTTTTTTAAAAGAAAACGAAGCCCAACCCAGGCCTCCCATTCCAACCAGCATCTCTCGAACCACATGGGCCTCTTCACCCTCTGGAGGTGAAGCAGCATCAGATTCTCTGGGGTAGAAAGAAGAGGAATCAAAGAGAGGGGAAATGACAGAGGATGAAGGGCTTTTACCCAGATCTGCAGGAGACAGAAAGAAGATCATAGATAAAAGCTAGAAGAGACTTTAGAGGTCATTCAGTCCATCTACTTCATTTTATATGTAATAAGGCCAATGGCTAAGTGACGGGCCTATGGCCATGCAGGGAGGAAGGCAAGAGCCCAGATCCTCTGACAGAAAGCCCAATGCCCTTTTCCACTCTACTATGGGAGGGACCTTAGAGTTCATCTAGTCTAACTTCCTCATTTTACATAGTAAGAAACCAAAGAGAGGAAAAGACATGCCTACGATCACATAGATATTATTGAACTTAAATGCTAGTACTCTTACACTAAATCTGTATTCACTAGAACACTGGAAAAAAAGTTGATCCCAAGCCCCGTCCTCAGGAAGGACAAAAGAAGAACTGACACGAGCCCTACCTTCCAAGGAGCTCATTGATAGATGATAGCTTTACCAATAAACGCACACATTGCATATATATGGCATTATTATTTAGACACATACATTATATATACATATACTATATGCACATATATAAGGAGATGTCATAGAACATTGTCTTGTGAGTGGGACGTGGCACAAATGCTGTGGGGATGTAGAGAAGGGAAAGACAGAAGGTGGCCTGGGATGGTCCGGGATGCTCCTCAGATAAGGTGGGACTTAAAAGGCAGGTAAAATTTGAATAGGCGGAGATGAGCAAGGAGGGTGTTCCAAGCCCTGAACAAAGACACGGAGGCGGAAATGTGAGGAGTGTGTATTTTTAAAATAATCATCAGCCTTAGTGTTCCAACAGCCTCTTCTACTTTTAAAAAGCCCTTTCTTTAAAAAATAAAACAAGCCTAGAGTCAAGTACAATATTTGGCTAAGGCGGCTGTAAATTAACTCTCTGCGCAGAGCATCATGCTTCCTTTCTGCTCTCCTGAGCCTCTAGTTCCAGCTTCTGCTCCAGGCTTCCTGGTTTGGGGCAGAGACTCCAAATGGGGTGGGGAGCTGGGTACAGGGATGAGGGGGAGGGGGATAGGCAATGGAGGGCCTAGCGAGTCTCTTTAGCATTCCAGAGTCATCCCTTTAAACACACATTGTCTCATGCTTCAATTTCATGAGTGAGCAGTCCCAGAAGAATTAGCAGCTCATCTTGAAATTCAGCTGAGGCTTGGAGAGGATGAGTGGAAGTGTGGGCTTTCTACCTCCGGGGCCTTGAAGGATGAAGATGTTCCCAGAAGGTTTGTGCTGGAATGAGGCAGTCTGGACAGAGCTGAGTGTGAGGGATAGACAAACTCACTCACCAGCTAGTCGGGCCCTTGGGGAGCTCCCCAAGGCGGGTGAGCCTCAGTCTGTATAATGGGACCACAGGCTTTAGAGCTGAAATGGAAGGGGTGTGTGTGTGTGTGTGTGTGTGTGAGAGAGAGAGAGAGAGAGAGAGAGAGAGAGAGAGAGAGAGAGAGAGAGAGAGAGAGAGAAAGAGAGAGAGAGTATGTGTGTGTGTGTTTGGGAGTGGAATTGTCATTGTCTATCTAATATAGATAATATCTAGTTGTCTATATAATTGTATCTGCTGGGCCCCACTTAGGTAGAATACTAAAGCTTGACTCTTCATGGTGTCAGGGAAGTAATGCTGGGTCTTCAAGGGCTAGAGAAGCAAGTCCAACCAAGGTGGAAAGACTTGGAGGCAACCAATTATGACTCCATCATAGACAGCATCGTTGGCTCTACAGATGGAAGGGAAATTAGAGGTCATCTAGCCATTTTGCCTTTGAGGAAATTAAGGCCTAGAGAGATGAAAAGTGACCTGAGGATAAAATGAGTGAGCTAGGACCTGAGTCAGGTCTTCAGACCCCAAATCAAGTGTCCTGAGGCTGAGGACCAGCCTAGTCAAGTACAAAGAGACCCAGCCATGCGGCCCGAGGGCTGGTGAATGGGTGTTTTTTACAAACCCCACGAGGCTTCATCCCCACATGTTCTAGTGAAAACACCAGATTTGGAATTAGAGGGTTTGTGTTTAAATCCCTCTGCTACCATGTGTGGCTTCAGGATGGTCACTTCCCTCTCAGGTCCTCAGTTTCCTCATCTGTAAAACTATGGAGTCAGACAGACAATGAGCTTCTGGCTCTAATTTCATGATCCCACGAACTTATGAAAACCATCTCTCCTAAGGCGTGGAGAGCTAACTGCACTAATGAAATCAGGTAGTTCATTGCTGATTATAAACATATCATTAAACCAGCAGAGGAAGACAGTAATTCGATTTCAAGTCAATTCAGCAATCATTTACTAATCACCTCCCATGTTACAAGGTGCTGAGCAAGTCACTTAACTCTGAGCCCCAATCTCCTCATCTGTGAAATGAAGAGGTTGCCTCTAACATCCTCTATGATCCCTCCCAGTTTTAAGAATCTGTGATCCTCGGGGGCAGCTAGGTGGCACAGTGGTTAAAGCACCGGCCCTGGATTCAGAAGGACCTGAGTTCAAATCTGGCCTTAGACACTTGACACTAGCTGTGTGACCCTGGGCAAGTCACTTAACCCCCGTTGCCCCGCAAAAAGAAAAAAAAAGAATCTGCAGTCCTGCAATCACTCGCTATACAAAGACCCATAAAAAGGTCATGATCCCTCCCCACCAGAAACTTACATTCTACTGGGGAAATGCAACAAACAGTCTAGTGAGTCAATACAAAATAGATAACCAGTCATAGGCAGATAATTTCCGGAGGGAGAAGGGGTTGCTAATTGCTAGGGAGATGAGGAAAAACCTGACATAGGAATCAGGTACCACAGCACCTGAGCTGTACTTTGAAGGAAGCTAGAAATTCCAAGAGGAAATGTCATGACAGATACAGGAACCACGCCTACAAAGCCTTGGACCTGGGGAATGGAATGTGATTGGGGAGCAGCCAGCAGGCCAGCTGGAGTGCAATGGGCAACGGACAGGTTATGATGCTGCTCCAAGATGGGGAGACAAGGAGGAAACTTACAGGGAGAGGCTCCTGATTCCAACATGAAGCTTCAATGATCAGTGCCAATTTTTCACAAGGTTCTGTGGAGAAGTACAGATTAAGAAGCTGAAGGCCAGCTGGTTGATTCACTAGTTAGGTAACTTTTGAGCACTGCAATTTGGGGGAAGGTAATTATGGTTAAGTGACTTGCCCAGGGTCACACAGCTAGTAAGTGTCAAGTGTCTGAGGTCAGATTTGAACTCAGGTCCTCCTGACTCCAGGGCCAGTGCTCTATCCACAGCACCACCTAGCTGTCCCCATATGATTTTTTTTTTGAGTGCTGCAATTTCTTATGCCTTTCATTTGTAATACAGGTGTTACTCCCCCATCCCCATACGCTACACTTCAGCCAAATGGCCAATTTTACCTGTGCTACATGTCTTGAATGTGCCCTCGTCTCTCCTCTGACACAGCCACCCCCAATGCAGGCCCTGATCACTTCACACCTGGATTATTGCACCAGCCTGCTGGTGGGTCTCCATCTGAAGTCTCTCCCTGATCCAATGCCTTTTCAACACCTTTCACTCCCTGACCTTTGCTCATACTTTCCCCTCTGATCTGGCCTTCCTCTGTCCTGTCCAGTGCAAATGCCACCTCCTCCAGGAAGTCTGCCTTCCACCTTCTTGTTAGTAGCAACCTTTCTCCCTTTAGACCTCACAGATCACTTGGTTTGGCAGAAAAGTGTCCTCTGTAAACCTTCCATTTATCCCTGCATGCAGCATAGGACTCTGCATTCAGCAAGTGCTTAATAAGTGTTTATTCAAGATTGAGTCTATATATTCTAAACTTGATTCTTCCCAAGCTTACTGGGGCTCCAGTTTGTGGAAGGACAAAAGGAGGACTGGGACATCAACAGATTTCCAAACTAGATGGAGCCAGTAGTAAGTAGCAGGAAGTTTAGAGAGTGCGATTGATGCTTTTAGCTCAGAGATTTAAGTCACAAGATAGTAGAATCATAGACTGTAGAATTAGAAGGGATTTTAGAGGACATCTATTCCAGATGTTTCATAATTAACAGATAAGGAAACTAGAGTCCAGGATAGCTTCAGTGACTTGTCTAAGGGAATGCAGGCATTCAGCAGCAGTGCCAGGATTTGAACCCAGGTCTTCTGACTCCAGATAAAGTATCAGCTGCCCTCTGAACCCATGCTAGGCCTCCATCAAGCAAGAGAATCTATTGACTACTTAGATACCTGAGGAAATTAAGCAGGGTTCCATTAGGCTGACATCCCTGAAGCATTCTGTTTTTCATCTAGTGGGGATCACAGCAGTTAATCCAAATCATTTCTCTTCTGCTCATAATGCAGTGAGATATGCTTCGAGCGATTTACTTTGGGCTTTCTATCGTGACAGTAAGTTCTCATTTCCTGAGAACATCCTCGAGTCAATTGAATTCAATTTGGCAAACTGTCTATTAAGAGCCTAATGTGTTCTGGGTACTGGGGAGAGAAAGATGAAAAAAGACAAGACACAGACCGTGCTCTCAGGGAGCTGACAGTCGAATAAGGAATTGAAGTATACACAGAGAAGTATAATTTGAGAGAACATGGAGCGAGGGGGACAAAGGAAAAAATGCAGACAAATTGGTCTGGGAAAATTGGAAGAGGGAGAGATCACTTTCAGATGAGTAGAGCCAAGGAAGGCTTCACAGGGAAGGGGCACCTGAGTTGAGCCTTGAAGATTAGGGGAAAACAGAAAAGAAATACTTCAACAGGAAGGAAATAAGCATTTATCAATTGCCTACCGTGTATCAGGTACTGTGTGCTAAGTTATTTACAAATGTTATCTTTATTTGATCCTCACAACAACTCTGAGAGATGGGCATACCATCATCACCATCAATCATTCCCTTTTTACAGTTGAGGCAACTCAGGTTCAGTTTCTTGCCCAGTGTTACACAGCTCAGGTTTCCTGACTCCAGACTAAGGGCTCTATCCACTGCACCTCCTGGTTGCCCCTAACAGGTATCAGTTAGGGAAGGAGTACATGCCCACCATTACTGATGGCACATGAAGTAATGGAGGGGAAGGTGGGAATGATGAAATCACTGATAGTATAGGGAAAGAGCTGGAGCTAAAGTGGAAGGATCTGTATTCAAACCCTAACTCTGATACTACCCGTGTGACCTTAACGCTCTGTGTCTTGCTTTCTTTATCTATAAAATAATAGAGTTGGGATAACTAACCTCTGAGTTCTATTCCTTCTCTAAATCTGTGGTCCTAGGAATATGGATCCAAATCCCCTGGCACCCAAGGTAAATTTTAGGGCTGCTTGCCCCAGGAAGCCCAAACCACTAGGTACAACTCTGTCCCTTCTTTTCTCCCTCTCTTCTTCCCCACCTCTTTATCCATCATTTGAGGCCTCCCAGGATCCAGCTTAGGATGGTAGGATTTGAATTTGCTAGGCCCCTTACAGCTCCCCTAACCCACATCCATCACTGTATAGCTGAAGAAATTCAGAGTGTTATCGGGACTTGCCCTGTGTCCAACAATAAGTCAGTGGTACATCTTGGATCCCAAGGCAAACCCTCAGCTTCTGGCTCCAACCACGTCTCCCCTTCTACTCTACTGTATCTGCTAGCGATCATGGGGTTTTGTCTAAAAGGATTTAAAGGACTAGTGTTTGTGTTCTCAATCCACTCTCCCAGGCCCTGCACTTTTATGTACGTAGTAGGTCCTCAATCAGTGTTTGTTGAGTTCAGTTGAGTAGAACTTAGCCTGTGGCACTAGCCACCCTAATTTATTCCAGTATTCATTGAGTACCTACTATGCACAGGGTCCAGTATTCATCTGGAAGGAGAATTAGATGGAGAAGACCCAGTCCTTAGGGTGGATATGGCACTGGACTTAGAGTAGGAAAGACCTGGATTCAAATTCTGCCTCATATTTCCTACCTTTGTGCCACTGGGCAAATCACTTAACCTGTCTGAAACTCACTTTATTCATCTGTAAAATAAGGGAGTTGGATTCAATGTCCTCTAGAGCCCTTTGTAGCCCTAAATCTATGATAAATAAATTAGGTAAATAGGGGCAGCTAGGTGGCACAGTGGATAAAAGCACCGGCCCTGGATTCAGGAGTACCTGAGTTCAAATCCAGCCTCAGACACTTAACACTTACTAGCTGTGTGACCCTGGGCAAGTCACTTAACCTCAATTGCCTCACCAAAAAAAAAATAAATAAATAGATAGATAGATAAATAGATAAATAAATAAATAAGGTAAATAAATAATCCAAATCTATGATCTTCTAATCCTATAGGCCTATGGTCTAATAGGGAGTTAAGACACGGACACTTCCACAAGACTGGAATACAAGGCAGAATTTTGTTCAGGACATAAAGGAGGGTTATAGAGGTGCAGAGGAAGAGAGAAGACCATTTTCAAGGGGATAGAGTCAAAGGAGGCTTCTAGAAAGAGGCAGTACTTGAGGCTTGAAGGATAAGAAGGATTTCAGTAGACAGAAATGGGGAAAGGAGTGGGAAGACATTACTGAGGGGGCTATGGCTTTTGGTCAGCAAAGGTATGGAGGTAGGAGAGTACAGAATGTGTTCAGGAAACAAGTTGTCCAATCGGATTTGAAGTTCAGATTATGTATTAGGGAAGAGAGAGAAAAATAATTTTAAAAAGAACCAGGTTCTGGAGGGCCTTGAATACCAGGCTGAGGTATTAAATCCTTATTGAGTAAACAGTGAAGAAGCCAATGAAGATTTTTGAGCAGAAAAATTACATGACTAAATCTGGGCATGAGAAAAATCACTCTTGCATTCATCTGAAGGAAGGCTTGAATGGGAGAGAGCAGAGAAAACCCATTAGCAGGCTATTGCAAAAGTCCAGGCCTGGGCTAATGGAGATGATGGATCTGATGGATGCTGAGGGACGAAAATCTCTGCAGTCAGTCTCCCTTTGACTCCATCAATAGCAAGAGGCCTAGGAAAAGATATTATTCTCTCTCTCTCTCTCTCTCTCTCTCTCTCTCTCTCTCTCTCTCTCTCAGTCTCTCTCTCTCTCTCAGTCTCTCAGTCTCTCTCTCTCTCTCTCTCAGTCTCTCTCTCTCTCTCAGTCTCTCTCTCTCTCTCTCTCTCTCAGTCTCTCTCTCTCTCTCTCTCTCTCTCTCTCTCTCTCTCTCTCTCTCTCTCTCTCTCTCTCTCTCTCTCTCCTTTATCCTTCCCGAGTCTTTTCTCTAGCTCCCTATCCCTTATCCATCTGCATCTGCCGTTCATCCTCCCCTCCTCCTCAGCTCTAGATATAAGTACCAACACCTTGGGTAGGGGTTCCCAGATGAGAGATGGCAGGGAGGGTTAGAATCTGCTGGCCTGGCCTGTGGACACTTTAAGCAGCTGGGTCTTCTTGGAGTAGAAGACCTAAGTTCAAGACCAGGCTCCAACATCTAGTTTTTTGTTTTTGTTTTTCAATTTGGGGAAAGTTGATTACTTTTTTGGATCTCAGTTTCCTCATCTGTAAAATGGAGACACGCATACTACCTTCCTCACAGGGTGGTCGTGAGTAACACATTCAGAGCTTTAACTGGCTTTGCACAAATGCGTAGGAGGTGGGAGTAGGGAGGCCAGCACCTGCTGTGGTGGGATCTAAAGGACTTCCTGACTCAAAACATCTCCTCAGTCACTCAAAGTGCCCAATAAATTTAACATTACATCTTCATTCCAGGCTGTATTCCCTTAAAAATGCAAATCCCCCTGGGACCTGTTATCCTTCATTTATACCTTATTGCCAATCAATTTATTAGACCATAAGAGAATAGGATTAAGAGCAGAGATGGACCTTAGAGATAATTTAGTCTAATTCCACCCATTTTATAGAGATACTGAGTGCCTGAGAGCATAAAGGACCTGCTCAGGATCCTCTAGCAAATGAGTGGCAGAGCCCTAACTAGACCTCAGGTCTCCTGATTCTTGGCTCAGAGCTCTCTACTACAAGCTGCTGATTCCATGGTAATAGACTGAGGGTATGTGGCAAGATAGAACCCCTGCTAGACTCTCAGTACTCTGGGAGGTCAGGCTGCTCATTTAAGGAACTGGGAAGGGAGAAGGGAGAAGTGGGTGGTCTACAGAGGGCCACATGCAAGCTTCTTCCAAGATCTGAGTAAAACTTACCCTTTTACTGCTTTACCTTCTACCTCCAGAATCGCATGTAACCAGAGGCTTCTATTTGCCTATGGGATCTGGGCTCACTAAGTGCTGGAGCCCTTTAAAAATTACCCACTTAAAGGTGTCTGGCTGTTGGGAAATGAGGGGTTTATTTTTAGTGTTAGCTGAAGAATAATTCATCTAGCCCAGGGCAGAGAGGAAAATAAATTGTTCTATTGACATTTATGAATTTATGCATCTGTTGAGAATTAGGGGGAACAGATAGAGGTAGAGGAGAGTAGAAACAGGGGGCAGGGGAATTGGGGGGTCGAGGAGAGCAGAAGGGGACAGAAGGAGTGGAGAGACCATTTGGTGTGGACAGAGTTCCTTCCTCCCCAGCATCACTCCATGCTTACCTCCTCCCCCACCACAGGCAGTGCTTGCAGATGATTGGGTATTTTCTGCTTAAGATTTGGAATTAGAATAAAATTCTAAATATGAAATAAAAAGCAAAAAAAAATTTTTAAATATTTGGAATTGGAAGCCATCCTATGTGTTTAAATTCAATTACCCTGGGCCCAGCCAAGTCAGACTCCAGGGAGCCCCATACTGGGCTGTAGTGGGACAATGTATGGTCTCACATATACACATGCATACCAATATGGATCTTTGCCCAGAACCTCCGATGAGCTTCAGAAACCACCCCCTCCCATTTCTATGGCACTTTCCTCACTCAGTAAGGAAGGCAGCACAAGTGTCTACATTTTATAAGAACTGAGGTTCAGAAAGGGGACTTACCCCAGGTTGAAAAACAAAAGCAAAATAACCCAAACCAGTGAGTGTTGCAGCCCCGCCCCCCACACTTGAACCTAGGTCTTGTGACTCAAGAAAAGCCCTCCAATCACTAACCACCAGCTCCTGTTCACACACACTCATACATGGAAGCTTAGATACATGGTAGGAATTCTCTTTTTCACACCCACACATACACATATTCATAGAAAAGCACACCTGTGACCCAACTCACACTAAACACACACAAATGAGTCAATCTTATTCAGTTAACCTGACTGTTCATGTGCATGTACACACAATTACCTCTCTCTCTCTCCCCCCCCTTCACACACACACACACACACACACACACACAAGATGTCTACCTCTCTTTTCTGAGACACACCTTCAGCAGCTGCTGCACGTGGCTGCTCATTCCCTGGGATTTATCAAGGAAGATAAAATTGCCAGCACAGCCTCACCATGCTAAACATCCCAGTGCCATAAAATCCTGAAAGCAGTCACTGGCACAAGTGTAACATATTTTCTGAATTAGCCTTACTTAGAAAGGAACAGTCAGAGCAAGCACAGAGATGAAGTCAGAGATGAAGCCACCTTCTGATCCTCTTCATCCTCCGTCCTTTCCTCCTTCATCTCTTCTTCTACCCCTTTCCCCTCCTCCTCCTTCTCCTTGTCTTTTCCTTTCCCTTCTTATTCTCCTTTTCTTCATTTTTCTCTTTCTTCTCTTCCTTTCGTGTTCTTTGAAGTTAGATTCCAGTCCTAAGGGACTGACTCAGGGACACTTAAATTAAAGGTCCTCCGTGTTTTGGATTGAATTGTGTCCTTCGTGGCCTGGTGGAAGGCCCTTGCCCCTGCCTCCACAAACCTCTCTGGGACTCAGTTATCCTCATCTATAAAATGAACAGGTTGATTTAGAGGTAGTACCTTCTAACTCTAAATTCTGTAATCCTCTAGGGAGGAAACCATTAGGGGATAAGGAACACCTGGAAAGGATTCTCCTCGTACCCAGTGATCTTTGCTGTAGACTTCCCCCAGTGGTCCCCAACATGCTGACACTCCTCCCTTCTGCCCTTCCTAGATTCAAAGGTCCAGGCTTTCAGGTTGTGTCACAGGCAGGGCCATATGAAAGATGGGGCAAGTGTAGATACTGTAGTAGACAATAGTGTAGACGGTGTAGACATTGGTAGTAGATTAAATGTGCAAGGAGGGGGAGGAAAGAGGTGAGAAAGAGCCCCTAGACCCAGAACGTAAGAACTTTTTATAACATAGGAAGGATTCCATCAATTCAATTTTTTTTTTATTGTTAGTGAGGCAATTGGGATTAAGTGACTTGCCCAGGGTCACACAGCTAGTAAGTGTTAAGTGTCTGAGGCCGGATTTGAACTCAGGTACTCCTGACTCCAGGGCCGGTGCTCTATCCACTGCGCCACCTAGCTGCCCCCCATCAATTCAATTTTAAAGGTAGAGTTGAGACCCGATGCAAGGAAGGGCTGGGCTGGGAGTAAGAGACAAAACGAGAAGACGTAGTCCTTGGTTCCTGCCTAAGCTTCATTACTGAATCACTTGGGCCGATCAGTATTCCTCATTCAGCCTCGATTTGTTGAAGAATAGAATTGACCAGACTTGGCAAGAGATTGGATATGCCTGGGTGGGAGGTGATAAGTTGGGGATAAAGAATCAAGGATGAAAAAAAAAGATAGGGGCAGCTAGGTGGCGCAGTGAATAAAGCACTGGCCCTGGATTCAGGAGGACCTGAGTTCAAATCCAGCCTCAGAAACTTAACACTTACTAGCTGTGTGACCCTGGGCAAGTCACTTAACCCCCATTGCCCCGCAAAAAAAAAAAAAATCAAGGATAACTCTTAGGTTGCAAATCTAGGAAACTGGGAAAATGGTGGTGCCCTCAATGGTCATGGGGAAGTTAGAAGGAGGAGTGAGTATATCAGAGGAAAGATAATGAATTTTGGATTTGGATTCGTTGAATTTGCGATGCCTATGGAACAACCGGGTAGAAATGTCAAGCAGGAAGCTGGAGATGTGGACTAGAAATGCTGGAGAGAGATGAAGGATGGATATATATATTTTAGGAGTCTTCTCCATAGAGATGATAGCTGAATCATCAGGCCTGACTCAAGCTCTACTTCCCCCAGGAAGCTTCCCTTGACCTATTGGCTAGATCAATCTCTGCTTTGCTCTGAGCTCTAAACTACAGCCCTTACTCTCTGTGTCCCTTATTTATTTGGTCCTGAGTGGACTGGGTCATGTGTCATCTTCCCCGATGTCTTTTCTTCTTTATTTGCGTGTGTGTCTGTGTGTGTGTCTGTGTGCGCTGTATTTCCCTCCCAGACTTCGAGATCCTTTAGTATATGGCCCCTGTCTGTTCTTTTTCTGATTTCCCTAAACTGTGATCTCCCCTAGGACAGAATTTGGCTGGGCTCCATCTCTGTCGCTCCCAAACTGAGAGCACCCTGAGGACTGAGTCCAGGTTTGTTCCTCTTTATATGCTCCACAGTATAGCTGATCCTAGAGCCTTGCACACAGTAGGCACACTACACACTTGGCCACTATAGTCATTGTCGTCATCGTCATCATTGTTGCCATCGTCATCATTGTTGCTGTTTTAGTCATGTCCAAGTCTGCATGACACCATTCAGGGTTCTCTTGGCAAAGATAATAGAGCAGTTTGCCATTTCCTTCTCCAGGGTCTCCACTTTATATTTGAGGGAACTGAGGCAAACAGAGGTTAAGTGGCTTGCCCAGGATCACACAGCTAGTAGGTGTCTGAGGCTGGATTTGAACTCAGGTCCTCCTGATTCCAGACCCAGCGCTGTGTCCACTGTGGCGCCATCTAGCTGCCACTACTAAATTACTATTTGATGGTTCCTAATAATATAATAGTGATCACTTGGTCACTATTAAAAGAAGCCTTTTTTTGCACAGATTGGGTAGGGATGAAAAATCAGCCCTGAAAAAAAAATGGGTGTCATTGATGCACAAGGTAGATAGTGAGGGGTTTGTTGGTTTGAAGACAAAGAGCCCTAGTTTCCAGCCTTAGCTCTATCATCAGTTCTCCCTAGTAGAAGGTAAGCCCCTTGAGGGCAGGCACTGTCTACCTTTTTGTCTCAATATCTGTCCTGACTATCACAGGGCCTGACACCTAGATGCACTTAGTAATCCTTGTTAAACTGAATTGAACTCACTGTGTGACCTTGAGAAAATCTATTCTCTCTGGGCCTTAAAAAAAAATAAAAAATAAGGAATGAGATTCAATTAATTATAGATTTAGAGTTAGAAATGCCTCAGAGGTCCTCTACTTCAACCCCTTCATTTGACACATGAAGAAAAGGAGGAACAGAGAGAAGTGACTTGTCTAGGGTCTTACAGGATTTGAACCCACTTCCTTTGACTGGACCTAGACCACTTTCTACCACACTGTTGTCAAGGTCGCTTCCAGCTCTGATGTTTCTTGGCTCTATTTTTTTGGTGAGGCAATTGGGGTTAAGTGACTTGCCCAGGGTCACACAGCTAGTAAGTGTCAAGTGTCTGAGGCCGGATTTGAATTCACGTCCTCCCAAATCCAGGGCCGGTGCTCTATCCACTGTGCCACCTAGCTGCCCCCTGTTTCTTGGCTCTTAAGCAGGAGGACACATTCATTGAGTAGTTGGGGTCAGACGCTGACAGGAGGGAAAGCGGGGCTTCATAGGCTCACAGGCAGGCAGTGTGAGGAGCTTAAAGACACTGGAAGCCCCCTACCTGCCAACAGTCCCTCGCCCGTTCCCATGTCCCAGCCCA
This sequence comes from Dromiciops gliroides, assembly GCF_019393635.1. Lineage (NCBI taxonomy): Eukaryota > Metazoa > Chordata > Mammalia > Microbiotheria > Microbiotheriidae > Dromiciops > Dromiciops gliroides. Next base: position 676,187,008 of record NC_057861.1, on the reverse strand, counting down.
CCACATCAGCCAGAGCCCCTTGTACATCCTTCCCACCTCGCAGCAAATCAGCTACTTTCTAATTATGGAAACAGCTGAATATTGAGGAGCAAAGTCACCATGTCACTAAAAAAAATATCCTTGAGAAATTGCAGTGGGTCTACCCCCAGCCTCTAGGCCTTGCCTATATCACCTCTCCCTCAGTCCCAGCTGCTCAGGACCCCAGCCCTGGGAGAGGGAAGAGCAGGGCAAGTGGGAGAAGAAAGGCCTCTGTACCACGGAGTGCCCCCCAAACTGCCCAGTAACTGGAGGACCTGGGCTGCAGTCCCGACTCTGCTGCTTCCTACCTAGGCAAGTCACTCCTGCCTGGGGGCTGCATTTTCCTCACCTATAGAAGGAGGAGGGGTTGGGCTAGCTGACCTCTTCAAGTCTAAGACTCTGGTCCCCACAAGAACCTGCCAGCAACTGCCCATGTTCCTGGCCACAAGTCAACAAGCATTTATTAAGTGTCTACTGCGTGTCAGCCACTGTGCTAAGAGCTGGGGATACAAAAAGAGGCCAAAAACAGACCCTTCCCTCAAGGAGCCTGAAGTCTAACAGGGGAGTGTGTAGCAACGAGATATTTTCAGGATAGATTGGAGATGATCACAGAGGGGAAGGCAGCAGCCATGAGGCGCACCCTTGTTGACAAAAACAGATTGATTCGAAGTATCTCTGAGGCTTCCTCTGCCCAGGCAGACTGTCCAATAGAACAATCCCTAGGAGTCAGGAGACCTGAGTTCCAATGCATCTCTGACACTAACTTGCCATATGACCTTGGGCAGATATCTTTCCCTCTCTTAGAATCATCAAATCCTTCCCAGAATGTCCGCACTGGAAGGACCTTTGAGGTCCAGTCCCCTCATTTTACAGGTGAGGTGACTTGTCCAAGCCAAGGCCAGCCTTCTTTGGCTGCCCCACCCAAGCTGGCTGGCAATTCACTCTCCCATTTCCTCATTGCAAGATAAGGATGATTATAATACTTGTGTAAGGGGCTGTTGTAAGGGAAATCTTTTAGAAATGGGACCTATCATTAAAATGTGGAACCTAGAGAGTTCCCAGCCTCTCAGTAGGTTCTAGGTTGGAGGGAATGAGAGAGCTCTCCCCTCTACTACCACCCCCACACTCACAAATCCTCTGTTGCAGTTCGGCTCATGCCTCCATTGATGGGCATCAGAGTCCAGTCCCTGGCAGGGTAGCACCACAGCTCAAAGAGGCTGTAAATACCAGCTCAGTACCACCCGTCAGGGCCACAAGGGCAGGAGGCGGGCACATCATGCCAGCTGCACCTGGCACTCAGGATGTGCGTCGCTGTCAGGGGCAGGATGGCTAGAGACGTGTCTTAATGTCACAACCACTGCATGAAGAGAGAGAGACAGGAAGGCAGGCTCTCACTTTGGAATTATCTCTGAAATGCAAGCAGGGAGAGAGAGAGAGAGAGAGAGAGAGAGAGAGAGAGAGAGAGAGAGAGAGAGAGAGAGAGAGAGAGAGAGAGAGAGTGGGAGAGAGAGAGAGAGAGAGAGAGAGAGAGAGAGAGAGAGAGAGAGAGAGTGATTGGCAGCTGCTACCAGAGCCATGAGGTGGGGCAGAGGTTTGCTGACCCTCAGTCCTTGTGCATTTCAGTGTCCATGTAGAGGGACAGAGGGTGCCCTCCTCCTTCCCTAGCAAAGGCTTCTATAAACTCTCCTTGTTCTCCTTTCCCCAGACACCAAATGTCCCCTCTTCAGCCCGGATGTGCTGCCTCTAATGAGTTACAGCTGTGAACCTCCCAAGGCCTTCCCTACTCTTCTCCCATCCCCCCTCCTACCCCCACCCCCACCCCAGCACCCCAGGAACACAGTTCTCTGACTCAGCATCACTCACTTTCACATCACGGGATGTCACCAACTTGGGCACTGGAGAGAAGTCGGAGGGAAGATGTACTAGGGCTGATGTGCACCTGCATGTGTGATAGTAGGTACTTAATTGGTTGGCTGACTCAGCAGGTAGCCTGGTACAGTGGAAAATGGAGTCAGAGGCCCTGGAGCCAGAGGACCTAGGTTCAAATCCCACCTCTGTCACTGCCTGTCTGACCTTGGGCAAGTCACATGGCCTCAGATCCCTCATCTGTAAAATGAAGGGATTAGATGAGATAACCTCTGAGGCCACTTCTAGTTCTAGATCTATGACCATATCAATTGGATTATGCAAGTGTGTGGTTGTGTGTGGTTGTGTGTGTGCACCCACTCAACTGGTTTGTGCACACGGATGCACGGCAGCTAGGTGGCACATTGGACAGAGTGCTGGGCCTTGAGTCAGAAAGACCTGAGTTCAAATCCACCCTCTGCTGCTTATTACCTGTATGACCCTAAGCCAGTCACTTAACCTCTGTTTGCCTCAATTTCCTCACCTGTAAAAATTAGGATAATAAAGTTTTCTTTTTTCAAAACAAAAAGTTTTCTTTGAGATTGTGTTAAGCCTATTCCAAAAAAAAAAAGGGAAAAGTTTTCTTTTTTCAAAAAATGAGGATAATAATACCTACTTTGCAGGGTTGTTGTGAGAATCAAATGAGATATTATTTGTAAAACAGTTTGTGAACCCTAAAACACTATGTAAAAGCTAACTGTTATCATCTGACCCAAATTTATACTTGGATTTAAAAAAATTAACTATACAAGTATAGGGGAGGTATAGCTAGACCACAGTTCATGGAAAGAAAGGAAGGAAGGAAGGAAGGAAGGAAGGAAGGAAGGAAGGAAGGAAGGAAGGAAGGAAGGAAGGAAGGAAGGAAGGAAGGAAGGAAGGAAAGAAGGAAAGAGAAAAGAAAGAAGGGAAAGAAAAGAGAGAGAGATAGAAAGAAATATGGGGAGAGAGAGAGAAAAAGAGAGAGAGAGAGATCTAGGGGTTTTAGTGGACCAGAGCCTCCTTGTGAGCCAGAAGTTTGACAAGAGCTAGCTCAAAAAGCCACATTAATCTTGGGCTGCTTTATGAGAGGTATAGATTCTAGATCAAGGACAGTGACTGTCTTACTGTTCTGTACTTTGGTCAGGCCTTATCTAGAGCTCAGTTTTGGGGGCCATACTTTAAAAAATCATTGACAAACAAGTGTGTTTAGGGGATGGTTTGAGGCCATATGAGGAGCACATGGAACTGGGGATGTTTTGTTTTGTTTTGTTTTAGTGAGGCAATTGGAGTTAAGTGATTTGCCCAGGGTCACACAGCTAGTAAGTGTTAAGTGTCTGAGGCCGGATTTGAACTCAGGTCCTCCTGAATCCAGGGCTGGTGCTCTATCCACTGCGCCACCTAGCTGTCCCGGAACTGGGGATGTTAATATGAAGAAAAGGGGCAACTAGATGGGCCAGTGGATAGAGCACCAGCCCTGGATTCAGGAGGACCTGAGTTCAAATCTGGCCTCAGACACTTAACACTTACTAGCTGTGTGACCCTGGGCAAATCACTTAACCCCAATTGCCTCACCCAAAAAACAAAAATGAAGAAAAGACTAGTTGGAGTGAATCTGATGGCTGTCTTCGGGAAGAAGAGCTGCTTTATCTTCTGTGGGTGGAGTTTGTTGCAGAGGCATGTTTTGGTCCAGTATAAAGAAGAACCTTCTCACCATCCTAATTCTAAGAGTGTAAGGGCTCCTTCCAACAGATGCTAGAGAACAGTTTGTTGGCCTTGTCACTGGTGGGGTTCCTGTGCAGGGATAGGAGCAGATGTTCAAGGAAGTCCCTTCTAATTCTGAGATTCTGGGCTCTTATCTTCTCTTTTCTATTCTATCTGTTCCCCATTACAAGACATATCCTACTTCAGCCACATGGGTCTCTTCCCTGCCCATACTCCCACTTATTCATACCTCACAAACTCCATTCATGCTGCTCCTCCTACTTGGATTGCCTTGAACCCTCCACCTCAGCATTCTCCATCATAAACTCTCAGAGGTAGAAGGGGCCTTGGGAGAAACAGCATTCATAGAACACAGTAGTGGAGGAAGCACAGGGGTCGTTTGACTGTCTGTGGATAGACTAGACACAGTATAACTGAGTAAAATGATCAAGGAATGAATCCAAGAAAAAGCTCCTAGCTTTTCCAGATGGGTTCTGGGTGGTCTGACCCACTCAGGAGGAGGGGGCAAAAGAGTAAATGTGGGGAGACAATGATAGGGAGCCACTAAGATTCTTGAGCGTAGGCATGACATGACAAAATAGGCATACGAAAGATTATTCTGGTAGTGTTATGGAAAATGGATTGGAGCAGTTAGAGAGTGAATATGAGAATACTTCTGAAGTTCATTGTAATAGCTCGGGGGGGGGGGGGAGTGAAGTGGTCATGAGAGCTTGCACTAGGGTCATAGATTTAGAGCTATGCAGGACCTTAGAAGCCTTGCAGTTCCACCCTCTCTCTTTATGGATATGGAAACTAAGCCCAGGGGGCCTGTTTGAGGTCACAAATGTAGGAAGGCTTCAGAGGCAATATTGGCACCCAGATCTCCTGACTTCAAATGCATTGCTTTTTCTAATGCATCAGAATACATTCAAGAGACGTTGCTCAGTTAGAATCAAGAAGACTCGTTAATTAGCTGTATGTATATAAGAGGTGAACAGAAAGGGTCACCTCAATGTCAAACTTATTGAGTCCAATCAAGTGGCATTTAAGTTTGGGAATTTTTATTTTAAAATTCTCTGCCACATTTTTTCAGGAACACAACTACTGAGAACAGGGGCTAAGGGCAACATAGAGTAGGTAACAGTGAGCAAAATCAGGGAAGGTAAATTCAAAGAATTCATTGCAACAGACATCTGTTAAATGGCTACTCTGTATAAGGCCCTAGAGATCATAAAAATGAAGAACAATTTGATATAGTAAGTAGTGACTGAATGCTTACTTAAGCACAAATCTGATCCTGATAAACTCTGGTGGCTCCCCATTGCCTTTATAGAGGGTCAAATATAATCTTCCTCTATTTGGCTTTGAAATCTCTTGACAGCCTGGCCCTTCCAGACCCATTATACATTTACTTCCTAAACTTTAGTCAAGCTGTTCTCTTTGTTCACATACAGTATCCCACCTCCTAGCTCCCAGTCTTTGCACCGGCCAGCTCCCATGCCTGGATTGCACTCGCTCCTTGCCTCCACCTCATAGAGTCTCTTCCTTTTAGATTCAGCTCAAACACCACCTTCTAAATGAAATCTTTCCTGATTCCTGCTCTTCTGTCCCCAGTGCTAATGGCCTTCTTCCCTCTCTTATATTTAACTGCTTTGTATTTATTTTTATATATCCGAACACATATTTATACATATATAGACACATATATACATACCTGCACACACACACACACACACACACACACACACATATATATATATATATATATATATATATATATATATATATATATATATATATATATACACACACATGCTGTCTTCCCTGATATGCTCCTTGAGAGCAGGAATCAATATATATTTTTAAAATTTGTATCCCCAGCACCTAACAATGCCTGGCAAGCAATAGATGCTTAATAAATGCTTATTGATTGACTGGCTGAGTGACCATGTGCGAGGCCCAGTATAAGGTGCTGGAGATCCAAAGACAAAAAGGAAACAACCCAAATAAGACAGTCCCTTCCCTCAAGGACCTTACAGTAAAACAGAGACAATACCTCCTATGTACACAAATAAGCATGATACAAGGAGAAATGTGAGATAGAGGACTCTAGGAAATAAGGAATACAGAGTCATCTAGGAAATTTGGGGGAGGAAAAGATCATGCTCATTATGGGTGATAGGCAGGATAGTGAGAGAAAGAATGGTGGAGGAGAGAACAAGAAAGCTGGACCTTAAAGAATGAAGGAGCAGGGGTGCATTCCAAGCAAGGGAGATGGACCATGTACCTCTGGGCAGAGAGCATGGGTTATAAAATAAGACTGGAAAGGTAGAGGATTGGAGACCATCTTAGAGCTCATCTAGTTCAGCCTTCTCATTTTACAGGTTGAGGAACTGAGGCCAGGGAATGGGGAAGGAACTTGCTCAGGCAGGCATTTCAGGCATTCAAATGCAAAGTATTCTACAGTGTCATGGATCCACCACAGCACAAAACAACCACAAGTGGTTCTGACAGTCCTTTTGTGTACAATGCCACCGCGTCCTGAAAGTAGCCCCGTCCCCAGGTAATAACCTTTCCCACCTTCAAATGGCCCTTCCAGCTGCACAGACAGTAGCACTTTTTTCTTGCACCTCTTTAATACACTTACCATGTGTTTCTTCTATGGATCTGTGACCTCTTCGGTTGTGTGTATTCTCTCCATGGGTTCAGATACGAATCTCTTCATTCCCATCTTTCCATCTTGTGTGTTTTGTCTAAATCTGTCTCTGCAAATCCTCCACAGATGATGGAAGATTTCCATTATTTAATTGGCTATTTCATAGCTACCAGTGCAATACTTGGGTTGTCTATCTGTTATCACTCTATAACTGACCCTTCTCCTTTTCTAGTCCTTGACATTCTAGATGATGTCTCTTACACCATTCTCCATGCACAAGTCATCATTAACAATCTGCTGCAGTCTATTGACTGCCACTGGATAGCCTTGGGGAGGCAATTTGGAGTAGGAAATAGAACATTGTACTTGAAAAGTCAGAAAGATCTAGTTTTAATCCCACTTCACATTCTTACTAGTTATGTGACTCTAGACGAGTCACTTTCCCTCTCCTGGCCTCAGCTTCCTCATTTGTACAATAGTAAGGATAGACCAGATGACTGTTTAAGATCTCTTCCAGTTCCAAATCTATGTCCTTTGATAAAAATGGAGAAGGGCAGCTGGGTGGCGCAGTGGATAAAGCACCTGCCCTGGATTCAGGAGGACCTGAGTTCAAATACAGACTCAAACACTGGACACTTACTAGCTGTGTGACCCTGGGCAAGTCACTTAATCCTCATTGCCCTGCAAAAAAAAAGATAAAATTAGAGACAATAACAGCACCTGCCTCACAGAGGTGTTGTGAGAAGCAAATGAAATTATGTATGTAACACGTTTTGCAAGCATTCAAGCACTATCTAAATGTGAGTCATTATTATTTCCATTGTCCTTTGGGTTAGCGGAAGATGTGATTCTTTGATGATCATAGTATTCTATGATATTCAGACACATAGCATCACCAGGAGAATAATGGTGTCTAATAGAAGCTTGGGATCATTGGAAACTCTGTACAATATTATTTATGTGTCATCTTACCATGAGCTCCAAGAGAGCAGGGATTCTATTATCTAAACAGTATGGCCCCACTCCCATCCCCTAACAATCACCACCACCTTGGCCCTGCGTAATGCTCTTTCCACAATCAGTACTTAATGTATGACTTTGCTAAACTGAATTGTTAGTAGAAACTGTGAGTATGTTTCCATGGGGTAGAGGAGCAAATGTAGGATCATTACAATTTCTTGCCTAATGATGGGGTTACTACCCCCTTTTCTATAGGACAAGAGCTACTTCAGAGAAAAGTTATCAGCCAGACTTTACAAATTCAGAGTAATGAGTCACAAGGACAATCCAAACCAGTGAAAAGTCTAAATGATGGGCTGATTTTCCAAAATGTGCAGTTTTCTTATTCTCTCGTCCATATGGAAACTCAATCTAGAATCACTTGAGAAGAGCTTCTAAGTTGAGCACAAAGAAAAGGATGATTAAAAACTTAACACTTACGTAATTATAAATGGCTACTTCAGAGATCCCTGGAAACAGCCTCTTTTCTTAACCGTTTAAGCAGACCCTTGCACTAGTTCTCAATGGTTTCTTTGATATATCTCTTAGAATCAATCTTGTTCACAATATAAATTTGCAGAACAAACACTTTTTCCCCCTTAGCTGGAACAGAATTGAATCAATAGTGTTAGAGTGCACAGATTCACAGGGGGAGAATCCCATACCTGGAAGGAACCTTAAGAGATCATCCAACCCTCCCCCTAAGGAAACTGAGGCCCAGGAATCAGAAGAGAGAGGCAAGGCAAGGCCTAGAGCTGCATCTCTTCATTCTGCATCCAAGGCCCCTTTCACGATGCCATACTGCTTTTGAGATAGACTCCATGGTGTCCAGCTTATTATTATTAATATTAATGATGATCTTGACGATGACATTAATAACTGTCATCTTAATAGTGCCTTATGGTTTATAAAACACTTTCCTGACAACAGCCCTGTGAAGCAGAGAGTGAGCCTACATGTATAATCTGTGTCTGTGTTTGTTATGCATGGGGGGACTTGGCTGTCACTAAAAGGCAGCTAGAGTATCCAGCGTACAAGCACCTTTTCTCAGTCTAATCTCAGTCATGGATTTTCCTCATCAATATCATATTCACTGCTTAGTTAGAGAATGGGAGGGGGTGGGGAATTGAAGAGAGGAAGAAATACTGGAAGGAAGATATGTAGGTGGGAGGGAAGGAAGGGGAAGAAAATGGAGATAGAAATAGAGAATGAATGAAAGGGGGCAGCTAGGTGGCACAGTGGATAGAGCACTGGCCCTGGAGTCAGGAGTACTTGAGTTCAAATCCGGCCTCAGACACTTAACACTTACTAGCTGTGTGACCCTGGGCAAGTCACTTAACCCCAATTGCCTCACTAAAAAACAAACAAAAAAAGAGAGAGAATGAAGGAAGGAAGGAAGGGAGAGAGGGAGGAAGGAAAGAAGGAAGGGAGGGAGAGAGGGAAGGAGGGTGGAAAGGGAGGGAGAAAGGGAAAAGAGAGAAGGAGGGAGGGAAGGTAGATTTTGGTATTTCATTTGTGGCTTTCATTCCCTAATTGGGGACTATAATTTACACTGTCATTATTAGGTAACATCTTCCATGGCAAATTTAGCCAACTAAGGATCAGGTTTCTGTCTTTGCTAGTTCTTACTTGGGCTTGAGAAAAGTTGATTTATAATCACTGCCTGATTGACAGCTTGCAGGCCAGACAGTTGGGGCATTACAGACTGACTTAATGAGCCAAGAAAATCCTGCCTTCTGCCCCCCCCCATTTCCTGAGATGGGGGCTGTGGTCCAATTCATCCCTGATACAAGTTCATGTGGCTGTACCATTATAAGCAATATTTCATGAATGCTAGAAGCTCCTCATGGTGTGACTTTTGAAATCCCCCCAATAGGTCACCCCATGTGTCCATGACAGAGCTGTGATCACAGCATAATATAACATGCTCAAGCTACAGATTGGCTAATGTAGCCCTAGAATTAGAGAAAATCGTCATCACAGCAGGCGATCAAGAGATGCCGGTTGAATGAAGTCTTGGCTGGATATATAGAGCAATGCTGGTCCCACAGGTGCTTAGCAGATGTTTCTCCCACACGTGCATGTACAATAATGCTACCATGGATATGCCACAAAATAGAGCATACATTGATCTGGATCTCTAAGAGTGGAGAAGGATTTTATTGACCAATTGAGGCACATATTGAAGCCTTTAATCTTTTTTGAATGTTGAGACCAGAGATAAACACTTCTGAGACACCAAGCTAAGGTCAGGGAGAGCATAGAATCATGGACTTAAAGCTGGAAATGACTGTAAAAACCATCAAATGCAGAGGTTTGCTGAAGACAGCTCATAGTGGCTCACAAGAGCTGATTATTAAATTTTCAGTGTGAACATTTACACCTCCAGAAATTAGAAAATGCTACAAATTGGGGTTCGATTTACTGTTTTGTTGAATGGGACTCTAGCCTTAAGAACATGATGAAGAAAAAGTTAATCTTGCAGATTAAATTTTAAAATGTCACGCATACATTTTTGTCTTAGAGAGCCAATTGTTAAATATCTGCTGACCAAGCACATCACTGATCTAGTTTGACCCTCTTCATTTCACTGATAAAGAAATGAAGGTACGGAGAGGTAAGATGTCTCACTTGGGATGAAACATCTACTACGTGTCTAAGGGTGGGATTTTAATGCTGGATGCTATGACCCAGACAAAATATCCTAGATTACCAAAGGAACTGGTAGGGGTGATTACTGAGTCACAGTCAATAATTTTGAAAGATCATGGCAAAGAAAACTCAATAGGATATTGGAGAAGGGCAAATATCTTGACTTTCAAAAAAGAGAAGAGAATCAAGTCCCCAAACTATAGCTCAATGAGCTTAACTTTGATTTCCAAATTCTCAAAGGTGTTATTAAAGAGATGGCTAGAGGTTCAAAGCTGACAGGTAGTTGGGAGGATAGTTGCTGGGCCAAGCCAATTTTCATCTGAGTAGCCCTTCTCCAGATGCACCTATGGCAATGAGGGATCACCTCCCATATGGAGGATTCTCAGCTCCCTGGCCACACTCCCCAGGCTGGCAGTCTACATGCCAAATGCCCACCTGAAATCAAAATAGCCTCATGGAAGACCCAGCTTTGTCCTCTACCCCCATCTGTACATCTGGACTGTTTGACCCATGTGGAGAGAGTAGCCATACTATTCCATAGCTAGGATGTTAATCCCCCATCTGGCTAGGATGATAACCAAAGAAAAATTGGCCCATGACTCAGGCACTGGAGACCACAGCAGCAACTTGGACCATCCCTCTCTATAGTTGGGGAATGAAAAATTGCATGGGATTGTACATTATTTTGTTTGCATCAGATGATGGGAAAATATACTGATCTATTTTGATGCTTGTGGCAGAGATGCCTCAGATACATAGTACTTAGCTTTAACATAAAGTGGCGCCTACAGAGAACCAAGATGACTTTATCAAGAACAGGTCATGCTAGAGTAGCCTTTTTACTTTTAAAAGGGTTACTAGGTACTTGGTAGATCCAGGAAATGCTTATACATATAGTTAACCTACAGTAGACTTTCACAAAGCATTTAAAAGAGACTCTGCTGTTCTTCCTATAGAAAAGATGGCGCAATGTGGGCTAGACAATAGAATGAGTAGGTAGATTTGGATAAGGTCACCTGATGATCTCATCAGTTCCCACCCATTTACTGATCACTTACCAAGAAGATTTTTCAGAGTTCTAGCTTAAAAGAAGGCAGCTAAGTGGCACAGGGGACAGAATGCAGGACCTGGAGTCAGGAGGACTTGAGTTCAAATTCAGCCTCAGACACTTACTAGCTGTGTGAACCTGGACAAGTCACTTCACCCAGTTTGCCTCACTTCCCTCATCTATAAAATGATCTGAAGAAGGAAATGGAAAACCACACCAGTATCTTTGCCAAGAAAACCCCAAATGGGATCAGGGGAAATTGAACACAACTGAAACAACTCAACCACAAACTTAAGAGAACTGGCTATGAATCTCTTAGCTACTTACCAGCCAAGTGACTTAAGAAGTTAGTTCATCTCTCTGAGCCTCAGTCTCCTCATCTTTAAAATGGGGCTAATCATGCTTGGACTGTCTATATCATGTGGAAATTTTGAGAAATGAAATCAGAAAACCAACTAATCACCACACATTTAAGCAATGGGCACTGTGCTAAGTCCTGGGCATGGAAACAAAGCAAGAGGAGAGTCCCCACCTTCATTTAAAGAACTTACATTGTAATAGGGGTAGGGGAAGAAACAAAATGCAGACATCTGAAAATAAAGGATAAATACAGAAGAATTGGAAGGTCTCAGGGCAGCTAGGTGGTGCAGTGGATTAATGCACTGGCTCTGGATTCAGGAGGACCTGAGTTCAAATCTGGCCTCAAACACTTGAAACTAGCTGTGTGACCTTGGGCAAGTCACTTAACCCTCATTGCCCCTAAAAAATTTTTTAAAAAAGAATTGGAAGGTCTCCTAGAAGAGATTTCAGAAGCTCTCTAGTCTGGACTCCTTATTTTATAGTTGAAGAAAAAGCCCATGGAGTTTCAATGATGTCCCCAAGGTCATGTAGGTAGTGAAGGTGGGATTAAAGCTGCAGTCGTGTGTCTCCAGAGCCTGTGCTTTTACACAAATATAAGTGATCATTATTACTGTTACTATCAGCATTCCTGACCTATTAACACAACATCAGAGAGAGAGAGAGAGAGAGAGAGAGAGAAAGAGAGAGACTGAGACTTTGGCTTGCTCCAACCTACTTCCCAGGCTCCCATTAGAGCCAGAAATAGAGGGACCCAGGGACCAAGATCAAGAGTACTTGCCAGGGGGCAGCTAGGTGGCTCAGTGGATAAAGTACCAGCCCTGGATTCAGGAGTAGCTGAATTCAAATCTGGCTTTAGACACTTGACACTAGCTATGTGACCTTGGGCAAGTCCTTTAACCCTCATTGCCCCGCAAAAATAAATAAATTTATTAAAATTAAAATAAAAAAGAGTACTTGCCAGATGGGGGCAGCTAGGTGGCACAGTGGATAAGGCACCAGCCCTGGATTCAGGAGGACCTGAACTCAAATCCGGTCTCAGATACTCGACACTTACTAGCTGTTTGACCCTGGGCAAGTCACTTAACCCTCATTGCCCTGCCAAAAAAAAGTTCTTGCCAGAGTTGTTATACTGAATGGAGGCAATGTGGCATCCTGGATTGAGGACTAAAATTGGAATTAGGAAGACTTCCTGGGGTAATCATGGGCAAATCATATTTCTCTGTGGTCTGGTGGAAACAGCACAGGGTTTGGTGCCAGAGAATTCAGGCTCGTGTTCTGGCTCTGCTCCTTACTCACCTGTGGGACCTCAGGCAAATCAGGACCCCTGTCAGGGCCTCAGTTTCCCCATCTATAAAAGGAGAGGGTTAAATTCAATGACCTATAAGTTTCTTTCCAGCTCCACTCAGTCAATAAGCATTTATTAAGTGCCTACTGTTTGCCAATCTAGGATCCCCCAATCCCTCTGAGCCTCTGTAAAATGGAGACAAAGGCACCTGAAGTGTCAGGATTATTGTAAAACTAGAATGAGATAATGTACATAAAGACTTTCACAAGGTTTAAAGTGCTGTATCAGTTATTATTCATAGGGCTCTAGGGACAAGAAGCAGCTTTCTTGGCTCCTTCAGATTCCCAGGAAATATTTGCAGACTGAGACTAAATTGGGTAGCTTGACCAGCATATGCCAGCTCTTTGTCCAGCCCATCCCCGTGAAGTCCCTCGGGCACCACTTGGCATCTGTTTCTAGAGAGTTGGGGTAGGGAAAGGTGGCTTAGGTTTGGGCTCCCACTGCTGGGATAGGGAGTAAAAGGAGGGGAAGAAAGAGAATCTGAGACTCATAGAATGTCAGAGCTGGAGGAAACTTGGGTGATTTTCTCAATTGTAATAATAATACTTGGTGAGAGCACTTTACAAACCTTAAATTGGTGCTGAAATGTGAGCTGTGATTGCAATTATTAGCATCATTTAGTCTGATCCTTTCATTTTATGGATGAGGAAACTGAGTCCCCAACTGCATTATTAGGTCCTACGGCCTGCAGAGAGGGGAGGAGGCTTGTCCAGAGTCATACAATAATTCAGGGGCAGACTTTGACCTTCTGCATTCCCTCATTCTATTATTATACCCTATTTTGGATAGGAACCGATAACATGCTCTTAAGGGAAGTGCCCTAGACTGGACCACCAACCCCTTAAATCAATGTATTTTTGACTGGTTAATTTATACCAGGTTATATACATGCTGGAAAATCCATTTGTATAAAATCTTGATGGGGACTAATGCTGGTAAATGATTTAAAATACCACTCACCCCCCCCAAAAAAAATCCCATGAAAATATGTGCACAATATACTGCTTTGTATTTTACTCCCTCCCCACTGACTTCATCCCCCTCCCTGTCCTCCATTCTTCTTCCTCCCTTTCCTTCCTTAACTTCTTCTCTCTTCAATTCTTCCTATCCCTTCCTGACCCCTCCTCTCCTTCTTCCTCCCCTTTCTCCTGCCTTCATCCTCCTTTACCCTTACTCCTTTTTCTTTTTAATGCTTCCCTCCCTCCTGCCCCCCAACTCTCACCCCTTTCCATGCCCTCCCCAGGCAGCAACAGTGAAATCTGGGTCCTGTTGGATCTGGTAGGTTTACAACAAAATGAAGCAACAGAAGAAATGGTGGGGATTGGGGAGGTTGGAATTAATCTGGACAGGCTCCCTGAAAGAGGTGTCTGAGGATGATGCAGATAGTGTGGCATCACAGAGGGCACTGAATTTGGAAATGGCAAATTTTGAATACCAATCCCCATTCTGAAATTAAGTTGTTGAGCAACCTTGGGCAAGCCATTCTACTCTCTCTCTCTCTCTCTCTCTCTCTCTCTCTCTCTCTCTCTCTCTCTCTCTCAGGAGCAATGAGGGTTAAGTGACTTGCCCAGGGTCACACAGTTAGCAAGTGTCAAGTGTCTGAGGCTGGATTTGAACCCAGGTCCTCCTGAATCCAGGGCCAGTGCTTTATCCACTGTGCCACCTAGCTGCCCCCCATTCTAATCTCTTTGGATCTCTGTTTCCACATCTGTAAAATCAAAGAGTCAGGCTACATTATCTCTTAAGGCCACTTCCAGGTCTAAAAATCCTATGATGCCATTGTAACTACACCCATGTCACCATCCAGAACTTTGGGTCTCTGGGCATTTGATGCCATTCAAGTCTGGTCAATAACACCAACCCACATCCATAACCCTGTGCTAAGTCCTGGGAGAGATACAAAGCTTTGCTAAAACAAGGTCCTTGCTTTCCAGAAGTTTCCAGTCTAGGAGAGACATAAAACACCTACACAGACATCTTTAATAAACAATATTACATTTTAAGCACATGGGAACATTGGCTTTAACTTTGGCAGGACCCCTACAGTGCATCTCACTCAGCCTCTCATTTTATAGATGTGGAAACAGAACTAGAGTGATTTGCATTAAAGATGGTGATGAGAGAGCTAGAAGCTTTGTGAGGTCCTGGGGAAAATATCTGGGCTCAGGGATGGGGAGGGCAGCAAGAAAATGTTTCTGTAAGAGAAAAGGGGGGGAGTCCTTGTATAGAGCCTGATGGAGTATAAAGAGGCCTGATCCTGGAGTCAGGAGAGACTTGAGCAGCAGGTCTCAAAGTGTGATCCTCGGGGTCCTCAAGACCCTTTTAAGAGGTCCACAGGGTCAAGACTATTTTCATAACAACACTAAATTGTTTTAATTTTAACACACTAAATATGAATTAATCTCCATAAACAAAAGCTCTTTGAAGGAATCCTGGAGATTTTTTTTAAGTGTTACAGGACTCAAAGACCAAAAATACTTTGAAGACTGCTGAGTTAGACACCAGCTCTAACTCTTCCTGGCTGTGTGTTCCTGGGGAACTCACTTTACCTTTTGACTAACCTCAGTTTTCTCATCAGAAAATGAGGATAGCTAATAGTTGCATCATCCAGCTTAGCTGGGCCCCCCTTCCCCAAGGCCGTTGTATTTTATAACCAGTAGAGCCCACAGCAATGGGAGAAGGTGGAGTGGCTCCAAGCACAGGGAGGTTTACAGGTTTCTCTAGTGGGAGACAAATGACTGGCAGCAGTAGTAGAGACTAACCAGATATCAGAACATAGGGCAAATAAGATGGCGCAGAATGGAAAGATGGAGGGAAACACAACTTCCAGTGGGCCTGTGTGCCTAACACTGTGCCCTGTACCTGATGAGTGCTTAATAAATACCTGTTGGATTGGATTGGTCTAAAGGAGAGCAAGGAAGGAGCATTGATCCAGACACCAAAACTGGGACAATAGAGATGAGATGGAGACATTGCTGGGGTAGGGGGTGGGGGAAGTGAGAAGGAGAAGGGAAGGCAGCAACAAACAATATGTTTCTCAGAAAGGAGAGAAAACAAAAGCAGGCAGATCTGGGGAGGAGGGAGGAGAGAGGGAGGGTTTGTTTGCTCACACTCCCACATTCCAGCTGGCTCGTCTGGGCCCAGCTTCCATTCCATTGCAATTTCTTCAATGAAGAGAGTAAAATGAGAAATTCTGCTTTTTTTCCCCTTCCCATCTTGATCTTAAATAGAATGAAGATGGCAAAATTCTATGATGTGCTTTGGGCCACAGGGTCACCTCTAAACCCCCCGAGATGATGCAATTCTAATAACAATTTTTGATGCTTGTATATTTAGACATATCCTCAACATTGCCATCACAGGATGGGGTGATATAAAGAGATCTTCTCGTTCACTCCCTTAATTTTTATAAATGGGGAAACTGATGCCTAAAGGGGAAAGTGACTCACCCAAGATGACGTGAATAGTAATTGGCAAAGCCCAAGTTTGAACTCTTACTCCCAATCCAGAATTCTCAATATTGTACCATATTGTGTACTGCCCATTTTTGTTGTTGTTTGTCCTTCGTTCTCAAAGAGAACCATGGCATAAGGGTGATGTCATGACTTTCACTGAATTGTCACCAACCTCATTCTCTCCTCCAGAGCCACCTGGGTCCAGTGGCAAGATATATATCAGGACAACTGGAGGTGGCCCCAGGGTTAAGTGACTTGCCCAAGGTCACACAGCTAGTAAGTGTCTGAAGTAAGATTTTAACTCAGGTCCTCTTGACTCCAGGGCCAGTGCTCCATGCACCGTACCACCCAGCTTCCTCTATACTACCCATAAAATAATCTTAAAGCCTAGAATTTTCAGGTCCCTTCCTCCCTACACTGAATGGAAGAAATGGAAGGAAGGTCCAGATAGAAAGAAGAACCCTACCAAATATCCTTGCCTTCCTTTCCACCTGTGCCCTGATCCTATCCATACTGTCAAAATTTATTAAATGGCCCTTGGCTCCAGCATACATTGCTGGGGGAGGGGAGGTAGAACAATTCTGTGTAAGGCAGGACCTTGCACATAGTAGGTGCTTAATAAATGCTTATTGACTGACTTGTTGATTGTCTCCTTGGTCTTTATCAAAGGTGATAAGAAAAGTTTTGCTTCTAAAGGTGTCTCCCGTGTATGAATGAGCCTAATAGGAATCAAGGATGTTGAATGTCCCCCTTGCCTTCCTTGGGTGAAATGGAGATTTGAGAACGACAATTCCCAAATTAGTTGGATTTCCAAAGGCCTTTAGAAGTGTAGAGACCAAACAACTACCCAGTAGTATTTATAACTATGGAATTATAGAACAGTAGAGCTATTGGGGGATCTCAGTATATAGAATGTAGAATGTCAGAACTGGGATGGACCTTAGAAATAATAATAACTCTCATTGATATAATGTTTTAAGGTATTCCTTGCAACAAAGCTGTGACTTAAAAAAATATAAATGTTAGCAACACTATTTTACATGTAAGGACACTGAGACACAGGCAGTTTCATTAATGTCCTTCCTTAAGGTTTAGTACCCAAAAGTTGAACATAACTAGAGAGGTGGCTGGGCCAGAGCAGAGTTCTTGGGTTCTCTCACTTTCTTATTCCTGGAAGCTGTATCTCTCAGTGAATACCAAGGAAATGGTTGCTACATCACACAGCTAAATTATATGAACCTCCAAATCTTTGTCATATGAATTGGTCTCGCTGTGTCTCCCCTACCTCATACTTAGGAAGTTGATTTTTTGAGCCCAAACAGAAGGCTTGAAATTTATCCCTATTGAATTTTTATCTTAATTTTATTACTTTTGGTTTTCTACCACCTTTGTTTCATATATCCTGCTCATACTCAGCAAGCCCTCCCTTGTATCAAGGATTAAAAAGGAAAGGGGGTACAGCAAGGTGGCACAGTGGATAGAGCACTGGCCCTGGATTCAGGAGGACCTGAGTTCAAATCCGGCCTCAGACCCTTGACACTTACTAGCTATGTGACCCTGGACAAGTCACTTAACCCCAATTGCCTCACCAAAAAAAAAAAAAAAGGGAAGGGGAAGGGGGCAGCTAGGTGGCAAAGTGATAAAGCACCAGCCCTGGATTTAGGAGGACCTGAGTTCAAATCCGGCCTCAGACACTTCACACTTACTGGCTGTGTGACCCTGGGAAAGTCACTTAACCATCATTGCCCCCCCCCAAAAAAAAGGAAGGGGAAAAAGGTTAATTCAGGAAAACCAACCAACACAGCAACCACATGTGACAGTATCTTCCATTTTTCACACCCATAGTCCCATGCCTCTTCAAAAAGGAGAAGGAGGTGCATTTTCTCAACTCTTTCTAGAGACAAGGTTGGTCATTCTAATTACACAATATCCAACCTCATTTTTTGTTCTTTCCATTTACATTGCAATCATATTGTATGTTGCTTCCCCCATTCTGCTTGCTGACTTTGCAATCCCAGGATTTTCTGAATCCTTCATACTCATTGTTTCTTCCAACACATTAATATTTCCTTATGTTTATATACCACAATTTGAGGATTAACTCTAGAGTAAAATCCCACCTTTGCCAACCCTGTGATCTGGAGCAAACTCCCTGGACCTCAGTTTTGTAGATTATAAACAAAGGAGGTTGGCAGGAAATAATATACACAATGGGTTAGTCTATGTCAGTGAAAAGATCATTAACAGTTACCAAAAAACCCCTGAATGCTGTGGAATTATGACTAAATTTGACCCCTAAAGAAGAGATATTAAAAAGCACTTCCCGGGGCAGCTAGGTGGTGCAGTGGATAGAGTATCAGCCCTGGATTCAGAAGGACCTGAGTTCAAATCCAGCCTCAGACACTTGACACTTACTAGCTGTGTGACCCTGGGCAAGTCACTTAACCCCAATTGCCTCACCAAAAAAAAAAAAAAAGCACTTCCCCTTCTCTCTTTGCAGAGGTGGAGGAGTATAGGCTAAAGGTATCAAATAATGTCAATTTTTTTCAATATGTTGGTTAGTTTGATGTATTTTTCTTTTAAACTACATTGTATAGGTTGGCTTTCTGGGAGGGTGTGGGAGAAAGGATATATGGTAGAAAGTGTAAGTTAAGTAAAAACAAAAGATATCAATAGAAATTTATTTTTTAAAAATAAAATTAGTATCTTGGAAACAAAAAAAAAATTAGAAGATTGGCCAGCATGGCCTCTAGTGTCTCTTCCAGTTCTAGATGTATGATATTACCATCCTCCTTTGCTACCACAAAAAGTGCAGCTCTGAGTGTATGTGTGTATATGGAAATCTCTCTTTCTGTCTTTACCCTCCTGGTGGTATATGCTTCCTGGTGTGTTTCCTATTAAATGTTGTTAGTTGAGCCAACCCAGTTTTCTAGCCTGTCAGGATATGCTGGGTTCCTATCTCTATTACCCAATGTATTAGCTTCCCTCCCAGCTCTGGGACACCTGAAAATTTGATGATCTTGCATTAAAAATTGTCCAAGTGACTGACAAAAATGTTACATAACATAGGACCAAGAGCAGATCTCTAGAGCACTCTACCAGAGACCTCCAAACTGCTAAACTGTCCTTAACCATCAGTAATTCTGTGGCTCTAGTCATTTAACCAGTTCTGAATCCATTTAGCTTTATTATTATCCAGTCTAACACTCTCAGTTTTTCCCACAATAACATTATGCTTTTCCAAAATCAAGTCAACTATATCTATTCCATTCCCTTAATCTATCAGTTTAATTGTTATTGTTGTTGAGTCATTTTCAGTTACGTCCAACGCTTTGTGATTCCTTTTGGGATTTTCTTGACAAATATTCTAGAATGGCTTGACATTTCCTTCTCCAGTTCATTTTACAGAGGGGGAAACTGAGGGAAACTGGGTTAAGTGACTTGCCCAGACTCACTCAGCTACTAAATTCTGAGGCCAGATTTGGATTCAGAAGATGAGTCTTCTGGACTCCAGGCTCAGCACTCTATCCACTGCACCACCTGGCTACCCTGTCAAAAAAGGGAAATAAGGATAGTCCACCATCACCTATTCTTGATGAAGCTATGTTGGTTCTTCCTTTTCTATATGCTCATTAACCATCTCTTTAATGATTATCCATGATAACCACCCCTTCCATTCTAGAATTGTTACACTAATGGAAAGCACAGTCACTGTCCTATAGTTTGCCTTTCATTTCCCCTTTGTGAAAATCACATTTGCCTTCCTCTAGTCCTGCAATACTATCCCTGACAGTGGCTGGACAATCATCAAGGACAACGAAGGGCCCTCTTACTGTCTTCTTACTTATCATGGACATCAATTCCCCGTTAGTCATTTTTTTCTGTCACTTCCACTGCAAAGGTTACTCACCCCAGTAGTGGAAACGGGAGCAAAGAAAGAGGTGAGCAGCTCTGTCTCCGTTCTTTGGTTGGTCATTATCATCCCATACGCCCTAAAAAGTGGTCTTATCCTTTCTTTGATCTTCCTTTTTCACCCAGCCCAGCTAGAAAAGGCCTTTTCTGTCGTCCTTCGCTCTTCCTGACATCTCAGCTCAGTCTGAGCGCCGGCGCTCCTGACACTATTTTTACAAGACTGTACCTTATCTTTTTAAAATGTAAGTTGGTTGGGGAGTACTCTGAGCATCCACATCAGTCATTTCTGACAACACCTATTTTTCCTCCTCATTGGGATTATTTCCCTTTCTGTCTTTAGAATTTCATTTTGGAAAGTATCCCATCTCTCTGCAACTGACTTCCTCGGTACAATTTTAGTCCAGGAATCCTGCTGTCCTTTCTCTGAACCATTTAAAATCTGCTTTCCTAAAATCTAAGATCCTCTGCTTGGAGTTCAAAGCAGAGGATAACCTAGCTTTGTCCTACCTTTACAGTTTTCTTACACCTTATTCCCCAACAAGTAAGATCCATTCCAGGGACCCTGCCCTCCTGCCTGCTCCACAAACAAAACACTTTATCTCTTAGCTCCAGTCCTTGAAACAGTCTCCCTCCTCATCTTCAACTCCTGACTTCTCTGACTTCCTTTAAGTCCCAACTAAAATCTCATCTTCAATAGGAAGTCTTTCCCAACCCCTCTTAATTCTAGTATCTTGCCTCTGACATTTATTTTCTATTTATACTGTTTATAGTTTATTCGTATATATTTGTTGGCTTGTTTTCTCCTCCATTCAATTTGTAAATTCCTTGAGAGCAGGACAGTCTTTTGCCTCTTTTTGTTTCCCTAGCATTTAGCACAGTAACTAGCAAATAGTAGGTGCCTCATAAATGTTTTATTGGCTGACTGACTGTCAAACTACACCTGGATTTTCTCACAAAAATCCTTTGTCACAAAAATCTAAAAGGAAATGGTCACTTGCCCCACCCACCAAGGCTCCTATCATTTTCAACTCAGAAACCAGTTTCTTCTTATAGGTGAGAATCAGGTCCAGGGCAGACTTTCCCACCTTGGTGGTCTCTCAATCTTTTGTAGGATCACATAGGGTCATGCTACTCTCCTTTTGACAGAGAGAACTCTAGTATATGTGTAGATAATTGAAGTCTCCCATCACTACTCTATCATATCACCATGCCAGGCTTCTACTGTTTCATGAACTCAGCAATTCCCTCTCTTGGTCCATGTAATGTGTAATATTCTCCAATGACAAAATCACTTGTTTTCATTT
The DNA here is from genome assembly GCF_019393635.1 of Dromiciops gliroides. NCBI lineage: Eukaryota > Metazoa > Chordata > Mammalia > Microbiotheria > Microbiotheriidae > Dromiciops > Dromiciops gliroides. Next base: position 676,165,674 of record NC_057861.1, on the reverse strand, counting down.
TCTCCCTCTTGATTTTCATCCCAATATTCTTCATGTTTCTCTCTTTGGCTCCTAGTTTTCCTCACATGAGTATTCATAATGCTACCCCACCCCTTTTTACCTATCCTGTTTCTTTTAAACATCTATACGTGATTTGCCTGTCCCCTACTCAAGGAGATAGGTATCTCAGAGAACCACGCCTCTGTGCCATGCCTTCTCCCCATGAGAAGAAGTCCAAGGACTTCTCTCTTGGTTTCCTTTCTCTAGTGCCTAAATAAAATATTATTTTATTCTAAAAATGAAAACAAACAAAAATGAAAACAAACAAAACCAAAAACATCTATAACCATCCAAAGTCACGCTCTTGATATAGATTTCATCCCACTGGGTCTCAGTGATTCCTAATAGGTCAATTTTGCCTCATTTCATTAGTTCTGATTCTTCTTCCTTGTTGCCTAAACTTTAGGCAATTGTATATAGAAATTCGATGTCAAGGATTTTACTACTAGCTTTTTTCTTGGTTTTACTACTGACTCCTTTCTTTTCTTGTTGCCCAGCTGCAAAATTTGTACTATTTCCTAAGGTAATGAGTTTTAACAACAAGAACAAACAAACAACAACAACATCATACACACACACACACACAAGTGACCCCTTTTCCCCCTTTCTCCTTCTCCCTGGCTCCCAGTTCCTAGGGAGAACCCCTTGGAGGGGAAGGGGCCAATGGCAGAGATTTTTGTTTCTTACTGTCTTTGAAATATAACTTAGGTTGGGAAATATTGTTCTAGTCCAGTTGCCTCCTTTTACAGAAGCAGAAATTGAGATCCAGAAATGGGGGGGGGGCGGGGAAGACTTGCCAAGGTCAGATTGCAAGGTTATGAAAGAATGATCCAGACTTGCTCTTCTCACCTAAAGTCTTCCAGACCACCATGGCCCATCTCCTCAGCAGAGGACCTCTCACCTCCTAATTTATTGGGGGAAAAAAATCAAAGAAATTCTCTATAAGCTCCCCCCTGTCCTATTCCACACCTCTCTATTATCCCCCATTCTCTCATCCTTTACTTCTGTCTGTGAGTAACAGATGACTTCTCCTTGTCAAGGCCAACCCTTCTACTTGGGCCCTTGATCACATACCCTTTCATCTCCTCTGGGAGTCTGCCCCTTACTTTATTCCTTCTCTTTCAGTCTTAAATCTCTTATCTACTGGGTCCTTCCCTGCTGCCTACAAACATGCTCTAATTTCTCTCATCCTTTAAAAAAAGAAAAAAGAGAAAACCTTTGCTTGTCCCTGCTGTCCCCTCACATTATCATCCAATAGCTCTTTTTTCCCTTTTCATAGCCAAACCCTTAAATACAGTTGTCTGAAATCCTTGCCTTGACTTCCTTACCTGCTTTTCCCTTCTTTGTGCCCTGTCATCTTATTTTTGATTCTACAATTTTACTAAAACTGATCCCTCCAAAGTCACCAGTAATCCCACATGAGCTAAATCTCATGGCTGTTTTTCAGTCTTTGACTCCTTTATAGCTCCTGGACACAAGGAGCTTTGTGAGCTCTCTGAGGGCAGGAAGTATTCCATTTGGGTCTGGATATCCCCATTACCAACAGCAGTGCCTTGTACATTATAAACATTTTTTTTTAAGTTCATTGAATTGTATTCAACTGACAATTGTTTCCTGTCCATACACCCCATCTCTGAATTTCTACATTCTATACCATGTTACCTTCTACTTTTTGTGCTGTTCCCCAACTTCACACTTCCCTATGTAAGTGTTGTCTTCCCAGTCCTTTACACATCTAAAATCATCCTCCTAAGGCACAGGTCTGACCATGTTATCTACCCCTTCTCAAAAATTCTCAGTGGCTCCCTATTGCCACCAAGATAAATAGGAGATCCTCCACTTGGCATTTAAGAACCTTCATAATCTGGCTCCAACCAATGTTTTCAGTCTTATTTTAAGCCACTCCTCTTTGCAAACTCTTCATTTCATCTAAGCTGAACTACTAACTAAATCCCAGACTCCACACATCATCCCCCACCTCTGGGCATTAGCATAGGCTAGCCCTCTTCATTGGAATGCACTCTCCTCATCTAGGCCTTTCAAAATTCTTATCTGCCTTCAAGGTCTAGTTCAGCTGGCATTCTCTCCATGAAGTCACCTCCCACTCCCTGCTCAAAATATCTCTCACTTGAGAAAGTGAGCACTTTCTGTCTCCTTTGACCTACCACACCTTACTTTATACGCTTTTGTGTACGTCTCCTATTTGCCTTTGTCAAATAGTCTTTTGGTCTTTTATAGTCTATTTTATGGAGTATATATAAACTATTTTACAGAGAACTCACACAAGGCAAGTGCTCACATAATGGTCAGAAGAAGTGATACAAGGACATTCTCAAGGTCTCTGTGAAGAACTTTGGAATTGATTGCATGACATGGGAGATGCTGGCAGAGGACCACCCAGCATGATGTGTTTGAATCAAAAGCACTGTGCTTTAGGAGCAAAGAAGAATTTAAGTAGCTCAAAAGAAACATGAGATGCGAAAATTTAGAGAATCCACCCCAAATGTTCATCGGGACTATTTGTGCTTGACCTATGGTAGAGCCTTCCAAGCTTGGATTGGTCTGATCAGCCACAGTTGGACACACTGTAACTTGACTCTAACATAGTGATGTCATTTTGGTCCTCTTTGAGAACCCAACAACCAACCATCTATCTGCCTCCAATGGAAGTTTCATAAGGACAGAGACTGTGTAATTTGAGGGTGTTTATGTCCCTAGCACCTGGTGCTGTCCCTTGCCCCTTCTCACTAAATCAAACATAGAGAATTTCATTGATCTGGGAACTTCCTCCACCTGGTCAACTGTATCAGTGATTATCAGATTCCAAGATTTGCCACAGGCTTGAAAAATTAAATGACTTACCAATGAGCAATTGTATATAGAATCAAGCAGCATGCTAATCAGTGGCAAAGACAGGTATGGAGCCCAGCTCTTCCCAACCTAAGTCCAACACTCTATCTGCTATTCCACACTACCTTTCACATAGTAGGTGCTTCATAAATGTTTGTTGAGGAAATGAATGAATGAAAGCTGAAGCTAGGCCTAGAGATTTATACAACTAGTACAATCCCTTAGAGATCGTTGAATACAACTTCCTCTTTTTACAAATGAGGAAATTGAGGCCCAGGAATCTTACACAACTTTCCTGCAATCTCACAGCTATCTCTTGAATTCTGTTCCGGGGCTACTTCTCCTACATTTTCTTGGTTTTACTAGTATTAACCAACACATGTTTTTTCCAGTTTAACTCAACGCTTAATAACCACCTGCCATTAGCCCAGCCCTGTACTAGCAATTCTGGGGCATGCATGAAGAGGAGACATAGATCTATCTAATTGAGGAGACAAGTCTTACATTTAAAATCATTAGAGCACAGGACAATATTTAATAATCTATCATCAAGTGCTAGATGCGTATTTTCCAGACCAATTTGGAAAATTAACATTTGCCCATGAAAAACTTTGACACAATACATAAATTCTGGACTGGAGAACCTGGAATTATGAAATTCTCTGGTCTAGATGGCAATCAGAGAAAAATGGAGCCCAAATTGAGAAAATTAAGCCAATTTTCATACTCCCTCAAATGCCCCACATAATGATTAATAACTATGACTTCATATGCACTATTTTAAAAGGAAAATATTGCTAGCACTGAAATCTGTTCACAGAACTCCTATTTGCATCATGAGAGTTCCATGAAACATGGTTTGGGAAGTCTTGGTTTTATTTTTATTTTTGTTTGTTTGTTTGTTTTTCACAGGGCAATGAGGGTTAAGTGACTTGCCCAGGGTCACACAGCTAATAAGTGTCAAGTGTCTGAGGCCAAATTTGAACTCAGGTCCCCCTGAATCCAGGGCTGGTGCTTTATCCACTGCACCACCTAACTGCCCCCCGTTTGGGAAGTCTTGGAATAGAAAGTCCTGACTGTCAAACCTGTAGAATCTCTGAAGCAGGGATGATCATTGGTGCATTGGAGAAAGGTGTTGCTTGAACTAGACCTTGAGGAATTTGTAAGCTGTGGAGGGGGACTGGGAAGGCTTGAGTCAACAGTCAGTGATGGGAAAGAGATCGGCATATGTGTGGGTAGTGACCTCCATTGATGGGGAACTCACTACCTAAAAAGCAATCCTTTGTACAGGATGGGCCAAAAGTCACAAAGGGTTCTGATGTTTTAATAACTTTTTGAAAATCATTTTTCTTTCTTTTTTTGCTATTTATGAGATTTTATTTTTCATGTGTAATGTAAATTTATTTCCTACATATACTGTATATGACACTATGGTGCTGTAAATTAAAAACAGAAAATAAAGGAATTAGTAAATATTCGAGACTTTGGTTCCACCCTGGACTTTGGGACAGTTTTACTGATTCAGACTTTCGAGCCAAGTAAAATCTGCCTCTCTGACTCCCCCATCCCCACCCCACCCCCATATTCCTCCTCCGTCTGGGACCTGGCAGAACAAGCTTCCTACATTCTTCCTCTAACAATACTTGTTAAAGTTTTGGCTCTTGCCCTGACGATGGACAAGATGAGTGCAAGGTGCAGAATTTCCATTGCTTTAGAGGCAGCTTGAAAATTCACATCTGTTTTGAAGAAAGGCATTCGGACCCACCCGGGAATTGGCAGAGCTGACTGAGATTTGCTTGGGGCACCGGACCCGAGTCCAGCTCGGAAGGCAGGGCGGTGGCGGCAGCACCTTGGACAGGGCAGCATGTGAGCTGAAAGACTGGGGGGAGGGGTGGGGAGAAAGCAGCCCCGGGGAGCCAGAGGGTGGGTGGCGGGGCGCTCCGCAGCCCGCCCTATTGTTTCCCGAGGGTTTGTGTTTTTAAAAAAGAGATTAAGCATTTTTATGACACGGGCTTTACAGCGGTAATTTCCTCCATTCTAATTCTGTGAATGCACGTTTTTACACTAATTGCATAATTAGATGTAATGTACTAATTGCTGTAATGGATGATAGTCAACTAAACTTTAACTTTTAAAAAACAAGAAAGAGGCAGATTGGAAGGGGGCGGGGCGGGGCGGGGAGTGACTTAGTGTGAGTTTGGTGGACTGAGTCTCTCCGGATTCAACGACCTCCAGGAAAGCCTCCGCCTACGGGGCCGCCCTTTCAGGTACCCGGCTCCTGGCCACTTTCCCTCGTCTCTTTCCTTAATCCTTGCCTTCATTTGAAATCCATCTTAAGGCCCCCCACTTCCTGAGAGCCTTCTTTGATCACCTTGCCCTGAAGTCTTTCTGTCTCCAGCTTTGTCTCTGTCTCTTTCTCTGTGTCTCTGTCTTCCTCTCTGTCTCTGGGTTTTTGTCTGTCTCTCTGTCTCTATCGTTCTGTTTCTCTCTGTCTCTCTCTGTCCCTCTCTCTCTGTCTTTGTTTCCTTCTCTGTCTCTGTCCCTCTTTGTCTCTCTGTCTCTCTGTCTCTCTGTCTCTCTGTCTCTCTCTCTGTCTCTCTCTCTCTCTCTCTCTCTCTCTCTCTCTCTCTCCCCCTCTCCCCTGCCACTGCCCCCGACTTTCTAAAGCTATAAGAGGCTGAAGGGACATAATCAATCCAACACATATTCACTAAATGTCTGTTATGTGTCAGATGCTGGGAATAGAAATACAAAAGTTCAATAGTCCCTACCCTCGAGAGGCTTACATTCTTATAGAGGGTTATGATGCATATAGGAGGGCAGTGGCCAAATAAGGGAGTTTCTGTCTAAACAGTCACATGGATTGTGAGTGGGATGAAATTGATCCATCCTTTACAATAGCCACAGTAATATTGATTTGATCGTTGTTACCGGAGTAAGAGCAAGACTTGGTCAGGTGGAGGGAGGGGGTAGTAGGTGGAGTACACAGTGACAAGACAAATACACAGGCTAGCTAAGCACTGGTATTATAGTGGATGGTTGGATGGGATGTACAATATGGTCTAGAGGTGACCAAAGAGAATGGATTTCCATTCACTCATCAGTCAGGACAGGGCAGCCCCAGAGCACAGTCCCAAAGAGGAGACTTAGGAGCTCCTTCTTACTTTATGGAAGAAGAAACAGGCCCAGAGAAGAGAAAATAACTTGCCCAGAATCACACAGATGGTCATTTAAGAGAGCCAGCATTCAAATCCAAGTTCTTTGATTCCAAAACCAGTGTGCTCTTTCCACATCGGCACTCTGCTCCTCCCTAGTGAGAAGCATATGACCTTGCACATAGTAGGTGCTTCATAAGTTTTGAATGACGTTAAGCCTAGTTTTCTTCTGTAGCCCTCAGCACTTGATCCAGCTTGTCTTACATTTCACTATGGTTGTGTAGTATGCATATTTGGGAAAATCCAAGAGATGTTATTGATATTGCTGCTCTTTCCTGACCTTGATCATCCATCCTCCCTGCCCTACATTCCCACAAGCCACCCTGCATACCTGGAATGCTCTCCTTCCTCATTCCTGCCTCTCAGAATCCTTTTCTTCCTTCAAGGCTCAGATCAAGGGCCACCTCTTACAGAAAGTCTCCCCACCTCAACCTAACCCTTGGTTAGTTCAAGTTCCCTTGTACTAAGCTTGTGTACATGTTGTATCTCTCCAGCAAAATGTAATCTCCTGGAAGTCAGGGACCATTTCTTTTTTGTCTTTGTATACCTAGTGCCTAGCACAATCCCTGTCTCCAATACTTTATTAAGTTGATACTTAATAAATGTTTGTTTAATTAAATGGATGTCGAATTCTCAAGATAAGGAAGAGTTTTGATAAATCCATGGGATCAATTGATCCCTAACTATTATAGAGTGTTTTGGGCAGATTGACTTAAAAAAAAATGTGTCCCAAAAAGGCAAACCCTTGGGCCTAAGTCAGAATCAGCATTCCATTTGGAGAGTCAGAGAAACAGGGTGAAAAAGTGGAAGGAAGGAAGGAAGGAAGGAAGGAAGGAAGGAAGAAAGAAAGAAAGAAAGAAAGAAAGAAAGAAAGAAAGAAAGAAAGAAAGAAAGAAAGAAAGAAAGAAAGAAAGAAAGAAAGAAAGAAAGAAAGAAAGAGAAAGGCAAGACAGAGGTGGCTGCTCTCATATGGGAGTTGACTGTTGGTCAGCCAGCCTCCACTGGGGTTTTCAGCTGTGGCATAGCTGACAGTCCCTGAAACCCTGCTTCTTCCTAGTCTGTTTGATGAGATAGTATTATCTCAGACTGTGCTTGCTGCTAGCTCATCGATTCCCCAGCGTTTTCCTGTGAACGTTTAGCAGTTCTGATCAATACTCTCATTTTTTCCCCATAAAGGAGGGGAGGTGGGCAGCCAACCCTGGGAGAAAGCAGATGATGTAGGCCAACTCTCTCCTTATTCCTCTCACTATCTGTTCCAGAACTGCTTTCAGACATCCCCAGCCTTGTCAAAAACAAGAAACAAAACTACTTTTGAAGTAGCAGACCCTTGCCTCTCAAAGTCAAAAGCCAGGGAACATGCCACCACACTCCCTCCCTCCTCCCCACCCCTTATACTCCCTCCCCCCTACCCCCTCAGCCCTGAACTACTTTGGGCTCATGCCTAGTTCAGGTCCCAGATCAAATGTATAAGGACTCAGTCCTAGCTACTACACTTCCCCTCTCTTTTATCCAGCCCTCAGGAAAGAAGGAAGAAGCATATATTCAGTTCTGATTACTGTATTTTAGGAAGGATGTTGTTAAACTGGAGGGTTCCCAGATGAAGGAAACCAAGATAATGAAGGGCCCTGAGACCACACCATTCAAGAATGGAATGAAGGAATGGATATCATTTAGCCTGGAGAAGAGAAGACTCATGGGAACATGAGAGCTGTCATCCAGTGTTTGAAGGGCTGTCACATGGAAGAAGGATTAGACCGTCCTCCTTGGCCTTGGAGGAGAGAACTAGGAGCAATGAAGTAGAAGGGCTGGGAGGGGCAGTTGAAGTTACAGAGGGGTCAATGAGGCTTCATGTAAGGAAAAACTCCTGAACAGCTTGGTCACCAGGAAGTGGAATGGACTGCTTCACTGGAATCTTCAGCCCAGGCTGGAGGACCAGTCACTTGTCAGGTAAGGTGGAGTTCCTGCTCAGCTGTGAGTTGGCCCAGATGCCCTTCAAGATCCCTCCTAGTTCTGAGATTCTGAGAGGTGTGGCCAGCTGTGCACATATATGCCCCCAGCCCACAGCATCTAACCCAGTGCCCTCATGTTGCACAGGGAGAAACTCAGGAAAGGGGCGGTGACCTTTCCAAATGTCACACAGGGAGTGGGGCAAGGACCTTAATCAGATTGCTGGTTTTTGTACTTACGCAATGATAGCTTTGTAATTAAAGCTCCTAATTATTATTTTATTGTTGTTATTTTGATTCCTAAATTCAACTGGCTTCACTGAATGCATATTTATTGAGCTCTCTCTCAGAGAGAGAGAGAGAGAGATGATATACAATATATAGGCTTGCTTCCTGTTCATTTAGCATCCTCTGGCCCCAGCCTTCTTTCTACATCTCCAGACCAAAGACTGTCCCAAGGAATATCTGGATCATTCTAAAAAGTCAGCTCCTCAAATTCTTGCCTAGAGTCAGACTTCTTTTAGAACAAGCCTGATTTCTTTCTTTCTGCTTACACTAATCCATAAAACCTGCTACCCCATTAAGAGAGAGTGATGCCCAGGACAGATGCAGTGAACAGAATCTGAGTGATCTCTCAAAGAATGCATCACATCCACCCAAAAAGGTTTTCTAAAGGGGATTGAATCAAGCATAGATGAATATGTGGAGGCAAGATGCTCTTGGAGCTTCCCAGGTGATCTTTGACCTTCCCTCTTCTCCCGGGGGAGCCAAGGAGAACTCCAGCCCTAATCTGTCTGTCTGAATTCTGGAAACTGTACAGAGAAAAACAGTTCAAACCCAAGGAGCTCGCCTTACCGTGTGCCACAAGTAGCACCTGAAGCCAGACCTTCCTGGCTGGGACCAACTCTTGAGACCACTATGCCAAGATGCCTCTGACACGTCCTGGCTGTACTGTTGTCACCTCAAGACCCTTAACTTCTCAATACTCCAGGCAATTCTCCAAAACTAGCAATTGAAAAGAAGGTACCATCCTGCATTGGTAGAGAAAGTTTCTTCACCTCAAAGTTTCCTCTACCAGAGAAATCTCAGATCCAATCCTGAACCCTGTCCTTACTAAGTACCAGATGCTATCCTTGGTGCTGGTTATACAAAGTTTAAAAAAAAAAAAAAAAGAACTAGCATTGCTCTCATTCTACTACTGGGCAGGGGAAGGGGCGAGCATTTCGTATCAAACATTGCTTTGGTTTTCTGCACTTTCTGATTGCTCTCAGGCTTATTGCTAATTGCCTTCATCCGGGCAATGACTTTTTGAGCAGTCTGCATTAAAATGATTTGGAAGTATTTCCGTCTTTATACCCATGCAGTCTGAGGGTGCATTGATAAGAAAGGGGTGGATGTGGGGGGAGTTGGAAGAGAAATTTTAGAATGAGAGCCACCCACAAGTAGAATGGCAACCTTACAGAACAGGGAGTTCCCCCTCACTGGAGGTCTTTTTGCAGAGGATGAGTGACCATTTGTTGGGGATTTTACAGAAGAACATCCTGTCTAGATAATCATGGCACAGTGTCGAGAGAGCAAAAGAGTCAGAGTTCAAATCCTGCATCAAACACAACTTCACTGAGTGATCTTGGAGAAGTTACTTAATCTCTCCAAGAGCCTATTTCGTCATTTGTAAAATAAGGATCATTGATTTTGAGGTTTAAGAGATATTAGAGGGGCAGCTAGGTGGTGCAGTGGAAAGAGCACCAGCTCTGGAGTAGGAGGACCTGAGTTCAAATCCGGCCTCAGACACTTGACACTTACTAGCTGTGTGACCCTGGGCAAGTCACTTAACCCCAATTGCCTCACCAAAAAGAGAGAGAGAGAGAGATTAGACCTTTTCTAGTTCAGCCCCTCCATTTTACAATTGAGGAAACTGATGAGATTGTGACTTGCCCAAGGTTACACAGGTAGTTAGCAGAAGAGCTTAGATTTTGTCTTCAAATCCAGTGTTCTTTCCATCCTATTGGGTAATGCTTGAACTGCCTAGCTCCCTCAAAGAGTTGTTGTAAGGAAAGCACTTTGTAATCCTTAAGGCACAATACAGACATGAGCTATTCTTATGACTGGTTGGATGAGATTGACTTCTGAAACTTCTTCCATCTCTGAAGTTCTGTTCTATAGTTATCCCACCCTTTTCCATATCACTAACTGCACATAAGTACCAGACTCTGACCCTTGGCTCCTGATGCAGACTGAGCCTTAACCCCAGGTTTCACTCGAATCCACTGGCTACTTCATAAATAGTCAAAAGTCGAAAGAGGGATGAAGTGGGAAATGATGAATTGATTCAATACAACCCATGCCCACTTCTAGGGTAGACATAGCTGAGATCCCATGTTTTGCTGAACTCCTTTGTTGGGAGGGAGGAGAACTGCAATGGATGTCTCACCAAATGGATAAAGGAAATTTTCTGTTCTGAGGGAGAAATTAGTGCTTGAATGGACCAGTTAGGGCTGGTACTACTACCCTCTCAACAAGTTCCCAAGTGGGACCATATATCTTTGCAAACACAATCAACTCCCATTCTAGGGCCTTTCCTGCACTCTATGTCAGCTCTAGATCCCAGGCATCCACCTCTGTCCAGGGGCTTCTCTAATGTTTCAAAGGTCATCCCCTGAACAGATTAACCTCCCACTGCTACTTCTGCCTCCCTAGGGCCATACCTTTGCCTACTTCTGCCCATAGTGAGACATATCTCCTGGACTTCCCAAAACACAACATCACCACATGCCATGAGATTGGCCCTCAAGAAATGGCCTTACACACTCTAACCACCTGCCTCCCTCAGTGGACCTCTCTCCAATCTCTGACAAATGCCTGGACTCATTCCTTGATAGTTCATGTACTTCTCTTTCTTCATGTTCTCCCCATTCCAGGGACTCTGAACCTCTGTCTGCAGATGCATAAAATCAACTGTTCCCCATCTGCCCATTCCCTTAATCCCATCTCCTTCAACACTACTGCCCCCCCCATGAACCACTCCAGAACTACCTGCCCCTTTCTCTGTACACTCTGGAATACTTGTGCCATAATTTACAAACTTCATCTAATTCTAAAGCTTTTCCTTTCTCACTCCTTCCATATTCTGACTGTCACTAAGACCTGGCTCCCTTTTGTTTTACTACCCTTTCCAGCACTGGTGGCATTTTCACTCTTAGCCACCAACTCATTCGTCATGGTAGAGGAGTCAGGATTCTCCTTGCCCCCATTGTCACTTCTAGACTTTCTAACACCATCACTCAGCAACCTCTCCTTTTTTAAGGCTCAAGCTCTTCAAAGTTAGCATCCATTCCAGACCCTAGTGGTTATCTATCAACCCACAGACCATTCCCTTCTCTCTTCAAAGACTTAGTATCTGCCTCACAGTCCTCTCTACTCTAATTCTTGCTCTCATACTGGGGGGACTTAAATATACATATTGATGCTTCCTCTAACACCCAGACTTCCCAGTTACACAGTTTACTGAATGTCTTTGACCTTCCTCCATTCCACCTCAGCTAAACTCAGAAATGGCCATCCCATTGATCTAGCCATCACCCACATATTCATGAACTCTGCAATTCCTTAATCTGATCTGAATCTTTTATTATTTCACCTTTCCCTATGCTTCATGACCCCTAACTCTTCATCTTCACCATGACTTCCAATTCCTCCATCCCACATTTCTTTCCCAGAAAATCACCCCTCACTGGCTTATACACTTTCCCTCTCTTTTCCTTCTCCCTCTCTCCCTATCTCAACCAATTGTCTCTACACTTGAATCTTTTGCCCCTCTAGCCTATCTTCAATATCATCCTGCTAAACTCCAATTTTGTCCTGTGCCTACCATCTTCCTTCTCCACTTCTATTCACTGATAAATGAAGCCGGAGAAAATCATGAAACCTTGCTGACTGAGTCCACTACAAATTTATTTATAATCTCAACTAGGACCCTCACTGCAGAAAGGCAATCAATCCTTTGATACCTTCCTAATCAGTTTGACATTTCACTTAGCACAGCAGCTATTCCATATTTTTTCATCCCTCCTCAAATTTCCCATGGTACCCCCTACATCTACTCTCTTAGCTGAAGACTTTACTTTATACTTCACTGAAAAAAAAAAAATGAGGCCATTGGTAGAAAAAAAAAATCTTTGTCCCTCTTCCTCATCTCAGATTACTCAGATGTCTTCACCCCTATTTCTCATGAAGAGGTGGCCCTCTTCTTACCAAGGGAAATACCTCTATGTACACCCTTGACTCCCTCCCATCCTTTCCTCTCCTGTATATTGCCTCTACTGTCATTCCCACACTTTCTCTGATGTCCAGTCTCTCTCTCTCTCTCTCTCTCTCTCTCTCTCTCTCTCTCTCTCTCTCTCTCTCTCTCTCTGTTTGAAGATGAGGAAACTAAAGCATACAGAGGTTAAGAGTCTTGCCCAGTGTCACACAGCTAGTAGGTAAGATGAGCTGGGATTCAAAACTAGCTTCTCTGATGCAGCTAGGTGGCACAGTGGATAGAGCACCGGCCCTGGATTCAGGAGGACCTAAGTTCAAATCCAGCCTCAGACACTTAACACACTTACTAGCTGTGTGACCCTGGGAAAGTCACTTAACCCCAATTGACTCACCAAAATTAAAAAAAAACTAGCTTCTCTGACCAGAATTTGAATCCAGTCCTTTCTACCACATCCCACCATGTGACATCTACATTGTAAGTTATCTGTAGCCTGGCTGCATATATCACAAGAGAATACCATTACCATGTTGTATGCTTTTAAAGTCAGTGACCTCTATGTGTAAGGTTTCAGTGGGTCCTCTTGCTTCCCTAGTACTTTTTTTTTGCGGGAGGGGGGGGGCAATAAGGGTTAACTGACTTTCCCAAGGTCACACAGCTAGTAAGTGTCAAGTGTCTGAGGACTGATTTGAACTCAGGTCCTCCTGAATCCAGGGCTGGTGCTTCATCCACTGCACCACCGAGCTGCTGCCTCTAGTACTTTTTTAGATAACACACACTATTAGGGAGGGCAGCTGGGTGGTACCATAGTACACAGAGCACCAGGCCTGGAGTCAGGAAGACCTGAGGTCAAATATGGCCTCAGACACTTAACTAGCTGTGTGACCTTGGGCAAGTCACTTAACCTCTGTCTGCCTCAGTTTCCTCATCTGTAAAATGTGCTGGTGAAGGAAATGACAAGCCACTTTAGCATCTTTGCCAAGAAAACCCCAAATGGGGTCTCAAAGAGTCGGGCATGACTGAAAAGATTGAACAATAATACCACACACTATTATGAGATAGGCAGCATGATCCAGAGGAAAGTATACTGCATTTGGAGTTAGAAGGCCTGGGTTCAAATCTTGACTCTGCTACTTACTACCTGGGTGACCTTGACCAGATCCTTTAGCCTCTATATCCATTGTTCTGGACCATAAAAGGAAGGCCTTATTTACATTATTGTACATGTCTAACATTTATAGCTGATTGCTTACTGCCTCAGGGAGGGGGGAGAGGGGAAGGAGGGAAGGAGGGATAAAAATTGGGACCCAAAACCATAAATAAAGATGTTTATTACTTTTAAAAAACATATTTCTGTATTTGCCAAGTTGCAAAAATAAAGCAATAAAAATAAAGTTGGGGGGGGCGGCATGGAGGGAAGGACTTAGACTCAGTGGTCTCTAAAGCCCTTTCCAGCGCTACATCTAGGATTTCATGATTCTTATCAACTGGATCCAAACATAATTCAGAAGAAAACCTTGTTACAATCCGCATAGGTGCCTCAAGTTTCCCTTTTCTCTCCCTCCCCAAATGCTTTCAGTAGAAAGTACCAGATCATACCCATGCATGTGTGTGTGTGTGTAATATATTCCAAAGACAAATCAAATTGATTTAGAGTTATCTCCTGCTTTTATGCCATTAAGCAAATTATTCCAAAAGTGGTGGGAGCAGGATCCTAGACCATTGACCCCAAGAACTGGAAGGGCCCTTGGAGCAGAGAACATGCAATGTCAGAGGTGGAAGGACTCTTAGAACATAGAATATAGACCACCAGCTCTGGAAAGGCCTTCAGAATACAGAAAGGCAGGGCTGGAAGGACCTTTAGAAAGCACTGTTAACATGCAGTGTCAGAGCCTTAGAGATCGTCTGGTCTAATTCCATCATTTCACAGATGAGGAGATACAGATGGGGGTGGGGGAAGGGAAGGGAAGGGAAGGGAAGGGAAGGGAAGGGAAGGGAAGGGAAGGGAAGGGAAGGGAAGGGAAGGGAAGGGAAGGGAAGGGAAGGGAAGGGAAGGGAAGGGAAGGGAAGGGAAGGGAAGGGAAGGGAAGGGAAGGGAAGGGAAGGGAAGGGAAGGGAAGGGAAGGGGGAAGAGGAGGGATTTACTGACCCAAGGTCCCATTAGGAGCAAAGCCAGGACCAGAATCCAGGTCCCAGGATCCCTGTCCCTGGACTCATTCTACTCTGCCTCCCTGTCCCTGCCTGTAAAGAAAGGAAGAGAACTGAGGCCTGGGGAGATCAGTTGTTTCCTGGGAGGGTGGGGGAGGCTCATCCCCAAAGAAAGCTCTTGGTGTCTCTGGGGATCCTAGTCTTGCCAATCCCTTGTTCCTCTGTCACCACGTGCCCTTTGAGTTAATAAACTGTTAATCAGTTTAAATGTTTTCAGGTCATTTCCTCCAGAGCAGGCAGGCAGCCAGGCAGGTGGGTGCTGAGCTCAAGGCACTCTGTGTCCTCGCCCTTCAAAGGCCCACACAACTGGAAGCCCGGCTGAGCAGGCCCTTAATAACCCAGAGGCTGCTGAGGAAAGAGACTCCCAGGGAGCGGGGCCTTGGGTCCGCTCGCATCCCTCTGCTGCCTCCAGTCTTGGTTGCTTGCTCCTCACCACCACCACCCCTTTCAAAAATAAAGGCTTTTAAAAGACCCCAAACATGCCAGGCCAGATCATGGACTTCTGGGCTTGAGAAATTGTTAGAGCTAGAATTGAAGGAAGAAAAGTTGAGAGAGGAGGGTAGGTAGGGGTAGGGCAAGGACTAAACCAAAGCTTCATTCTCATTAACTTGTTCTTCTGTTATTGAGGGCAGAAACCTAAGTGGTTAAAATTCGATAGAAAGGCTTTCAAGGGTATTTGGGAAGAAAACCCCTGGATTCTCAGGAATTGGGTGGGTTTTATTCCTTTTTTTGGAGGGAGATAAGAGAATAAGGCAAAAGGTTGGGGCCAGACTAGGGGTCAGGGTGACAGGTTTGTAGGGGAAAGAGGAACGATTGAGTTTGAAAATCTGCCCCTTGTCAGGGAGGAGGAGGAAGAGGAGGAGGAGGAGGAGGACAGAACATGGAGTCTCAGAGCTGTGAGGGCCTTTAGAACATAACATGTCAATGTGCTCCTAAGATGGGCTCCCTCTGTTCTGGATGTAAATGAGAGGGTGGGACTAAATTCATTCATTCAACAGCTACTTATTAAGTGTATTCTGGGTGCACATTAATATGGGAGTCTCTGAAGGAGAAGGTCCAGGTCACAGGATCTTGAGCTGGATGGGACCCCAGAGGCCATTGACTCCAATTGCATTTTCTTTTGCAGAGCAATTGGGGTTAAGTGACTTGCCCAGGGTCACACAGCTAGTAAGTGTTAAGTGTCTGAGGCCGGATTTGAACTCAGGTACTCCTGAATCCAGGGCTGGTGCTTTATCCCCTGCGCCACCTAGCTGCCCCCCAGTTGCATTTTAAGGAGGAAATTGAGGGCCTATGAGGGGAAGCAACTTACTCCAAAGTCCCACACGGCCAGAGCCAGGATTCAGACCCGGCTCCTCTGACTCCAGTGTTAAATTGGCATTTCTTTATTGACTTTGGCTAAATTTTATTTGGTTTTGGTCCTCAATGTAGCAATGATCCAAAGGATGTAGTCCTGCCACTTCTCTGTTGAAAGGTCCTCGATGACTCCTTACTGCATATGGAGGCAATATGCAGACTCCTTCACCTGGCATTCAAGGCACCATCTAGTGCCACCTTAAATCTCTCTAGCCTTATGTCATAAACCGCCCCTCTGTAAAGTCTGCTTTCTTTCTTCTTTTTCTTCTTCATTTTTTGGTGGGGCAATTGGGATTAAGTGACTTGCCCAGGGTCACACAGCTAGTAATTATTAAGTGTCTGAGGTTGGATTTGAACTCATGTCCTCCTGAATCCAGGGCCGGTACTCTATCCACTGCACCACCTAGCTGCTCCTGTGTAGTCTGCTTTCCAGCAAAATGGGATTACTTGCCATCTGAATCCACCACTCAATACCTATGTGACCTTGGGCAAGTTGCATTAAACTCTCTGAGACTGTAAAGTGAATGCTGTCCTTCCTGGCTCTGAGTCTATGGTCCCTGTACACATCCTGAGCCCTCCAGCCTCTCTACCTTTGCTTATACTTTTCCCATTCCCAAGAACACTCTCCCTCCTCCATCCCCCAAATTCTTTCACATTCTTTCAGGCCCAACCCAGATGTCACCTCTTCCAAGAAGCCTTCTTGAATTTCCCAGTCAGTAAGGAACTTCTCCCCCATCCAGCTTCATATTTAGCTTGTCCCTGTCTTGTGAACTCTTATATTATACTGTAGCTTAATGAACTGGACCCAGAGTCAAAAAGGAGGGGCCACTTTGGAGAAACTGCCAAGTTCTTTTACTGATCCTTCTCCACCCACCCCCCAGGCTTCCCAGAGTAGCAAAGACCCCTCTTTTCAATACTAACATTTTACCAGTGTTATTATATGGCAGTGAGACACAGAAGCACACTGCCTTGAAAGAACACAGAGGGCCATGGAGGGACATGTGGTCAGTGTGAGCAGGCTGTCCCATACACCCAGCAGGCACTCTGGGAAATCCAAAAATTTCATGGTCACCTGGCAAGAGCAAAGAAGGACAAGTAGACAGCCAAAGTACTTGCCACCCTTGAAGAGTGGGGAGAAAGCCAGGGAGCCCAATGGGTGAAGCCTCTGTGGTAAACTATGGGGAGAACACAGACAGGAGCCCCATGGGATGGGCAGGCAGAGATGGGATGCAGGGGAACTCCAAAATCAATGAGATCCTGCATCCCTTGGTACATTTGAGTATATAATATCATAAGTTTAGAGCTGGAAGGGAACTTAACACAACTTAGTCCAACCCTACTCATTTTGCAGATGAGGAAACTGGGACTGGCTGAGACTTGCCCAAGGTCATGTGGTTAGTAAGTAGCCAAGCCAGGATGCAGACCTAATTTTTGTGCTTCTAACAGTATCACACTGCCTCTAGTTATCCATGCCTGTTGTGATTGTTGCAAATAATAATAGTATCTGGCCTTTTGAGGCTTACAAAGGACTTTATCTCCTTTAATCTCTGGATCAACCCTGTGAGGAAGATACTGCAAATATTGCTGTCCCTCCAACAGACCCAGAGATGTTTCTTCATTTCCTCATGGTCGCATGGCTAGTGAGTTTCATAGAGAGAATGTGCACTCAAGTCTTCTCACTTCAGGTCCATCCATCTTTACACCAGGGAGCACCAGGGGCTGATGTCTGGGGGGACGGTGTGGATGTGTTCTTCCCCTGTGTCTCACAGAATGAGAGGGATCAGGAGGACTCGGGAAAGCTTGATCTGATGTTTGGCCTGACTACCCCCCTCTTCTGGGGGTGTCATTTGAAGCTCTGGGAAACCCAGCCTCTATAGTAACAACACTGGCCATTATTTAGAGAGCAACTAGGATTGGGTCTGCTTGACTTCCTGCCTGTCTTTTCTCCCTACCACCTTTTCTCCCTCCCTCCTTCCATTTCCTGGCCCTCATTTTACTCCCCTCCTTCCCTCCTTTCTCTTCTTTCTTCTTCCTCCTCCTTCTTTTCTTCCCCTTTCTCTTTCCCCCTCCTCCCCATTTTCTTCCCTCTTCCTTCTCTTCCTCCCTCCTCTCTCTCCCTTCCCCCTCCCTATTCCTCCTCACCCCATTTCCTTCCTCCCCCGTTTCCTTCCCATCCCCTTCCCTTCTCTTTCCGCTACTCCCCCTTCCTCCTCCTTCCCTCTTTCTTTCCCTACCTTCCTCCTCCTTGTTATCCTCCTCCCTTCCCTCTCTCCATCCTTCTTCTTCTAATGCCTCTTCCCCAGCCTTTCTCCTCATCCCTTCCCTCCATTTTCTCATCCTTCCTTCCCTCACCTTCCTTCTCTCCTCCTTCTCCCCAACTTCCTCCTCTCTTCACTTTCTCCCTCACTCCCCCCTCCCTTCCTCTCCTCTCTCCTACTCCTCCTCTACCTCCTAACTGCCCCTCCCCCTCCCTCTGCTTTACTCTCCTTCCCTTTTCTTCACTCCCCCTCCTTCCTCCTCACTCCCCCCTCCCTTTCTCTCCTCTCTCCTTCCCCCTCCTCTTCCCCCTCCCTTTCTCTCCCCCTCAGAAAAAGCCCAGCCTTCTCTCTCAGGGGAGTCTGTTCTGGGCACTGCCTCTCCCTGCCTCGTCTCTAATTGGCACCTCAAAGCTGCAGGTAATTGCCTCAGCAAAAAGACTACTTTTAAAGTGGCAGGAGCATCCATGGGTTTAAGTTGTTATTGTTGTGGAATTTTTTTTAGTCTCGCTAATTAACATTCTGGGTAGAGGAGAAAGCGCAGGGCACACAGCAGTAGCTGCCGCAGTCGCAGCCTGGCTGAGAGCCTCGCTGTGTGCGGCACCGTTGACTCCCTCTCTGGCTCGATCCTGGGTGCAGCTGCTTACCTGAATCCCACAGTGCCTGCATTGGCTACTTGGGGCCGAAGGCCGCTGCCGCTTTAGTTCTGTGGCCAGCTCTGTGAAGGAAGAGGGGCCCAAAGGGGGTGTTGGGGAGCAGAGCATTCTCCAGAGCTAACCATCTCCCAGATAGCAGGCCAGAAGTCACCAGGACGTGAGCCAACTGGGAATTGGCAAACGGCTGTGGAGAGAGATTAGTTAGTCCTTCATTCGCTTTCTGCAGAACAGCAAACAACAAACACAGTCATGGATGGCAGTAATGAAAATCCACTGCCCAGAAAGCAGAAGGTGACAGTACCAATGTCCCCTGTCCAATCTGATACACTGGATCCAAAATCTCAGGCTGTGAGGACACTCGGAGGCCATCTAGTCTCCCAAGCTTCTGGGAGGGTTTAGGGGCTAGCATTCAGCTGGTAGATGCATCAAAGGTGGCAGGTCCTCTGACTTCATGCCCATTACTCTTCCACTGTATGATACAATCTGCCATATTTTAGGAAGGATATTGATAAACTGGAGCATATCCAAAGGACAGCAAACAGGAGTGGGAGGGGACTAAAGACCAGGCTGAGGGACAGTCAACTGAAAGAACCCAGAATGCTTCTTTTCTACAAAGAGGAGAAGATTTTGGGTCAGCATGGCCTCTGTCATCAAGTATTTGAGAATACTCAGAAAAAAGCAATTAGATGGGGCAGCTAGGTGGCACAGTGGATAGAGCACTGGCCCTGGATTCAGGAGGACCTGAGTTCAAATCCAGCCTCAGACACTTAACACTTACTAGCTGTGTGACCCTGGGCAAGTCACTTAACCCCAATTGCCTCACTTAAAAAAAAAAAAAAAGCAATTAGATTCATTCTGCTTGGCCCTAGCGACCAGAACTAGGAACAGTGGGAGTCATTTACAGGGAGACTGATTTTGGTTCAATGTTAAAAAAAAAAACAAACTTTCAGATCTGCCCAAAAGTGGAATAGGCTGCCTCAGGAGGCAACCTGAAGATGTAACCCCCAGCCACCACCTCCCTCTTCAAGGCCCTGTTGGCTCTGTGGCTGGGTGCTAGGCCGGGGGGGGGGGGGGGTCTGCAGCAAAGATCACACACTGTCTCTGTCTGAAGGGTGAAGTGCTCAGGTTAAGAGAATGCCAGGTTTCTCTCATTGGGAAGCAGAGAATGCCAGACTTCCCTCATTGGTGATTTGGGCAAGGTGCTGAAACTAGGGAGATGATAAAAGCTAAAGGTGACAGGGATGGTACAATGGGACAGTCCATCAGGGATCACTATATCTTAGAACATATGACATAGAATGCCCAATATAAGATGAATCCTAGAATTCGATTCAACCCACACACATTTACTAAGTGCTTACTAGGCATAAGACCCTATGACTAGTAACATGATGGTCTGAGTTAAATCCCAGCTATGATGCTTATTTGTTGTGGCACTTTGAGGTCATCTTTTCAGCTCCCTGAACCTCAGTTTCCCCATCAGTAAAATGGGAATAACAATACTTGCTATTGAATCTAAAAGATCATAAGTTTAGAGGCCATTTAGCCATTCAGTCCCTTCATTTGACAGATGAGGAAACTGAAGTTAGTCCAAAAAAGATTGAGTAACAAGCAAAAAATAGCAAGGCGACGATTCCACCTCAAGTCCTCTGGCTGATCTGGTCTTTTCCCCAATAGATTATCCTTGTGAGAAAGCACTCTGCAGCCCACAAACCACTGTGTAGGTGTGGATTGTTATTATTGTTATCGCCTGAGGAGCTTCAGATTTCATGAGAGAGGAGAAGGAAATGGGATACACAAATAATTATGAATGGGATTGGAGCAAAGGAGGAACCCAAAATGCTCAAGGAAAATTTGAGGAGAGAGGGATCACTTTCAGCTGGGAGGAGGGGCATGAGATTTGGGAACCAATTGGTGTTTCTGTTTGTTGTGGAATACAGTGAATAAAACAAGTATATAGGGAGGTCGAATTAAATGTAGCTACGACCTGGCTAAGGAGTTCTGGAAACACTTGAGATTAAAACAAAACATAGACTATCAGAGCTTAGAGGTCACCCAGTCCAACCACTTGACTTTACAGAGAAGGAAACTAGAAATCCAGAGGAAGGGAAGGGACTCACCCAAGGTCACGGAGCCAGTCATAGGTAGAGCAGGGACCAGAACCAGGGTCTCCTGATTTCTGGTGAGGTGCTCCATTTCATCTCCAGGTCAGCCTCAAGGACATTCCTCTACTACAGAAGTAGTGTTTCTGGGGGGCAGCTAGGTGGCACAGTAGATCAAGCACTGGCCCTGGATTCGGGAGGACCTGAGTTCAAATCTGGACTCAGATACTTGACGCTTACTAGCTGTGTGACCCTGGGCAAGTCACTTAACCCTCATTGCCCTGCAAAAAAAAAAAAAAGTCGTGTTTCTGGATGATTTAGATAGAGCACACAACCAGGTAGCACCATCATAGGGAACTGACCAATGGTTCTGTTGTCACCTGGACAAAGAAAGACAAGGAGAAGGGGGAACAAGCCAAGGCTAAAAGTTCATCCTTAGCTGAAGTAATCCATTCCAGGAAGTCCATAGTCACCTTTCCAGTGGAGGTGAAGGGGGAGGCTATAGCAGTGACAGGAGACAGAAAAATCAATAGGGTGGGCAGATAAAGGTTTGGCATCCATCTATCAGACCTGGGGACTAACAGCTCCTTGGAAGAGCCTTAGAACTATAGGAAAGCAAAAAAAAACTATAGGGAATCATCAGGTCCCTTTCTAGGACTAAAGCAATAAGCCTTGCTCCTCCCTAAACTTTCTATCTACTTCCACCACCACCACCACCCCCAAAAAATAATTCCAACCCTCAAAGCAAGAGTTGGGGCATTGGAGACAGTGACTATTTAAAATCTGAGAACCATCTTTGACTGCCAGATCTAGAAAGGAATTTACAATACAGAGGCCAGATTGTCAGATCTGGGAGGACCCTTAGAACATAGAATAGAAAATGTCAGAGCTGGGAGGATCTTTATTTAGAACAGAGAATGTTTGAGCTAAGAAGGTCTTAGAACATAGAACATGGTTATGTTAGGGTAAGAACAAAGGATGTAAAATATGAATTCTAGAAGAGACTTTACCAACTACCTAGTCCAACCACCTCATTTCACAGATGAGGAAACTGAGGTTCATAGAAAGTAAGGGATTGACCCATAGTCACACAGTTTGTTAATGCCAGACTAAGGAACCCAAGTAGCCTGACTTCCAGTCCAGTACTCTCTCTCCAGAATAGAAAGGGAACTAGAAGTCAGGAGACCTTGGTACTCTTTGCCAGGTGTGCCATTAACAGTCTCTGGGGCTTTGGGCAAGTCACAATAGGAGATGATCCTATTTTCATCCCTCCCAGGTCAGCTCTAAAAGTCTTGGTCACCCTACAGAGATCATAGGATTTAGAGTTGGAATGGACCTTAGAAATGAGGCCAACCCTCTCAGTTTTCAGAGTTTGAAACTTAGACTCAGATGGGAGTGACTTGCTTAAGAGACATCAAAAGAAACATGGGTAAGAAACATCCTCCCTTGATGTCTTCAGAGATGCCCTAAGATTGCAACACTTGGGGATAATTCACAAACTGAATTATTTGAGATCTCGCCTGGAAACAGAGTTTGCCTCTGTTTTTCCTAAGGCCTCGTGGTTTTGCAAGTTGTCTGGGAGTGAACTTGGTGTGAAGCAATATAGGCAACAAGCCAAGGAATCATTCCTAGGGTCTCCCTGTGTGTTGAAGTGAAGCCCTGGTGGCCTTTTTCTTATCTGAGGAAGGAATCTTTCTGTCTGGGCTGTGCCTGTTCTCACAAGAGCTAAAGTGTTAGAGATCCTACCATCTGCCTGGAATTCAGGCGAAAGGAGAGTCCAGCCACTTAGCTACCTGGGATATCTCAGCCACAGAAACAGGGCCCCAGAAGAACAAGTGTGGAAGGATGTAGAGAAAAAAGAAAAATGGTTGCCTGGTCAAATGGAGAGACTACTCCACTTGGAGTCAGAAGACCTGAACCCCAATGCAGGTTCTGCTATTTGCCATGGGACCTTAGCCACATACATTCCCCTCTTTGGGTCTCATTTTCCCCATTTAGGGCTATGTTGTATAACCTTGGGCAATGAGAATCTATTGTAAAATGAGTGAATTGGATTGGATGCCTTCTGAAGTTCCTTTGAGCTCTGAATCCTCTACTCCTTTCTAACACTGTGCCTTCAGTTTGGATTCGAATTCTACCATTCATTGGAACTATAGAGGGAAGATGGAGGAGGGTATACACCACTAGTCAACCATGATCAGCCAGGGAAGCTGCTACTGATGCTCTGTCCCATAGGATACCCAGAAAAAGGGTGAAGGCTATTTGTAACACACCCAGAAGCTGGACATATGTCATTGGACAGTGTAGATGCGTTGGATGCTGTCACAGATATCCCTGCCACCCATCCATGTGAATTCCATTTCAATGAGCCCAACCTCCTTGCCTTGGTTGTCGTTGGATGATGCCAGAAGACTAAGAGCCAACATTTTTGTAGAAAAGCACTTTACGTATATTATCTCATTTGATCCTCCCAACATCCTTGGGATGTACCCATTTTACAAATGAGGAAACTGATGCTGAGAAAAGATTAAGTGACTTTCCCAGAGTCACACAGCTAGTGTCTAAGGTGGGATTCAAACTCAGGGCTTGTAGACTTCCCAAGTCCTGTGCTCCAGCCACAGTCACCTAGATGACTCATGAGAAGCGTGATAAATTCATTCTTGATTCAGTAAGCATTTATTAAGCATCTACTCTGCACCAGGTACTATGCTAGGTGATGGGAGATAAAATAAAAACAAAACAGGAGCCCTGACCTCAAGGAGCTTAAATTCTATTGAGGAGAAACAACATATAAACATAAAAGTAAACACAGATACTTACGATTTTGAGGGGGTGGGTGTCATGTTGAGGAGAGGGGAGGGGGTCTAGGATAGGTCTCATGTAAGAGGCAGCACTTGAGCTGAGCCTTGAAGGAAACTAGGATGCAAGGGATGAAGGGGATGAGGGAGTGCACTGAAAACGTGGGAGTGGGCTCTGCAAAGGCACAAGGATAGGAGATGGAATAATATTGAGGGAATGATAATTAGTTCAGTTTGTCTAGAAGCATAAGGGGAGACTAATGTGTGCTAAGACTGGAAATGCCAATGGGAGCCAGATTATGAAGAGCTTGGAATGTCAACTAGAAGAGTGTATTTTTTCCTAAATCCAATAGGGAGCCACAGGGGCTTCTTGAGCAGGTTGATGACTTGAATTAAGAAATGATACAGGGGCAGCTAGGTGGCACAGTGGATAGAGCACTGGCCCTGGAGTCAGGAGGACCCGAGTTCAAATCCAACTTCAGACACTTGACACATACTAGCTGTGTAACCCTGGGCAAGTCACTTAACCCCAATTGCCTCACCAAAAAGAAAAGAAATGATACAAGTCAAGGAGCAGAGTATGTGTTCTCATGGGTGGATAGGGGATGAGGTGGGGCAAGTTACAAAACCCCCAAATTTCACTCCATTTATACTGCTTGGATCCCAGCCTTGGCTCTCGAAAGCCTCAGTTTCCTCATCTGTAAAACAGCAGCAAGAATCCCTCCTTCCCTCACTTGTAGATCAATCGAGAGGCTGAAATGAGAATATGTAAAAGAAAGGCTCTGCGTGAAGGGGCCATTATTCTTCTTCAGGCTGGTTTCATCTCTCACCATCTCCCCTAGCCTTTCTCTGCCCTCTTTTTCTTCTAGTCTCACATCCCTGGACTTCTTTCACTGTTCCTGTCTTTAATCTGCTTCTCAATTTTCTTCTCTCTGATGCCCTCGGAGGTCCTCGCTCCAAAGCCCTCTCATCCACGCTAACCTCTCTTTTCCTCTAAAACTAGTCCCTTGCTGCACCGTGGGCAACTTGAACTCTCCTCTGGCACCCTGTGGGGCTCCAAAGACCCCTAGTTGCCCTCCCCTCACAAGCAGCCGCCCCCTCCCTGCCCCTCCCCAGAGCCGGGTGTATGATGTATGATGCAGCGCATGCAACATGCTACCCACGGTGCAAATTGTTTTGTCTGGCGCAGCACCAGGGGGACCAGTGTCACTCTTATCACTGCCAGCCTGATTATCCCTGACGCCCGCCGGAGCTGACATCCTGTTAATGTAATATAGACACCACAGTGATTTTAATCGGAGCATGAAATATAAGCACTGGGCGATGGGAGACGGCATTTCAGAAGGGGCTGTTTGTGTGTGTGTGTATGTGTGCGTGTGTGTTTGTGTGTGAGAGAGACAGAGACAAAGAGACAGAAGCAGAGGCAGAGACAGAGACAAACACAGAGACAGAGACAGAGAGAGGCAGAGACAAAGACAGAGGCAGAGACAGAAACAGAGGCAGAGAGAGAGGCAGAGACAGAAACAGAGAAAGACAGAGAAAGAAGCAGAGACAGAGAAACAGACACAGAGACAGAGACAGACAGACAGAAAGAGACAGCTAATGGAGTGCCTCAAAAGACCAAACCCTGCTCCCATGCACCAGCTGGGGATGGTTTGGGGTCTCTGAGAGGGGAAAGAGTCTTGCCCCTTCCCTGAATTCCCTGAATTCTTCCACACTGCCTGGCTCAGATAAAGGCGAGACGGGGCTTTTTCAAAAGAATTAGAGTTTTCGGGCCTGATCAATGGTCATTTGTGAGGCCATTCTTGACATTCAGAGCTAGACTCCAGAGGCCTATCTCAAAGGCAAGTGCCAACTCTGTCCTTCATGAGTCTTTGAGATAGGAAATTCAGGAGGGTGAATAGGAAGATTGGGGTGGGAGGTAGGGAGGCAGCCGGTGCCTTCTAGATGAAGTCTCTGCACTATGTAGTAGCAAGATCTCTGGCCTGGGAATCAGGAGGCCTGAGCTGTAGCCATGGTTTAATTATATGTCCTTAAGCAAGTGCCTTCTTTGAACTAGGCCTCAGTTTCCCCCATCTACCAATGGAGATGGTTGGACCAGATGCCCTGGAATGGCCCTTCCAGCCCTAACATTTCATATTCTCTGATTCTGTCACCCGTGGTCCCAAAGGGTTCCCCATCCTCAGCTCTGGTGGGCCTCAGTCTGGGCTGGCCAGGAGGGAAAAATGGATCTCAGTCTTCCCCTATTTTCTGAGCTAGGGAGAATGGAGACAGACTCCATTCCATCTACCTCCTCCTTGTAGGCATCTCCTAGCCTGGTGCAATATCTTCAGAGGCCCCAAAGAAGGGCCCAGTTATTTTGTAAAGTGCCAGGACTTTACAAGTGTCCCCCTCCCACCCAAATCCCTCACCCTGTGTGATCTCATGGCTTTGGCCACATGGGCTGTCTACATAGACCAGCCAGCACCATTGCTGAGGGAGGGCATGGGCAGTGGCATTGGGACCATTCAGAATTATAAGACCTATCCCAGGGACACTGAGCAACTTTGGGGACAGTGGAGGTAGCCTGTTGTCATGAAGAGAACCCTGGACTAGGGCAGGGAATAAGAACCCCAGCTTCAGCATCTGATAGCTGCTTGACTAGGTAAGTCAGTTTCATTGCTCCCTGCCTCAGTTTACCCATCTAATGGGAAAAATAATCTGTACATTATCTCCTAGTGCTCCTGTGTGAAAAACCATGCTAGAAGTATTGTTACTATTTCCCATTTGGGAGCAGAGGGAAGAAACAAACTGGTGCCTTCACCTCCAGAAGAAAGAAGCAGGGAGGGAGATGGATGGTGGCCAGGGACTCCTTAGTGGGGCTGTCGCACAGGATATCTCTGTCCTTGTCCCTGTTTCTGTGACAGCGACTACATTAATGGCTTTCTGTACACAGGACTTTTCCTCGGGCAGGCCTGTGAGGAGGCCAGGCTTGGAGCCCCACTGTTCTGGTGCTGAGGGTCCTTGGAGAAAGGCCTGCTGTCTCTGACCCAGATTCCCCCCTGTTTTTCCCCCTCTCCTCAGCAGGGTCAGACTGCCCGTAGGCTGGGCCTTCTCCTTGAACGGGGCCTCAGGAGTCCTGGCTGCACAGGCTGAGGAGTTGCTACTTTCCAACAAATTATTTTCTTCGGCTTTTTTCCAAAAAGAGAGAGAGAGAGAGAGAGAGAGAGAGAGAGAGAGAGAGAGAGAGAGAGAGAGAGAGAGAGAGGAAGAAAGGAAGAGAAAGAAAGAAAGAAAGAAAGAAAGAAAGAAAGAAAGAAAGAAAGAAAGAAAGAAAGAAAGAAAGAAAGAAAGAAAGAAAGAAAGAAAGAAAGAAAGAAAGAAAGAAAGAAAGAAAGAAAGGAAGAAAGAAAGGAAGAAAGAAAGGAAGAAAGAAAGGGAGTCAAAGGAATTGGCAGGGGGAGAGAGTGAAAGAGAGAAAAAGAACTCTGGCCACACCAGACTGCCTGCATTAACCCCTGGGAGCCTAGCCCCTGGGGCTCCTGAATGTATGACATGAGGCCTACTGCCTTCCTACCACAAGGCAGGAACCCCTTGGTACCACTAGCAGCTCCAGGAACTTCCCAGACTCCCCTGCCCCTTCTCTGGTCCTCTCGCCCATTTTTCCCTCCCTCCCTCCTCCCTTTCCTTCTCCCCTGTACTCCCCCTCTCCCTCCCTCCTTTCTCTCCTCCCCTTCTCCCCTTTCCCTCCTTCCTCCCCTCTCCCTCCCTTTTCCCTTTCTCGCTCCCTCCTCCCCTTTCCTTCTCTCCTCCCCCTCCTTTCCCCTCTCTCCCTCCCTCCTCCCCTCTCCTTCTCCTCCTCTCCCTCCCTCCTCTCTCTTTATTTCTTGCTGTTTGGCTGCCTGTTTATCTCTCTCTCCATCTCTCTGTCATTCTCTCTGTCTTTCTCTTTCTTTATCTCTCCCTCCCTGTCTCTCCCCTCTCTATCTCTCTATCTCCTCCTCAACCCCCTGCTTACTCTTCTGTCCCAAGCTCTGCCCCCACCATCCCTGCTCTGACACACTCCCTCTCCTCCACCCACCAGGTTTGACCTTTGTCAAAGCAACTGGCTTCAGATGCCCAGGTGCAGATGCTAGAGATACAGACACTTAGAGAAATAGATATAGACCCACACAGAGGGACACCCTGATACACACAGAGAGACACACGTGTATACACACATACATACACACACACACACACACACACACACACACACACACACACACACACACACCTCAGAGGCAGCCTAATGTAGTAGAAGGGGCCCCAGCTTGGGTTCTAGGCTCTCTCTGCCATAATAAGTCTCCCCTCTCTGGAAAATGAGGATAACAATCCCCACCCAGCCTCCTTTACAAGCTCCACTGATTTGAGGATCCTCTAAAACCATTTGACGGAGGGTGGGGGGAAGAGGGAAGGAGACAAAGGGCTGTCTTTGGCACTCGGGGATTCCTCCTCCTGCCCAAAGTAATAAGAAGCCACCCTCCCCAGAGAAACCACTGTGTCCACTGGTCTGGAAGCTCTGGGCTATGGGCAATAAGAGAAAGAGGATCTCCAAGAACAGAAGTTCCAAGAATAAGGCTCGAAAGGCTCTTGGGAGCCATCTTGTCCAACCTCCTCATTTTATAGATCAGCAAATGGAGGCACAGGAGGAGAAGGGGACCAAGACCATGATGGGAACTCGAACCCAGATGTCCTGACTCCGTTCTCCATCCCACATATCCCGGTTTATTCCTTGCAAGGTTCTGACTGGTGGCTACTGGGAAGAGGGGGTCCTTCATGCACATGACCTCAGGGAGAAGGGGATGCCGCCCCTTCCTCTCCTCCTAGTCCACCTCACTTTACCCAAGAGAACTGCTCTCAGACATAAATGTCTGCCTCTCTGTCTTCGTCATTACACTTGTGTGCACCAGAGGCAATTTGAAATGCACTGGGAAACTCCACATTTAAAGGAAACCTGTTGGGAATTACTCTGTGAAATTAAGAATCCTTCTCTAAAAGAGAAATTGTGCCTGAATTTACCTTCTGATTTTCAGAGTGGTATCACAGGGCAGTGAAAAGAATAACAGCTGCTGAATGTCTTAAGGGGGTAGAGGACTGGCCCTAAAGTCAGGGAAGTGTGAGTTCGAGTATCTCCTCCAACAATTACTAGCTCTGTGACACTAAGCCAGTCAACTTTGTCACCCTGCCTCAGTTTCCTTGGCTGTAAAATCGGCATAATAATAGCACCTAATTTACAAGGCTGATGTTAAGATCAAGTGACATAATATAGTTAAAAGCTTCATAAAAATAAAAGGCTTTATAGAACTTAAAGCCTAGAAGGGACCTTAGAACCTCCTTATTTTATTCATGAGAAACAGAGACTGGGAGAAGGTAAATGGCTTCCCCAAAGTCACCCAGCTAGTAAGTGGCAGACTTTGGATTTGAACAAGGGTCCTCTGACTCCAGGTTTACCCAAGAAGGTCAAAGTCAGAAAGAAAGATCCCATATGTCAGTAAAGTCCAACATAGTGAAGATTGTGGTTCAGACCACAAAGATTAATCCTGTGGGGGAAAAGAGCACTCTCAACTCCAAGAAGAATTCTCCCCCTCTACAGAAAACTATCCTACTTCATACGGGCAGCTTTCCACATACCCAGGTTGGACTCTAGTTTATCAACCTAATATGTGTCACCTATAACAGAATGGAATTCTTTTTTTGAGGTAATTGGGGTTAAGTGACTTGCCCAGGGTCACACAGCTAGTAAGTGTCAAATGTCTGATGCTGGATTTGAACTCAGGTCCTCCTGACTCCAGGGCCTAAGATCTTGATGAGCACTTCCCTATATCAGCTCTGCCATGGAAAATGGGAAATGGAAAATCCCACAATCTGAGTTGAAAGGAACCTCAGAGGGTATCCAAACAGGAAGCCCCTCTAAGCTCCCTTTAAAGATCTTCTGAGTACCTCCTAAGGCAACCCATTCCACTTCTGGATGGCTCTAATCATTAGTAAGTTTCTGTTTTCATTCAACTGAAATTTGCCTCTCTGAAACTTGTACTGGCTGCTCCTTATTCTCCCCACTGGGGACAATTCCAATCTTTCCTCCAAATACATGAAGGCAACTATCAAATCCAATCCCATGTCTTCTCTCCTCCAAAATAAACAATCTCAGTTCCTTCTGAGATGGCATAGTCACCCTGTTTGTCATCCCACTGTGGATGCACTCCAGTTTGTCAATGTCCAGCTTACTGTTGCCTAGAACCAAATGTAGTTTTTTAACTAGATCACAGTCAAGCAAGAAAAAAATCATATCTCTCTCCTTCTGGACACTATGACTCTGTTATCATAGGATTATATATAATCTTAGGTGCTGGAAAAGACAATGGAAGCCATCAAGTCCAATCCCTTCATTTTACAGATCAGGAAACTGAGGTAATCAGAGGCAAAGTGATTTACCTGGGTCACACAGCTAGTAACTATATCTTAATGCAGCTTAAGATCACATTTGCTTTTTTGGCTACTGTTGTAGACCAGGTCTGATTCAGGATGGATGATCTGGTACTTCAGGCTCAGAATTGTAACAAAATGGGATGGACATAGACCATCTAGCAGTTAACAAAAGATTTACTTAGCCCTAGCATGGGAAAGGATACTCAGCAGGGATACAGCATTGATTCCATTGAGCATAGCTTCCCTACCATTCAAATCTGGGAGAGAAACCCCTGCCTCCTCATGGGCTGGCATTTGTGCTTAAGCCACTAAGAAGCTATATGAGTGTTTGGAGTCTTTATCCTATGAATCGATTAAGACTCCCAAATGGTTTTAGGGGAAAAAAAAAAAACCTATCCTAGCCCCCACAGGAGATACTGTACCTCCCATAGCTATCATGGTACATTTTTGTCTAATATTGGCCTGAAGTCCATTAAAACCACCAGATGTACATTTGTTTCCTACTTCCTGTACATGCTAAGTTGGTTTTCTTGAACCCAAATATAGGATTTATGTTAAATTTCCCCTTATTTAGCCTATTGATCTAGCCTGTCAGCCTCTTGGTAGCTCTTGACTGACTTATCTATCTTGTAAGCTATTCCTCCCAACTATCAAATCTATAAAGTTCATAAGCACGTTGTCTATGCTTTCATCAGCCATTGATAAAGATGTTAAATGGGGGGGCAGCTAGGTGGCACAGTGGATAAAGCACTGGCCCTGGATTCAGGAGGACCTGAGTTCAAATTCAGCCTCAAACACTTGACACTTACTAGCAAGTCATTTAACCCCCATTGCCCCCCCCAAAAAAAAGATGTTAAATGATATAAGGCATAGGTCCCACTCTCTGCTAGAGACCTCTAGGTTGACATAGACCCATTAAATATTACTCTTTGGGTCTAGTTGGGAATTACTCCTAACTGGTTTGGAATGTACTCCTACCCACATATTTCCAGCTTGTCCACAAAGATATCATGAAAGATTTTGTTGAATGCTTTGCTAAAATCTGTTTACTAAGTCAATGGTATTCCTCTATTTTTACCAGCCTATTAACAATGTCAAAAAGAAAAAAAAACAAACCTCACCCGAGTTCAGTTGGGTAGGATCACTTCTGAGCCATTTCCTGAACTCTAGTCATCATACTCAACCTCTTCTTTCCCACCAGAGTCTTAGACTCTGACTGACTCTGGGGCCACCCTGAGACCTGGTTCTGAGAGGTGACCTTTCACCTTCTCTTGCCCAGACCCAAGTTTTCACATCATTTCTAAGCATTTTCAAACCATGCCACCACATTCCCTGTCCCTTGCCCTTGATCTATTGTCTTTCCCTACTAGAATGTAAGCATCTTGAGGGCAGAAGCTTTCTTGTTTTCTTGTGTGTTTATCCCTAATGCTAGGCATAGCTTGTGGCACATCAGAAGCACTTAATAAATAATTTATCAATCAATCAATCACTTGGGATCAATCAATCAACATTTAGTAAGCATTATTGTCTGCCAGACACTGTGCTAAGGGCTATACCACTCATTATTATTCATTCATTCACCTATTCTTTTTTTTTTTTTTGCACGGGGCAAAGAGGGTTAAGTGACTTGCCCAGGATCACATAGCTAGTAAGTGTCAAGTGTTTGAAGCGTACTTGAACTCAGGTCCTCCTGAATCCAGGGCTGGTGCTTTATCTGTGGTGCCACCTAGCTGCCCCCCATTCACCTAGTCTTCATGAAGCTATAATGGTTCTTTGTAAGTCCCTTTCCAAATACACTCATATCATTTATTTAATATTAGAATTTTTCCAGGAAACAAACTCAAGTGCACCAAAAGATTTGAAATTTACCATTTTCCCTTTTTTGAAAAGCAAGACATTTGCCTGTCTTGGTTCCTGTGGCACATTTTGCGTTTTCCTGTCTTTTTTAATGTTCCATTGTCAGCTTTTACTTTTTACACCACAACATGGCGGCAACCCTGGGAGTAAGCCTCAGACTCAGGACAACCTGGGTTTAATTCATGCCTCTGGCACATACTGGCTATTCCCCCACAGCAAGCCAGATACCCTCACAGTGCCCCCAGGCAACTCTAAGTCAGAGAACCTCAGGTGATGTGCATTAATGGAAGGGAGCTTCTTCACACTGAGTTCCCTATGTCAATGAAATCATCAGTCAAGACCAAAAAGAAATCATTTCCCAATGCAGAGGCTAAACCCCTTACTTACAGTAAGTACTCTCCCTCCTCAGCTCTCCCTTTTAGAATCCCTAGTTCCATTCGAGGCTTAGCCCCAATCCTCTCTTCTACTTGAGGTCTTATCTGACCCCCCACCTCCTGTCCCCCACAGTTGTTTGTGTTCTCCTCCTCCCCTGAAATAACTTTGTATTGGAGTTGTATTTACTTTTTTTGCAGTGCTTATCCATACGGGTGTCTCTCTCACACACACACACACACACACACACACACACACACACACCAGTGGAATATAACCTCCTGGAGGGCAGGAACTGTTTTGCTTTTGCATCCCCAGTGGCCACCACTAAATGCTTGCTGAACCGAACTGAACTGGATATATACCAAAATATTTGGAGCAACTCTTTGTGGAGTAACAAAAAACTGGAACCAGGGCAGCTAGGTGGCACAGTGGATAGAGCACCGGCCCTGGAGTCAGGAGTACCTGAGTTCAAATCCGACCTCAGACACTTGACACTTTCTAGCTGTGTGACCCTGGGCAAGTCACTTAACTCCAATTGCCTCGCTAAAAAAAAAATTTAAATTAAATTAAAAACTGAAACCAAAGTAAGTGGCCCTTTATTAGGAAATGGCCAAAATAAGTGGCAACTGAATGTAATGGAACATTGCTATACCATTAGAAATAGTGACTGGATCTACAGATAGAGGCATTTGGAACTGAGCGAAGTCAGCAGAGCCAGGAGAACAAAAGACATCACAACAACAATCATATAAACAAAATCAAACCACTAGAAGAGGTAGAATTTCTATTATATGCAGTTTGGTCTTGTTTCCAGAAAAATGAATAATGAACCACAGCTCCTTCCCTTGAACTGAGTGGGTTGGCGGGCCACAGTTGCAGGTTGTTGTCAGTTCGGTCAGTCAAAAGTCAATCACTCACTACCGGTCTGTCTGTTTCACTTAACTGATTTTCTTTGTTATAAGAAAAGATACTGTTGGAGTGGGGAGGAAAACTGGGACGCCATAGTAGTGTTAAAATAAAACTAATAAAACTTTTTTGTTTGTTTGTTTTGGAAGAAAAGGGGAATTTGGACGTATCTGTCATGTGTGGAATCCCAGTTCTTTGGGGTGAGTTTGGGCAGATCATTTCCCCTCTCAGTTTTCTCACCTTTAAAATGAGGTGTTTGGACTAGGTGACCTCTAAGGCACTGGGTTCCAGTTCCAAACTTCCAGGCCCTTCCAACTCTACATCATTTTGTTGCTATTGTTTGTTATTCCTCCTATCTTCTATGGAGAAGGAGAAACAGATGTGTGACAGATGTATTCATTAGCAGAATCTTCTGCTCTTTTTCAGTGGTAAAGAAGGAAAGCTGGAGAGTAGTGAGGGTAGGGGACCAGAAATCAAGGAAGACCACTGTTTAGAACCTTGAGTGGGGGGGGTGCTTTCTAACGTCTGCCTTTTGTCCTAGAAAGTCTACAATGCATTGAATCAGCCTTATGTATAAAGATGATGATTCTAGAATCTCAGAGTTGTAAAAGGTTATTCCTACATGAGACTTTAGAAATCAACTAGTCTCTAGAGACAGAATATCGAATATCCTGTCAGACATCATCAGTGCATTTGCTGATTTCTCTGAAATGGACTTTTTCTTTCTTATTCTCAGTTATGTGATGAGTAGAGGAAAGAGATATTTAGAAATGAGGATGATGTAAAAATAAATGAGGTCAATAACAATAATCATGAAATCAACTAGTCTGTTTCTCCTCCATTTTATAATTGGGGGGGGGGGGACTAAGGCCAAGGAGGAATAAAATGCACAAGTTCATCCAGCAGTTTAGTGAAGGATTAAAAACCCAGACCTTCTGTCAACAGGATATGCACATTGAGATATTTCTTCAGCAGTGGGAATGGGCTATACAGAGTCATCCACTCTCCTCACTGCAACTACAGGCTCACTCCTAACCTTTTCCACGTACTGAGCCCCTAAACCTAGTCACAGCCTTGTCCCTGACCTTGTTCATACATTGACCCAACTGCAGACCAGAACGAAAACCCAGCCCCTGGTCAGACTGAGCCCTGACCCTAATCATAAATGGACCCTGTACCCTAAGACAGCTATCTCATAACCATATACCCTTGGTTACAATGGGAGCCAGACTAATCCTCTCAACCCCATACCAACCCTGCTATCTCAGAAGGAATAGGATAGGGGCAGCTAGGTGGCCCAGTGGATAGAGCACTGGCCCTGGAGTCAGAAGGACCTGAATTCAAATCTGGCCTCAACACTTGACACTTACTAGCTGTGTAACCCCAATTGCCTCACCCAAAAAAGAAGAAGGAGGAGGAGGAGGAGGAAGAATAGGATAGATTAGATTGTAAAAAGTCCTTAATCATCTGTGAGGGCCAAGATATAGTAAAACAGGTAGACTCGGGGCTTGTGAAATCTTCCTCTAAAATCTTCCAGGTTAGGCTAACACCTCCCCTGGCAGACATTTCTTTGGATTTGATTAGGGACCATTGAGACTGGAGTCTCTGGACTGAATTTCTCTTTTTAAAGGGCTTTGAGATATTAGGGTATTCTTTTTTTAAAAAAAAATTTTAAGTGAGGCAATTGGGGATAAGTGACGTGCCCAGGGTCATATAGCCAGCAAGTGTCAAGTGTCTGAGGCCGGATCTGAACTCAAGTACTCCTGACTCCAGGGCCAGCGCTCCATCCACTGCGCCACCTAGCTGCCCCAGGGTATTCTTTTAAACACCATATAAATATACTATATGCTATTAGATCTAAAAATACAGGCATTCCTCTTTTTATGCATTCCTGAAAATAGTATGGGCATGAATCAGCTCTTTGTTAATCAAAACGCTATCTCTCTCCTCATGATTTTTCCATGTTTCTCTTCATTATTGCTCCATCTGCAGTGGACAAGGGCCACCACCCGTTCTATTAGATTGTCCTGTACCTGTAAACAAAAACTTAAATTCATTGAAATAAGCCCATTCTTGAAGCAGAGAATTCCTTCATAATAGTAATCACCACTCCTCTGGATCATCTGTTTTCTGGGGAGGGGAGAATTTTACACAGTGGGCAGAGCAGTGTTCGCCTGGGAATGGCATGATCACACCCATGTCAGGGTGGGGAGATTTGAGGGATGTTTTCCCTTCTAGAATTTCAGGTGCATAAAGAAAGAACATTCCATTTCAACACCCCATGATAGCTGTCTTCCAAAACTTGTAGATCTGTCAAGGCAGGAGAATTGTTCTAGTTGGCTCCAAAAGCAAAGTCAAGGGCAGACAGTAGAAGCTACAAAGAGACTGATTTACATCTGATGCGAGGAAAAGCTTCCTGGCAGAGCTAGCCAGAGGTAGAACAAGCTGCCTTTGGTGGTAGTACTCTCCCTCACTAAAGGTCTTCAAGTAAAGGCCAATTCACCCCATGTAGGGATTTGAAGGGGGGTCGGAGGGGCAGGGAAGAATAGGTTGGATTTGATGGTCACTGGCATCCATTCCAACTCTGAAATTCTGTTGTTCTGTGGAGTCAGGAGGCCTGAGTTCAAATCCCTGTGCTCACTTTTATGAGCTTTTTGCCTCTTGTCACTTATCCCTCTTGAACTTCAATTTACTTATGTGTAGAATGGGAATAATCACATATTACCTACCTCACAGGGTTGTTGTGAGGAAAACGCTTTGTTACCCTTACCTCACTACAGAGACACAAGTTATTTTTTTTTAAGAAAAAAAATTCAGAGAGCCAACATTCTAACCCAGAAATGTATATTTTTCTTCTGTTCTATCCTGACTTTCTTTTCTTCATCTTCCTTTCTTCTCCAGATCTACAAGGACAACAGAAACTTGTTTGAGATCGAGGAGAACGTCCCCCAGAAACTTGTGGAGAAAGTGGCAGGAGATATCGAGAGCCTACTGGCCAAGAAGGTCCGGGCTCTGAAGGTAAGAAGAAAGAAAGTCTGTCATATTTATCTATGTGTTCATCTATTTATTTGTTTGTTTTTTTATTTGGCACTTTTGAGGTTTGTAAAACTCTTAATATATATAATCTCATCTGATCCTCACAAATGGCTCTGGGAAGTAGGTGCTATAGGTGCTATTTTTGTGCCTATTTTATGGATGAGGTAACTAAGTGTCCCAACAATTGATTAGACCAATGCTTTACTCTCTGTCAGTCCTCCTTCCAAGGAATCCATTTCAAGATCATGGCTTCCAGGGCTCTCTTTGGAGGCCGCAAGGAGAAAACTATCCATATTATTCTTCATTGCCAGGATGATTGGGCGCTTGGAGACAGGCACAGTTGATGCTGGGAACACGGTCTCTTCTCTTATCAGGAGATCCCCTGGAGCTGGTTTTCAGGGATTTGGTCTCTGATGGTTATTCCAAGAGACCTGGACTAGGAGCCACACTGGTCCTGCTTCTGTCACTAACTCAACCATCATTGTCTTTTTCTTTTTTTCCATGAAAGTAATGCCTGTCTTACAGGCTTTACTGTGTTGCTCCAGTAAGAGAATGTCCATAAAGGTATGACATGAAAAAGTATAAACATGCCAAAAAATTGGCATCGGACATCTCTGGTAAGGGTCTAATATCTATGAGATAAAAGACAATAAAAAGTAGCGTTTGTATAGCACTTTAAGGTTTGCAAAGCAGTTCACATAGAGTGTCTCATTTGTATCTCACAACAATCCTAGGAAGGTAAGTGTTGTTATTCCCATTTTATAGATGAGGAAATTGGGGCAGGTAGCAGTTAAGTGATTTACCCAGGGTCACATAAGTAGCATATGTCCATTTTGGAAATAACACAAATATATAAAACTAAAGGTTATTTTTCTTTTTGTTTTTTAATCTTGGGGGTTGGGGAGGGCAATGAATGTTAAGTGACTTGCCCAGGGTCACACAGCTAGTAAGTGTCAAGAGGCCAGATTTGAACTCAGGTCCTCCTGAATCCAAGACCGGTGCTTTATCCACTGCACCACCTAGCTGCACCCTAAAGGTTATTTTTCAATAGGTTAGTGATCAAAGATATAAGCAAAAAGGTCTTTAAAAAAACTGCAAGCTATCAATGATCATATGAAAGAATGCTCCAAATCATCAACAGTCAAAGAAATATGCCTCTGAACAACCCCAAGTTTTTACTTCACACCCAGCAGGTTGGTGAAGATGACGACAGATGAGAACAGTGCATCGAGGAGGGGATGTGGAAAGGCAGCCTGGTGAATGGAGTTTGGTGGAGTTGTGAATTGGTCCGATCATTTTGGAAAGCACTTTGGAATTAATCTAAGAAAGGAACTAGAGGGTCTATACATTTTGGCATAGAGATACCACTGCTAGGCATATATCCCAAGGCGGTCCCATATACATCAGGAAGCATACATTAAGAGCCATGGGCCAAGCCCTGTGCTAAGCACATTTGATCCTCACAACAACCCTGGGAGGTAGGGTCTATTATTATCCCCATTTTACAGTTAAGAAAACTAAGGCAAGGGCAGCTAGGTGGCGCAGTGGATTCAGGAGGACCTGAGTTCAAATTTTACCTCAGACACTTGACACTAGCTGTGTGACCCTGGGCAAGTCACTTAACCCTCATTGCTCTGCAAAAAAAGAAAAAAGAAAACTAAGGCAAACAGAGATTAAGTGACTCTCCCAGAATTATGCAGCTAGAAAGTGTCTGAGCATAATCTTCTCACCAATGCAATGGTACAGAAGAGTTCCAGGGGAGTCATGATGGAAGAGGATCTCCAAATCCAGGGAAAAAAAAGAACTGTGGAGTATAGATGCTGATTGAGCCATACTATTTCTTTTGTTTTTGGTGCTGTTGTTTTTCTATTTTGAGGTTTTTCCTCATTGCTCTGATTTTTCTCTTCTAATATGACTAATGCAAAAATATGTTTAATTTTATATATATATATATATAAAACCTATATCAGATTACCTACTGTCTAGTGGGTGGGGGAGGGGGACAGAGGGAGAAAAATCTGAAATTGGAAAGCTTGTATAAACAAAAGTTGAGAACTATCTTTACATGTAACTGGAAAAAAATTTAAAAATACTTTATTTTTAAAAATTTTTTTAAAAAGAAAGTCTCTAAGGCCATATTTGAACTCAGGTCTCCCTGATTCCCAGGCCCAGGTCTCTAGCCACTGAGCCACCTAGCTGCCTCACCAAAATATTTGTAACAGCATTTTTCATAGTACCAAAGAACTGAAAAGTATAAATATGTCTGAAGGCTTGTCTTCAGCACCTCCCCAGTCCCAGTTACCCCTTCATGACGTTCTCAGCATCCCCCGCCTTTGTACCACCATCAGGGAGAAAGGTTGGGTTACCTTAGGTACCGTGAGATAGGGGCAGCTAAACGTGTAACATTCTTCCCTGCCCCCTTCAGGGGGTAAGGAGGAGACTGAAAAAGGCAGTGCTTACCCCAAGGAATGTCAGTGTATGCTGTAGAAAAAGCAGTCACTCTGGAATCTATGGACCTGGGTTCAAATCCTACTTCCAGTGCTTACTTCCTATATGACCTTGGGCAATTCACTTAGCATTTGTGAGCCTCAGTTTCCTCATCTGTAAAATGAGAAGATCAGACTAAATGAGCTATGAGATCCTTTCAAGCTCTATAAATCCAAAGAGGATTTCAGGGAGTGGAGGGTTTTTTTATATAATAAGAGGGACCCTCTGAGCCCTCACCCCCTTTTTAAGAGACAATGGTATCGGGGCAGCTAGGTGGCGCAGTGGATAGAGCACCGGCCCTGGAGTCAGGAGTACCTGAGTTCAAATCCGGCCTCAGACACTTAACACTTACTAGCTGTGTGACCCTGGGCAAGTCACTTAACCCCAATTGCCTCACTAAAAATATTTTTTAAAAAAGAGACAATGGTAGGGAGATTGGTACCTCAGAGCCACATGCTTTGTGCCTTTCTCCCCAAGAGAAGTCCAAGGATTTCTCTTGCTTTCCCTTCCCTTCCCTTCCCTTCCCTTACCCCCCTTCCCTTCCCTTGCCCCTAAATAAACTACCATCGTATTCTAAAAAAAAGAGAGAGAGAGACAATGGTAGCCTAAAGATTTTGCTATGTCCAGATGGCTCAGCCCTGCTTGTTTTCCCTCTCTTCCCCAGTCAC
Source organism: Dromiciops gliroides (assembly GCF_019393635.1). NCBI lineage: Eukaryota > Metazoa > Chordata > Mammalia > Microbiotheria > Microbiotheriidae > Dromiciops > Dromiciops gliroides. Next base: position 676,126,221 of record NC_057861.1, on the reverse strand, counting down.
CATCTAAACCAGGCATCATTGTTCTCCTCCCCGACCCTCTAGGGAGCTCAGCTTGAGGCCAACCCCACATTAGACATGGTCTCTGCATGTCATTGGGCCTGAGGTCATTCCATTTTCCAGGAATGGAGGTTAAGAGAAGACAACCAGAGAGAAAGAAAGGAAAAGTCATTGGGTAGCGATTTCCCAGCGTGCATGTGTCAGGCCCTGAGGACTTTGGGCATGATGAGGGGAAAGGGGCAGCAAGAGGCAATAAAGGAGGGTCCAAAGGAAACCTTAGAACATAACTGAGAGGAGGTATGAGCTGGAAGAGCTCTTAAATCCAGTGTAGTCCAGCGTCTGCTTTTTACAAAAGGAACAACTGAGGCCCAGGAAGGGGAATGACCTTGCCCAAGGTCATGCAGACTACAGCGGTGATGGGACCCAAGCCTTTTACCCAGTACCCTGCTCCCCCCTCCTCCCAGCCAGGGCTCCACCAGACCTGCTCCCACCTCTGCTTTCCCATTTCTGACTAACAGCAGGGATGGTGATGGGGGCGGGGGAAGGGGAGAAGGGGGCACTCGTGCAGGGGCTGACGACCATCAGGGGCAGGAATGCAGATCATGAAGCATGACAGGAACAGCAGGAGAGAAGGGGAAGATGATGAAAAGTGAAATGCCAGCCTTTTCCACAGGCTTCTCTGGCGTCGCCATTCTCTCTGTATCTTTCTTAGTTCCTTTATCTCAGATTCTCTCCCACCCTATCTCTTTGGCAATCTCTCTCACATTCTCTCTTTCTTCTTGCCTTCCCTATCTACTATCACATCCAGCCTCTCCATCTCCCTTTCTGTCCCTCATCCTCTATGTCTGGCTCTGTTCTCAGTCTTTGTCTCTTTTCCATCTTCCCTCTTTAAGTTACTTTGTCTCTATCTTGCCTCATCTCTTTCTCTTTTTCAGTAACACTATTTGTCTCTCAGAGTCCTTTTCTCCTTGCCCTGTCCTCTCTCTGTGTGTCTCTGTCTCTCTGTCTCTGTCTCTGTCTGTTTTTATCTCTGTCTGTATCTGTGTCTGTGTCTCTGTCTCTGTTTTTGTCTGTGTGTGTGTGTGTGTGTGTGTGTGTGTGTGTGTGTGTGCCCTCCTCTTTTCATTCCATCTCTGGCGGTTACTCTTTCATTCTCTGCTTCTTGATCTTCTATGAGAGAGAGAGAGAGATTTGAACCCCATTCTCCACAGGGGCTATCCCCCTGTGCCTTGGCCTTCAGATTAGTCTTCTCCATCCCCCGTTCCTGCCAATGTTGTTATAGCTGCCACTGCCCACCCCCTGATTTCCTGTACCCTGAGGAGCTTGCTTGGTCTGAGGGATTCCAAAGCACTGAGCCAATAAAAAATAGTGGTATAGTGTAAGAAAGGCCAGACTTCATCAGAAATGTGAGGCTATAGTGTTTCCATCTGTTTATTAATCTGCAAAATGGGAATAATAAAACTTATTCTACCTACCTCCCAGGCATAATCTGATGAAATCCCTTTCTAAACTTTAAAGCACATTAGAAACATGAGCTCTTAATGTTATTCTTATGTTTCCCAAGGACTCAAGCAGCGATCAGCTATCAAAGATCGGTTTGGGATGAAGAGTACTAAATCCCTCTCCTATGAAAAATATTTTATTTGCCCTTGGGTGACGGCTGTTGAATGTTCCCTGAATTATTAGATCCAAGAGAATTAAATTATACCCAGTAGGCATTGATGAAGTACTTAGTGTGTGCCAGGCACTGTCCTCGGTGCTGAAGATAGAGAGAGAAAAATTAAACTCCTTACCCTCTCTGAGCTTACATTCTGCTGAGCTGGATTCTAGAGGGATGTGGTGCTAACTAGGTGGCAGACTAAACTCTAACTCTAGCTGTGAGATAAGCGCTTCCCTGAGTCATGTACATTATATAAAATATAAAATGTTCCCCTTCAGAAGTCTACAGGATGTATCCATGGGTCCTCGCCTTGCATTAACTTACTGAAGGGGGAGGGGGGGATGTCAGGTATCAGTGTTCCTTGGGTCTCAATTTCCTGAAAAAGCATCATGATGGGAGTCAGGAGAGACCTAAGTCTGAATCCCCACTGACACCCAAAAGCGAACCCCATCACTTATTGGTTGTGTGACCATCGATAAATGGCAACCTCTCTGAGATTCATTTTCCTCCCCTACAAAATGAGAATAATAAAACTTCTAGTACCTAATGCACCAGGTTGTTGTCAAGAACAAGTGAAATAATGTATGTACTTTGCAAACCTCAAAGCGCTATGTGAATATCAGTTGTTCATAACAGAGATGAGTGTTTGGAAGCTAAAGTGTACTACAGGCGGGAGTTACTGTTATTCTTCTAGAGGGGATAAAGGAGAAAGAGAGTGAGCAGAGAAGATGAGGCTTGATCTGGAGGGCTTCTTGGAGGAGGTGATTTTTATCAACACTTTACAGAGTGGAAGCAAAGCCGGCAACCTGAACTCCCAGGGAAAGCTCCCTGAGAGAGACCCAGGTCCAGGCTCTCCTGCCTCAGTGTTCTGAGCCCATGTAGTTAGTTCTTCTCTTAGTCTCGTCACCCAGAGACACAATGGGAACCAAGGTCTGCTGCCTCTGAAGAGGGTACCTACAAGGCTCAGGAGATTCATTTAAAGGTCTAATCTCAGAGCTCTCTTAATTAATCGTGACAAGCCCTTCTCTCTCCCACTTCTTGCCTAATTGCTGGTGAAAAGCTTTTGTTTTAATTATATTTTTAATTCACTCCTAATCAAACCCTGGCTGGCGGCTCTGGTTTACGTGGTATGTGTTTGGGGGCCTGCCTAAGTGTGTGTGGGAGGGGTGAGAAGGGAAGGGGGGAAGGGGGTGCTGCTGCTGCTCCCAACACATTGTGCCTCTCTCACTGGACCTCATCCAGTAATCCAATTTAAATCCCCTCTCTCAGGTCTGGAATTCTAATTGGGGGATTGCAGAAGGGGAGTTTGACAATGCAGCCACACTGGGATGGAAGTTTATTGTCTCATCTAATCAGAGACAATCAGATGTTTATAATGAGTCTATCAAAAAGATGTGAGGGCCATTTATGGGGACAGGAACCAACCCAGAGGCTAACGAGGCTTAGGGTGTTGAACATTTTCATGCAGATGATGTTGGGTCTGGGGACTAGTCCTCTGTTAGCTCCTATGTGATCCTGTCAACTCTGTGTTCTTCTCTTAAAGTTAGGCACAGATGGAGGGCTACCTCACCTTCATTTTCAGAATCACGTGCAAATGGAACCAGTCTCACAGAGAGGTACAGATAGGTTGGAAAAGAAGAGATATATCAGCTGTTTTTTTAAAAGGGGCGGGGATGTATATGAAGGCTTGAGGCCAGTGAACTTAACTTCAATTCTTGGCAAAATAATATATTATTAAAGAGAGAGTTAATGAACATCTATAAAAGAAAACAATGATCACCTAGGGCCATCATGGCTTCATCAAGAACAGATCATCTGGGGCAGCTAGGTGGTGCAGTGGATAAAGCACCAGCCCTGGATTCAAGAGGACCTGAGTTCAAATCTGGCCTCAGACACTTGACACTCACTAGCTGTGTGACCTCAGGCAAGTCACTTAGCCCTCACTGCCCCACCAAAAAAAAAAAGAAAAGGAAAGAAAGAAAAAGAAAAAGGCATGCACGGTATTCTGGATTAGGACAATCTGAAATATTCTTTTTGGTTCTGGGCACCATATTTTAAGGACATTGGTAAGCCAGAGAACCTCCAGGAAAGAGTAACCAGGATGGTGAAGGCCTTTGGCTTAAAGAACTTGGCATGTTCAAACTAGAGAAATGAAGGTTTGGGGACAAGGAAGAAAGGAAAGCAACATGGCAGGTGTCTTTAAATATTTTAAGGACTAAAGGAAGAAGTATTAGACTTGATCCTTGAGGGCTGATCAAGAAGCATGGGGTAGAACTTGAAAAGAGGCAACTTTAGGTGAAATGTAAGAAAATGTAGAATAATTAAATTATTTCCCAAAGTCAAATGGGTTATCTTGGGAGGTAGTGGTTTCCTCTAACTGGAAAGCTTAAGGCAAGAACTACATAATACTACATTTATCAAATATATTGGAGTATAGATTCTTATTTGGAATCAGTTGGACTGGATGGTCCCTCTGAAGCTGAAGCCCCTTTTACTTTTAGGATGCTGGGAATAAACCAGAAGGGGGGCCCTCAAGAGCAGGATCCAATATTTTACAAATTGGACATTTGAGGCTCAGAGGGAAGAAAAAGACTTGCCCCAAATCACACTGAAAGTGACAATTTTTCAGTCATTCCTTTTTTTCAATAAACATTGGTGCCCACTGTCTATGGAACCACTGTCTGAGTTCTGAGAGAGAAGTAAAAATAGGTCATACCTGACCCCCCATCGCATGGAGCTCCCTGTCTGTTAAATGACAGAATATGGACACAAAGAATGTTAGTCTAAACTACACATGAGAAATACATAACAGAGATAGAAAGCCTGATGAGGTGTGAGAGGATGAAAGGTCATTCTCAACTGAAGGGCCAGGGAAGACTTCCTGGACAGGGTAACATTTACACTGTTGGATTTTTTTTAATTTTGAATAATATATTTTCAATTACATGTAAAAATAAGCTTTAACATTCATTAAAAAAAAATTTGAGCTCCAAATTCTCTACCACCATCCTTCCTTCCCCCCTCCCTGAGACTGTAAGCAATTTGATATAGATTATACATTGCACTCAGTTTTTAAAGGTTGGGTAGGAATTTTTAAAAGATGGCTTTGCAGGTAGTTAGGTGACTAAGTGGATAGAATTCTGGGTGTGGAGTCAGGAAGACCTGAGTTCAAGATACTTACTAACTGTGTAACCCTGGGCAAGTCACTTAACTGTTGACTTTAATCCAAGGGAGAAGGAAATGGCAAACCACCCCATGGACAGTATTGGCATGCTATGGTCCATGGGGTCATGAAGAGTTGGACATGGCTAAGCAATGGAGCAACAGGAATTCAATAGGTAGAAACAGGGAGCCTGGGGGAGAAGACCTCTGAGCATGAGAAATAACATGACGAGTAGGGGGTCAGAGTGGGATCATAAAGAAGTGTGTATTTATTGGCTTCCTGAGTACAAACACCCAATATATATTACAAGCACATGCAATATTTCTCCTGTGCCCACCCAACAGAGACATTTTGTATGTTTTCAATGCTACATCTGCTTTAATTTACACAGATGCATGCAGCATATTTTTCAATGATAGATTACTGCATTAATCACCAAGAGGGGAGCAGCCCATTCCTAGGTTTCCACACTACACCATGGAAACTACCTAATTCACTGTAATGTTAGCAAGTGAGAGTTCCCCATTAGCCATCAACTACGCCACTATATTCCCACCCCCAGGATGATGGAATGACAGTGGAAGATCTGTGGTCTCAGCAGTGCCTACGTTTGGAGGGGCTCCAGGCAGTCAGATCTGTAGCAATGACTAGGAGCCAGACCATAATCAGTCTGGTGGAGGGGAGATTGCATCCAGCCTTGCACCGGGCTCCCCAGCAGCTGGAGAGCTCTGTGGCTTCTCCGTGGTTGCTGATGAGGCTTGTAATGATGCAGCCAATCCAGGTGCCCCTGCTAAGCTAGAGACCTTGATCACTGCTGTAAGCCCAGGCTGGTCCATCTTGATGAGAGGTGGTGGCTGGGACCCCATGTGACTTGGTTTTGTGAAAAGTACAGGCAATTCAGGGTTTGGGTCTACATGCTAATCCAGTGAATTTAATGCCACAAGCGGTCACCCTGTGTTCTGTGAAAACAAACCAACAATAACACCCTCATAGTGAGCTCTCCTGGTTCTATTTTATTTGGAGACCACTTATATCAGGATGCCGCAACCAACAACTAGTTATCATAATGCTGTTTTTTCTTTTGTTTTTTAGAGTTCTTGGGGGTACATGAACTTATTCCAAAATTAAGTTGGAATTGTTCATGTCAAGTCTGTGGCTGTCACAACATGTGTGGGAGATAGCCACTTGTCTAGTTCAGCTGGCTTTTAGACTTAGTAGAACAGAGTAGGGATAGCTAGGTGGCTCAGTGGATAGAGCACTGGATCTGGAGACCAGTTCAAGTTCAAATCCAGCCTCAGACACTTACTAGCTGTGTGACCCTGGGCAGATCACTTAATCTCTGTTTGTTTTAATCCACTAGAGAAGAAATCCAGGATCCTTGCCAAGAAAAGTCCATGGACAGTATTGGCATGCTATGGTCCCAAAGTGTTATGAAGAGTTGGATATGACTGAATGATTGAACAACAGCAACAATAAAAGAGTATTAGGAAGATGGAGCTGAGCAGGTCAGGAGGAGTCACTGGGGAATGAGCCAAAATCTGGCCCCTGACACTTACCTGTTGTTCCTAGTTCTAGGACTCTGTGTTCCCCTTTATAGACTCTTCCTTTTTTCCTTTCATACTCTTATTCCTTGCTTTTCAGGTCCTTCCCCTCCCCTTCACTCCCTGTCACTTTTTCCTCTCTTCTGTTTTTTACTTATTTTTTTTCTTTTCTTCTCTCTTCCTCATTCTCTTCTTCTCCTCCTCTTTTTTTCCCATTCTTTCCCTGCCTGTTGCCTTTCAACCCAGAGGAACATAGATTTAGAGCTGAAAGGGACTTCAGAGATTATCAAATCTACCCCCCCTTATTTTATGTATATGGACACTGAGACCCAGAGATGAGATGGTCACATGTGGCAGAGAGGAGATTCAAACCCAAGTCCTCCATTTCAAATCCATTAGCTTTTCCAATATACCACATTCCTCTTTCTGCTTTCCTGCTCTTACTTCCCTTTCTTCTCTCCTTTTTCCTAGTCTTCCTCTTCTCTCTGCTGCTGCTCCTTGACACATTTAATGGAAGAGTGCTATGCACCCAGACTCACAGGATCCTGTCAGGACTTAGATCAACCTCTAAGAGCCTGGTGCTTAATGAGGACCTGGAGGCCTTCCCACTCCTCACTCTGACACCCATCAAAGTAGGGGAAGGTCTGCCCAGAGTTAGAGGAGCCTCTGGCCCACCCTGGACACAGGCCTTGGCCTATGTCAGTTTGCAAAGTCAGATGTTCCATTCTCTGCCCCACACTACCACCACCACCATCTCCATTGCTTCCAGCCTAATTGCTTCTGTAATCAGTGGGAGTCCCTTCTTTTCCTGTTGTCAAAGACTTTCCCTACCAGAGCCTTGTCACTCAGTAAATAACACCTTCTCTAGCTCATGAGTGCAGGACTTCACATCAGGGAAATGTTGGGGCAGAGTGGGGGAACAGAGAGAGAAAAGAAGAGGAAGAGGGATAGGGAGAAGGAGAGAGAGAGAGAGAGAGAGAGAGAGAGAGAGAGAGAGAGAGAGAGAGAGAGAGAGGAGGGGGTGGCAAAAATGCACCAAATCAGACAGCCTTTGCAGCCAATTTATGAAGCGTGTGAACATATCAGTCCCACTCTATCATAAAAGTGAAAGGCTCTCTAGGTCAAAGTGTTTTCCTGGGCAAAAGGAGGAGGGATACAGCTCACTCAGGGCTTCACCTTTTAGGTGCCTGATGTGCCTCAGAAACAGTAACCAAGTTTTTTGTCACAGCCATTTGTCATTATAATAGAAATTATTTGATTGTGGTATGTGAATCCCTATTTGGTTTTTTTTCTATCCACTGTGCTGAGAATGGATTTCCCTGCTCTTTTTTTCTTTTTTGAGGCAGTTGGGGTTAGGTGACTTGTTCAGGGTCATACAGCTATTAAGTGTCTGGGCCCGAATTTAAACTCAGGTCTTCCTGTTCCAGAGCCAGGGATCTATCCACTGAGCAACCTAGCTTCCCTGCCCCCATACTCTTAATCTCAAATCCTTCCTTTTAATTCAAGTGAAATAGGCTCCCTGATGATGTCCTGGAACTCCCCATGGGGAAATGATCTCTCCTTAAATTCTTCGCAGCACTTTGCCTAGATTTCTCCTTTGTACTCATATCGCTCTTCTTTGATACTTGTGTCCATATGTATTCCCCCCATTTGGCTGTAAGGACTTGGAGAATTGGGAATGCATCGACATCTCTGCATCTTCAGCACAATGTCTTACACAGAGTTGGAACAAAATAAATAAATGTCTATTTTTTAAAAATGCTCCCAATCCCTCTAAAAATGATGAAGTGCCAGGCTAGTGACTCAGGCCAGAAACTATTTCCCTAGCACAGAGTCTTAAAGAGCATCAGAAGGAATGGGAAGAGTGGGCTAAGCTTGAATAAGAGGAAAAGTATTAGGGGCTGAAATCATCATACCCGATGGTCCTAGAGGACCAGTAGTATCTTTCCTATCCATTATCTACTCTGAAAACCAGAGTGCAGGACCTAGTTAAGGGCCCTGAGGACTTTCATTGCTAGATGACATGACATCTTCTTCCAAGAATATTATGACCTAAAAAAGGGAGGCAAGGTGGACAAACATAACATAATGAACATTTATTCATAGAATGTCAGAGCTAGGAAGCCTTTAGAGAGGATCTGGTACTACTCATACCTGAACAAATTTCCCCATCAAGTGCTCATGCAGTTAGTTCCTGCTTCAAACCTCTGGTCATAGAAAATTCACTGACTCCCGAAGCAGCTCATCCCACTTTCTGATAGCTCTGATTATTAAACTCTTTTTGTGTACTGAGCTGAAACCTGCTTCTCTTGACTCCCTCCGTCCCCATTGCTCTTAGTTCTGTCCTCTGGAGCCAAGCAGAACAAATCTCTTCTATATGAGAATTATTCAAATACTTGAGGACTTCCATCATATTCTCCCTCAATCTTCCCTTCTCCACCCCCTCCCCCATCCGACATAGTTTCTAGTGCCCTCACCCTAACAAAATGCTCTTCACAGGGAAGGGTGTAGCAGGGAGATCATCTGTCTCACTCAGGAAAATGAGATCTATGATTGCACAAGATGTTTTGCTTTCCATGTTACATTGTTTATGTATATTGAACATAAGATTCATTGGGACATCCAGATTTTTTTCACATAAACCATTGACTACTTCCCTCCTCAGCTTGTGTTTATACAGTTGATTTTTTGACACCCAAGTGTAGAATTTTACATTTATTCCTATTAAATATCATTCCATTACATTCAACCCACTGAACATATCAATGCCTTTTTTGTATCTACCATGTAAAGGACCCTTTGGTGGTCCCTGGAAAAAACAAAGATGAATAAGACAGAATCTCTTTCCTCAAGGAGATTACAATTAAATTGACGGTATTAGCCATGTGAACAAATAACCATAATGTAAGTTATTAAACATAATAATAACAATAAAATTAATGTAAAGTTATTAAATAACATGCATTTTGTTATTATTGTTCGGTCATTTTCATTCATGTCCAATGCCTTGTGACCCCATTTAGAGTTTTCTTGGCAAAAATACTGGCATGGCTTGCCATTTCCTTCACCAACTCATTTTACAGATGAGAAAACTGAGACAAACAGGATTAAGTGACTTGCCCAGGATCATACAACCAACAAATGTTTGAAGCCAGATTTGAACTCATAAAGATAGCGTGAGAAATAATTATTTTTTCTTTATTTAGAATTTTTGTTTTCCCAAATTACATGTAAAAACAAATTTTAACATCAATTTTTTTAAAACTTTGTGTTCCAAATTCTCTTCCTCCTTCCCCACCCCCCTTAAGAACTCAAGCAATTCAATATAAGTTATACATGAGTAATTCATGCAAAAAATTAATTATTATTAATAATCAGTATCTTGGGGGACCAGAGGTCTCCTCTTCTTTCTTATCCTTCTCTTCCCTCCATTCAAAGGCAAGGTCTCCTTAAGAGATTTCATTAGATCTCTCCATCTGGGCCAAGCCCAAGCCAAGCCCACAAAAGGAGCCTTGGGTAGAGAAAGATTCTTTCATCTAGATAAGCTGAAGGACTTTACTGATGAGATTTGGCCTCCAGTTCTAGGTGGAAACCATTGTGCCCCCTATCAGCTTGGGTGGTGTCATCTTTACTTGAGTCATGTATTCCCCCAACTTCATTTTAATATAACACATTTCCAATCATGTCAACCAATTAGATTTGAATGATGCTAACCAATTAGGTTTGATTTCTGTGTGCTGGACCTCCTACAATTGGAAGGGTATTTGAACCAAGACCCAACCAGGAGGAAGAGGTCTTTAATCCGAAAGAGATGGCTGTAGACCTCATTTTACTAATAACTCACCAGCTATATTAATAAAATGATTAAATTACCCAGAAACCATGTCTCTCATATTTTAATCCTCACAATAGGAAAAGTCAAAGTGTTCTGAGATAGAGAAGGAGGAGTCACTTCTAGCTGGATAAATCAGGGAAGACTAAAGGAAGAAGGTGTCACCTTGGACAGGAGCAAATGATACCAGAAAAGGATCTGAGCCAGTCATAAGGGATTTTGTGTGTAAAGGGACAGAGTCACAATCTCGGAGTTGGAAGGGACCCCAAAGGCCATCTAGTTCCACTCTTACCTGACCCTGAATCTCCACTACACCCTACCTGATGCTTGGTCACTTTTTCTTTTTTTTTAATCCTCCAGTGAAGGGGAACCTACTTTTCCTATGGTCGCTTTGGGATAACTTGTAGGCATCAAGCCTGAACGAACCTCTTTGTAGTCTCCAGCCATTGCTCCTAGTTCTGTCCCTAAGGGCCAAGCAAGTCTCATCCCATGACAAAAAATACTCGAAAACAGCTATCACCTTTCCTAAGTCTTCTCTTCTCTAGGATGAACTCCCCATCTCCCTCCACCACTCCTCAACTGGCATGAATCAGAGGCTCTCCGCCATGTTGTTTGCTCCTTTGGTTGTCCTCCAGCTTGTCAATGTCTTTCAGAAAAGGTAGTGGCCAAACCTGACCACAGCTTTGCTGATGTGCTCTGACAAGGGTTAGGTATGACCTCACCGCCTCTGGGAAGTCTTCCCTCACTTTCCTACCCTGCAGTGATCCCTCCCTCCTCCACATTAGTCCATATCACTTATTGGGCACTTATAATTTGGGCTTTGTATTAGGCTCCCCATGCTTGTGTCCATTTTCTAGGTCACCTTGCTAGGTTGAGATCTTCCTGATTCACCTCTGCCTCATAGGAGTCAAAGATGGAAGAGACATTAGAGGTCCAACTTCTCATTTCCCAGGGAAGGAAGCTGAAGACTATCGTCTGTTCAAGGTCAAAGAGAGAAGTTGAGCAACTCGTTGGTGGTCAAATCAGAGATCAGACAGCATGTTGTTCCATTTGGCTGGAGCGGAGAGGAAGTGAAGGAAACTAGTCTGAAATAATACTGAAAAAGACAGATTTGTCACCTAACACTGTGATCATTCACTGTAACACACAACGTGTGGCATGCGATGTAGCAGGCAGTGGAACATGCAGTGTGGCAGATAGTGGAACATCAAATGTGGCAGGCAGTGGAACATAGAATGTGGCAGACAGTGTGACATACAGTGTGGAATACTAACAAATGTGAGAGTAACATGAAAATGTAACCAAGAGGTACATCTTAAAACACTCAAGGTAGCTTATTCATTCATTCGTTCGTTCAACAAACATTTCCTGTCCAAACACTATATGTAAGGCTCTAATCTCAGCTGTGTGGAGAAAGAGAGCTGCCTGAGACCCGCTCTGGCCCTCACAGTGCTATAAGAAGGGAGGTATAACTATAAATCAGATATAACTACACACTGTGGTTATTTTTGCATATGCATGACCATCCTCAAATATGAGTTTCACAATGACAAACAGGGGAGCCTATTCATCTCTCTCTCCCATGGAGCAGAGCTCAGGACATTGAACACAATAGAAACCCAGGACACATTCACTGAATGAATAGAAGTTGAAGTGCATGTAGTTGCATATGGGAGGGGTCCAGGTGTCACCTGGGAATCAGGACTCCAGGATTCTCCTCCAATGGATTTCCAGGAAATCTTGACCCCAGAGAAATATAATCAGATCATAGAAGCTGAGCTGGAAGGGATGTTGGAGATAATCTAGTCCAATCCTTTCCTTTCCTTTTTTTTTACACAAATAAGAAAACTGAGGACCAGCAGAGTTTAGAGACTTATCCAGGGTAATGCAGGTCATAAGCGGGAATGTGGGCATTGAAACCTGGGTCTTCTGTCTCTACATTTTGGGGGGGCAGGGCAATGAGGGTTAAGTGACTTGCCCAGGGTCACACAGCTAGTAAATGTCAAGTATCTGAGGCCAGATTTGAACTCAGGTCTTCCTGAATCCAGGGCTGGTGTTTTATCCACTGTGCCACCTAGCTGCCCCTGTCTCTACATTTTTTACTCTACCACACTTCCTCCCCAAATCCCAAAGGAGCCACTTTGACCGGGTACTGTATTCCTTTAAGGGAGCTGGCCAGAAAAGGCCTCAGACACTTGACATTTACTAGCTGTGTGACCCTGGGCAAGTCACTTAACCCTCATTGCCCCACAAAAAAAAAAAAAAGAAAGAAAAAGAAAGTGAAGGCTACAGCCAGGGCTTCCATTGCTATTACTCCCTCTGATGCTTTGGAAAGATTCAGGGAGCCACATACACACACATGCACATGTACCTCTATGCTATCTCACAAGGGTTCAACACAGGAGATACTGAGCATTTGACTCAGGACCACGGAAGCAGACCTGAATATCACAAGAGACAAGAGAGTAGGAGACACAGGACACCTGGAGGAACTCCTCTGATAGGCAACTATGGATTTCAAGAGGTAGAGAAAATGCCCTAGAAATGTGGAACAGCCTATCACGTAAAAGCAACTTAGACCAATGTGGCTAGAACACAAAAGGGTTAATAATGGGAAACCAGTCTGGAAAGGTAAGGTAGTACCAGGTTGTCAAATGCTTAAAATGTCCAAACAAGAACCTCATATCTTATTCTAGTGATAATGGGGAGCCACGGAAGCTTCTTGAATAGGAGAGTGACAGGATGAAACGTGCTTTAGAATATCCATTTGGCAACTATGTGGAAGATGGAATGGAGAAAGCAGGAAACCTAGTTAGAAGACTTACAGGGCAGCTAGGTAATGCAATAGAAAGAGAAGCAGCCCTGGAGTCAGGAGGACCTTGAGTTCAAATCCAACCTCAGACACTAGCTGTGTGACCCTGGGCAATTCACTTAACCCTGATTGCCTCCTACTGCAATAGTCCAAGCAAGAGGTGATGAGAGCCTGGGGCTAGAGTGGTTGCTGCGTGAGTAGGGAAAGGGACAAATGTGAGAGATGTTGTGGAAGTAGAATCAGCAGACCCTGGCAGCTGATGGGGGCTGGGGAAGAGGAAATGGAGTCAGGAACGACACTAAGGTTATGAAGCTGAGTGCCTGGAAGGATGACAGTACCCTCTACTTATTTCCATAACCTAGAAAAGGATGCTAAGTACTCTCCCTGGATCAAGCTCAGGAAGGTGCTGGGGAGGGGGGGAAGAAGAGATGCAAGGGAGAGAAAGGGTCTCTCTTCCCACTCCAGGTGGGACTGACTCTAGGTCTCCTAGGACCCTAAATCCCCCCTCCTCAGGCCCTTGCCATGGCCTCCTTCATGCCTTGCAGAGCTGAGGGACAACCACAATATGGCTCCATTTCCTCTTTTATTCCCTGTATATTTATGGCAGTAAAACCTGGCTCGTAACAGCTTTCCTGCTAATTATATCACTCCAGATTTATCTCGTAGTGATTTTGTGGCTTGCCCCAGGCACTAGAGCTATCATTGAGAAGCATCTCCAGTCATCCCAGATTCTCCCTGAGCCCCACACCCACTCTGGATTTGACAATGATTTCTGCAGGGACAGCCAAGGCCTATGGGTGCTGGTGAAGGCCTCTACCTTCCTATTATATGCTTGATGTGGGGGAGGGGCTTCTTAGTCCTTTACTAATATCATTATCATTGACAGTAATGAAGATACTTCCATTGAATTTCTCCTCTAATGCCCTGCAATGATGTGACAGGGATCCTCAGTTCTTAAAAGTCAGACTGGTAACATGGAAGCTGTGGTGGTCCCCACCAAGCTAAAAGAGGTCGGTGGCAGACTCTGTGTCTGTCATCCAAAGCCCAGCTTAGCCAATCACCGGAAGGTTGGCTACTAGTGAATGAATATTTAGGCCAGAATAAAAGGTTTTCATCTGCATCACTGCAAAAACATCCATCCTGATGAAATCATAGCTCCTTCAAGTACAGTAACAATTTTTTATGTGGGTCTAACTTGTTACAGTTTTTCAATACTTTCAAAATCATTCTTGCATTCCATCCTCACAATACTACTGGGAGGAAGACCCAACAGGGTTTACTATCTACCCCCAGTTCACTGAGTGGGGAACTGGAACCCATGGAGGGGAGAGGCCTCGCTTGCCCACACTGAGAGACTTAGTGGCCAAGTTCGGACCAGAACCTGGATCTTCCAACTTTCATTTTAGAGGTCTTCCCACTATACCCCTTCAAAACTCAGTCAGCAAAACTGTTGACATTTCATTGAATGATCTCTAAAGATGCAGAACTCCCTACAATACATCCTATTGGTTTGACATTCCAAAAATCTCTCCTTAAAGTCCAACCCAAATCCTCCCAGTAGTTTGTCAATTCCTAATCCCAAGATATAGAAGAGAAAGAAGGGGGAAAACTTCTTAGCTTCACCTCACTGCAACAAGGACAGCGAGTCAGAAGGCCTGGCTTCTAGTCTTGTCCCTATCACTCGGTTTGTGCCCCTGGGCAAGCCAGTACCCTCCCTCAGCCTCTTTCCTCATCCATGAGATGATGAGTCTGGTGGCAGCTGGGTATAGTGAGAAAAAAACATGAAGTTGGGGGTCAGAAGCCTTGCTACCTGAGTGATGTTGGGTGAGTCACTCTGAGATTTGGGGGGCACGCCTGGAAAAGGGAGTTAATGTTACTCCTTGTCTAAGAGGGCAGCTGTAAGAATAAGATGAGATGATGGAGTCAAGTCCCTTAGGATCATAAAGTAGAACCTAGATAAAAACTTGTATTGTGATGGTCATTATAAGGGCCCTTCTCATTCCTCAAACACTGTACCCTGTGGGCCAAGCCCAGTAGGGCTGAGGGAAGTGGCTTTGAGCTTGAAGCCAGGCTGACTTTTCTTTTCTTTTCTTTTCTTTTCATTGATACTGTGAACTACTATTACATACCATTTCCAAGTGTCTATCAGATTTAACACAATAGGAACAAAACAGCTCTGCTTGTCTGTGACCCCTTCTGAACTTCCTTCTCCTCTCTTCTGTGAATTTTTAAATGTTTCATTGGCCCAACTCACTTTTCCTTGGTGGTAGGGCCATTATCTCCAGAAGGCCTTTGCGTCGTTTGGAAACAGTTCCCTCTGGGTTAGCGTTGCCTTCTCTGGCCTCACTAATTCCTGGGAGAACCACCTTGGAAATGGATTTAAAAGAATCCAAAGGCTTGGTGGAAATGAGGTTTGAGAGGTCTCTAGGCCTGGGAATTGTGAATTTTCAGAAGGAGCTATTAAAGAGCCTCATTGGTTGGCAGCAGCTGAAAGCGTGTGCCCAGTCCTGTGAAGTGGCTCTTCAGCCCTTGTCCAGGAGGCTCCTAATTATCCCTAATGGAAAAGGTTCATTAATTCCTAGCAGCTTTGGAAAGCTTCATTACACTAAGGGCTTGGCTTCTGCTTAATGGATGAGAGCCCATGCGCCTACAGGGCTTCTGGTAGGATGAGGTCAGGAGGAGGAAGAGGGCCCTCGCAGTCCTTGATATGAAGGTCCACTTCCCAGGTCCCTGTCTGCACAGTCCGTAGGTCAAGCTGGACTCCTCTTCCTCTCTAGGCCTCATTCCTCATCTGTAAAATGACAGGTTTGCAGTAGTTGATCTGATTCCTAAACCTGGAGCTGGAAGGGACTTTGGGAGTCATCTGGTCCAACTCCTCCCTTTTACAGATGAGGAAACTGAGACCCACAGAGGTTTTAACTTGCTCAGGGTCACACACTCGGTGTGTAGTAGAGCTTGGGTTTTAACACAGCTGCTCTGACTTCAGAGTCATCAGGTTTCCCACTGCACTGAACTGCTACTCCTACATCCATCCATTATTCTGTTCCCCTAACACACAATGATAATCATAATAATTAATATTTATGTACTGCTTTAACATTTGCAAAATGTTCGACATCGGATATCTCATTTGATCCTTCCTATGAACCTTGTCAGGCAGGTTCGATTGTGATCCCACTTTACAAATGAGGAAACTGAAGCAGGGGGAGAGAGAGAGAGAGAGAGAGAAAGTTGCCTACCCAAGGTCATGCAGCTAATCCAAGGAGAGATTCGAACTCAGGCCTTCCTAACACCAAGTCCACTGTGGAAGGTACTTCATCAGGTCATACCCATTACTGCCTCCACACTCTTCACTCTTGTTTTCCCTAGTATTGTTATCCCCAGAAAGCACTAATTCCCCTCCTCTTTTCATTACAACCCAGTACAGAGAGGGGCACTGGGATGGGAGTCAGGACACCTAGGTCCTGATCTTACCTGTAACTGGCTGTGTGACCTTGGGCAAGTCACTTCTTGGGCCTCAGTATTTTCATCTCAAACTAAGGACCAACCCCAAATCTTATAGGGCACTCTATGGGACTCTATGGGTTTGGAATTAGACTCCAGAAAGAATTCAGGTTCTGAGACAACAGGAAGGGGGAGGGAAAAGGAGAAGCCCTTGTAGAACAAGGATATATGTGGTCATTCAGAGGCCCAGCATTAGGAAGATAGGAAGTCCTTGGAGCTGGGGATCACAGGACTGGTGAGGCTAACACCAGGATTCAGGTAATGACTGGGCCCATGACTGCATAGGATTCATTAGACAACTAAGCAAAGTGTAGACCAACCCAGCCCACCCTCAATGAGGTAGTCCCTAAATTCCCCAGCTCTAAATCGAAATCATTATTTCAGAACCCACTCATCTCAACTTAGGAATAATTCCATCCGGGTAGCAGGCGCTTCAAAGTGTGTACCTTTGTACTATCTCCAAAAGAAGAGTTTGCAGAGCAAACTCCTATTGTCCACAGGATTTCAATGGGGAATGTTTAGCCTGCGGAAGAGAATAAACCATTTTCAAGCACTTTATAATCTATATGCTAATTACAAATCATTCCTATCTATTCATTAAAGTAGGTCTTCAAGGACTCCTGGTTGTCAGCACTTGGTTAGCATAGTTAGATAAGGTAGGATTGAAAGTAATAAAACTGGAGGGTTTGCATATGGGAAATGTAAGAAAATGGAAAGGATCCGGTGGGGAGGGAGGGGAGAAAAGCTGGATTCTTCTCCAGACTTTGCTGCTACCTTAAAGCCTCAGCTTGAGCAAATGACATTCCCTCTCTGGGCCTCAATTTCTTTATCTGAAAAATGTGGTTATTAATCCCTATCCTGGCTGCCTTGTGGGGCTATGGGGAGATTGATGTAAGAGGATAAATGTGGAACTCTTATAATCTTTAAATCTGTCTACAAGTGTGAGCTATTATCACTGTTATTGGTGTTTATTAATTCATACTTTTCAGTAATTCATCCTGACCCTTCCCTGGGTTGGTATGAATTATCATATTGGCTAAGCAAGTGGGAGATTAAGAGTGTGGTGAACCTACGGATGGATTCTTGGTACAAATGAGGTAAGGGTCAGAATCCATTCCTCAGTGCTCTCACCAGACTTAGCCTTGACCAGAGCCCTAGAGTAAGGAAGCCCTAACCCTGGTCATAGGCTGAATCCCGACCCTGGCTGCAGACTTAGTCAATTTGTTTCATTGACCATAAGGAAGGAGGTCAAGAGAAGGAATTGGGATGGTTTGTTACAGCCTGTCTCTGTCACTAGAGATGCAATGCTGAGCCCCATTCCACTTGTGGGAGTCAGGGACACCATCTTCAGTTGACCTGGTGGACTCACATACAGAAGCAGAGACTGATAACATGGGTGTATAGTTGGTAGCACCATGTCAGGGTCCTGGTAGTCATCTGTTAGATGGAAATACTAGCTTTCTTCTCAGAGGAGAGGCGAGGTTGACTGGGAGGGGAGCTGACAGCAGCCTGTGTTGTGTGCTCACTCAAAAAAGATGGGGATTTTCTTGTAGCCCTTTAGTTACCCTCTCTAAAATTTCTTTCCTCCCCAGAGACCCTTGGGGCCCATTTGAGCTCTTTTTAATGGAGATATATGTTGCTGCAAAAGGTGGATAGTTAATTTCCCTAATCCACAAGACAGGGAGAAATGAAGGGCCCTGACATTTCCCCCAAGGAGTCGTGTCTGCCTTGCCCTGCCTTGTCCTGCTGCACTTCTTTATTAGGGATAAGAGGGTGATGTTGGGAGAGGGGGGCTCCTCCTTCTCCCAGCCCCTGCTCTCTCCCCTGCCTCCCCTTTGATTCTTACATACCTTGCTGACTTCCACCTCTTTTCTGAGTGAATTCTCCAAAAACAGCAAATAATTTTACAGAGCCATATGCACAAAGGCCCAGGCAGGGTGCCCCTGGGCAAGTATAGCTAGGTCTTAGCCCATCAGAACTGGAAGGGCCCTTAGAAGGGATCCCATAAAAAGACTTCCCAAAAGCTAGGAAAATTGGTTCTGTACCCCTCTTCTCCCATCAAACTAGGTGACATAGTGAATAGAAGACCAGACTTGGAGTCAGAAAGACCTGGGTTCAAATTTTACCTCAGGTACTTACTAGCTCTCTGTCCCTGGGCAAGTCATTTAACCTCTCTCAGCCTCAGTTTCCACATGTGTAAAATGGAGATAATAATAGCACCTGGTTCACAGAGTTATTATGGTGATCAAGTGAGATAATATATGCAAAGTGTTTTGCAAACCTTACAATGTCATACAAATGTTAGCTATTGTTATTATTTGGGACCTGGACCTATACATATTTTGGTATGGGGAAGCCCCAAGAGAAGAAACTCCCTCTTGTCATTGCAGGTCACAATTCACACACAACTCAAAGTTTTAACGAGCTAAGGGTTAAATAACCTGCTCAGTATCCCATAACAAGGATGTGTCGGAGGCAGGAATAGAACCCAGGTCTTTCTGGATCTGAGGCAGCCTTTCTATCCATTAAGCCATGCTATTTCATCATCTTCATCTTCTTCTTCTTCATCATCATCATCATTTTTTTTCTTCATCATTCCCATCCTCATCATTTCTATGAGGAAACTGGGTCTCTGAAAGGGGAAGGGACTATCCAAAGATCACACAGTTAGAAGAGCAGATGCAGAAACAGATGCAGAGCTCCTCACCCCCTGATTGGCCCCTGTTTCTTTGCAGAACAGGAGAGGTTGACAGCACCAGGGACTTCGTCTCCTCCTTCCTGCTTTCCACAGGCTGGGGGCTTCTCAGGTCAGAAGCCTCGTCTTCTATCAGCCAGAGGTTCTCAGAGCACGAGGCCAATATCCCAGCTTCCTCTGTCTCCTACCAGTCCAGAATGCTCCTATGCCCAGTTGCCATTTGCTGACTGATCTTATCTTGGATGAGGGCTACAAGCACTCGCCTCCAGACTGGTATTAGAGCAGCTGCTGAGGTCTGAGTGGCTTAGCTTGGGTTTCTCCAACATCGGGCTTCTCAACACTCTCTGTCCACACTTAGTTGATAGGCTCCAAAACTGAGCAACTGGATTAGGAGATGCTTTTCAGTGCCACCTAGGTATGTTCAAAGCACTGAGAATATAGAGCCCAAACGAAAAACAATCCTGCCCTGGAAGAGCTTGTGTTCTCCTGGGAGAGAAGCAGCCAAGGGAAGAGGACCAGCAAAGGTCTTCTGATTCTTTGCACTATTCTCAGGAGGGCAGATCTTGGACTCTATACCCAGGGGCTCGGGTCCCAGCCATTTTGTATCCCAGGAGAGGCCCTCCTACTCCAGTCTCCCCATTTGCTTTGGGGGAAAGGGCGGTTGATATTGGTCCTATGTTGTCTAATGATTTTATTAGTCACTTGAATAAAAGCATGGGCAACTAGGTAGCAACTGAAAACAACTACAAAGAGTATACATGGGTGTACAAAAGGCATATCTAAATTTGCACATGACACAAAAGTGAAAGGGAGAGCTAACTTGTTTGATTACAGATTAAATGTTAAAATACTAAGAGGTGACCTTAGGGGCGGCTAGGTGGTACAGTGGATAGAGCACCGGCCCTGGATTCAGGAGTGCCTGAGTTCAAATCTGGCCTCAGACACTTGACACTTACTAGCTGTGTGACCCTGGGCAAGTCACTTAACCCCCATTTCCCAGCAAAAAAAAAAAAAAAAAGAGGTAACCTTTCTGTAGCACTTAGTCAACAAACACTTCTTACGTGCCTACGATGAGCCGATCTCCCTGCCATAAGCCTCTTCGCCCACAACTCATCTCTCCTCAATAACTCTCTGAATGCCCAGCCCTGATCCTGTCGCTTCCTTATTCAAAATCCTTATTAGACTTCAGTTCTTCTACCAAAGCCAGGACTATGTCTTACTTAAATGTGATCTCCTCCATGCCAACACAGGGGTCTGTACACACAGTACATTCCGGAGGAATGACTAATTGAATTGAATTGAGTGACTCCTAATTCCCTTTAAGATAAAAGACCCCCTCTAATCCTTATCTCACATTGCTCATGTTCACATCCTCTATGTCCTCATCACACTGAAATGAGCAATTTTCTGATTTTGTGCTTTTACCTCTCTGCCTTCTCAAAGCTCTCCGTTTGAGGCAGCTGACGGTAGAGTGATAGGCCTGGAGTTAGAAAGACCTGGATTCAAATCCAGCCTCAAACACTTACTAGCTGTGTGACCCTGGGTAAGTCATTTAATCTGTGTCTGCCTCAGTTTCCTCATCTGTAAATCAAGGATGATAACAAACACCTACCTCATAGGGTTGTTTTGAGGGTCAAATGAGAAAATATTTGTAAAGGCATTTAGTACAATGCCTGGTACATATATACATATATATATATGTGTGTGTGTGTGTGTGTATATATATATATATATATATATATATACACACGTGTGTGTGTGTGTATGTATATAGAGGCAGACAGAGGATAAGTGACTTACTAGGGTCCCTCAGTTAAGAAGTATCTGAAGCCAGATTTGAATTCAGGTCTTTCTGACTCAAGGTCAAGCACTGTCACTCATGCTTCCAATCCTATCCCTTATCAAAGAACTGGGGAGCAAGCCTAATTTCCCTTCTCCCCAGGACATTTCTTTCTCCAGAACAGTACTCAGGGAAGGAATGATGGGGTAGAAGACCTCAAAACAATGATCCTTCAATGATAAACAAATCAGTAGCCTTCCCAAGGCAGGTAAATCTGCAGAGTTAACAGCCCCAGATCCACACCTTGGAGTCCTTTTCCGCCTCTCACTACTCCTGCCAATTAAAAGGTATTTTCTCTTTTACTGTAAATGCAGTTTTCCTGTGCTTCCCATCCATTACATACATTAAAAGATCTTGACCCATCCATTTTTCCTCTCTTGAAAGAAAGACGTAATACCCGGAGCCAATTAGGATCGAGTGTGGGAGATGAGGGTGTTTGTGAAGGCATTTTCTCTCTGATTGCCTGCATTTAAGCCTGATTATCCTCCCCTCACCAAAACAGCACCAAGCTACAGCATCAGGAAGGGGATATCTCTCTCTCTCTCTCTCTCTCTCTCTCTCTCTCTCTCTCTCTCTCTCTCTCTCTCTCTCTCTCTCTCTCTCTCTCTCTCCCTCTCTCTCTCTCTCTCTCTCTCCCTCTCTCCCTCTCCCTCTCTCTTTTTTCCCACCTACCCCCTTTTCTGTAGAACAGTAAACAATGGATAACTTCACCACCACCCATGTGTGATGTTTATGCCTCTCTGTTCTTCAGGATCCAATTTAAATATTACCTTCTCCAAGCTTTCCCTGATATCCACTCCCACCCCAGAGCTCAATGTGATCTCCCTTGCCTCTGAACCCCAAAGCATTTTTCACCATTCACAGAATCTCAGGATTCAGAGGGACCTCAGGGCTCATTTAGTAGACACTTCATTTTACAAACATCCCCAACACGTAATCATCCATCCCCTTGAAGATCTCCAGTGAGGAAGATCCCCCTTCCTCCCAAAGTAGCCCATTCCCCTTTGTGATAGCTCTCCTTGTTACAAATGGTTCCTTACATTGAGCCTAAATCTTCCTTTCTTCCACCCCTCACTCTTCATTATGCCTTCTAGGGCAAAAGAAAAAAAAAAATCATGTGAGTTTGGCCTTGATCACCTGCTGTGTGATGGATGTTTGTACCTCCTATCCACACTTCCATACTGGGAGCTCTGCTAACACTGGCATCAAATCCTAGCCAGCTGTGTCTCTCCCTCCCAGCTTAGCCAAAGACCAACCATAACAGAGACCTGGTAAATGTTTATTGAATGAATGTTGGCTGACATTTATATAACACTTTAAGGTTGACATAGCTCTTTGTATACATTATCTTATTTGATCTTCACAAAAACCCTCTGAGGTAGGTAAACACATGTTTTATTACACCCTTTTTACAGAAGGAGAAACTGAGGCCAGAAAGGCTAAAGAATCTGCCTGGGCTGTGAACCCAGGTCTGTCCCAACTCAGGTCCACTGTTATTTTCGCTACCCCCGGCTTCCCTCCATGTGAATTAATGACTTAATTGTTGAAGTGTTTCTCTCATTTCTCAGTCCCAGGAACATGGTGATGTGAGGGAACCAGGGAGGTGAACAGAGCAGAGCCAAGGTTGGTCAGCCTCCTTTCTGGACACCCCAAGTTCAGGAATTTGATCTGGAACAGCCACAGCTGCTGAATGGGCATGTGCTGGAGGATCATGTTCCTGCAAGGGAAACCACAAACTAATGTTTGTGGTGAGAATCTGGGAATTGTGTGGGATTACAGCTCTCTTCACCTGCTGTCCCCTGCCTGGCAGTTCCCCATCAACACAGGCTTTCACTAGAAACTCCTCTTTGACCTCTGGTTAGGACCTGAGCTGAAAGGGCCTGCCTTTTGTCTCCTCTGGTCCCCATCTCCATCCCTGTCCTCAAGGCCACCAAAGTTGAGGAATGTGACAGAGAGTAGCAGTACTTAAACACAGACTCCCTGGGAGGAAACCCAGGAAGATTCAAGGCTTCTAACCCCTTCAATGTAGCCATGAAGATGGCAAAACTTGTCAGAACAGAGGAGAATGTCAACACATACAACACAGAATGTCAGAGCTCAAAAATATATTAAAACCCAGAATGTCAGAACTGGAAATGACCTTGGATCACAGGATGTCAATGCTGAAAAGGACTCTAAAACATATCATGTCAGAACTGGGAGTGACCTTAGAATGTAGAGCACCATGTCAAAGTTTGAAATGGTCTTAGAACATAGAACATACACTGTCAAAGGTGGAGATGATCTTGAAATCTCAAACAGAGAACATCAGAGCTGGAACCTCAGAGCATACAATGTCTGAGTTAGGAGGGGATTTGGTAAGCACCTAATCCAAATTCCTCATTTTGCAGAGCAAGAAACTCAGGTGCTAAGAGGATAAGGGGCTTGGCCAGGGAAACATAGCTAGGGATGGATCCGGAACTCAAATCCAGTTTCCTTCCAGCCCAGAGCCTCCCCACTCAATGAGACCCTAAGAGAATCTTATCCATTTTCTTTACCATCATAAGTAAATTATTCCGATCCTAGAATAGCTGATCAGGGAATGGACCTTAGACATATATTTCCTGCCAGAAAAAAAAGCATAAACATTGCTATTGAGTCCAGTCATAAAGATCCATCCCTCATTGGCATCCACCAATTGAGTAAACATATCTCTAGGTCAGGGATCTAATGTTCTAGTCCCTCCCTATCATTGTACATTCTTTCCCTTCTCTGAGTATCATCAGTTTCCTCATCTGCAGAATGGGAGCAGAGGTAGGAGAATTATTTAGATAACCTCTAAGATCTCTTCCAACTCAGATATGCCTTTTTTATCCCCTGGGAGCAAGTATTTCAAAAAAGAATTCAGCAACATTTATTAAACACAAACTATGGGCAGGACCCAGTGCTGGGCATTGGAAGGGGGACGAAGAAAATAAAGCTCAGTTCCTCTCTTCAAGGAGCTCACAATCTAGTAGCTGAGGGGGTGGTGAGAGGGGCAGGGAAGGGGGCTGGGGCAGGAAGTGGCAGGCATAGACATATATACTCTGGTACCAAATAGAGTATAATAAGGGTCCTAAAAGGGGAGCAACTATATAGGAGAAAGAGCCCTGGAGTTGGTTATCCCTCTAACCATGGTTAGGTCATTGGCTCCTACCGTTACTAGTGGGTCCCTGCAGTGACCAGCACTCCTCAAGGGGAGCCTCAGAGATTTCTACTCCAGAGACCTGTCATTGTGGTGTCTCTGTCCTGGACCCACCTTTCTCCCTAACATCTACAGGGATAAGGATCAGACTGCCCCCTCCCATTGTCTGATCCTACTCTTCCCCCTTCCCCATCCTGTCCCAGGTGGAAACATTTCTATTTACAGCTCTCTCTGCATGTGGCTGGTGATGATTTAAACCATCAGCCTAACACATTTGTTTACTTAACTCCAAAATCCGGGGAGGGGGGAGAGTGGGGTTAGCCGGGAAAAGACAGAGCCACCGCCTTCTCTTGAAATATGGCCCTCAGCGAGCAGAATTATGACTTTATTGTCTGCCTCATGAGACAGCCCCTAATCGGCCCCCAGTGCCTGCAGCAAACTTGAGTTATAGGCCTTTCCAGCCCAGGAAAGGACAAGAACTGTCATCCTTCACCCAGCTCGATCACCATCGATGTGTTCAATAGCAAAGCGTCTCCTCCCGTCTCAGCAGGCTGCAACTGTGCAAACACTCTGCTGCTCTTCTCCTCGCCTCTCCCTTTTTCCCCCTTTAAACACGGACCAGGCAGAGAGCATTTGGCAGCCAGGTGAAGAGAAATAGCTGACATTCATGTGGCACTTTTCATGTTAACCAAGTGGATCCTCACTCCAACCCGGGGAGGTGGATTTGTGGGTATGATTGTCTCTGCTTTATAGACAAGGAAACTGAGGCTCTGCTGTCATAACCACACAGGCAGTAAAGAGGACTTCCTGTGAACCCCTACTACACGTGGGAAAGGCTTGCTAGGTACTGGGGATCGAAAGACAAAAGGAAAAACCATGTCTGTCCTCACAGAGCTTAGATTCTATTGATTCCGTATTACCCTGCTTCAAGTAGAGGAAGAGATGCTGTCACATCCCTGAGCTTGTTCCCCAGCCCTGGTGACCTGGTAGGACCCAGGGCATGAATCACAGAGCATCTGAGTTATTTTACAGGTAGGAAAACTTGCTTAGAGAGGGAAAGAGATGTTCCCATAGTGACATGGGAGGTAACATGGTAAGTGACACGGCCAGGACTCTGTCCCTGGTCTCCTCTACCACACCACACTGCCCTAGCTGGGATGAGGGTTTTTTGTTAAGTATATTGGGAAAATCAATCAAAAAGTCATGTGGTCTGGGAGAAAAACCACTGAACTGAGAGTCAAAAGATCTGGGTGACTTAAAAGCTTTTCATTCTTCTTCAATTCATTAGCAGTGTGACCTTCCAGTGCTGGAGTGATCCAGGGACATTTCCATATCCTCCCATCCCACCTCTCCAATGGCTGGCTATAGAGGGCACTGCCATCCTCCTAGTTGCCTGGGCTTACAGCCTCTGTGCCATTCTGGACTGTTCATTGGCACACGCCTCACATAGTCTGTTATCAAGCTGGGATATTTTACCACTTCTCTCCTCTCCCATGGCTGCCACCTGGTGCAGGCACCCCCTCCTAGACTATTGCAATACACTCTTCATTGGTCTCCCTGCCAATATCTCCCCATAATCCGTCACTCTTCATCACCCCATCCTCCAATCCATCCTTAATTCAGCAACCAAACTGATTTTCCTAAGGCATAGGTCTGACCATGTCTCACACACATACACACACACACACATACACACAGAGATACACACACACAAACCCCCCTCAATAAACTACACTGGCTACCTATCACCTCCAGGATTAAATATAAAATGCTCTGTTTGACTTTTAATGCCTTTCACCACCACATGCCTTCCCACCTTTCCAGTCTTTTTACTCTTGCCCACCCCCACTCTCTCGTACATATGCTCTACAATCCAGCCACACTGGCAACCACCATGGTAGACAGGGCGCTGGATTTGGGTTCAGAAGACATGAGTGGGAACTGTGCCTCTTTCACTTTTTGGTTGTATGACTTAGGGATAGTTCTGAGGGACATCTAAGAGAATGCACTCAAGGGGCCAGGGCCTGGGACTAAATGTTCTGATATTCAAGTGTTGTCTACTTCAGAAGAAAAAGGAAGAAAAGGGTTTCTCATTTCCTACTGTCCCTGGGAATGGCCCCATTCTACAGAGTCACTGAAATGAAGGGTCTCTGAGAGACAATATGGAGAGAAGACAGAAGAAAGAGTGGGGGATAGAGCCACAGCTAGGTGGTACAGTGGATAGAGCACTGGACATAGAGGCAGAAAGACCTGAGTTCAAATCCAGGCTCAGATGTTTACTAGCTATGTGACCCTGGGCAAGTCACTTAACCCTTTTTGCCTCGGTTTCCTTATCTGGAAAAGCAGAGAAAGGCAAAGCTGGAGAAGGAGGTGGCAAACTACACCAGTATTTCTGCAAAGAAAAAACCAAATGGGGTCACGAAGAGTCAGTCACTACTAAAACTGAAAAGGGCCACTTGATTGGAATCGGATGCTGACAAGTAAGACAGTGCATTCCTCTCTGTCTCTATCCCCTAGCCAGAGGTTAGGTAACATGATGCCTATTGACTTAATGATCTTAGAGTGCAGGAATCAAGTACTCCCAAGGGCCCTTGGAAGAACACCCCAAGGTGTTCATGAGAGCTAGGGATAGGCTGGGTTTGTGGGCAGAGGGACCAAACAGAATGAGGAGTAAGGGAAAGAGAACAGAAGAGATTCAGAAAGAAAAGGGAAGGTGATGAGGGAGGCAAGGCAGAAGAAAGGTGAGGAACAAAGAAAATCTACCTGTAGTGGGCAGGAGGAGACAAGGGGTGCCCCACATGCCCCTCCAGGATGTGCTCCCTAAGATACCATCAATTGCTCCCCCTCTGTCTGGGACAACTTCTTCCAGTGGGTGCAGAGCAGAGGTTTTCTCTGGCTGGCAGAGATCAATGATCCATAGAGGAAAGGAGTATTTGTGGACTATTCCCTCCAAGGTCTTTCCACCTCTAAGATGCTGTGAGCCCATGTTGGTTAAACATTCACTCAGATGAAAGCAGAGGGTTGCGGGGGGAGAGCGTTGAAAAGAGAGCAAGTCTGTCATCTCTTCCTCTCCCATTTTTTGTTTTCCTTTTTTAGATGAAAGGTCAGATTTACATGGAATAAATTAGTGTTGTACATTATAAAAAACAAGTTTCACAGCCTACACGTACTTGGGCCCAGAGCGCTTACCAGCTAACAAGGGCAGTATGGGAAACACTGGCTTCCATCTGCAACTCCCATTTCTCCCAGGGATTGGGCCCCCTTGGGGAGAAGACTTGCCATTAGAAGAGACAATCAAGGGGGTTGATGACAGCTTGGAAGAAATACCCTTCTCCTTCTCTCTCTCCACTTTCCCCTCCTCCCTCTCCCTTTGTCTGTCTCTCTCTCCTTCTGTATATATGTATATGTATATACATATATATTCTCTGTTTCTCTGTTTCTCTCCCTCTTCTCTGTGTCTCTCTCTGTATATATGTGTGTGTGTATGTATATATACATATGTATCCTCTTTGTCTCTCTGTTTCTCTCTGTCTCTGTCTCTCTGTCTCTGTCTCTCCTTCTGTATATATGTATATGTATATACATATATATCCTCTGTCTGTTCCCCTCTCTCCTCTCTGTGTCTCTCTCTGTCTCTATCTGTGTGTGTGTGTGTGTGTATATGTATATATATAAGTGTATGTATTTATGTATATATACATAAATATCCTCTTTGTCTCTCTGTTTTTCTCTTTCTCTTTGTCTCTTCTCTGTCTCTCTCTGTCCCTCTGTCTCTCTGTCTCTGTGTGTTTCTGTTTCCTCTCTGTCTCTGTCTGTCTCTGTCTCTCTCTGTTGTCTGCCTCTCTCTCTCCCCTCCCCCCAACTTTGTGTCATCTGTGAATTTGTTGTTTGGGTACTGGAGAAAACCACTAGTGGCTGAGTAGGGAAAGGACTAGGTTAGGGGAAGGAAGGGCAGCTTTCCAGAACTCACCTGGCAGAGAACCGCCGTCCCCAAAGAGAAGTGTGGGCTCAAGTCCACTGAGCTGTGAGGTGCTTGCTATTGGCAAGGCTGACTGATCCTTATCCAAAGGAATGGTCTGCACCTGACTTCTCTTCCTCCATCCTCACTCCTGGAATAAAAAAAAAAAACCCTTAGATGGAGGTCATCAGCCCAGACTTGTAAGTCCACTCCAAGGAAGAAGGTTCAAGTGGGAGAATGTGCCCTGTAGGGTCTAAATTCAACATTCCTGCAGAAATGAGAGGGGCAGCCACTTGGATGGTCTCCAAAGGCCATGCTGAGGAACTGAGCATGGATGCCTCCCTTCCTGTCATGCCCTGGGTTTCCATGGCACATCTGAGAAGGTTTTCTTCCCAGCAGTGGTGTCAGGGAGATTCCCTAAGCATCCATGAGGGGGTCACTCCAGCCCCTCCATCTCCATGCACTGTATTTAGATGGGGTGCTTAAA
Organism: Dromiciops gliroides; assembly: GCF_019393635.1. Lineage (NCBI taxonomy): Eukaryota > Metazoa > Chordata > Mammalia > Microbiotheria > Microbiotheriidae > Dromiciops > Dromiciops gliroides. The sequence continues at coordinate 676,097,569 of NC_057861.1, read as the reverse complement.
AGGGGTCAAGGGGTGCAGCCCTCTGAATCCCTCTGACATTGGCAGCCTATTGTGGTCTGGGAGGAGCTCCAAGTAAAGGGACTAAGATACTAAGGAGTTAAGGTCATAATCACCTCATAAGCCCAGAAGGAGACATAGTTAGAGACCAGGAGTCTTAGCCCACCCATCCCAATATGGGGAAATCTGCGGTTACAAAACCAAATAAATTAGGAGATGAGTATTCACTTCTCAAAAAGATTCTTTGCTTTATAATAGTATTCCTTTCTAAAGCAGCTCCCTGCCTGTGTTTAAAATAGGATTCAATTTGTAAAATTGGATTTGCCTGGAAACCTAGATTCTAGTCCTGGCTCTGCTATTAATTTTCTGTATTACCTTGGGAGAATCCTTACCCACCACCTCCCTGTACCTCAGTTTCCCCAACTGTACAAAGTGAAGGCTAAACTATCTGGTCTCTAGGAACTCTTCCATTTCTGACATTGTATGTTCTATGGCCTAAAGGCTCATCCACCTCTGACACTTTACAAATCTGTGATTCTAGACCCTCAACTGAGTGAGGAATGAAGCCTATCCGATTCTAATGGAGTTAGAGCCAATTTTGTCACCTAGATACAAAAGTCACCATCCTAGGAAACTTCTAGAGCTAGAAAAATCATTCCAATTCATCTTGTCCAAGCCCCTCATTTTATAGTGAGAAAATCACTGCCCAGAGAAGGTGAGGGTGTTAGCCAAGATCACACAGGTGGTGAGAAGTGAGCAGGAATCTGAGCTGAGGTTCTCCAACACCAAATTCGGTCATCGTTCCACTGTGTCCCTCATGCATATAGTGAGTGGATGTTATGGGGATGGTGTAGAATCGTGTGCAACAGAGGCACCCCTTCTTCCTGGAGCCAGCCAGGACGACATATCTACTGATGAGAGCTCATCTAACTAGCCAGCTCCAGTTCCCCAACCAATAAGACATCTTCCCACCAGACTACATCGCACACACATCCCTGGCCCTGGATCTCCACCTCTTGTTCTAAGAGAAGTAATCAAATCCACCTTCCCATTGCTTCTGGACAAGGTAGATCATTCAATTGCCACATGTCTCCACTGCCCATCCCTGTGACTTCACCTTTCCCTGATTACCACTCCCTGGAATGAGTTGTCTCCCCCTTTTGAATGTAAACTCTGAGGGCAGAGACCACACTCCTGGGCTTTTGTATTTGTATGGCCAGCCCTTTGCAGTATCTGTCACCTAGGAAGAACTTAATAAATGCTTTTTTCATTCCTTCACTAAGGGCATATTTAGCAACATGGAGCTGAAGACTGGGCTTTTGTTTCCTACTCCAGACCAGAAGTCAGGAGGCTCTTAACTTCTCTCCAACTCTATAAAATGAAGGGATGTTGAGTACTGACTCTGATATTTAGGACAGTATGACTTTGAGCAGGTTATTTAACCTCTCAAGGATTCATCTGGAAAATGGGGGTTTGGGGCTCAATGAATATTCCCTCTACTTTTTAATCCTATGATGCAATTCAACAAACTTGTTGTTTTTTTCTTTTGCACGGGGCAATGAGGGTTAAGTGACTTGCCCAGGGTTACACAGCTAGTAAGTTTCAAGTGTCTGAAGCCAGATTTGAACTCAGGTCCTCCTGAATCCAGGGCTGGTGCTTTACCTACTGGGTCACCTAGCTGCTCTCTCAACAAACATTTATTATGCATCTTATTGCATTCCATGCACTCTAGTCTCCTTTGGAAAAATGACACAGTTCCTGCCCTTCAGGAGTTTACAAGTCTATTGGGGAGACAAAGGAAAAAGACAAATATACAAATAACCCTTCTATTCTTTCTACACATCTCAATTATACAGTAGAACTTCGCTGAGAATAATTGGGTGAAAGGGAACCAGACTATAGAATAACTTGAAAGAAAGCCAGTTGGGATCATAGACCTATGGCTAGAAGGGACTATGGAGAACCAACTCCTAATTCTAGAACAATTCATTTTACAGCTAAGGAACCTGAGGCCCATGGAGGTTAAGTGACTTACCCAAAATCACACCAGTGGGAAATATCAGAGACAGGATTTGAACCCAGGTCCTCTGCCTCCCCAACCAGCATTCTTCCCACTGTTGCATGATGCCTCCCACAGATTGTTTTCAAATTCAAGTAGTCATTGAATTCTGTATATCCAACCCTCTCCACCGACATCTTCCAACTGTTGTCTCCCTACCCACCCCCCATGTACTTAAGATCACTCAGAGCAGTCTCCCAGCCCAGCCTGGCCCATTATCTCAGAGGAGATAATGGATGTGGAATCATAATCTGCTGGACAAATTTGAGGACTCATAAATATTAATTTGTTCAACAAGTATTTATTAAGCAACTTTTATGGGAATACTACCGTGCTATAGGGGGACACAAAGCCATCTCCTATGGGAGGCCTTCCCTAATTCCTCTAAATTGTTAATGCTCTTCTCCTCCTTAAATTATCTTGTATTTGCTTATTGTCTACAAGTTATATCTCAGCTATGTGGCACCGTGGGTAGGGCACTGGACTTGCTATTAGGAAGACTCATCCTCCTTAGTTCAAATCTGGCCTCAGACATTTACTAGCTGGGTGACCCTGGGCAAGTCACTTAGCCCTGTGTACCTCAGTTTCCTCATCTGTAAAATGAACTGGAGAAGGAAATGGCAAACCACTCTAGTGTCTTTTCCCAGAAAACCCCAAATGGGGTCATGAAGAATCAGACACGACTGAAATGACTCAACAAAAAGAAATGTAAGCTTCTTAAAGGCAGAGGCTGTTTTTCATCTTTGACTTCCCATCCCTCCCCAGCCCTTAGCACAATACCTATTATGTAGTCAGTTATTAATAATCAGCTTGAATTGAACTGAATTGAATTGTTGCTCCCCACTGGTCCCTGCCTCTAAGAAATTTGTGATCTAGTCGGGGAGGCAAGACACACCTACGTGGAATGAAAAGTAAGCATCAGGAGCAGCATGTGCAGCAAGTGCTGAGTGTGAGGCAAAGACTGAAGGCTCGGGAAAGACCAATGCAGCCTGGGTGAGGGGCTAAGGGTTCAAGGACCCTTCTCTAGCTGGTGGGGCAGTAGCTGGGCTTTGAAATATGAGCAGGCCGTGGCTACATGGAGAGGAGAGGACAGGGGAAGAGAGGAGGAGAAGGAGAGAAGAGAAGGAGAAAAAAGAGAGGAGAGAAGAGGAGAGGACAGGAGGAGAAGAAAGAAAAGGAGAGGAGGAGGAGAAGAAAAGAAGAGGAAGAGAAAGAGAAGAGAGGAAAGGAGAGGAGAGGAGATGGAGGAGAGAAGAGGAGAGGATGGGGGAGGAGAAGGAGGAGAAGAGAGAAGAGGGTATTTCTAGAGGTGAGAGGCAGGGTGAGCAAAGGCTCAAAGGTAGGCGAGAGCCTTCCATTGTGGGGTCAGGCCTGGCTGGAATGGAGGTGATGTATTGGAAAGGCCAGGAGGATATGGCTGGAGCAGCAGGCTGAGGCCTTGTCACAGAGTACCTCCAATGCCTAACAGGGAAGTTGTCCGAGTGTGTTCTGTCATTTCAGATGGCTCCTCTAAGACCTAGGGAAGAACGTCTGTTTGTTGGGTTGATCAATTTTAGAGAGAGGGGCACCTCCTACTTAGTTCGGCTTCCATAGCAAATTTCATGCTTTCTTTTTTTTGTTTGTTTGGTTTTTTTTCAGTGAGGCAATTGGGGTTAAGTGACTTGCCCAGGGTCACTCAGCTAGTAAGTGTTAAGTGTCTGAGGCCAGATTTGAACTCAGGTACTCCTGACTCCAGGGCCGGTGCTCTATCCACTGCGCCACCTAGCTGCCCCCATGCTTTCTTAAGGAGCAAATAAACACCGGTCTGAGGAAGAGTGGGGGGGCTGCTCTCCTCACCCCCAAGGCTGGTGGAACAGCATGGGCAGGGGTTCAGGTAAAGCCTGGGACGCGGATGAGGATGGGGGCACCTGAGCTTGAAGGCACTGCTAGGAATCCCCAGGGAGAGCTGGCAGGCACCCTGGGAGAATAGACAGGCCTAATTTGGGAACAAAGAAATGAAGAATTTAATTGGGTTTTAATAACATGTTTCAAAGTCTCTTCTTTTGTTCTGAAATAGGCTCACTTTGTGTAGAGATCCCCGCCCAGCACCTGCAAAGAGGCCAGCCTGGAGAGCTTCTCCGAGTTCCCTTCCCTCTCCTACTTTTTTCTCTCTTTCTTCTTGAGGAGGATGAAGCAGCTGGCCCCAGAGGCCATGCCCAGGCCCCAAGCCTGTCCCACTCCATTCTAGAAATGTGTGGGCCAAGGGCTGGCCAAGCATCTAGAGGCAGGAAGGCAGCCCCGAGCCTGAGCCCAGCCCATTCCTGTCCTGGACTCACAGTGGGACAGAGAGAACTCATTTAACCTCTCTCTGCCCTAGTTTCTGTGGTTTATTGAAATATGGAGACGATCACACCTGTCATTACCTTGCCCAGGGGGATGTTGTAGAATAAGACGAATGTGCCTCCAGCTCACTGGAGCAAAGGTGCTGCCGGCACCGAGGCCTCCCAGGACTGGCGCACTGGCTCCAGCAGCAGCCACTGTGAGAGGTCCAGGGTTTAATCTAATTCCAAGCAGGCAGAAAGCAGGAGAAGATTAAGTCAAGTGGGGGGATTACAACACGGCCTCTCTCTGTCGCACAGTCTCAGTGCTTACCCCTTCACTCCTCTCAGAGTCCTCCTTCAGCATTCTTCATGCCCCCCCCTTCTGAGGCCCAGGCCTGGAAACCCTAGAACCTAAGGGCACTGGGCACCCTACATCAGAGGACTGGGGGACCACTTCCCAAGAGGGATCCTGAGAGGAGATAAAAGGAAGAGAAAGGCTGGCTGTTGTGCCCACAGACCCAGTGAAATGCCCCGAGATCACCCTCCCCGTGATCGGTGGGACTTGAGTGGGGTGTGGAGTAGGCAAACTGCCTCGAAGCCTTGAGTGACCCAATTATCCCAGCCAAGATGGAGAGCTCTAAGTTTCTTGATGTGTCTGCCCTAGGGCAGAGCACTACACTGTTCCCCAGTCCCCTTCTTCCTTCCAGATATGGTATCGAGTGATGATGGGAAAGTCGCAGAGCTGTGGACCCGAGGGCCCAGGATATGCTCCTGATTATTCCCCTCATCCCAACATTCTCCCTTCAGCAGTTGGCTCCATGTCTCTGTCAGATGTTATCTCATCAGAGTGGTCATCCCGTCACATCAGCCCATCAGTGATGCTCCCCAGGGCATCCTCATGGTCCCTGGAGTCCAACATCTTCACTCCACCAGGGCCCTAAGGATGAATTAGGGAAGTCCGTGAACACCACCCCTGTCCTCTGCCCACCACTTCATCTCCTTCTAACTCCCTCGATGACTCTCATGAGCTTAGAGTCCAAGAATCACTAAATCAAGAAGTCTTTCCTGAGCCTCTTCCCCCTTAACCACTCCCTGAACCCGTTTGCCCAGCCCCATGTTTAGTTGTACTGAGGAGGAGAGAGACAAAGCTGACTCGCATCTTTCCATCATGAAGTTTCTGGGAGGGAGGGGGGAAGAACACACCTGGACTCTGGGCACAGGAAACTGCTCTTCTGGGGGGATCAGAGGGGAAGCAGAAGGAGGCCAAGCCCTTCTGCAAGGGGAGGCCTTGTCCACAGTCTGGGGGGCAACTAGGTCATATCCCACAGAGCAAGACAAGAGCAGGGATGTATTGTCAGTGGTGCTCAGCTGGAGAAAGGGCCCAGGGTGGTCTGCAGGAATCAGTAGCCAATTGTCAAAATCTAAACTTTGCCCCGGGCTCTGACAAGGTTGCCTAAGCCTGGAAATTAGCCTGCTTCTTCTAGATGCAGCTTAGTTCTCTGCAGGTAAGGAGGTCCTGAAGCCGGTGAAGCCATGAAAGGGAAGGCTGTCTCGTGCTCAGTCTGGGGAGTAAAACTGAGTAAAACTCTCTCAAGAGGTCCCTTCGCATGCACCCGGCCCTCAGCCCCAAGGGCTGACCTTCCCACAGGAACATGGGCAGCCCCAGGGAAGGAGAAGGGGGGCCCGCGGGGTGGGCATTGGGACTCCATTCAGCTCAGCCCAAGCCTGTGGCAGGGGCATTTCCAGACTAAAGAGGTCTTGAGAATTCTCCACACAGGATGAACGGGAGATGACTCCAAGCATTCAGGACTATGACTTTGTGAGAGCCTGTGTGTGCAGATGGGAGAGGGATATGAGCCTGGGAAGTGTGTGTGTGTGTGTGTGTGTGTGTGTGTGTGTGTGTGCGCGCGCGCGCACGCGCGCACAAACAGCTCTCAAGTGGGAAGCTTGGCAGGAAATAGATAGCCACATGTTAACCATTACCGTGGATGTGCCTTTTGTGTGAAGGTTGGACGCAGTGGCCACTGGGAAGAAACCTTCCGTTTCTCAGATTGTGTGATTCTATGATTCAGGGGACAGTGGGGCGGGGGGGGTGGGGGGAGGGGAATAGAGGCACAACATTATTATGGTAGAAAGATCCCTGGATTTGGGGTCAGAGGTCTGACCCTCAGCTCTGACCTGGGTGTCCTTGCTCAGTCACTTCCTCAGGCTACAGTTTCCTCAGCTGTAGAATGAGGGGGTTGGACCCAATCTTGAAAGTCTCTTCCAGATCTCCATCTAAGGGTGTGTTTCAAGTGTGAGGAGCATATGAGTGTGTGTGTGTGTGTGTGTGTGTGTGTGTGTGTGTGTGTGTGTGTGTGCTTGCGTGCTTGCATGCGTGCATGAGCTCAAAGATGCCCAAGAAATGATGTTTGTGGCAAGCAATGTGGAGCTCTTGGTGGGGCAGGAGCGGGGGTGTTCCAGCATGGGGAGATGTGAGTGCGTATGTCTGGGCGTTCATGTGTGCATGTGTTTCCGTGGCCCGTGTCTGTCGACAAACATATGCCTCTCAGTAAACTTGTTCCCAACCTGCTGTTTGTTGTGACAGATCGCTGAAAGGCAGCCAGCACTTACAGTCGCTGGTTATGCTGGGGAGAAAAGGGGGGAGGGGGGAACACAAATCCTGCCAGGCTTTATCTTTGAAAAAAAATCTCTCAGCTGTGGTTTCCAAATCGTCTTGTCTCTGGGACAGGGATCCCCCTGCTAGCATCATGGCTCACTCCAGGTGGATGAATAAGCAGCCTAGCCCCTCCAGCCCCAAGGCCCCCTGGGGCTGTAAGGACCTCTGCAGCCTGTTTTCACCACCCGTTTATCTTCCCTGTCAGATCCACTGGGAACAGTTAATCCAAAAATCTCTTTTGATTAGCTTCGAAATGGATCAAGTGACTTTTTACATCCCCTTTTTGCTTCTCTGTTCAGAGACCCAAAGGAAGACCTCCAACACTGAAAGTTGTTGATTATAAGGTAATTAGTCAGTCAGTCAACAAACATTTTTAAAGGCTTCCTGTGTTCCAAACATTGTGCTAAATGCTGGGAATTTTTTTTAAAAAAGGCAAAAACAGTCTCTGCCCTCAAGGAGCTCACATTCTGATGAAAGTGATGACATGGAAATAACGAGGTACATGCCAGATGTATTTGGAATAAATGGGAGCTAAGGGGCAGCTACATGGCACAGTGGATAGAGCACTAGCCCTGGAGTCAGGAGGACCTGAGTTCAAATCCAGCCTCAGACATTTGACACTTACTAGCCATGTGACCCTGGGCAAGTCACTTAACCCTTATTGCCCCACCAAAAAAAGGATCATAACAATACCTTACTTCCCAGGGCTGTTGTGAGGATAATGATTCCTGACACATAGCAAAGGTTGTATATATATTAAATGTAATATTATATATAATAAATATTATATGCAAACATAATATTTTAAAGTACTTTGCAAACCTTAAAACCCTATAAATTGCTAGTTATTATTATTATCAGTTATTATCCTGGGAGTAATAGGGAGCCCCTGGAGTTTGTTGAGTGAGGTGGGTGTGGGGAGGACATCATCGGACATCCACTTTATCACTTTGGCACCTGAGTGAGATGGACTGGAGTAGGGAGAGACTTGAGGGACAAAGATTAGCCAGAAGAATATTGCAGTTGTTCAGGTGAGAGGTGATGACGGCTGGGCCATGCTGTTGGCAGCATGAATGGAGAGCATGGGACGTACACAAGAGATGTCCTTGCACGTTCATGGGCCCTTTATAAAATGTTTATGGAAGGACATGGATGAGAATCACACAGGATAGGATCACAGGATTTAAAGCTAATCAAACCCTACCCCCCCATTTTACAGAGAAGGAAACTGAGGGCAAGAAAGAGAGGTGACATGGTTTGCCCAAAGTAGACTTGTTGGAATTTGAACCCATGTTTCCTGACCAAATCTAGTGTTACTTCCAATACATCATGCTGAACCACAGACTGTGATAGCTTGCAGGGATACCAAAGACCCTAAGTCTAAGAAGTGGTGGCCAGGTTACCTTCTATACCAGTGGATGGAGTTCCCACCCAGATGAGAGTGTGGAGCAAGCAAAGTATCTACTTTCCAAATTATTCATGAATTCGACCAATCTTTCCCCAGATCCCCTATGCATCCAGCTCCATGCTATCATGGAGAAAGGGAAGGAGGAAAGAGGTGTCTCTATCTTCCGGCAGCTCCCACTCTGGCTGGAGAGAGAGAACTCACAGGGAACAGTAGGGAACAATTTGTGGCTGTAGGTGTCTTTACCAGGATTATGCAATAAACCCATACTGACCTTCTCCTGGGTGCTTGGTGGGGACTCCAGGCCTGGAATTCACAAGATCACAGATTTAGAGGTCATCCATCTACTCCAATTTCTTCATCTTACAGAGTAGGAATTAACACAGAGAAACTAAACAACTTGTCCAAGGTCAAAGATAGATAGATAGATAGATAGATAGATAGATAGATAGATAGATAGATAGATAGATAGATAGATAGATAGATAGATAGATAGATAGATGGATAGATGGGTGGATGGGTGGATGGGTGGTTAGATGATAGAGATAAATAGACAGACAGACAGATTATGGCTAAATGGATAGATAGATGCATACATACATATGACATTTATTTAGCAGTTAATATATTCAGGCATATGCTAAGCACTAAGGATACAAATATAAGCAAGCTAAACAGTCCTTGCCCTCCAAGAGCTTACATTCCCAGGGAAGCTGGTAGGGGAGGACACATGATGTGGAGATAGCCCAGAAGTGGTATGAAGGCATTTTCCAGTCAAGAGAGACAAAGAATCCAGTATCCCAAGGGTACGGTCCAGAGTTGGAGGAGAAGGGGGATTGGAGATGGGGATGATGGTTGGAGTGGAGGCAGCATGGCAAAATGATGGCCAGAAAGTATTCAGGGATCAATGCTGGTCACCATTAGGTATTACAAAGATAAATAAGATAGGGTCTCTGTCTTCTTCGAGTTAGTTCACAGTCTAGTAGAGGGATAAGAGAAATATACATAACCCAAAGTGCTACAGGGGCTCCAAGGAAGGAACAATCTCCTCCACTGGAAAGATCAGGGAGGGATTCCTGTAGGAGGTGGCATTTGTGTTTCTGGTTGGAATGGGACAAGAGACCCAAGTACCAAAGTTTCTACAAAAAGTCTATCTCTGATCCCTGGAGAGGATAAAGAAATGTAGTCCCCCTCTCTCTTCTTGATCTCAGATCTCTTCCTTCTCGATTTCTTCAAAAGCGCCAAGTACCTTTAACGAGTAGGCACTTATCTGGCCTCTTGCCTGACTGTTGTGCAGCCCTGGATCTCAATCAGTCCCAAAGTTTTCTTGTGTTCACAATGAAGGGGCTGGGCTAGATGGATGATTTCCAAGGGCCCTACCAATTCCTCCAAGAAGCTCTCCTTGTTGCCCCCTCCCCTGCCCTTCACCATTTGGAGAGATTTCCCCTCTTAAACCTCACAAAGCACTTTGTTTTGTAACTCCCTAATGCACTTTTGGAGGGGGCAATGAGGGTTAAGTGACCTACACAGGGTCACACAGCTAGTAAATGTTGAGTGTCTGAGGTCACATTTGAACTCAGGTCCTCCTGAATCCAGGGCCGGTGCTTTATCCACTGCACCACCTAGCTGCCCCTACTCTGATGCACTTATAATATTGCTTATTGTTAAACAATATTATCTGTGTTGGTGCCCTTAATAGACCAAGCTTTTTGAGACCTGGGACTATGTCTTATCTAAACTTTCTATCACCCCCGCTATCTAGAAAAGGAATCTTATACACAGAAGACCTTGAATAAATCTTAGGTTAATAGAGTTAGTGTTGGAAGGGCCCTTAAAGATCACTGAGTCCAACCCGCTTCTTTAACAGATGAGAAATGGGGAGCTCAGAAGAGTCAAGTGATTGGCCTAAGGTTAGAGGTGGTAGAGCCAGGCTTCAGACCCCAGTCCTGCCTTCAAATCCAATCGTCTTTCCACCATTCCATGTTTGTTGTATGGTACTGTGTGGTATCATATTATATGGTCCCTTCACCCTCTCTGGTCATCAATCTCACTCTCTAAGACCCCCAAATCTGGCATTCTATGTTCTGTGTTCTAAGGTCCCTCAGGAGTCTTCCACCTTGTGAATCTGTGATTCTTAAGGGGCAGTGGATAGAATGCTGGGCCTGGAGTCAGGAACACTTATCTTCCTGAGTTCAAATATAACCTCAGATACTTCCTAGCTGTGTGACCCTGGGCAAGTCACTTAATCATGTTTGCCTCAGTTTTCTCATCTGTAAAATGAGCTGGAGAAGAAAATGGCAAACCACTCTAGTATCTTTGCCAAGAAAACCCAAACTGGGATCATGAAAATTTGGATATGAGTAAAAAACAACTCAATAACAGCAAGATTCTAAACAAGAGGGTCAGGATCATATAAAACGTTTGCCAGAAGCCACAGGGCAAGTTGGGGGCAGAGCTGGGACTGGAGTCCTGCCCTCCTGGCTCCCTTTCTAGTGCCTCCTCTATGCTTCTCTGCACGGCTTCCCACATCCTTATCCTTATTCTAGTCTCAGAAAGAGAAATGGTTATTACTGTTAATTAATAATTGATGTACAATCACAATAAGTAATTACTATGGAATTACAGGCCACCGTATATTGGAGTCTAGTAGGATAATTATAACTAAAATAATTCATAATGTTTATGCAAATCTGCTGTGACGGCATTCCTCCCGTGTAATGGGAACGCTGAGTCTTCCTGGTTGTGGTCATTCTTTCTAAAGCCTCAGTCCAGAGAAAAGCCCTTTCCCTAGTCACGGCCTCAGCATTCTCATCTGTAAAGTTGTAGTAGTGACCATGACTCAGTGGTTCCTTCTAGTTCTCTAAGTTCTCTAAGTCCTTTGGCCTATGGCCTTAAGTTACCTAGAGAGAAGACCAAAACCCTTCCCCCTTCCTCCTACCCCCTTCCTCCTTCCCTTTTCCCTTTTCCCCCTTTCCCTTCCCTTCTCTTCCCTTCCCAGGGTTGGGCTCCTATCCTGGACCACGGTTCTCTGGTGACTTATGGCTTCCCTGTAAGCCATCTCTTTAGAGGCTAAGACCTGTGGTGTTTTCATCTCTCAGCCCCTGTGTGGGGACACCCGCTCAGAAGTCATCCCAAGGCCCCAGGCTCCAGAGGTTGTGAATTAGCACAGCAGGGCCCCTCACTTATCTGGGGAGAGGTTGGGGAGTGGGGTAAGGTGTGTGACAGGGAGGAGGGGGGAGGGAGATCAGAACAAGGCACCCATCATTTGTCTGTCATCACTTATCAGAAATCCCTCCCTTTTTCCCCTGAGCAGCAGTGACTGGCTCCTAGGAGACCCACTCCCCATTCTAGACTGCATGAAAGCCTCCTCTTCTATTTCCCACTGGAAATTTTTTGAAAAGAAAATAGGAAGATGATGAGAAGATGGAATACCAGTTAGGATACAAGATCCAGACCATCCCAGGGGAAATAGTTTAGTCCCCAAGGACTGCTGGGAGCCTGCCTGAGGGAAGATATGAGACCTCTTGGGAAAAGAGCTCCCCTGGAGCCTCCTCAGAAATCAATCAACAAGCATTTATTAAGTGCCTTCTGTATGCTCGGTGTTGGATATGCAAAGAAAGTGAGACAATCTTTGTCCTCCAGGGAGGGGCATTCTATTGAGGAGGAAACGAGTAGACATATCAGTGTACACAAAATATATACATAGTTAAAACAAGATACTTCCAGGGAGAAAGCCTCAAGCAGCTGGTGCTGACAGAACCTAGGAGTTTGAAGGAAGAATAAGGTCCAGTGGAACCAAGATGGCAGAGGAAAGGCAGTGAGCTCTCGAACTCATGACACGATCACTCCAAAAAACATCCAAATAATGCCATAGGACAATGCCTAGAACCTAGGAGTTCTAAAAGGTAGAGCTAGGGGCAGCTAGGTGGCGTAGTGGATAGAGCACCGGCCCTGGAGTCAGGAGGACCTGAGTTCAAATCTGGCCTCAGACATTTGACACTTACTAGCTGTATGACCCTGGGCAAGTCACTTAACCCCAATTGCCTCACCAAAAAAAAAAATGGATTACTACTTTAGGGGCAGCTAGGTGGCACAGTGGATAAAGCACCGGCCCTGGATTCAGGAGTACCTGAGTTCAAATCCAGACTCAGACACTTGACGCTTACTAGCTGTGTGACCCTGGGCAAGTCACTTAACCCTCATTGTCCTGGAAAAAAAGGTAGAGCTGAGGAGGGAGTGCATTTTAGGCGGGGGGGGGGGGGGCAGCCAGAGCAAAGGTGTAGAGATGCCAGATGCAGCAGCAGCATGTGCGTGCGTGCGTGCGTGCGTGCGTGCGTGCGTGTGTGTGTGTGTGTGTGTGTGTGTGTGTGTGTGTGTGTGTAAGAGCAGGAAAGCCAGACTTGGCCAGACCAGAGTCTGTGTGAAGGGGAATAATGGGTAATAAGCCTGGGAAGGTAGTCTGGAGCCAGATTGTGTGGGGCTTGTTTGATGTCTGTCTGAAGACTCATGCCATACTTCTGGATGGAGCAGACTTTCATGGCGTCTCAGTCTCAGAGAATCAGGAGACTCTAATAAGGAGGAAGAGGAGGAGGAGGAGGAGGAAGGGGAGGATTGCAGGGCCAGGATGAACCTATGATTCCACTGGCATAGCGAACTCCTGGGTGCAGAAACTCCCCTCTACCAGTGCAGAGCAGCATCTTCTTACAAGTCAGAGAGCATTGAGAAGTTAGGTGATGTGCCCAGGATCACACGGCCAATCTATGTCAGAGCACTTCTGGAGAATTAAAGCATGGTAGACATGCCAGGCTTTACTGTTGTTGTTGCTGCTGTTCTAAGATCCCCTCCAACTCTGCCCTTCCATGCCCTTGCTGGCCCTGACACTCTCCCAAAGCTCGAGGTTCTTTGGATGAGCCCCGTCAGCTACCGTCCTGACTCACCTTCTCCTCCTCTTGGCCCTTCTGCCTCCTCTTGACTTGGGGCATTTTTTAAAAAGTAGCTTTTGCTGCTTTTCTTGAGCTACTTCCCATATGAGCAGCATTTAACAGCGATGATGATTGCAGCTGTCTGTGCATCCTTTGTTATGCAGGCCGGGCCAGCATGTTTACCCACAGTGTTTCTGGCACGTGGTTCTCACAGTGTGTTTAGCTTTGTCAATACCAGCTGGAAGTCTGTCTATTTAAAGTGCAGCAGAGTGATGAGGACCTGCCCATTTATGCCTCCCAGGAGGTGTGTGTGTGTGTGTGTGTGTGTGTGTGTGTGTGTGTGTGTGTGTGTGTGTGTGTGTGTGTGTCTGTATCTGTGTGTGTGTATGGGGGCACTGCAGATCGGGATTGGGCCCTTACACACCAAATGACCAGGCCGCATGGGTTGACTGCCATGTGGTCTAAGTAGGTGTTGCCTCCCCTGGTAGCACTGAGCACTTTGAGAGGAAGGATCATCTTGTCCTATATATCCGTATCCCCAGCACCTAGCTTGTCGTGGGCCCTTAGTAAACGCATGCTGATGGATGGATGGATTGATTCTCCGTTGTCCCCACAATGGTCCTAGTATCTCCTCTCCCTGCTGAGCTATCTTTCAGAGCAGACTACAAGACTAAAGTCAGTGCCAGCGCTCCTGGCTCATCACCAGCGGCTCTGTAGACCGGGACTCTGTCTGAGGCCAGCTCACGGCCAGGAGAGCTGAGCAGGGCTGACCATAGAGGTCACAGAATCACAGAAGGCCTTTCATCCTATCTGGTCCAACTCGCTCATTCTGCAGAGTCAGTGTAGTGTGGTAAAGACAGCTCAGCCCTTGGCAGTCAGGACGACCAGAGCTTGGATCCTGAGAGTCAATCAGTGCTTACTAGTTATGGGACCCTGAGCAAGGCTCCTCACTTCTCTGAGAAACCTCAGTTTCTTCATCTGTAAAAACGAGGGGGCCTACACTTGATGACCTCAAAGGTCCTTTGCAGCTTAAATCTGTGATGCTAAGAAATGAGGGCCCAGGGAGATTCATTACCTAGGAAGTAGCAGAACTAAGATTTGAACCCAAGACCCTCTCCTTCTAAATCCAGTGGGAAAGAATTTTTTTGAGGGGAGCAGGGCGTCCAGTCCCATGTTTTCATTGGTTCAGAGAGTGGCTGGTGAAGAAACTCCCCTGAATTATGCAGATAGCCCCGGAGCTTTCCCACACCTAGGCCTTTGCTCCCATCAGACCCTGAAATGCCCTCCCTTTCTCCTTAACCTTTCCAATTCCTACCCTGCCTTTAGGGTCCAGCTCAAATGCCACTTCCTCCATTTATAGTCTCAGAGAGTCGCCGAAGGCACCGAGATGCTAAGTGACTTGGCCAGCTGGTATTTGTCAGAAGGACTTGTCTGGGGCATCTCGACACATGCTCTCTCAAAGGGATATTAGAGGGAGGCGACCTTTCGGTCGCTCTAGAAGAGACCTTAAAGTGCATCTAAGCCAAGCTCTCCATTGCCCCCTATGCCATTCCCGAGAGGTGGTCGTCCCTGCCTTCGTGTGAATGCTGCCAGTCACCAGGGAACAAAGCAGTCAACTGAGCCTGAAAAAGACAGACAGGAAGATCAGCATAGGGGTTAGGCTTCAATCAGCCAAGGCTCCGTGGTTCTCAGGGTGTGAGTAATCCCCTCACCAACACATATTACAACCCCTCTATGCCTTACCATATGGTCCTTAGGAGTTATCATGGCTGAAAAACTTATCACACAGCCTTGTCGCAAACCTCTCCAAGCTTATGTAAGCTGGACTTAGATGACAAGCAGACAATCCATCTCATGACCCACCCTCACAGCCTCTCTAGCTTGGTAGGACCTCCCAGAATGGGCAGTGTAAATTCTACCCTTCAAAGACTCAGAATCACCTCCTGACAACAATGAGGCAAAAGAGTTGGACTTTAATAGAAGGTCAGAATGATAGCGTGTATGTGTGTGTGTTCGTGTGTGTGTATTGAGCTATAGGGTTATAAAATGTTAGGGTTATAAAATTATCTCATTTGACCCTCACAGCATCCCTGTAAGGTAGAAAGATCAGGTATTCATAGTCACATTTCACAGATGGGAGAATTGAGCTCAGATATATGATAACAACTTGCCTAAGGTGACGTGGCAGAGCTAAAATTCAAACCTAGGTTTTCAAACCTGTGCTCATCTCCTAAGCTGTGCTGCCTCCCACCAGTGATCAGAGTACTATATGGCAATGCTCGGTAAAAATCCACCTCAGCTACCACCCGACATCTATCAGATTGGCTGATATGACAAAAAAGGAAAATAATAAATTTTGGAGAAACTGTGGAGAAATTGGAACACTAATGCATTGTTGGTGGAGCTGTGAACTGATCCGACCATTCTGGAGAGCAGTTTGGAACTATGCCCAAAGGGCTATAAAGCTTTCCATGCCCTTTGACCCAGGGATACCACTATTAGGTCTTTTTCCCCCGAGAGATCATAAAGAGGGGAAGGGGACCCACAAGTGTTTATGGCTGTTCTTTTTGTGGTGGCAAGGAATTGGAAATTGAGGGTTTGCCCATCAATTGGGGAATAGCTAAACAAGTTGTGGTATATGAATGTAATGGAATACTATTGTGCTGTAAGAAATGATAAGCAGGCAGATTTTAGAGAAACCTGGAAGGACTTGCATGAACTGATGATGAGTGAGATAAGCAGAACCGGGAGAACATTGTACACAGTATCAACAACATTGTGTGTTGATCAGCTGTGATAGACTTGATGCTTCTCAGCAATATAATGGTCGAAGATAGTTCCAAGGGACTCATGATGGAAAATGCTCTCCAAATCCAGGGAAAAAAATTGTTGAGTCTGGATGCAGATCAAACCATACTATTTCTATTGGTTTTGTTGTTGTTTTTCTTTTTTGAGGTTTTTCCTTTTTGCTCTGATTCTTCTCTCATAACATGTCTAATGTAGAAATATGTTTGTTGTGATTGTACATATATAACCTATATCAGATTGCTTGCTGTCTTGGGGAAGGGGAAGGGAGGGGAGGGAGGGAGAAAAATTTGAAACTGGAAATATTATGAAAACAAATGTTGGAAACTATCTCTAAATGTAATTGGAAAATAATAAAATATTTATATGGCGGGGGGAAGAATCCACCTCAGCCAGGACCCTCTTCTATACTTCCTACAAGGACAGGAGCTCATCTTTGGGTCTGAGCCCAAGCTCCCAGTCAAGGACAAGTGAATAAAGGGTGGTTCCTAGGTAGAAAGGAGAGAAGGGGTGTTGAGAGGGGAAGGAAGGAGGTAGACAGGGTTGGTTATAGGCAGGCCACTGTCTCCTTCCCTGACACTGTCCACAGGTTAAGAATGGGCCCCAAACATTCCCCTCCCTGACCTGTTAGAATTTCCTAACATGGAGCCACATAAAACCAGCTCTCTCTATCACATTTTATTAATGTGTTTTCTTTAAGTGGGCTCTCCAGGATAACTTAATAGAGCACCATAGGCGTTTCTTCATCTTCAGCGGCTCGTCCAGGTCATACCGCACTGCCTGCGTTTAGAGAGTGACTGTAAATAACGTAATTGACAAATTAAGTTATTACTCAAGGGAGAAGGGACATAGCAGAGAGGAATTGGGCAGCTTCACCTGAGACTCTAAAGGAGAATTCGAATTAGCAGAGGGAGAGGGGGAGATGACGAAGAGACTGACCTTGGCTAAAGAAGTGGGTATGGGAAAACAAATATGCTTACAATAATTCAAATAGCCTCTGAACAGGTCTTCCCATCTCCACTCCTTACTCAGTGCAATCCATCTTTCATATGGTTGACAAAGTTGCCTTTCTTACTTACATTTCTAGTCATGATACTCCTCTGCTCAAAACCCTTCCATAGCTCCCTATTGCCTACCAAGCAAAATTCAAACTCCTTAACCTCATATGTAAGGTCTTCTACCCACAGTCTAGTCCAATATTCTCTTTCAACAAACATTTACTACCTTTTTAGATTTTTCCCATACAATACCTTTCTACGTGCTATGCTCCAGCCAAACTAGATCACTACCATAACCTCTGCTCACATTGTACCCAATGGTTGGACAATCCTCCTTCCTTTCTTATCCTACCGTTCTCTCCTCCAGGCAGCCTTCCCTGTTCCCCACTCACTGTATTCATCTGTGTTTTGGGTTTTTTTTCTATCTGGGTCTCATACCTGTGAGATCAGTGAGATCAAAGAGCTGGAATCCAAAATCTCCTTCTTGCCCCACTGGGGAGCATAGCGCTCTACACAATTCACCAATGTTTATTGGATTAAATTAAAGTGACTGAAGATGAATTAGTCAAGGTGTGAAGAATCACAGAATCACTGATCTTGGAGGTGCCCTAGTGCTCAGAAGTCAATCACCGGGCATTTAGGAAGTGCCTACAGTGCCCGAGGCCCCATGCTGAGCATCAGGGACAGAAGGACCAATGTCCTCAGGATACCTGGTGCCTTACATTCTAAGAGGGAAAACAACATACACTTGTCCAGACAGGTACAAAACACTTGCCAAGAAAACACAAGGTCTCCCAGGAGGGGAAGACCTCAGCAGCCTGGAGGGAAGGGGCTCAGAAGGGTCTCCTGCAGACCAAGGCCCTTGAGCTGAGTCTTGAGAGAAACCAGGGGTTCCCAGAGGCAGAGGGGGGAGGAGAAAGCGTGTTAGGCAGAGGGGACAGCCAGCACCAAGGCCCAGACCCAGGGGATAGAGCATCCTGTGTAAGGAACCACAAGACAACCAGTATGACAGGACCACACACCCACACAGGATAATGATGTATAATAAGCCTGGAAAGTCAGGATGGGGCTGGGTTACAGAGAGCATCCTGGCAGATTTCTATTTGATCCTAGAGGTAATAGGGAGCCACCGACTTTATCGCGAAGGGAGGGGTGACATTCTCAGTCCTTCCCTATAAGAAAATCTTTTTGACATCTGTGTGGATGATAGATTGTAGCGAGGAGAGGTTTGAGGCAGGCAGACCAATTAAGAGGCTATTGTATGTAATGAGGGCCTGAACCAAAGTGGTTGCTGTGTGAATGGAGGCGGAGGTGAAGGGGAGACGTGAGCAAGAGAAGTTAGGGAGGGATAAATGACAGAATTTGGCGACTGATTAGAACATGTGTGGGATGAATGAGAGTGAAAAATCAGGGATGACACAGAGGTCGCCAACCTCACCTCAGGGACCAGAATACCTCCCATCATAGAAACGGGACATTTCAAAAGAAGGCCAGGTGAGTGTTGAAAGATAATGAAATCTGTTTTGGGCATATTGTATTTAACATCTCTATAGGTCGTCCTGTTTGAAATCTCCAATAAGGAGTTAGCGATGCAAGCCTGAAAGTCAGTAAAAGGACTAGATCTGTCTATATAGATCCAGGAGTCTGTTGCGTAGAGACTGTAATTAAACCCATGGAAGCTGATGAGGTCACCACGTGAGAGAGTGTAGACACAAAAGAGAAAAGGTGCAGGACAGAGCTCTGGGGACATTCGCTGTTAGTGGGCTTGAAAGGGATATTGATCCAGGAAAGGAGACTACTATGAAGAGAGAGAGAGAGAGAGAGAGAGAGAGAGAGAGAGAGAGAGAGAGCGCGCAGTATTGTACAGCATCACCGAAACCTAGAGAAGAGACAGCATCCAGGAGAAGGTAATCAACAGGATAAAATGCCGCAGAAAGGTCAAGAAGGATGAGGACTGGAAAAAAACCATTGGATTTGGCAATTAAGCAATCACTGGTTACTCAGGAGAAAGCAGTTTCAATTGAGTGATGAAGTCAGAAGCCAGATGGAAGAGATTTGGAAGAAAGAGAGAGGAGAGACAGAGACAGAGACAGACAGAGAGACAGAGATAGAGAGGGGGAGGGGAAGTGGAGGGAATGGGTGTAGATGGGTTATCCAAGGAGTTTGACAAAGGAGTAGATAGACGATGAGAGCCAGCAGGGATGGTAAATTCAGGTGAGGTTTTTAAGGACAGGAGAAACTTGGCCGTGTTTATAAACAGCAGCTAAGAAAAAAAATAAAATAAAAAATAAACAGCATCTAAGGAAGCAATAGATATGGAGACACTAAAGATTATTGGGGATGATCAAAAGAAAATCGGAGATATGGGCATCAAAAGTGCAAGTAAATGTTGAAAACTGCCTCTACATGTAACTGGAAAATAATAAAATACTTTTATTTTTTTAAAAAGTGCAAATAAAAAAAGTTGAACCTGGTGAGGAGAAGAGCCTCTTGTTCTTCATAGGCTGGGGTAAAGGAGAAAATGGTAGGGGATGGTGCCAAGGAGTTATGAACTAAGGAGGAGGGGAAAAGAGGATGCTCATGGCAAACGCTTCCATTTTCTCAGTCAAGTGTGAGGCAAGTGCCTACCTGAAGCATGAATCCTTTACTAAAGCACCCCAAAAGGATGGCTGTCCTATCTCTTCTTGAACATCCCACCAGCAATGAGAAAGATGTAGGACAACCTGCCCCAGGCTTGGACAAGTCTAATTGTTAAGAAGTTTTTCCTTTATTAAATTGAAATCTGTCTCCCTGTAACATCCACCCATTTGTCTTCCTTCTGCCTTGTGAGGTCACAGAGGCCAACCTTACCTTTATATCATATGACCAACCCTTCCCAGACCTGAAGACAGATTTCAAGACCTCTAAATCTTCTCTTCCACAAAGAGATATGGACACATTATTAGTGCAAAACTTGATTCTTTAAGACCTCATCTGCAGAGCTGCTATTGTATCTCCTCTTCAGCCAGTCAGATGCATGTAAACTCCTTTGAGGGCAGGTCATGTATATCTTTTTTAAATCATTATATCCCCAGAACCTAGTACGGCCCCTTGCATGTAGCAAAAATTCAATAAATATTCACTGAGTTGTTAAATTTAACTTTAGCATCACCCATTTACATACAAAAGCATACAGTAAGTTGGATGCCTGGATTCAAATCCTGTTTCTGACATCAAATTGATGTACGACCTTGGACAAGTCCCTTCCCTTCACTGGACCTCAATTTCTTCTTGTGTAAAATGAGGCTCGGATGAGATGGTCTCTCAGTTCTCTTCTAGCTCTAAATATGTTGTCTCTGAACCTATGATTGTAGGAGTCTAATGTGCTAATTAAAAATAATTCATTACAGGAATTCCCCTAAGGACACATTAGGGAACACTTTGTTAGCCTCCCTTCTGTCACTGGAGGGCTTTGAAAGTAATAAAACTATTTTAAATAACTTCTGTGCTTCCACCTAGTCTCTTCCATCAATGGTCTTACTTAGCACAGTGTCTGGCACATAGTAGGCACTTAATAAATGTTTGTTGACTGACTGACTGGTTTGAATTGGTTTAACCAGTCATGGACCAGTCTGACCTGGCAGATGACTGAGACTAGAATTTTGTTTCAGTAGAGTGGAAGCTGAGAGATTGACTAGCTACTGAAATGGGCTCACACTGACCCAGCAGGATGCAACAAAAAGGCAGACATATATACATATATATACACACATATACATATATATGCACATGTGAAAATATTGTACTGTGTGACTGTGCACTAAGGTATGTGTGAGCATATATGTGCTCCTAAGTATATAACTGTTTGTGTAGCTGTACACAGCTGTGCTTGTAAAAGGTGTGTGCATACACAACTGGTGTGTCATTATGGCTCTCTGTTCATGAAATTGTGTTAGTGCATGTCTGAGGCGTGACCATGTCAGTTCATGCATACGTTTGTGTATGTTATCAGTCACTAAGCATTTGTTCAGTGCCTTTGTGTATCCATGGGGGCACCTGTGTCCATGATGTATGTCTGTATATTGAATGAAGATGTCTGAGTGTCCATGAGGACCCAGTGGCAGCTAGATAAGGATTTCTAGGTGGCTAGCTATGTGTGCTGTTGTACATGTGTCCATTCTGTCTATGTGTCTGGAAGTGTATCTGCATTGCCTTAGGTGCATATGAAGTTATGCATATCGGTGCTGGGCTGAGTATTGATGTATGTCTGAGAACATTCCTTCCCCTTGCTCTTCCAATTCTTCTTTAGTCACCTTCCCCTTCCGTTCATTCTCCCCTCCTTTTCCACGAATGGATCTGGGCATCCCTCTTTCCCTGCCACTCATTCCCCATCATTTAAAAAAGCTAGAGGGAGCTCAGAAATCTAGTACTTTTCCAAAAATTTAGTGGAAGGCTGAGGGAAGGATAGATTCTAGAAAGTTCTTGGGAAGCTGCTAAACCCCACCCTGCTCCTGGGAATTCCACTGACTCTGTTTCAATATCTAGCAAGGATTCTTGGAATCGATGAGCCTCCTAGTGGAACTAGAACATTCATTTCAGATCTTTCATTTCATTTCATTTCAGAGATTAGTGAGGGTAACTCCCCTGCAGTCCCCAACTACACACACACACACACACACACACTAACACATACATACACAACGCACTTTGTTGCTGCCCTGCAGTTGGCAGGGCAAGTCCTTCCACACACCCCTAAAATATTACCCAGGGTGCCCTCCCTACAGACACCCTAGGTAATCCAGCAACCACCCTTAATTCAAATCCAACACTTTTCCCATAGATGCTTTGAACTAGGTCACTGGGAGCCTTCGGGAAACATTTGGACTGGATCTAGATTACATACTGAGCAGGGAGATAAACCAGTCACCTCCATTTTGCAGTCTGAGGGACAAGTGGATTTATGTGACCATGAGACAATCAGAGGCAGGGATAGGCACTGTCTCTGTTCTTCAAGGTCCAGCTCATGCCTGGCCACAGGAAATACCAGAAGAGGACTCCAGTGGCTCCTCCCCTTGTAAATCACCCCCATGTTCTGATCAGATACTGTGGGAAAGGCCCAGATCCATCTCCCAGAGAAAGCTGATGGGTCAATTAACGTAATGGGCTGCCTCTCTCTGACCTGCCTAGTGTCAGTATCATGCATGCACATGAATACAAGTGCATACAAGCTTTCTGAAGGGATGGGACAAGAGAAATAGCCTCAGACTAAGGGCAAGAGAAGCCAAGACAGACAAGAACTGTAACTATTCTTATTCAGTAATTTTAGAGGTATCTGACTTTTTGTGACCCCATTTGGGGTCTTCTCATCAAAGATACCTGAATGGTTTGCCATTTCCTTCTCCAGCTCATTTTACAGATGAGGAAACTGAGGCAAACAGGGTGAAATGACTTGCCTGGGGTCACACAGCTAGTAAGTGTCTAAGGCTAGATTTGAACTCAGGTCTTCCTGACTCCAGACCCAATGTTCTACCCACTGAGTCACCTTGCTCCCTCTAAACTATAAGTGGGGATACTAAAACCATTTTTGAACATTCCTTCCAAGACTTGTTATAAGTGAAGTATCTGGGATCTTAGAGACAATTCCCTATTCAATTCGATCTTATTTGATTAAACCTAGCCTCACCTCTGGTCTCCCCCTCCAAGTTGTGTGTCATCTGCAAATCTGATAAGCCTACTAACTTTGCTCTCATCCAAATCCTTCATAAAAATGATGAACAGCACATTTTCCCCTCCCCTCTGTCTATGCAAATCCTCTCCATCATTCTATAGCCCTTAGGGATTTCTTTATCCTCTGGCAATATGATAAAGTATTAAAAACACAAGATTTGGAGTTTGAGGAGCCCACAGTTTGAATGTTAGCTCTGCTTCTTATTGCCTGAGTGACCTTGGAAGAGTCACTTTCCCTCTCTAGGACTCAGTATTCTCTTTTTTTATATTGGAGGGATTTATTAGATGATCTCTTAAGTCCCCTTCATCTCTAAAACCTATGGCCCTTTGACCTCTTACAGTCAGTGGTGCAGTCTGAACCATACCCTCTAGCCTCTGGTCACATATGGCCCCAGTTTTGTGTGTGAATCCTGTCTCTCCATTCAAACTGTGAACTCCCTGAGGGCATGGAACCTGCTCTGTTTCTCATCTGGCTCCCTTAAGACTCTGAAGTGCCTGAGAGAGAGACCATGTCTCCACCTTCTTTGACTCCCCAGTAGAGCCCAGCATTGTTTCCAGTGGGCACTTGGCATAAGAAATAAAATGCTAGATTTGGATTGGCTGCCACCTCTCCTACTTGCTGGCCATGGACAGCTCATTCAACTTCCCTGTGCCTCAGATATATCACCTGTAAAATGGGAATTATGACAGGGGGAAAAAAAGAAAAAAATTCTAATAACAAAAACAAAAAAATTAAATTCTAATAACAGAGGCCCTTACCCTATCATGAGATTCAAAGGAGATGATGCATGTAGAGTTTATTGCAAACTTTAAAACATGCTGTAAATGTATGTTATTATTATTCATGTTTGTTGATGTAATGAATGGATTCTTGAAACCCGAGAAGCATAATGATATAGTCAGAAGAAAGGCTGGCTTTAGTGTCAGGAGAACTGATTTGTACCTCTGACACTAACTGTATTTATCTGTGCCTAGAAAAGTCACTTTAAACCTGAGGCTCAGTTTCCTTATCTGCCAAGCGGAGTTAGTAACATGTCACAGGGTTATTCAGAGAAAAGTGATCTGTAAACCCTATATAAAGGTGAGTTTATTTTGGTTATCATTCTTGGGTTTCTCAGGGCATCTTGCAAGCTATCCCTCCCCACCACATCCCTATCTACTCTCACTCCATGCCCCCATTACAGAGCCAGCCTGAATGACCCTGAGCCTCTAGGGCCACTATTTCCATCAGAAGAGCCAATTCATAAGAATCAAGCCAAGAGCTGAAAGAAAAAAAAACAGAGCAAAAGTCAGAGCCCCGGGACTGAGCTGAGCCAGGGCCACTCAGAGCTGGACCCCAACTAGGGCTGGGTGGAGAGGGCAGGGCTCTTTTAGAGGAAATCAAGCCTGCCAGGTGATGCCGGGGATGGAAGAAGCCTCCCAGCCCTTAGATGAACAGGAGACATTTAAACAGGTTTGCAAATGAGACTTGCCTTTCTCTGATGGAGATGGATTAACGAGCAGTCAGTGTGTTTGACTCACTAAGCACCCTGTGTCCCTCTCTGAGCCTCGTGCTGATACCTGCCTAGCTGAAATGCTAACACACTGCCTGCTCGAGGTGTGGACTGTCCAGATGAGGTTCTCCTTTCCTCCTTCTCAAAGCCAATGACACGGTTTCTCAGGCATTGTCTCCTTGATTCAGTGAGGATCCTGAAGGATGACTGCCACTAGATGGAAATTCCCAGGGAAATCATTTCCATCCTATTAAAAAACAAAAGTATTTTTGGAAACTGAGTGTTTGGCATAAAACCACCCAACCCCCGAATTCCACTCTCCCTTCTTTTCATCTCTGCTTCTTGCATCTTCCTATCCCCACAGATAATGAGGAATAAGAATACAAATAATACAAATGTTAGTATTTGTTATTCTCCCTTTTATTCATATAACACTTTGCAGTTAAGCCCCTTGAGGGAAAGGACTGTTTTTGTGCTTGCCTCTGTACCCTATCCAGAACATTGCCCAGTGCAGATGAGAACCTTAATAAGTGTCTGTTGATTCACATTAAATTTACCAAGCTCTTTCATGTTCTCACTGGGTATTCTCTTGGTGACAAAGCATAGACTTAAACCCTGGTCTTCTGATCCCATGTCCCATGTGCTTTCCTTTTGTCCCATACTGCTTTTCTCTCTGATACAGTCACGTTCCATTCAATAGACACTGGGTTAGTCACTGGGGATATGAGACACAAACGGAAGATTACCTTTCTCCAGGAGCTCCAAAATAAATTGAACATCAGGAAAATTAAAATACAGGTTGAGCAGTAAGAAGGGAGGGAATTAGGGAGAGCTTCACACAGTAGGTACACCCAAGCCTGGGAGGAATGCAAGGATTCAGAAAGATAGACCTAAGGAGGGGGTGTGCACTCTGGCCTATGGAGGAATGGTTCCTAGGAAGGCAGGGAGATGGGAGAAGAAGCATCAAGGTCAAGGAGCAGATGTAACAGATGATAGACCAGCTTGGCTTAAACATGGATTGTATGAAGGAGGGAGGCATAAAATAAGGCTGGTGAGGTGGGTGGGAGCCGGATGGCAAGAGGAGCTTAAATGTCTCATTTGGTCCAGGGGCGGGCCCCTGAATTTCATGGGCTTTTGTTTTTCCCCTTGGGTCCATTAACCCCAGAAAACCACGATAAGGCCAAGAACCCAGTGGCAGAAACTTTCTAGTAGACATGCCTGGTGGCTCTGATTATGTTGAACAGGTACATCTGTGCACACGTCTGTTGGTAAGATCATAGATTTGCAATTAAAATAGGCCTTAGAAGTCATCTCTAGTACAAACCTCTCATTTTACAGAGGAAGTAGCCAAGGCCCAGAAGGGGTCTTAGAGATAATCTAGCCTAACTCACCTCATTTTAGACATGGGGAAAGAGACAGAGAAGAGCAGGCGACCTTGCCGAAGGTCACTCAGTAAGTAGCAGAGCCTGCTACTTACCGACTTCCAATCCAATACAGTACAATAGTGCCTCCACTTTCCCTTTATATGCCATTCCTGTCCTACTCTTTCCCCTTGTGAAAGCAAACTTGGATGGGTAACAGAGAGGGGTGGTAGGAGGGAAAGTGAGCTTTGGTGCTGAACCCAGGATCCCTGTGCACAGTAACAATGTCAGAGGAAATTAATTAGGGACAGGGCCACTAATCTCTTGAACCCAGAAGTCCAAACAAGCTCAGAAACCACGAAGGTCATAGGCCCTTCAACCAAAGGTTAAAAGCTTAGTCAAATTTAGATAAAACTAAAGCAGGTTTCTTGGTTCAGGGTAAGTCTTTTTCTAGGAACTAATCCAAAGGAAGAGGGGATTCTCAGCAGCTCCAGCTTAAGGCAGTGATTCCTGGGTGCATCCAGGAGGATGCAGAGAGAGTCCTAAGAGAAGGCCCTTCCTCTCTGGCTCACTCTCACAAGCAGGATTTACCATTGGCTGAGGGCAAAGTAGTCCCATTTGCCTAGAGGCTAATGGTACTGACTGAAGCTGGGCCACTGTTAAGGACCTTCTGTATTCTACAATCCATATTCTCAAAATCACCCATTTGAAAGGGCGATTATTTACCAGAGAAAGAAGTCTTCACCTCACAGAAGAATTCACAGGAAGGTTCCTTTAAACATGGGAAAGTCCAGGCTGACCTAAAGCTCCCAGCAGCATTTACTAAGCATCTGAAAGCGGGAACCATTTCATCTTTGCCTTTGTTCCCCCAGTACCTAGGACAGCGCCTGGGATATGGAAGGGAATGTGGAAGGGAATCTTCTGCTTGTGTCTCATACTCCCAAGTACACGCCTGATGAATTGAAGTGAATTAATAGAATTGAATTGAACAGAATTTGTTTGCCTTCACTTACTACATTGCCAGAAAGGTATCAGGGACAAAACCAGAGTTCCTTTCAGAGGAAGGAGACGCAGCTCAGAAATGATGGCTCTCAGATCAAGAGAAATAGATTCTGTTTATATACATGACTTACACCAGACATGAGGCACCCACCCCCGCAGGTCTGGAGGTGTCTCTCCTTTGCTCTCAGATGATGCTGGTGATCAGGACTGACTGGCCAGTATGTGAATGAGAGGGTCTGTCATAAGAGATGAGTGAGCAGAGAGTTTTACAAATGACAGGAGAATCACGGATCTCCTGGTATGTTTTCAGGGATAGTGATGCTTCTGGTTTTTGTCAGCGGGGTACCCAGTAGTCAGCTTCACCCAGAACCATGTGCCATATGCATCCTTGGGAAAAGGAAAGAAAAAAAGTTTCCAACCAGCCCTTGTAGATTCATCCTGTGGGGAATGTGTCTCAGGTATTGCTAAGCAGGCAGCTAAGCATGTCAGCTATCAAGAGAGACAGAGATGGAAAGGGAGGAAGAACAGCTGGAGAAATGCATTCCCCTCCCCTGCATCCAGGGAGTAAGTCATAGGAATTTAAAAGCTAAAAATGGACACCCTGTTGACTCAGCTGACTAGATCAGCAGTGCTGTTAATCACAGGAAAATGGCTCCCTCCCCTTGTGGGGTGTGTGTGTGTGTGTGTGTGTGTGTGTGTGTGTGTGTGTGTGTGTGTGTGTGTGTGTGTGTGTGTGTGTCTTGCACAGGACAGACAAAAGGACAGCCACCTCATGCTTTGTCTGTCCCAAGGAGCCAGCTAATCTCTATTCAACAAGGGTTCTTCATTTGGATTTCTTTACCTAGTTATAAAACAGGCGAAATTTCAGAACTGGTTAAATTCAGCTATCCTGGGGAGACCATCACCATGCCCTATGCTTGCTCCAAGTATCCCTCCCAGGCTCCCCATGTCACTGCCCCTTGAGGATACACTTCTTCACAGAAAAGACAGAAGGTGAGCTATATACCCTTTGCTCCTCATCCATCACCAGGTTTGGTATGTTTTTCCACCCTGTGGTTGGCTTATTTACATATAGAGGCTATATATAATATAGAGGCTGTGTGTGAATAATACATATGTATACATAGGAATCATGAGGGTGTCCTTGGGGTGTCAATGTTCATGTGTAAATTATATATGTACAATGAATTTGTTCTAGAAGGACATTATTGTACATGTATGAGTCTGTGTGCATTTCTATCCACCCACTTTATGTCTGTGTGAATAGGACATGGAGTGGCCAGAGTCTGTATCATTGCAGGAAATACACTCCTTGTCAAGTTCACAGATCTATTTGCACATGCATAGGGCATGAGTTTGTCATTGCATGTCAGTCTGTAACTGTGTGTGTGTGTGGATACCATGTTTCTGCAGTACCTGGGTATATGTATCCTGTTAATCTAGGGGCCATAAGTGTGTCTTTCTGTGTTGGTGGGTGTGTCTGTGTGTATCTTTTTCCTCCTCTCCCTCTGCATGAGTGTGTACATGTGCCTGTGTGTATGTGTATGCGTGTATGGGTATATGCATGCATGAGCATGAAACAGCAGCTCTGCAGGTCCCAGATAACCCATCTGCATGCTGCTCTGTGCAGAAACAGAAACAGCATTAGGCTGCCTGCCTGGGTCACAAGCATTTCATCTCATAATCTACAGATGATGGTGATGACCTTTAGTTCCCTGTGCTGGCGTGTACCTGGGCCTCATTTTTATTAAATATTCTGGCACTGAAATCTCTTACTAATCTAATCTCCCCATGGGGCTTCTGTGTAATTATCTCATTCTACAAAATATTGCATCTGTCATAGATTTCTTCCCCTTTCCTTCTCTTCCTCATAAGGGGGAAAGGGGAATGGATCAAGGGGAAAGCAGGGCAGCTTGCCCTTGAAAAGAAGCCATGAGGATGTGGGGGTGGAGCGAGGGGGTAAAGGTCACCGGTGACCTTGATAAGATTTCAAGACCTTGCCAGCACTGCAGACATCCCCCTCCCCAAGCCAAGGCAAGAGTCAGGGCCATTCCAAAGAGCCAGATCATTGTCCGTCTCACCCGGTACATTAAGGCTCTCAGCTGTTTGCTGGCATTCCCTGGGCAGGAGCCGAAGTCAGCAGTCTAGAAGAGATGCCTATAAACAGCCTGCTAATCATGCACAATAGATAGGTGACAAGCATCAAGTGATTATTAACTACCAAGAACAGTGCTAAACCCTGGGAACATAAAGACAAGCAAAAAGAATGATAGTTCCTGACCTCAAGGAGTTTATGTTCTAACGGAGAAGGTAGGGACAGGGGAGATGATGGAGAAGTCTTTGAGTCAGAAGCACAGCTGAGAGGGAAGTGAGTCACGGCTGTCCTCTGCCCATCTCCAAAATGGAGGTCCTAAAAGAACCTCGATCAATTGGAGAAGGAGGGGTATTGCAAGGGACACGTTTCCAGGCTCTGAGGAGGGTATTTCCAGCCTACAAGAGCAGCTCTAGGGTAAGAGGGCAGCTGAGTCAGGGTCCTTAGAGTCAGAAGCACAGCCAGGGACAGGAAGGAAGCATGGGCAGCCTGGGCCTATCCCCAAAATGAAGGCCATGGAAGGAACTCAGCAATGGGAGGAGGGGGCCTGGCCTGGCAGAAGAATATTGCAAGGTGAGAAGGCCCCTGGATATTGAGGGGTGTGTCAGGGTGAGAGGTCAGCTGGGTCATTATGGCAAAGGCCTAAGACAAAGTCCTCTTGACTCCTGAACCAATTAGATGATCATTGAGCATTTATGAAGCACTTACTGTGTACCCCATCCATAACATATACCTGTTACCATGATTGAGTCTTGCATTTCTAACTCTTGAGTAATATCAGTTCCTTTCTCTACTCCTTCTGTTCATACCCTCCCCATGTGTCCCAGGGCTCACGGGGAGTCTTGTGATAATTATTCTTATATCATATTATTGCCTTTGGGAGGGGTATACCAGTTATTTTCTGATTTCTCTGATCTCTCATTGAACAGTCCCTTTCAGTGCAGTTATTTTTTTTTGGTGGTTTTTTAGTGAGGCAATTGGGGTTAAGTGACTTGCCCAGGGTCACACAGCTAGTAAGTGTCAAACATCTGAGGCTGGATTTGAACTCAGGTACTCCTGACTCCAGGACCAGTGCTCTATCCACTGTGCCACCTAGCTGCCCCATGCACAATCCCTTCTAAGAAAAAAGTAAAGCAAAACCAACTATGACAAAGCAACTGATAACATAGCCAACATTTGACATTTGCTGGCCCCAACCTCTCTCCTGAAAGGCGAGAAGTGTGTTTCTTTAATTATTGCATTTAATTTGAGTCCAGATATTTCTTGGATTTTTTTATTACCTCATTTTATACATTATTCTTCTTTTTCACCTTTCTGCAGTCTGTATCAGTTCATTAAAAGTCTTTCCATTTTTCTCTAGATTCCTTATATTACTCATTTTTCCCTTATGCCAATGAGACAGCACTGCTCATAATCATCCATCATCTTTCTTTGTAAAATTTTACAGATGAGTTTATATTCCAAACTGATGGTGTCTTTTCCAACCCTCTCTCTACTTTGCAAGTCAAATGTTTACTGACTAAGGTGTTTTCTGGGCTTTTTTGTTCTTCATAAAATTACAATCAATGTCAATGTCATTTCTGTTTGTCCATTTCCCATTTTTAATTGCTAATTACTTGTTTAAATAGTGCAGGATTGAGTTGTTTTAATTGTCTCAGTAAGCAGAGAGAAGTAGTGGGGAGTAAAAACCAATTTAAAAGAAAATTTGGCGAGAGAGTCAACTAAACATTGTCTCAAAGATGCTTAAGGACAAAAATGGAAGACAGACACCAATTATAAGAAAAGATCTGTAATCTGTAATTTGGAAGAGTTGTTCTAATAAATGGTTCCTACTATCAAGGACAGTGGAACTACCACACTTGAACTATAACATCACAGTCTCTGATATGCTTATACGAGATGCATAGATGACTCTAAAGAGAACAAAGACAGAAAAGGCAGGCAGATTGGGCCAAGTGTATATGGAGATGAGTGTTGGAGGAGACACAATTGTGTGATGAAAGGTACCTGAAAGAAGAAAAGACACCAAAGATATTGGTGGGGGTATCTCAAATCTTATATTAATTCCAAAAAATGCAACCGAGAGTAGAACATTAACAACTCCTGATCTTCTACGCTTGCTCTCCCACCAATATAAAATCTTCATACTAGTCATCTGTACCCAGATTCAGGGCATCCTCTGTGAAGGTTTAATAGAGCAGACTTTCATAAACAGTATTCAACAAGGGATCATATCCTTGCCATTTCACAATGAGTGAAAGATTCATAGAATACAAGATCATAGTTTACATGTGTGCATGTATGTGCATATATATACATTCACATATACACATATTCACATGTGTATGCATGCACATGTGAATGTGTATAGATACATATTGTGTGTATTGTGTATTTATACATGTATACATGCATTGTGTGTTTGTTTTTAATCCATGCATGTGTATGTGCATGTATGTGGAGATATCCGTATATATCTTTGTATATATACACACACAGATAAAACAGATATCTACGTATATATAGTATGTATACATCTACATCTACATCTACCTGAACCTGTACCTGTACTTATACCTATACCTATACCTGTACCCGTACCCATACCCATACCTATACCTATATACATACATATACTTATACATATACATACATATACATATACATACACATACACATACACATACACATACGTATACACATACATATACACATACACATACACATACACATACACATACACATACACATACACATACACATACACATACACATACACATACACATACACATACACATACATATAGTTTCCCCCACTAGAATGCAAGTTACTTGAGGGCAGAGACACTATTGGCTTTTTCATTTGTATCGCGAGCACTTAGCACAGTGCTTGACACATAGTAGGTGCTAAATAATGAGAAGAGGTTCTTCATGGATGGCAGATGTGGATTAGAAGGATGTCTAAGAAGAAGGTTCTCCAGATGTTCCTCTTTGCTGTGGACTTTATGCCAACTGCATCAAGCCCAGGAGAGGCCAAATGGATGGAGACTATCCATTACCGGGATTGTGCCATGCCTTTAGATAGAAAACCTATACATCTTGCCATCAGTAAGTATATCTAGGACAGACAATACAAATGGATAATTATTTAGGCCCAGAACTGAACAAGAGGAGAGAGCTGAGCTGGCTGGATTGTCTTCGGGAAACTGCAAATGAACCCGATGCTTCCCATGCAAACAAAGGTCCATCCTTCTAATACCACATTCTATCACTGTTGCTTCATGTCCAAAAGACAATGAGTACGATAGTCTCTGAAGAATTAAAAATGAATTTTACAGAGAGAGCACTAGAGAGGCTAATGGTGGATTTGAGCAGGCTGCGATGTACAATCGATCAGGAACTTGGAGGAATAGGAGTAAATGATATCATCAAAGAAATGTAGGAAAAGAAGATGGAGCTGATCATGTAAGGGATGAGGAATGGACTGCCAGAGGACTCCACTGGCACTCTCTTGATGTCAGAAGACATCAGGAAAGGTCTCCAACAACTTGTGTGGATCCTCCCTATGGTAAACTTATGGGAGGCCACAGACAAGAGTCCAGGCATAGGACGGGCAGGGGTGGATAGAGCATGATTCCCATCTTTGGAATTTGGGAAGGAATTCCCAAATCAATGAGGTCACAGATCCATTTGAATATTTTAGTTTCTTATACCATTACATTTATACATGACAACTGGATTAGCCATTATCCAGTAGATAAGCACCCACTTGCTTTCCATTTTTTAATTCCTACACATTTCCTACAGCAAAAAGTGCTGCTATGAAGTTGATTTTTATTGTTGACAATACTGGCATTTGCTGGGCCAGAGGATATATGATCTGTTTTGTGACTTTTCTCAAATAATTCCAAATTGTTTCGCAGAATAGTTTTTGGAAGTCTATCAGTGGTTATGCCATGGAGCACGCTTGGAAAAGGACTTTACCTTGGTCCCTTCCACTGAGACATATGGTGGAGAGTATTCATTCTTGCCTAGGAATTTGAGATCCAGTCTCAGGCTCACCTGTATAAGCACATGTAGTCATTGCCGTGTGTGTGTGTGTGTGTGTGTGTGTGTGTGTGTGTTGTTAACATAGCTGCCACTAGGAAGGGGAAAAAGAAAGAAATCTCCTTCTTATCCTCCCCACCTTTGCTAGAAGTCTAAGGCAGAGCTGGCATTGGCTTTCCCAACAAAGAGGTTATCTTCAAAGAGACTTCAAAGGGAAGTCCTCTCTTCCCAATTCTCATAACTCACAGAGTTGGTGACCCTTCCTGGCTTACTTGCAATTCATTTTTTATTCAACCCCCTCCCCCCTCACAGGAACCAATCAGGAGCCTTTGATCACATGCCCCACTTAGCAAAGGGCGAGAGCACAAGTCTCACCAGAATGGGCCTGGGAGCAATTTCATCCCCCTTCTCCCCATGAATGCTACACAATAATGATTTGAGGAATGGTTGAAAACTATGGAATTTGAGTGCTGGCATCGTTATGAGATTGTAGATTTAGAAATGAAAGGGACCTCAGAGGCCATCTTGCCCAAGCCTCTCATTTTACAGATGAGGAAACTGAGACCCAGAGAGGTTAGTGACTTGCCCAGAGGTCACACAGGTAATTCTAGAAACAGGATATGGACCTGATCCTCTGATCCCAAAACAAGTGCTCTTTCCCAAACCTGGTAGTGTGACCTCTGATTCCATTCCCCTTTCCCTAACTGGTTTCCTTCCTCCTCCCCTTTCCTTCCATCTTCTTCTCTCCGTCCTTCCCATTAGTCTGCATCCAAAGAGGGGAAAATGCTTTTAGATTTCAACTTGAGCTAGACCTAATTCTCTCCAAAAACTCAGGCCTATACAATGCATTCCATAGACAGATGCAAATGTCTTTTGAATTATCTGATGTTTGAGATTATCCATGCCTCTGCTCCCTTTCCTTGAAGTGATTAATCGAAAGTCAAATAAAAACACCTTACTTCTATAAAGGATTAATAGAGACTAAGGTCTCCATGCCTTGGGGATCGGAGATAAGCCAAATGTCCTAATTCTACAGTCTAGAAACTGAGACCTAAAGAAGCACCAAACTCCTTTTTCAGATCAGTTCAAGAAATTTTTAATAAAACACCTACTGTATTCAGAACAAAGTGCTCAACACTGGGGAGGTGGAAAGTTGTTGTTGTTGTTGTTGTTGTTGTTGTTGTTGTTGTTGTTGTCACTGCTCCTCTCTCTAAAATCTTACCAAAGAAGTCAAAGTTAAAAGCAACGGGCAGCTAGGTGGCACAGTGGATAGAGCACTGGCCCTGGAGTCAGGAGGACCTGAGTTCAAATTCGGCTTCAGAAACTTGACACTTACTAGCTGTGTGACCCTGGGCAAGTCACTTAACCCCAATTGCCTCACAAAAAAAAAAAAAAGTTAAGAGCAAGCCTTCTCTGGTTCCTAACCATTAGAGATTAGAATGTGCGTGCGTGCGTGTGTGTGTGTGTGTGTGTGTGTGTGTTTTCCCACCCTTTTTTGAGTGATCCTAAAGAAGACTGATCATGCTATTAGTTAGAGGTATTTAAAATAGAATGTTCAGTGTTATTATTATTACATTATTTGAAATATTACTGTACTCCTCATTTCCTCTGCTCCCCCCTCCTAATGGCATACTCCCTTGCTTCACCCCCTCTTCAGTCAGTCTCCTACCTCTTTCATAGGGGCAGCTAGGTGGCGCAGTGGATAGAGCACTGGTCCTGGAGTCATGAGGATCTGAGTTCAAATCTCACCTCACACACTTACTAGCTGTGTGACCCTGGGCAAGTCATTTAACCCCAATTGCCTTAACCATCCTATATATATCTTGCCACTGGACCCAGATGGCTCTGAAGGAGAGTAAGGTTGGTGACCTTCCACAGCCCTCCCTCACTTAAATCCAATTCACTGCAAGTTATGAAATCTGTCATGGTCCTCTTCAATAATGAAGGACACACAACAACAATCTCTTTCATTAAGAATTCCTACTAGCTATAGGTGAGGGGCCTCAGCTACTCTCTTTCTGTCCAAACCCACACCCCATCCACCTCTGTCCATGCCCCAGTTTCTGCAGACAAAGAAAGCTTCCCCCGCCTGCCCCCCCACTTCTTCCTGCAGTGTTCTCTCCCTAAGGATGTGGCTTCTTCTTAACTTTTAATTAAAATGTTAAACTTCCTCTGCCTCAAGGTTAGCTTTGCTGCACTTTCCTTTTAAGAAAGAGAGACAGACAGACAAAGACAGGCAGAAACAGAGACAGAGACAGAGAGACAGAGAGACTCTTTGTACCTCAGGAGGCTCCAGTCATCCCACACATACATATCACTACCCTCCAACTCCTTGCCTAGACCTGGATCCAAGCATAGACTGAAATTCTGGGGATCTGGAGAGGGGCAGGCAACAGCCTCCATCCTTTCCCCTCATCTGTAATACAGAGGTCTTTCATTTCTGTCCCTTCTCCCTGACATTGTAGAACTAGGAAGCCTTCCTTAGCTGACATCTGGCTTCCAGTTCCTGTTTCATTGAAGCAGAGAGTTTTGTGGGGCTGCCTCCCAGGGAAATATACAAGCAGCACAAAGAGACTTTGCACAGCATTATTCAGACATTACAAGGACTGTGCCCTTTAAATATCCTGAAGGGCCCCA
Source organism: Dromiciops gliroides (assembly GCF_019393635.1). Lineage (NCBI taxonomy): Eukaryota > Metazoa > Chordata > Mammalia > Microbiotheria > Microbiotheriidae > Dromiciops > Dromiciops gliroides. Next base: position 676,062,086 of record NC_057861.1, on the reverse strand, counting down.
GTGAGCAGCCTAAGACTCCCTACCACAGCTGGAAGACAGACCAAGATGCAGCTGGCACTTCAGCGGCTGGAGAGAGTCTCTTCACCTGCACATTGGTCTCCCCTGCGAGTGGGGTTGGTTTCACACACACACACACACACACACACACACACACACACACACACACACACACACACCCTTTGGAGTCTTGTGGAATAATCGGGGCCCAGAACATCCTACATCTCAGGATCCCTGAGTAAGGAGTAATGATAGTTCCCATTTCTCTAGACTTTAAAGCATATAAAGCACTTTTTTTCAATGACCCTGCGAGATAGAGTGTGCAAATATCATTATCCTCATTTTATAGGTGAGGAAACTAAAGTTCAGAGAGATGAAAACCACTTGTCCAAGGTCCCTACGCTAATAAGTGTTAGCACCAGGATTCAAACCTCAGTTTACCTGACACTGAGCAGAGCCCAGAACTCTTTCCTCCATTCCACACAGCCTCCACAGGCTCACAAGGCATCAGACTCACACTATCACAGGGCCATCAGGGTAACAGGCTCCAAGACCACCAAATCAAACGGAGGTTATGCAGATCTCAGGGTCATACTGAGCACTCAGGTACAGCAAGTCCTGTGACTTCCCCGAACCCAGCCAGGTGGTGCAATGGATACAGTGCTGGGCTTGGAGTCAGGAAGACCGGAGTTCAAATCCAGCCTCAGACACTTAATAGCTGTGTGACCCTGGGCAAGTTACTTTACCCTGTTTGCCTCAGTTTCCTCATCTGTAAAATGAGGAGAGGTGTTGTGATTATTAAATAGGATATTTATAAAGTGCTAATCACACAGTGCCTTGTATATAGTAGGTGCTATATAAATGCCAACCACCACCACCACCACCACCATCATCACATGGCAGACTAATTCACTTTTATATGCTTGACCTTAATAGAGTCACTGTGTCCAAAACAAGGGGGGGAAAGCACTACTGTCCTCTACACTAGTCAGACTGCTTCAGGGTTATCAGGTTCGGTTCAAGGGAGCCATGTTTTAGGAAAACTAACAAAGTAGAAGGAGCCTCAAGGAAGATGCCTCAAGGAATACACCCAGGATGGGGATAGACTTGTATCAAAGCTTCTTTTTTTTGGGGGGGGGGGAATGAGGATTAAGTGACTTGCCCAAGGTCACACAGCTAATAAGTGTCAAGTGTCTGAGGCTTGATTTGAACTCAGGTCCTCCTGAATCCAGGGCTGGTGCTTTATCCACTGAGTCACCTAGCTGACCCCATGGGAATATACTTAGAAATGATGGCATCTCAAATTAAAACAACTCTGAGGTACCACCTGACACCTATCAGATTGGCTAAAATGACAAAAAAGGAAGATAATAAATGTTGGAGAGACTGTGGGAAAATTGGAACACTAATGCATTGTTGGTGGAGCTGTGAGCTGATCCAACCATTCTGGAGAGCAATTTGGAATTATGCCCAAAGGGCGATAAAGCTGTGCATACCCTTTGACCCAGCAATCCCACTTTTAGGTCTTTTGCCCAAAGAAATCATGGAAGGGGGAAAGGGACCTACATGTACAAAAATATTTATAGCTGCTCTTTACGTGGTAGCAAGGAATTGGAAGTTGAGGGGGTGCCCATCAATTGGGGAATGGCTGGACAAGTTGTGGTATATGAATACAATGGAATACTAATGTACTGTAAGAAATGATGAGCAGGAAGAGTTCAGAGAAACCTGGAGGGTCTTGGGTGAGCTGATGATGAGTGAGATGAGCAGAACCAGAAGAACATTGTACACAGTATCATCAACATTGAGTGTTGACCTACTGTGATGGACTATATTCTTCTCACCAATGCAATGGTACAGAAGAGTTCCAGGGAACTCATGATAGAAGAGGATCTCCAAATCCAAGAAAAAAAAAGAAAGAACTGTGGAGTATAGATGCTGATTGAACCATATTATTTCTTTTGTTTTGGGTGCTGTTGGGTTTTTTTTTTCTATTTTGAGGTTTTGCATCACTGCTCTGATTCTTTCTCTTGTAACAGGATTAATGCAGAAATAGGATTAATGTTATTATGTGTATATATATGTGTGTGTGTGTGTATATATATATATGTATATGTATAGAGATATATAGATATAACCTATATCAGATTACCTGCTGTCTAGGGGAGGGGGGAGGGAGGGGAGGGAGGGAGAAAAATCTGAAATTGTAAAGCATGTATAAACAAAAGTTGAGAACTATCTTTACATGTAACGGAAAAAATAAAATACCTCATACATTAAAAAAAAAGAAATGATGGCATCTGAGGAAGAGTTGAATGAACTAGGAATGTTTAGCCTATAAAAAAGAAAAAATTTAGAGGAGAATGATAGCCATCTTCAAATGCTCAATGGATCATCACATGAAAGAGGGTTTTGGGGCAGCTAGGTGGCACAGTAGATAGAGCACCGACCCTGGAGTCAGGAGGACCTGAGTTCAAATCCAACCTCAGACACATAACACTTACTAGCTGTGTGACCCTGGGCAAGTCACTTAACCCCAACTGCCCTGCCAAAAAAAAAAAAAACAGAAAGAAAGAAAGAGAGGGTTTTATTGTTGTTATTCAGTTCTGTCTGACTCTTCATGACCCCATTTGGGCTTTTCTTAGCAAAGATACTGGAGTGGTTTTGCCATTTCCTTCTCAGGCTCATTTTAAAGATAAGAAAACCAAGGAACAAAGGGTTAAGTGACTAGCCCAGGGTCACTCAGCTAGTAAGTGTCTGAGGCCAGATTCCAACTCAAGAAGATGAGTCTTCTTGACTCCAGGCCCAGCACCACCTAGAAAGATCAGTCTTTACATTTGGCCTCAGAGGACAGAATTAGGAGCAGTGGATGGAAATTACAGAGAGGAAGAGCTAGGCTCATTAGAAGGAAAATCCTCTCTAAGAGTAGCTTTCCAAAAGGGGAATAGGCTGCCTTGGATGGCAGTAGGTTCTTTATCACTGAAGTTCTTCCAACAGAGGCTGCCAGGTGACCACAGGTTAAAGGGGATTCTTGTTGGTGTAGAGTAGACTAGCTTGATGACCTTTGAGATTCCATAAAATTCTGTTTCTCATTCTCTGTCTGTCTCTGTCTCTCTGTCTGTCTCTCCCTTCTCCTTTCCTCTCTTCTCTCCCCTCTTTTCTCTCTCCTCTCTAATCTTATTCTCTCTCTCTTTTCTCTCTCTTCTCTCTACCTCCTCTCTCTCCCCTCACTGTTGTCTCGATTTTCTTTTTGCCCCCTTCTCTTACCCTTCTCCAAAGCCATGGAGCTTCCTCTGATGGCCAGTGGTGGATACAGTGAAGGAAGGACACCCTAGAGGCAGGGAGGCCAATCTGCGGGTGGGGTGCTGCTTCAGGGATCTACAGAGGCATTCCCCCCGCCCCCCGACAACGAACCCCTATCAAAGTAAATTTTCCCTTACTCCTCACCACCTTCTCTCCTCTGCAAATAAGCCTAGGATTCGAGTGACCTTTTGGAGGCCCGAGGCCAGAGAGGATGGTTCAGGTGGCTATGGGGTGAGGTGGCGAGGGGAAGATGGGCAAGTCTGCATTCGGCCCCACGCGCCATCACCCCGTCTCCTGAACAGATGTGGGGAATGCAACCACGGCCACGCTCTGCATCCCTGTCCCCCCCTCCCTCCCCCGCAAGCTCCCCTAGCACAGCAGCAGTAATGATAAGGCAGGAGAGCGTGTGACGAGCCCCCCCAAACCCCCTCCCCTCCAGCTCTTAGGAAGAGCGCAGCGTTTTGTGACTAATAGGAACATAATTACTGTCTTGCCTTTTACGAAGCTCTTTCATCACCAGTGCTGCCGTGCCCGTCTGCCTCCTTGCTGGCCATTAATCTCCTGGTCTGATGTGAGCAGACATACATTCATGGGGAGACTGAGTCCTGGCGGGGCCTGAGAGGGAATTCACCCGCCAGCTTCTTCTGGATAGAGAGCATCTTTCTGGGGCGGGGGTTCTTGCCAGCGTGGCCACAGAGGCCCTCGCCCTGACCGCACCCTCCGCCCAGATGGCTAACATTGTTTAGCAGGTCATGTGCACGTGAACACACCTACCTGAACTTAGACACCCAACACACACAGGTTTGAAAACACGTCACCGACCATCAGGTAAACACGTATGCACGTGTCCTCACACAGGGCCACCCCCTTGTCCGCTCCTGTGCCTGTTCCACCGACCTTTCCCCTTTGCGCCGCCCCCTTGTATAGTCCCCTCATTCTGTGTAGTTCTTCCTACCCTGGAGTCACGGAAATAGAGGTCAGAACTCCCCCGGCGGGACTCTCAGAACTCAAACCATAGGCGAAGACTTCCGTGTTCAAAGGCCCATAGAGGGGAGGGGACAAGATCCTCCTCATATCTTTTGGCTACTATTTTTTATTAAGAAACTGTTAGGGGACAGCTAGGTGGTGCAGTGGGATAAAGCACCAGACCTGGATTCAAGAGGACCTGAGTTCAAATCCAGCCTCAGACACTTGACACTTACTAGCTGTGTGACCCTGGGCAAGTCACTTAACCCTCATTGCCCTGCAAAAAAGAAGAAGAAGAAGAAAAAGAAAGAAACTGTTACTCAATTCTTCTCCAGAGCCAATGACATTTTGGGATGCTCTAGGCACTGAGATGGAAACAGACAGGAGGAACAAAGGCCCTGCCCTCAGGGAGCCCATGGTTGAAGGGAAAGGCAAGTCCTTTCCATCATAATCCATGTAGGTGATTCCTCTCCCCACAGCCATACTGTGAGTTCCCTGAGGGCAGGGCCAGGGTCTGCTCTTTTTCTGCCTCCCCAACACTGCGAGTGTCTAAGACGTTTATCTCTTCCTCCTCCTCTGTTTCCTCCAGACTGGAATCATGGCTCTAGTCGCTCCTTATCTGTTTTTCACTGAAGGTGAGACCGAAGATGCTCTCCCATGTCCCCCAAAGCATAGATGAGCCCAAGCCTGGGTATGGGGGCTCAGGAAATGGAATAGACCAAATAGATTTGTTCCATCCTGTACTGGAATAGGGCATTTTGACTGAACAGGTCAAACTTTTGCTAATTCAAAGTTCATGGTCAGGTGCACTGAGTCTATTAACTAGCTAGGGATTGGGCCAAGTCTTCCTCTCCCCTCAGTCCCTCATCCCCTCACTCCCAAATGGCTGACCAAACCAACCTTTTCTGTATCTCCATCTGTAATTATGGGTCTCCCTTCCTTGGCCTCCTCTTCTTCATACTCAGCCCCACCCCACCCCCAACAATACCCATGCAACCTAACATGACCCTGAAAAATCCCAAGGTAGAATGTGGGAGAGGGGGAGCAGTCATTGGCTCCCTGGAGCAGAAGGAAGCCTACTCTAGCTGGGGTATCCTCAGTAGTTGCTATGCACAGGGCATTGGCTCCAAGGTACAACCCCCTTATTCCCATGCTCCCTGCTCAGCAGGCTCTGTAGTAGTCTTCAGCTTCTGTGAAATGTCTTGTGATGTTAGACCGAGTCAGGGACCACCCACTGCAGCCTTAAACTTCACAGCTGCAGAGACTGTCTGTTCTCTCTGCCTCTGAAGGATCAAAGAGACAGAGACAGAGGAAGAAACAGAGAGGTAGACCTAGACACACCTATGGCACATAAGCACCCAAAGGTGCAAACACAGGTTCACATGCTCCTGTGCACACAGATCCTTGCATATAAACACATGGCTTCAAAAACCCATCTCTTGGGAGTCAGGAGATTTGTTCTGAAGTATGTTTGTGGGTAGAGGATAGATGTAGCAGCAGCAATAACTGTTCTTTAAATGCACTTTACACTTTATATCCTTCTTACAAAGAACTTTCACATCCATTAACCCTGGTGATCCTCAGAACAGCTCATTGAGCCTGGCATTCACAGAAAGGCCAAATCTCAGAGATGGAAGGGAGTCTGCGGACCATCTGGTTCTACCCTCACCTGGGCAATAGTCCCCTTTACAACATCTCTAACTGCCCCACCTCCACTCAAAGATGTCCAACAGTAGAGGTTATAAACTACATTTTAGAGATGAGGAAATCAAAACACATGGATTGAGCTATCCAAAGAGAAACTAGGTTGCCCCAAGAGATAGTGAATTCATCCTCTTTGGAATTTTCAAGTAAAGGAGGTTGTCTGACCATTTGTTGGCTATGTTGTCAGTTTGCGGGGGGGGGGGGGGGTTGCTTTTTTGTGAGGCAATCAGGGTTAAGTGACTTGCTCAGGATCACACAGCTAATAAGTACCAAGGGCTTGAAGCTGGATTTGAACTCAGGTCCTCATGACTTCAAGGCCAGTACTCTATTCAGTGCACCACCTAGCTGCCCCTTTCAATTATTTTATATTATTTTAATTTTTTAATGGAAATTATTTTTCAGATATGGCTTGGAGTAGGTGGCCACAGTGGCTCCTTCCCTCTCTGAGACCCTTGAAGGGTTGGGGTTTACCCAAGGTGCTGCACAGAGCCTGGGCTTATCTCCTTTTGGGTGGTTGTCTTCTTACTAGGGAGTTAGTTACAAATTAAATATTTGTAGCCAACACTCTCTTTTATGCGGCCTGACTCACCTTCCCAGTCTTACACTCACTGTGCCCTACACAGTGCCCCCCAGATTGGAGTCAGTGAACTACTTAAGAGCAGGGATAGCATCTAATTCTCTTCTATCTCACCCTTATCCCTGAGCGCACCATAGCTGTCAGTAAATGTTTGTTATATCAGTGTTCTCTTAAGACCCCATTTCCTGCCTCGCCACACTTATTCACACTACTCCCTTTGCCTGGAATGCCCCTTCCCCTCCACCACTTCCCCATCTTTCACGGCTCAGCCTAAAAGCAACTTCTTCCAGAAAGCTGCCTTCCTTGATTTCTCCAACTGGTAGTGATCAGTCACTCCTATGAGCCCCGAAACCCCCACGTGTGTGCCTGTCATAGGCACTGATCCCATCTTGTCTTGTATTTTACTTATGTGTATCCATGTCTTATCCACTCTAATAGGCTGTGAGAAGCTCCCGGAAGGCATAGACTAAGTCTCATTCATCTGTTTGGCCCTCAGCACTGAGCAAGACTCTAAGTACAAACACTTTAGGAGTGTTTGTTAAATTGAACTGAACCACATTTTAAACACACCAGGGGAGCTGGCTATTCAAAGGCACCCTGTAGTGAATCAGCACCAGATGAATCCTCCTTGATTTGGAATCAGAAACTTGGATTCAAATCCTGGCTCTGACACTCACTAGCTGTGTGACCTTGGGCAAGTCTCTCTGGGTCATCTTTAAAATGAGGGGGGTTAAGTTAGTTGACCTTTGAGGTATCTTTCAGCCCTAAAACCGTGATCCTGAATGAATCCTCACTCTTTGGCATAAATCTCCATTTTCTTGTTGCTCATTGTGGAGAACGCTCCTATTTCTAATGAGTCAGAAAGATGACATCGGGTGCAGGTGCATGTGTTCGCAAAAATCTACTGACTAAGGCACCTACACCCCAAATCTTTGTGTCCTATCTCCTACCTTTCTCCCAAATGAGTAAGACACATTAGGACTCACTGCCAGCCCCGAACTGGTCAATGGTCCAAGAGTATAAGGGTGACGGTAGGCAATCCACAAGCCAGCATATCAGAGAAGAGGGCAGCATCCTAGGAGAGACTGGGGGAAGGGAGAGATTGTCTTCTCCAAGGGGCGCCATTCCCCTCCCCCTAAAACAACCACCTACAGCTCACACAAGCTTTTTTAAAACATCTCCCCTCCTTTTCTCTCCTCTCTTCCCATCTTCCCTCACTCTCTTCTCTTCAATCTCCAATATCTCCTCTCTTCTTTCTCCTCCCACCCTTCTCTTTTTTCTTATATCCTTTTCTCTCTGTCCCTCTCTTCTCATCAGTCTTTTCTCTCTCCAATCTTTTGGTTTCTCCTCTCTCCTTTCTTTTATTATTTTTTCCCATTTTCTTTATTTTCTCTCTTTCCCCTTCTGTCCCCTCTCTCCTCTCTATCCTTCTCCTTGTTGTTCTCTTTGCTCCAGTTCCTCGATTTTGCCTTTCTTTCTAATTTCTCCTTCTTCCCTTCTCCTGGTCAGTGCAGTATAGTGAGTGGGTAATGAACCAGTACAGAAAGCTTGACAGCCATGTATGCACCTGCAGATGCTTATAATCAATGGAAGTTGGGACTGCATGCAGGGTATGTAATGGGGAGCCTTCAGCAGAGGGCTTCTCAGCACAGGACCTTGCCTCTTCCCTCAGAGAGCACTAGACAGAGATAAAACAACAGACTCAGATGCAGGGCATCTTCAGAAATCTGGGGTTCCCCGTCCTTGTATACACATTCTCTGTACCTTCCTAAGATATTCAGGCTGCTGGCCTGAACCCCTAGGGCCATGGCCAGGCTTGAATTCCTAGGAGAGGTTCATTTTGGAGGGGTCTTTTCTCCCAGGAGCTGAGGTCAGTGCAGAGACCCAGGACACTTAGGAGAGTCTGCCTGGGACAAAAACAGTCCCAGAGGCTCTATGGCTGGTGAAAACACTTCCTGTGTAAGCCAGGCCCTGCCCCTGGTATAGAAGGCCTCAGCTCTTTATAGGTTCATGAGCACCACCCTGACTCCAAAACCAGGGGGGAGGTGAATCCAAGTGAGTGGGAATGAAAAGCAGAGACTTTTATTTTAATAGTTCAGCAGGCCTACAGTCAGGAAGGAGGTACCCATAAAAGGGCATGATGGCTAAGTTCAGAGAATGAGAGATGGCTGATCTAGTCCTTTCCACAAAATGGAAGTTGAGGCAAGAACTCACCAATAGGAAGAGGGACCTGCAGTTTCCCTAAGACAGGGTTCTGCCCTCAGAATTCCCTTCAAGGTTCAGCTCAGAGTCCACCACTGATGGCCCTAGAGGCCTTTCTTAAGTTCTTTGCCACCCACCCACCCATCCCCAAAATGTATTTATTTTCTGTTTTATATTTGTCTGTGTTTGTGTCAGTTTCCCCAGTAGAGTGTAAGCTTCTCAAAGGCGGGCAGGTTTTAGTTTTGCTGTAGTAGCCCCAGAAATTAGTAGTGCCAGGCACACAGTTGGTGCCTAATAAATGCTTCTTAAATTGAGTTATTGAACTACAGTCTAAGAGATGATAAGCATAAGGCAGATACACACATAACTTTAAGACATGACATTAAATGGCAAAGACATCAGAGTTGCAAAATAAAGGATTATGTGAGTTCTGAGAATAAGTCAATCCAAAGTAATCTCTACTGATAAGGGGATCCTAGAGGAAGTGACATAAGAGAGACCAGGATTCACTATCTTGGAAATTAGGGAACTAGTTGGAAAAGGTAATGTTGGGGGGCAGGGAGGGTTGAATATAATCATGGGTAAGAATGGATTTGACCTGAAGGGATGAGGCAATATACTGGAGCAGGATTTTTTCTGAAGAGAGTCCTGAATTTATGATTAACAGAAGGCTCATAGAACAGGGAATATGTGAAACAGAGTGAGATAAGGCCAGGTAATGCAGGGCTTTAACTATCAGGCTAAAGGATTTGTATTGGGTCCTAGAAGCAATAGGGAGTTATTAAAGGTTTTTGAACAGGAGTGACCAGATCAGACCTATTCCTTAGGAAGATAATTTTTAGCAGCCATGTGAGAGATAAATTAAAGGTGGGAGATACTGGTTGGAGAGAAACTTATTGAGCAGTATCAAAATACTCTAGGTTGGAGGTAATGAATGACTGAATTAGGGTGGTAGCCATGTGAATAGAGGAAAACTTTATTTTAGTATTTTATTTTTTCCCAATTACATGTAAAAATAATTTTAACCTTCATTTTAAAATAATTTTGAGTTTCAAATTCTCTCCTAACCTCTCTCCCCTCCTGCATCATTGAGAAGACAAGCAATTTGATAAAAGTTATACATGCACATTCATGCAAAATATATTTCGGTGTTAGTCATGTTGTAAAAGAAAATATAGATCAAAAAATAAAGAAAAATAAAGAAAGGTGGTCTTTTTAAGTATCCTTCCATCTGCATTCAGACTCCATCAGTTCTTTGGATAGCATTTTTTCGTCATAGGGCCTTTAGAATTGTCTTGCATCATTGTATAGCTGAGAAGAGCTAAGTCATTCACAGTTAATCAGTGAATAAAAACGTTGTTACTATGCACAATGTTCTCCTGGTTCAGTCCACTTCACTTTGCATCAGTTCATGTAAGTCTTTCCAGGTTTTTCTGAAATCTGTCTGCCACCATTTCTTATATCACAATAGTATTCCATCGCAATCATTTACCACAACTTGTTCAGCCATTCCCCAATTAATGGGCATCCCCTCAATTTCCAATTATTTGCCAACACAAGAAGAGCTGCTATCAATATTTTTATAGAGAGAGGTCCTTTTCCTTTTTTATCTCTTTAGGATACAGACCTAGTAATGATATTGCTGAGTCAGTCATAGGGTTTACACAGTTCTAAAGCCCTTTGGGCATAGTTCCAAATTGCTCTCCAGAAATGGTTGGATCAGTTCACAACTCTACCAACAGTGCATTAATATCCCAATTTTCTCACATCGGAGGGAAACTTTAAGAGAAATAGGGGGTTTTGAATAAGGGGGAAGATATTTAGTTCAATTTTGGACAAAATTAATTTAAATATCAATAGAGCATCCAGGTAGAGCTTCCAACAGACAACTGGATATGTGTAATTGACATTCAGTAGAGAGATGGATTCCCATCAGTGTGGGGATGATCATTGAATCCTTGGAAGCTGCTGAGATCACCAAGAAAGTGGGTAGAGAAAGAAAGAAGAGGGTCCAGGACCAAGTCTTAAGGGAAACCTGAACTTAAAGGGAAGAAGGATGATGATTCACCAAGGGTAGATAAATACTTGATAACTGATGGACTGCATTGTCATGGAAACCAAGGAAAGAGAATATCCCAGAAGAAAGCAGTCAATAGTATCAAAAGCTAGAGAGAACTCAAGGAGAATAAGAACTGAGGAAAGGCCATCCTATTTAACAATTAAGAGATCATTGGTAACTTTTGGGAGAGTAGTTTCAATGAAGTAGCAAGGTCAGAAGCTAGATTACAAGGGATGGAGAAATAAATGAGCAGCAAGAAAGTAGAGAAAATACAGAATATTCTTTCTAAAAGTTTGACAGTGAAACAGAGGAAGGATATGGGATGATGACCTGGGAGGAGAAGGCAGGGTCTTCATCACCCAACTCTTTGGTGTGCTGTGTGCCCAAGACCTCAAGCAGCTCACAGCATGTCCTGGCACACAATACTTTCTCAGAAACATAGCATACAGACATCCAGAGAGAAATGCCCAGCAATACCAAACATTCCAGAGTCCCACTGTGCCACCACATGGAGTTGTCTTCCAGGTCTCTCATTTTCTCTTTTCCCACATCACTCAACCCCACAACTGCCATGTAATGGACCAACCTATAACTGAAAACAACCCAAGGATCATGACTCTCCATTTTCCTCCACCATCTGTAGGCATTCTCAATCTATAACAGAGGTGTCCTAGGACCCTTATTATGGTCATTGGCAGAAACAGAACAACATTCCTGTTTGAACAACTCACCTTGCCTGATTCCTTGATTATGTTGATGCCTGTAGCTGTGGTCCCTTACTCTGGTCAAATTCTGGAATAGCAAGACCTCCAGAAGGTACTTAGTATGGATGGGTCAGATCAGTTTCCCCTATATAGAGAATCTGATTATCCCTTTGACTTAATACCAGGTTCTATCCTCTTTCACTCTGGATGGAAGAGAGTAGTAGGTACCATTTATATGAGAGAATTGGCAAAGTGGGTTTATATAGCCTTTGAAAACACTAGTCAGGACCTCCTATTCTTCATACCAAAACCTTGGGACAGTTATAGCTTTGTGTTGACTATCAGGATCATATGATTTAGAGCAAGAAGGACTATTAGAAATCATCTGGCACAATGCACACATCCTACAGAGGAGGAAAGAGATCCAAAGAGGTTGAATTATTTGCCCGACTAGTATACTTTCTAACAGAGGCAGAATTAGAACTCAGGTCTTCTAACTCAAAATTCTGTTTTCTTTGTACTTCATCACCTATAACTGTTGCTCACAAGTATGGTTCTCTGACATTCTGGAACAAGTCTGGGAATCCAGGGAAGAAACAAAATGCAATCACTGATGTGCCTCTAATCTCATTCAGCTCTATTCTGGAACAAATGGAAGACAAGATCCTACACCAGTTATGGGTAATAATGTTTGCTTGTCCAATACCATGGCAACTTTCCAGTTCTCCATAAATAAAATGTTCATGAACTTCCTAGATAAGTTTGTTTCAGCCTGTCTGGATGATACCCTCCTATTTTTCCACCAGGCACAGGAGCATGTATGGCAAGGGGAAGAGGTATTGACTTCAGTCCTTGAAAAAGGAGTCTGCCAGATCCACTTGCTGTTTCTAGGATTCATGCAAAGTCCTTCAGATGAACCCCACAGCAAGGTTCCTGGGTACCACTAGTTTGCACAAATAGCTCATCTAAGGTGTTTCTAACCCCCCAGAGCTATTCCTATGGCAACCACAAAAATAGAGAGGCATCTAGTTCAGGGCTGGAGAACATGGAAGGGCTTTCCACCATAAAAGACATTGTTTGTGGTCAGCCTTTCTTTTTGGAAGTCGGTGCATCCCAGAGACTTGGAGCCTAGGAATAAAAAGAGAGAGAGAGAGAAATGCAAAAATCACTGACATTCCTATAGCAGTTTGCAAAGAGTGAGTTATTTTAGTTTATGGATGTAACAGCTCTAAAAGGAGGTACTATTTGATCTCATTCAACAAACATTTATTAAATACTCTACCTACTATGATAGGTGATGAATAGACATACAAAGGTAAAAATGAATCATTCCTTCCCTGCCCTCAATGAGCTTGCATTCTATTTAGTGTGGAGGGTGGAGCAGGGAGGAGGCAGGATACAACATAGACATAAACAAGTAAATATGAGGTAATTTGAGGAGGGAGTGAAGACTGGAAAGATTAGAAAAGGTTTCACAGATGAAGTAATAGCTGAGATGAGTTTTGAAGGAAGATAACGATTTCAGAAGATAGAGGTGAAAAGGAAAGGGAGTCCAGACTTATACAAATACACAAAAGCAGGAGCCAGAATGTCAAGTTACGGAAAATCGAATAGTCTTTTAAAAAGACTAGTATGAAATAAACAAACTAATTAATTAATTAATTAAAAAATAAAAAGACTAGTATGGGGAGCAGCTAGGTGGTGCAGTGGATAAAGCACATGCCCTGGATTCAGGAGGACCTGAGTTCAAATCCAGCCTCAGACACTTGCCACTTATTAGCAGTGTGACCCCTGGGCAAGTCACTTAATCCTCATTGCCCCACAAAAAAAAAAAAAAAGATTAGTATGCCTAAAAAGGTACATTGGAGTCAGACCTTAGATAACTTTAAGCTCAGGCCAAGGACTCTGTATTTTATCCTAGAACCTGTAGGGAGTCAGTGAAGGTTTGGGAGCAGGAAAGAATAAAGAAGGAAGGAAACAAGATTTGTTAAGCTCTTACTACTTGCCAGGTGCTGTGCTAAGTACCTCAGAAACAAATTTAAGTAAAAAGAATCCTTGGGGACAGCTAGGTGGCACAGTGGATAAAGCACCAGCCCTGGATTCAGGAGTACCTGAGTTCAAATCTGGCCTCAGACACTTGACACTTACTAGCTGTGTGACCTTAGGCAAAGTCACTTAACCCCCATTGCCCCGCAAAAAAAAAAGAGTCCCTGCCCTCACACAGTTTATGTTCTAATGAGGGGAAGAAAACACACCAAGGGGAGGTAAAAAAACAAGGGAGGGGGAGTGGAGAATGTGACCAGTCATGAATTTTGGCTTTTTTGTGGAGCAATTGGGGTTAAGTGACTTGCCCAGGGTCACACAGCTAGTGTCAAGTATCTGAAGCTGATGAATTTTTTTAAGTTCAGAAGGTCGGGAATGGGCCAGAAGAGGAATGAAAGCAGGGCAACCTGGCCCTTTTACAAAATGGAGGAACTTACTAATGAGAGAAGAGGGCAGGCCTTGCAGAACAATATTCCATAGTAAACAGGCTACTGGGGTAGTACCCAGGATGCTTCAGGGCAAAGAAGCCCCTGGTGCTAAAGGAAGCTCCAGGATGAGACAGCAGGAGAAGTATGATTGAGATCCAGACATTCAGGAGTAGGGCAGTGATGTGGTATGCTTGAGCCTTTGGACAATGGAAGGGCAGCTGTGTTCGGGATAGATTGGAGAAGGGAGTCTGGATGCAGAGAGACCAATTAAGAGGCTCTCAAAGTGGTACAGATGAGAGGCGAGGAGAGAACATTGATTAAATACCTACCATATGCAAGCTGAGCCTACTGTTGGGCCATGCACATTGTATATGTTCAATAAATGTTTCATGAATTGAATCACTATCAAGCAACTCCTATGATTCTAAACCTCCCATCTGTACTGGGACTGGCCACTCCATCTGCCCACCTCCTAACTCTTCTCAGTTGTTTGGCCCTGGGTAGGTATCACCTCCAATAAAATGGACATAGTAATATTCACAATCCTCACCTCACAGAGCTATGTGGTTTGGAAACCATAGAGAACTATATAAATGGGTTTTTTAATTATTTTGGCTATTTTTATTTTATCTGTTATTACGGCTGAGTTTGCAGGGGATGACCGCTTCTACTCCCCACTGAAACATCCACTCCATTCTCTGACTATCAAAGAAGTCACAGAGGTCTGGCTTAGTCTACAGGGGAGAAACACTTACAAAGCCTGACTCAGAGCCTTACCTGTCTTAGTAGGTGCTTCATAAATGTTTATGAAATCAAATTGGAGTATGAATTGGGGCCTAAGGGGGGATGCCTGTAGCATTTACCTGGCAGAGCTGTGAGGCTCAAATGAGATCATATTATGGAAAGCACTTTGGAAGCATGAACACGTCATATAAATATGAGCTATCTTCGTCCTAATTATCCTAATAATGCTTGGGTTTGATAATAATAATAGACATGGCTTCAAGTCCTTCCTCTACCACACACCGGCTGTGTGGCCCTGGACAAATCACTGAACTTCTCAGTGCCGCAGGCTACTCTCTGAGACCCGAGGGAGCAGATTAGGTTTCTGTTGGCTTTAGGAGAGGAGGCCCTTCACCCAGAGTTCTCCAGCCTGGTTGAGGCAGATCTTGTCAGAAGAGAGGGCAGCAATAATAATAACAATAACATAAACAGTGGAGTGTGAGGAGCAGTGAACAGATGGACCACAGTGACGGTCCCCTACAATCTCTACTCCGGCATCCTTTGCCCAACCAGTACCTGAGTCCATTCATGCTAATCAGGACACTCCAGCTGGGTGTGTGCACAGAGATTGTGTTTCACATTCCTTACCTAAAATCTGGATGCCCAGTGGAGTGTCTATAGGAACACTTAGAAATCAAACCTGACAGAAGACAAGAGCATAGGTTCTTAGGTGATGGGAGAAAAGTCAGTGTGGGGTACTGCCTAATGGACTGGAAAGGATGCAGACCAGAAGATAAAAATGGGCAATGATCAAATATAGGGATGCTATCAACCTTCCCCCCAATATAGACAATTGATTCTACCAAAAGCACTCTTATAGGCTCTATCCATTCTACTCTGATTAGAAGAGAGAGGAGGGGAGCCATAAAAGGGGGGATACAGTAGGCATCCTCACATCTAGGGATGCTGGGCAGCTGGCATTAGCCTCAGATGTATGGGAGTGAGCACTATTTTCAAGATATACAGTGAGGAGCCTAGGAGCAGAGGGTTAGTGCTAGAAATGTGTGCCCCATCATTCCTCAAAGCACAGATTTGGTCAAGTTAGACAAAGGAAAGACTTCCTTCGCAGTGGTGGTATCTCGGGAAGTCCAGGGTTCCTCATTCTGATATGAGTGCTGTCTTTGTCTCCCTTGAGGATTCATTCAGGCAGAGGCCAACTTGTGTCTGTGTTACAGGTAGAAAGGACAGCTGGGCACTGCCAGTAGGCTTTTCTATGCCCTGTGCCAGTACAGAGACCTGAGGCACCAGTACCATTCAGAAGAGTGCCTGTGATAAAGAAAGACCATCAACTCCACCAGAGCAAATGCCCGCTGACTGACATGGGCTCCTCCCTGAGGGCTCCAGCTACAGCAACATTGCTATGCCCCCTAACATCTCTCATCTCTCTTTCCTCTCTCTCTCTCTCTCTCTCTCTCTCTCTCTCTCTCTCTCTCTCTCTCTCTCCTTTCCTCCCACCTATCCCCTTTCTTTTCTCTTCACCTCCTCCCTCTAGTCTATCATCCTCATCTCTCATTCCCACAATCCATCTATTTTCCTCCCTCTCTATCCCTTTCTGTTTCCCTCGTGTTCTCCATCTCCTTCTATATAACTATCTTACTGCCCCTGACTCTCCCTCCTCTCCCTCTCCCATGGGAAATGGGTCATCTTCACCCATAGAAAGAGGTAAAGCCATCTTGAAGAGCACCAGGCCTGACTCAGGCCCCCCCACCTCCCTATTCCTGGGCAGTAGACAGAGACAGCCTGTCAGAAGCCAGGGCTTAGGATGGGGAGAGGGATACTCAATCAGCTGACAGGCACTGGAGGGAGTTTCCCTTCTTTGATAGAACGCTGCCCTCCATGCAGTCATAACAATTTTGACATTTTGGAAAAGGAGAAAAAATTTTCCAGGCATTGTGCATGGTTGGCAAAACTGTAGCTGACAAAATAAATAAAAGGGAACCGTTTGTGTCTCCTGCCTCTCCTGCCCTCGATTTCTCTCTCCTTCCTTGTCCTCCCTCCCTCCCCCCTCCTTCTCAATGCATTAACAATCACAAAATGCCTTGATCAAGAGTCTTTCTGGGGGAAAGGTGGTGGTGTCAAAGAAAAATCAAGATGTGTTAGAATCCCTTGCCCGTGGACATTCCATGGGATACTGAAGCATACTCCCTTCCTCTCCATAGAGAGGTGCAGAGTATTGCTTCCATTGTCAGGCATGGTAGGTATTTAGTTTGTTTTGTGGACTCTGTTTCTCTGTTATGGGTAATGGTACTATTAGGGCCAGGGGATGGGGGTCATAAAATTGTGACAGTGACATAATGGGAAAAAAGGCATAAATAAAGCATTTATTTTTTTTTCAAAAGAAATTCCATCAGAAATAAAGATAACACATTTCTGAGATAAGCACGGCTGTCAGTAGGGGGAATGGATTCAATTTACACACATTTGATTTACAACCAACTTTTGCAGAAAGAGGCAATATCATGGAAACCAAGGACCTGGACAGCAGGGGCAGAGGGAAGGGAAGCCCTGGGCCTGGCTAGAGCTTAATGAATATGTCATCTTTCTCTCTTCCCTGGGGCTATTCCCAGTGTAGCTGGAGAGTCTGGGGTCCGCCATGGCTAAGTGTGTAACTTTCCTCTCCTGGCCCCCAGCCCCACCCAACTCCTGGTGTCATTCCCAGACATTTTGGAATGTCCACCCTTAGGGAATGAACTACCCTTAGGGGAAGATGGAGACAGATTAACCAGACGCAGACCCAGACCCAGATCCTATCTTCAGGAAGCCCCCAATTTGGCAGGGGAGACAGTCGGGCTCTGACCTACAGCATCTCTGCAGAACTTGACAGGACAGTACGTAATCACGGACTTGAGTATGTGTTTCAGACTTCGATGTTCTGCGAGTTCCCAGAAGGAAGTGATTCCCCTGGGCTAGAAGAGTCCTAGTTGGCTTTTTAGAAGAAGGTGGGACTCTTGTGAAGCCTTAAAGGCTAGTGGGAGGAAGGAAGACCTGGATTGGATGGATATGTGGAGAGATGAATTATTCTCCCCCTCCTCTCTTCCCTGGCCCTCGGAGCCATATGGGGGGACGCCATTAGTCAATTACAAATTCTCTTCATATCTAAATAAAATGATTTGTTAATTTGAGTGAGTGATCGCCAAGCGGCCGGGAAGCTTTGCCGGCAATGGCGAACAGCTTGCGTGCTCTCAGAGATGTGCGGCGGGCGCGGCCGATGCCACTGCCGCAGACTTGGTGGGGCTGTTTTCAATTTAAATGCGAATTGAATGAGGAGAAAAATGTTTCTCTTGGCAATTTCATAGGAGCTGGCTCTTCTGACAGATGTTTGAGTTTATTATTCCACCGGGGCAATGTTTTGTAGTGCAGAATTGCTAATTATTTCAAAAGCCTGGCCATGAGCTGGGAGGAGGCGATGGCAGCATCTGTTGCCAGGTAGAGCTCGGGAACTCAGCTGATCCTAACCTGCCACTTCCGCCATTGCCACCATTGCCATTGCCGCCACCCCACCCCCCACTATCCCCCCATACACACACATGCTCACATAACTTGTAGCACTGTGGAGCTTGCGTGACATTTGGGCAGCTATGTATATATGTATACACAGTGATGCACGCTGGCGTGTAACAGTGCGTCTCTGTGTGTACAAATGTCTCCTCTAACTACTACTCCATAGGTAGCCTCCTCAATGGCTGGGTCTTTCTTATTTCTTTTTGTCTCTCTTTTAGGGCTTAGCATCAGGCCACCTGTACACATTAGGCAGCTCGAAAATATTTATTGGCTTGAAATGAATTGAACTGGAAGCTCCCCAAGCCCCCAATTAAAATAGATTGCCTTGCTTTGAGGAAGTATCCTAAATCTTTTAGGTGGTACCTAGTTTGGGGGCAGTGGGAAGCTGGATGGAAGCTGGGGGGGGGGCAGAGATTGTTTCCAAGAAAAATGCTCATTAAGAACAAACTCTCAGGAGAATGGAGCAAAAGATAACATGTCTTGTAGAGAAAGAGATGCCAGGAGGAAGAGCTGAGACACAGAAAGTAATAATTAGGACACAGTAGGTGGGAGATCGTACAAGAATTATTATCCCTATTTTATAGATAAGGAAAACTGAGACTCGGGAGGGGCAATGTGGTGACTTGTCACACATCTAGTGTCAGAGCAACAACTGAAACTTATCTTCTGATGCTCAGAATAGGGCTCTTTCTGCTACATACTACTTATCACATGTGTGACCTTGGGCAGGTCCCTTCCCTGTTATGAGCCTCAGCTTCTCCATTTGTGAAATGAGAGATCATACTGGATAATGAGTTCTTAAGTTGTTTGTGTCTGTTTGTGCAAGTGTGATGGACCCCTTTGGCAATCTGATGAAGTCTGTAGAACCCATCCCAGAATACTATTTTAAATATATAAAATATAATACACAAGATTACAAAGGAAACCAATTATAGTGAAATACACTTATCCTAATTTTTTTTGTTTTGGGGGTTTTTGTGGGGCAATGGGGGTTAAGTGACTTGCCCAGAGTCACACAGCTAGTAAGTGTCAAGTGTCTGAGGCTGGATTTGAACTCAGGTACTCCTGAATCCAGGGCCGGTGCTTTATGCACTGTGCCACCTAGCTGCCCCCCTAATATTTTTTGATAACAAGTTCATGGACTCCAGGTTTAGAACCACTGGGCTAGAGTATCTCTAATATTCCTCGGTTCCCTGAATCCTAGAGGCAGCACGGTATAATAGATAAGACCCTAGAGTTGAAGTTAGAGAGACGTGTTAAATTCCTACATCAGACGCTTACTAGTGGTATCATCCAGGCAAGTCATGTCAGATCTCTGGGTTTCAGTTTCCTTATCCATAAAATGAGGTCAATTGGGCTGGATGACCTCAAAGACACCTTTCAACTCTGAATCTATGATCTTATGGGAATACAACCTCTCAAGTAGGCAAGAGCATGCCAAGAAGGAACCCAGCTCCCAACCTTGACAGAGTCCTTCTGTAAAGTGAAGCACAGTTCTAATTTCACTTTTGAAAGAATGTGGGGCTAAATGAGCCTAACACTCCTCAGAATTGGCTCAAAGACCTCAATCTCATCAGAATTGACTCAAGGAGGGAATAACATACACACTCAATTGTGTGGAGTAATCTCTCTGAACCTGCAGGAAAATAGGAGGGGAAGGGGATAAAAAGAGAGGGGCAAAAGAAGGGAAGGCAGATTGGGGGAGGAGACAGACAGAAGAAAATCCCTTTTGAAGAGGGATAGGGTGAAAGAAGATAGATAATAGAGTAAATATCATGGGGAAGGGAATAGGATGGAGAGAAACAGTTAACAATAGTAATCGTGAAAAAGAGAAAAGAGGGGAAAATTGTACAAAAATATTTATAGCAACTCTTTGTGGTGGCTAAGAGTTGGGAATCAAGGGAATGTCCATCAATTGAGGAATGACTGAAGAAGCTGTGGTATATGATTGTAGTGGAATGGTCTTGTGCTATAGGAAATGACAAACAGGATGATCCCAGAAAAACCTGGAAAAACTCATATGAACAGTTGTATACATGAAGTGAGCAGAAAGGGGAGCACATTGTGCATAGTGACAGCAGTATTGTTAGATGAGCAATTGTGAATGACTTAACTACTCTCAGCAATACAATGATCCAAGACAATCCCAAGGGACTAATGATGAAGCTTACTATCCACCCCCATAGAAAGAACTGATAAAAAGAGCACTTATGAATTGTACATATATAACCTGATTGATGTCTTGTGGAGGGGGGAGGAAAGGGAGGGAGGAAGAAAAATTTGGAACTCTAAATCTTCTGAAAATGAATGTTGATTTCTTTCTCTGCTTCATCTGCCTTGGATTTGGTATCAGGAACACATTTGGGTAATAGTAAGAATTTGGTAGAATTCATTCTATATTTTTGTTAATAATTTGTATGATATTAGAATTAATCAATTCATGAATATTTAATAGAATTTATTTATTTTTTAAAAAAGAAAATGAATGTTGAAAACTACCCTTACATGTAACTGGAAAAAAATAAATGTCTGTTGTAAAAATTTTTTAAAAAGAAAGAAAGAAAAGAAAAAAAGAATATTGGGAGTGGGGGCAGCTAGATGGCACAGTGAATAAAGCACTGGCCCTGGATTCAGGAGGACCTGAGTTCAAATCTGACCTCAGACACTTGACACTTACTAGCTGTGTGACCCTGGGCAAGTCACTTAACCCTCATGGCCCTGCAAAAAATAAAATAAAATTAATTTTTTTAAAAAATAGAAAAAAAGAAAGAAAGAATATAAGGTGTGGGGGCAGCAAGGGGGCACAGTAAATAGAACACAGGACCTAGAGTCAGGAAGACCTGAAGTCAAATCCAACCTCAGACACTTACTAGCTGTTTGACCCTACCTTTATTTCTTCCAGAAAAAGAAAGGAAGGCAGGCAGGAAGGAAAAAATATGAGGCTTCTATACACAGAGTGCTTAAAACAAGCCTACCTTATTGCTTAATTATAGATAATTGTAGGTAATGGGAAGTCAGAGGTGGAAAGTACCTCTGAATATATGACATAGAATGCCAGAGCTGAAGGAAACATAAAGATCATTTAATCCATCTCCCTTTTTTGCAGATGTAGAAACTGAGACTCAGAGAAGGGAAAGTACTTACCCAGGGTCTTACAGATAGTAAAAACCATGAATGGAGGCCAGATCTCTGACTTCAGATCCAAAGCCTTTCTCACAATGCTGTATACACCAAAGCTGTCACTGCTATGTCTTTCTTTCTCCTTCCTATTCCTTCCCTCCTCTCCTATTACTCCTTTGCCTTATACCTTTCTCCTGTACTTGGAACAGGGAAGCGTCAACTGATAATGGGAGCTCCTTTTCAATTTGATCAAATACAACAAGCAATGATTGGGCACCTGCTGTGTCCAAGCCCCCCACTCACGCTAGAATTCAAGAGCAACACACGGTGTATGTTTGTTGAATTGGAAAAAAATGATTCTTCCCTTTTGTCACTCACTTCCTCATAGAATAGGTGTCAGTGCAAAGAGGGACCTGAGAGATCATCTAATGACACGACCATCTTTTACAGATAAGGAAACTGAGGCCCAAAGAATTCATTTCAGCAGACATGTATTGAGTACTTACTGTACACAAAGCAAGAAGAAAAGTGACTTAGTCAAGGTCACACAGCCAACAAGTGGCAGAGACACCATTTGAACCCATATGCCATTGCTGCCACCCCTCTTCCTCCTGTTGCTCATTCTCCTCCTCCTCTTCCTCTTCTTCCTTTCCCTCTTCTCTCCTTTTCTGTCTCTGCTTTTAAAGACCTTTATTATTTCTCTTCTTCCCCTTTCTTTCCTTCCTTCCCTCTCTTGTTTCCTCTCCCCTCCTCCTTTCTCTCCTCTTCCAATCCAATCCAACCTACTATAAGGGACCTACTATATACCTACAATAAGACACTGTGCTAGGTCCAGGGATACAAGGGAAAAATGAAAAAACAGCCTCTGCCCTCAAGGAGTTTACATTCTACTGAAAGTCTACAACATGCAAACAGATTGATATACACAGAATTGTTTCAAGAGAAGGAAGAGCACAAAGAACAACAGGGCTCAGGAAAGGTTTCCCCAGGAAATGGCATAAGCCCCTTCTTTCTCCCGTTTCTCTTTCTCCCTTCCTCTCTTCCCTCCTCCTCCTTCTCCCTCCTCCCTTTTCCTTTACTCCTCTCCTCCTCCTAATCCCATTGTTCCCTCCTCCTCCCGCTCTCTTCTCTCCTCCTCATCCCTTCTTCCTTCCCAACTCATCCCTTTTATCCTCCTTTCCTTTCCTTCCTTCCTTCCTTCTGTCCTTCCATCCTTCTTTCATACTGCCCTGACTCCTCCTGCCTTTTCCACTGACTCCTTCCTTCTTCCTGCTCCTGAGCACCCTCCCCTTTTCTCCCTCCCTCCTTCTGTCCCCCTCTCCAATCGAGTTCCCCGTTGAAAGCTTCTGAGTTCATGAATTTAACATAAAGGCAACATTCCTGCTGATCTTGGAAGCTGGTTGGATATGGGTATTTTATAACCCTAATTAACATCTAGGTACCCTCAGGGTCTCAGTCCAACCACTGGGTAATAGACAGGAGGTTTATCATCATTATCAGAGGGATGGAGGATCAAAAAAATATTTTAACAAGGAATATTGCCTCCCATCTCCCCTGTTTGGCTGTTTGGTTGCATTTCATTTTTTCTTCTTTTTGTTTTAAATTGAATAGTGTCTGAGAAAGCTAATATGAAAAAAGTACTGGACTTGGCATCTGAAGACCAGGACTCTGCCACTTACTGTGTGACCTTGAGGAAGTCATTGTCCTTCTCTAGCACTATTTCCACATCTAAAAAGGGATGGATGCTCCATCCAGTTCTGTCATTCTGTGTCCTATGTTCTAAGGGCCCTCCCTGTTCTGACATTCTATATCCTATGTTTTTGGTTTTTTGGGTTTTGGGGTTTTTTTTGCTGAGGCAATGGGGGTTAAGTGACTTTTCCAGGATCACACAGCTAGTAAGTGTCAAAGCTCTGAGGCTGGATTTGAACTCAGGTCCTTCTGAATCCAGGGCCGGTGCTTTATCCACTGTGCCATCTAGCGGCCCCCCTATATCCTATGTTCTAAGGGCCCTGTCCAGCTCTGTCCATCTGTGTCTCTTTCTAGTTCTGACATTCTGTGGATTCCTTAGTTGACTAGTGATGGCACATCATGGACTGGATTA
This sequence comes from Dromiciops gliroides, assembly GCF_019393635.1. Taxonomy (NCBI): domain Eukaryota; kingdom Metazoa; phylum Chordata; class Mammalia; order Microbiotheria; family Microbiotheriidae; genus Dromiciops; species Dromiciops gliroides. The sequence continues at coordinate 676,038,598 of NC_057861.1, read as the reverse complement.
ATCTGAGACAAAGGGGTGAGTGGGTAGACAAGCAAGCCTACCTGGCCCTGCTCTGCCTCCTCTTACTTTCTGATCCCTGGACACCAAAGCCCTCCCTGGTATTGAGCAGAAATAAAAAGGAATAGTGTGGAGGAGGGAGGAAGCAGAAAGAGATATGGGCAGAAAGAGAGAGATAGAGAAAGAGAAATGAGAAAGGGAAAAGGGAGATGGAGAGAGGAAAAAGAGAGGGAGAGAAAAGAGAGAGATGGAGAGAAAGAGAAAATGGAGATAGAGAGAAGAAAAAGAGGGATGAAGAGGAGAAAGAGAGACAGAGAGAGACAGACAGACGGAGACAGACAGACAGAGAGATGGAAGGAAAGATTGTGGTGTAGGAGACTTTGATTGACCACAGTATCAATTGGCGCCGGGGTTTCTCCCTCTCCCTGGAATAAAACTCCGCCATGACAGCCCTTCCATTAAATAGGCCATGTTCAAAAGAGAAAATTGCTCCTATTTTCTCTTTTTTACTTCAGTGCCATAAAAAAATTGATCCTGTATTACATCCTTATGTCAAAGAAAGGAGCCAAAAAATCTAATACTATTCTGCCCACGAGCAGCTGCAGAGAGCAGGAGTGTACCCCCCTAAAACACAAGCCCCAATGATCTGAAGAGACCACCACTGGGGTTCATGGATGCTGCTCACACTCAGGGTCTGAAGATCAAGCATGAATGCCCAAGTCTTGGTTGGAAGAGAAAAGGCAGAGAAAGAGACAAAGGCTGGACTGGGGATGGGCAAGATGCCCAAGATCATGCAGGTCAGTAAGTGGCAAAGGCAAGGTTTGAATTTGGGTCCTCAGACTGGAGTCTAGGCTACGACATTCTGCAGGTGGCATCAGAAAGAAGAAAAGTCACATAAGAGAGTTAGTGAAATGGATGAAGCCAAGCAAAGGAGGAGGACTGAGAAACAGGTGTTGGGGCTGGGTGGGGGTACAGACAATGCTGCTAGCTAGATGTAGGCTCCTGGAAGTTTTCTAGGACAGTCACAAATGGGCTTAGGGAGGATCTCTCATTTGTGAAGAGGAGACAGTCGCGTGTGTATGTGACCGAGAGGAGGGAGATGGGGCCCTAGAAGCTGGGAGGTATTTTGGAATTGTAAATGGTCAAAAGGAGGAGAAAGAAGAGGAGGATGGGGTGATGATTAGGGGGCTTCTGTGGCAGTAGATCTGGGGCTAGTGGGGGGGGGCTAAAAGGAGAAGCTCTGCTCGAGTCCATAGATGGGGGCTTTCGATCTAGTGAAATGTAGTAGAAAATGGGATAATTGGGAGAGGTTAATTTGGATCTAAATGGAGCAGTTCGTTATCTTAATAAGAAGTATCTCATTTTTTCCAGAAAGATTGCTGTGCCTGCCAGATGTCAGTGTGACCCTGTCAGTTGGGGAGGGGGAAGGGAAAGAAGGGAAGCAGAGGAGGATGGGATTGGAGGAAGGGGACTAGGGACATTTGGGGGACAGAAACTGGCCAGAGCTATTCAAGGAGCAGAGACAGGAGCTAATAATGTTTGGGGTATAGAGACAGAGTGAGGGTATTTATGGCTTTGAAACAGGTACTTAAGGTATTTGAGGGAGCAGGCACGAGCAAGGGGGATTTGAAGGACAAATATAGAAGAAACGTCTGAAGGAGAAAGACAGAGATCCGGGCATTTGGAGAATAGGGACCAAGAGTATTGGGGATTCATCTATGGGGTTGAAGTATTTATAGAAAGATAAATACTGGGGGAGTTTGAAGGAACAGAGATAAGTGCTAAGGGTATTAGACAGACTGGGGCTATTTCAAGGAGTTAGAGGCATTTGGGGGACAGAAACAGATGAGAGTATTTGAAGGACAGACAATGGGGGGGAGAGTTTGAGGATGAATGTTAGGGACCAGAGTTAGAGAACAAGTGTGACTGAGGGACAAACACAGAACCTGAGGATTTTGTAGGTTCAGATGGGGCTGATGGGAGAGCATGTATGTATATACAGGCTGATGAGTCACAATTGTTCCTTAAAACGATTAGAGCAGACCTGACCTTTGAGGCTGATGTGGGAGCCATGGCTGGTCCCTCAGGGTTGCTCCTGACAACCGAGTCTTGGGCAGGGAGCTGATTTGCAGAGGCAGACACTTGGGTATCTGCTGGGAGGAACGGGGCCTGCTCTGAGTAATCAGGAAAAAGAAAATGAGACTTGAGGATGGAGGGCAGAGGGGAGGCTGACCTAATAGAGGGAGAGAAGAGCTATTCCAACCTTATTCGGGGTGTTAGTAACAAGTGCTTGCCAGACACTGCCCAGGCATGGTCGAATCCAGAGAGAAATATCCCCTTTTGTCAAGTGCCTGCCTTCCACAGTTGTCTGCCCTCACACAACGAGGGACGTCAGGATTTCCCTCAGTATGTAGTCTGCATCTGACACAATCAACTAGTCAATCAGCCAGCATTTACTGAGCACCACTATGTGCCAGACATTGTGCTAGATACCAGGGATACACTAACCAAAAATAAAGAAATTGGTCTCTGCCCTCATGAACCTTACATTCCACTGGGGGAGACCACGTGTGTGTAGGTATGTATGCATATACACATATATACATATGTGTTTGTATGCATACACAGAGATATGCACATACAAATGAGCACAAGTCAATTTGGGAGGCCGAGGACTTTAGCAGGAACTAAGGGGGCGCTGGAGTTGTGTCTAAAACAGGGGACTCTCGTATTTCTGGAATAATAGTAACAAAAGCTTTCTTTTCCATAGCACTTCAAACACTTGAAAACAATAGCTTAGCTATGATACCCAATTTACAGATCAGGAAGCTGAGACTCAGAAAAGTTAAATGACTTACTCAAGGTGTCAGAGCTAAGATTCAAACCCAGATTTCTTTCCACTCCACCACCATGTCTATTAACACGGTAAGCTTTCTGCCAGGTGGTCTCATGATCCCAACACATCCCAGCCTCATTCCCATCTCTAGGCTGGAGAGTTCATATTTTCCCACCTCCCAACCTCAGATGCCCCCTTGCTCCTCTCTGCCTTTCCGAATCTTTCTTGTCTTCTAGGGCCCGGTGCATCTCACCTTCTCCAAGAAGTATTCTCTGACCTCCCCATCCCACAAAAATCTCTCCCTTCTCTGACCCCCTGAATGCCCTGGTTAGTCCAATCCAGTTTCATAATTCATTATCCCCAAGTGCTGCCTGTGCGTGTCTGATTTCCCCAACCAAATGTCAGCTCCTAAGGACCTCCTCTCGTCCTCCTCCTCCTCTTTTCTCCTCTATAACAGTAGCAGAATGATCCTGGGTTTTGTGGGAGCTTGGGCAAGTCACTGGAACTCTGGGCTTCTGTTTTCTCAGCTGTAAAATGACAGGGTTTTACTACACAATTGCCAAGGGCCCTTTCAGTTCTAGATCTGAAGGAGGGGGGATGGGAAGGAAGAATATCCATCAAAGAAAGCCGTAAAAGCCCAGCAGGGCCAGGTCCAACCAACCCTCAGTCATCTAGTGGTTCACTATCTACTGCTCAGATTATCTGGCCTGGAGCTTCCTCCTCCTCTGTTTAGCATATTTTTTTTTTTTTTTTGCTTCTTGCAATGGTCCAAACAGGCCACTTAACTTCTGGTGAGCAGCATACGGGTCTCCTGCCTCCCAGTCCAAGCCTCTTAATATTCAAATTAATTCAATAAATATTGATTTTAGTTTATTTTCATGAGAGGCAGTGTGGCATGGTGGGTAGAGAACCAGCCTCAGATGCAATAAGATCTTGGTATTGTTGTTTTTTAATCATTTTCATTCATGTCCGACTCTTCATCACCCCATTTGGGATTTTCTTGGCAGAGACACTGCCATTTCCCTCTCCAGCTCACTTTACAGATGAGGAAACTAGGGGCAACCAGGTGGCACAGTGGATAAAGCACCTGCCCTGGATTCAGGAGGACCTGAGTTCAAATCCGGCCCTCAGACACTTGACACTAGCTGTGTGAGCCTGGCCAAGTCACTTAACCCTCATTGCCCCGCAAAAACAAAACAAAACAAAACCTCAGTTCAGATGAGGAAACTGAAGCAAGCAGGTGAAGTGACTTGCCCAAGGTCACACAGCTAGTAAGTGTCTGCCGCTGTATTCGAACTCAGAAAGATATCTTCCCAACTCCCTGCCTAACGTTCTAGGCACTATGGCGCCACCTAGTGGCCCTACACATTTGAGTCCAACCTCTGTCACATACTTGCAACCTGGCAAGTTCCAGAGAAGGTAGAGGGAGTCTCGCTATTAGTGAAATCCCAGGCCCTGTCCCCATCCCTGTCCTCCCCTACTAAGTATGAGGCTGTATGGGAGGTTCTAGGGGTACAAAAATGAGTACGGGCCCATCCGTTAGTAATTATTCCCATTGTACATTATGCTTTTCATAGGTAGCCAAGGTCAGCCACATGCCTGGCCCTGCAGTCCTTAGTGCTGTGCAACATCAAAAAAGAAGGACTCCCCAGGGCTTGCCCTCTGGGAGCTTGGAGTCTGGCTGCTCTAGGGTAGTATTGTAACTGCTGAATAGCCGGAGCTGGGAAAGGATCTAGTTGGCTACTCCTAGGCCTGCCGCTAGGTGGTGCAGTGGATAGAGTGCTGAGCCTGGAGTCACAAAGACCTCATCTTCATGAGTTCAAATCTGGCCTCAGACACTTATGGCTGTGTGACCCTGAGCAAGTCGTGCTACCCTGTTTGCCTCGGTTTCCTGAAGAAGGAAATGGCAAAACCACTCCAGTATCTCTGCCAAGAAAACCGCAAATGGGGTCACAAAGAGTCAGACATGACTGACTGAACAACAACAATCCTAGATGTGGTCTGGGGCCCCAGTATCTGAGATGAGCAAAGGGGTATAGTATAGCAGTAGCCAGGCCCTCCCTACACCAGTGACTCAATATGTACAAAGCAGAATGAATTCAATTCCTGGAAGGTACCAGGATTTAATGAACTAAATCATTAGTATCCTGGGTAAGGAATTATTCATTCTCTCTCTCTCTCTCTCTCTCTCTCTCTCTCTCTCTCTCTCTCTCTCTCACACACACACACACACACACACACACACACACACACACACACTTTCTCCTTTCTCTCTTTGCTCTGTCTCTCTCTTCTCTCTTCTCGCTTCTCTCTCACTCTCCTCTCTCTCCCTCTCTTTCTCTCTCTCTCCCTCTCCTCTCTCTCTTGTTCTTGCATTCTCTCTCTCTCTCCCTCTCTCCTCTCTCTCTCTTTCACACACACACACACACACAGATGAATGTGAAAGCTCTCTCTCTTCATTTCTCCCCTGACAACCTCATCCCAAGATTTCAAAGCCTTTTAAAACCCCTATAGGTTTTTCAAGGGCCTTGCCTCTGGTTACCCAATAAATCAGAGGCCAAGTTAGGAAGAGAACCCCAGAGCCCTGGTCCCCACCGAGTGGAGCAGCTCAGTTCCCCATCCCTGCCATGGACAGTTAGCCCCAGGGTGATCCTTCCTTTCATCTTCTTTCTCCTTTTTTCTGTACTGATATTTTTAATATCCATGTAGGTAATACAAAAAGCAGGTAAATATGACAGTTGGCGATACCCAAAGCTAGGGGAAAACGTGATTCCTGCTGAAGTCACTCATCCCCTTCCCTTCCCTGGCCCACTCGGAGAGATGTTGGGAACAAATTCCAAGGGTTGTGGCCTCAGAACTGGGCAATAGAAATAACACTGGCCCCATGGTCAGAAGAACACTTACCTTGTGACTTTGGGCAAGTCCCTAGCAGATCAGCTTCCCCATCTTGAAAATTAGGAGACTAATTCCTACTCTTTCAAGCTCATAGGGGTTTCATAAGATCAAATGAAGCCAGGTATTTTTTTTCTTTTTCTAATAAATTTTTTCAATTAACAAAAATCTATTTTCCCTCCCACCTTCCCCCACTGGAAATAAGAAAAGGAAAAAGAAAAACCAACCCTGAAACAAATATACATAGTCAAACAAAATTAATTCCCACAATGGCCATGTCTTAAAAAATATGTTTAATTCTGCATCTTGAGTCCATCACCTCTCAGTCAGGACATTCTTTATTCATTCCTCATCATTGGTCCTCTGGAATTGTGGCTAGTCATTGAGTTGATCAGTCATTAAATATTTTGATGTCTTTACAGTGTTGTTATAATAATAATAGATAACATTTATATAGGGCTTATTATGTGCTAAATGGTATGCTAAGATACAATTATATCTCATTTGGTCCTCACTACAACCCTGAGAGGTAGGCGCTGTTATTATCTCCATTTTGTAATTGAGGAAACTGAAGAGGAGGTTAAATGACTTGCCCAGGATCACACAGCTAGAAAGTGTCCAAAGTCAAGTTTGAACTCAGGTCTTCCTTTTCTTCTTCTTTTTTTTTGGGGGGGGGGCAGGGCAATGAGGGTTAAGTGACTTGCCCAGGGTCACACAGCTAGTAAATGTCAAGTGTATGAAGCCAGATTTGAACTCAGGTCCTCCTGAATCCAGGGCGGGTACTCTATCCATTGCACCACCTAGCTGCCCCCCTTAGGTCTTCCTGATTCCAGGACCTATGCCCTATCCACTGTACCATATCACTGCTCCATAAATTGTTTTTAATAAAGCACTTAACAGGGGGCAGCTAGGTGGCACAGTGGATAAAGCACCAGTCCTGGATTCAGAAGGACCTGAGTTCAAATTCAGCCTCGGACACTTGACACTGCTGTGTGACCCTGGGCAAGTCATTTAACCCTCATTGCTCTGCTAATAATAAATAAATAAATGAATGAATAAGGCACTTACAGACCTTAAATTATTGTTAGCATATTGCTGTAGAGTTCTCAAGCATGGCCCCCCAGACAAGGTAGTAGTAATGGGCCATCTGTGGCACCCCAGTCTGGGGAGATGCAACCTGGGAGGGGGAGACAGTCTCTAAAAAGCAGAAGGAATCTGCACTGTGGAACGCCACAAGCCAATTTCACATCAACCCATTTCTTTAATCATAAGAAGTAAGGTAAGCATCCCACCAACCTGTGAAAAGGAGGAGAGAAATGAGAAAAGGGCAGGTTTTAACTAAAATGTTAAATGCAGCCAATTCTCTGTTACATGATTGGTGGAACTATCTGTGACATGTTTGTTCATACAAAGCCGGCCTCTCTCTACCTCCTAGAAACCTGGAATGGAAGTCTGGGGCCGTGGTAAGAGTCGGGTCTGGTCAGCTCTGTTTTTTCCCAAGGAAAGCCAGGTCTGAGAGAGGGAATACTACCCCCTCTGCAGTTTGATAGCTCTCTGTGGATCTGGTATTGTCCATATCTCCAGTGAGTTCCCTGAAGGCAAGGCCCAGGTCTGGGCATGCTCCTTCTTTGCCAGCCCCCACCCACCCCCAAAAATGTTAATTCCCTAAGGGCAGAGGCAAAAGAGGGCAATGTCCCCAAGTCTTCTTGGGTAGTGGCACCCTTGGAATACCAGTAAGTTTATTCCCATTTTACAGATGAGGAAACCAGGGCACAAAGAATTTAGGTGACTTACCTGCCCAAGGATGTGCATGCAGTTAGTAAATGTCAAAGCTGAGACTTGACCTTGGGCAGGCTGACTTCAAGGCCCATGTTCTTTCTATTCTACCAATTTAACTGAATATTTCCTACCTGTCTCTGTCCTATGCCATAGTTCATCTTTCTAGACCCTGTTCTTTGCTGGGTAACACTAAGATAATCCAGCAAATTTATTCGTGCTACCATTATTACCAGAGGTGCAACTGAAAGAATGCATTATAACACCTTCGCATATTAATGGAACCCTTCTAGAGATAATATCTTAACCTCAACCTATTCCTGGCCACTAACCCCAGAAACTTCTTGACCCAATCCTGGAAGCATGGCCCATGGCCCTAGAAGGTGTCAGTGGGTAGGGATAGGTAACCATCTTTGCAGTCACCTCCACAGGACTTCCATGGGGAAGTCAATCCAGTACCAAGGTATCAAACATGTGGCTGCAACAGTCTCAAGTGGACAAGAAACCAAATTAAAATGTAAGTGAAAAATGTTTAACAAAATAAGCAAAAATACAACAAAACATCGGTGATATTAATATGTGGTTTTCTAAGTCAATCTGTAACTTGCGGGGATTCTTTTTCTGGCTTAGTGACCCCAACTTCTATTTGACTTTGAGGCCACTGATGCAGTGCATTGTAAAGAAACCTGTATTTAGAGTCAAAAGCTAGAGATTCAGAGTCAAGATCTGTGTGATTATGGGCAAATCACCTAACCTCTCTGGGCTTCAGTATCCTCAACTGTAAAATGAGGATATTGGGCTACGTGACCTGAGAGGTACCTAAGGTCCTACGAGTCTAGGTTATGGCACAAGAGGAGAAGAATTGGTTAGTGAGCTCAGTTGGATAAGACACCACTCGTCAAGGTGTTGGATTGCATTGGAAGGTTTCTAGGACTCCATATTCCATCGCAGCTCCAATGCTTTGGCCATGATCCTAGGGAGGAAATCTAGAACCTATTTAGAATGTACAATGGCCAAGGTGAGGAGACTTGAAGCCATGCCATCCAAGGGTCAGATGAGGGGCCTTAGACGATGCGTAGTCTGAAGAAGAAAAGACTTCAGGAGAGAGAATTAGCTGTCTTCACGTTTGTTTTTTGGAGGCAACCTGGTTGAGTGACTTGCCCAGGGTCGCACAGCTAGTACATCTGAGGCTGGATTTTAACTCAGGTTCTCCTGACTCCAGGGCCAGTGCTTTTTCCATGGCACCCCATAGCTGCCCCTCTTCACTTGTTTTATGGAAGAAAGATGGGACTTGTTTTACTTCTACCTAGTGGTGGGTGGAAGTTGAGAAGAGGTAAACGACTTAACAAAAGGATTTTTTTCAAACAATTAAAGTATAATAAAATCTCAAATGGCTGCCTCAGGAAGTGGTGGTCTTCATGACTAGGGGTCTTCAAGTGGAAGGAGAGCTGAATAGCCCCTTGTAGGTGATACTGTAGAGGAGACTCTTGCTCAGGTTGAGCAATGGATCAGATAAGTTCAGAGATCCCTTCTGATACTGAGATTCCAGGATTCTATATTCTCTCAGATCACTGGAAATTCTAAATTTTTTGGAGGTTCTAGAAATCAAAAGGGAGCAGCTAGGTGGCACAGGATAGAGCACTGGCCCTGGAGTCAGGAGTACCTGAGTTCAAATCCGGCCTCAGACACTTTACACTTACTAGCTGTGTGACCCTGGGCAAGTCACTTAACCCCAATTGCCTCACCAAAAAAAAAAAAAAAGAAGAAGAAGAAGTAGAAATCAAAAGGCCAGGGTTCCAGTCTGTCCTCTGTCAAGGGGTCCCCTATGAGACTTTGGGTAAGTGCTTTCTCCTCTCTAGGACTCATTTCCCCCTTCTACAAAGTTAATAAGCTCTAAGGTCCCTTGGTTCTATCATAGTCTCCCATCTTTCCCTCACACCAGGGTGTTTCTCCCAATGCTACCTGTAGCCTCTTTGTGGGCTCATTTGGGGTTTGTGTCAGGATCTGTCAGTGCAGGGACAAAGGCTTCTGCCAAATAGCTCATACTTCCTGGAGCCTCTCAGCTGAATTCCAGTTTATTGCTTTTTGTAAATTGTCTCCGGCCTCCCCAGAACTCGCTGCCTCAGCAAAGAACTGGACCAACCCCAGACTCCAAGAAATGACTATTAGTATTAGCAGGAAAAAACCCACAAGCCTTTTCAGAATAACAACAATTTTGCACCACCCTCCTGCCTTCATCACCACCCCCTTGCTCCATGCCCGAAGCCTTCAGGGCTGCAGAGCTATCTTGAAGAAGGAAGATATCCCCTGCCAAAGACAGCCTCTGCTCCTCTCTCCTCTCAGAAATAACCACCAAGAGCAGGGCTTTGGGGACAAGAGGTTCACCTTATGACCTTATGTCAATCACTTAGCATCTCTGGACCTCAGGTCCCTCCTGGTATTCCCCAAACACCCAGTGGGTCAGATCCCAGAACCCATAGTTCAGAAACTCTGATCACCTCATATCCCCACCCCCTGAGAAGAGAGGTGGATTTGCAGCCTAGAGACGGATTCAAATCCCAACCCCAACTCTTTCTAGCTATGTGTCCATGAATAATAAGCCTCAGTGTCTTCATTTGTAAAACTGAGGTTTATACCTGCACTACCTTCCTCATAGAATTGTTAGAAGGAACGTGCTTTGTGAACCTGAAGGCACTGAAATGTGAGTTGTTATTCTACAGTGGTGGAAACTTAGACACAGACAAGAGCAGCGGCTTACCGAGAAAGCAGGGCTCTGTCCTTATCACCTTCCCTAGTGTCAGTTCTCATCTTCATTCTGTTAAGCTTAATCTATTATGATGATGCTGCCCAGCAGCAAAAAGAGCACTGAATCTGGAGTCAAGAGACATGAGTTCAAATCCCATTCCTATCTCTTACTAGGAAGCTAGGTGGCACAGTGGATAGAGCAGTAGGGTTTGGAATCAGGAAGACTCATCTTCATGAGTTCAAATCCGGCCTCAGACATTTACTAGCTGTGTGACCCTGGGCAAGTCTCTCAACCCTGTTTGCCTTAGTTTCCTCATCTGTAAAATGAGCTGGAGAAGGAAATGGCAAACCATTCCAATATCTCTGCCAGAAAACCCCAAATGGAGTCATGAAGAGTCAGACATGACTGAAAACAACGGAACAATAACAAATCTCTTACCAGCTGTGTCATGTGAAACAAGCTAATTCACTTCACTAAGCCCCAGTTTCATCATGTAAAATGATGAGGTTGGACTAAATGGCATCCAAATTGAAATCCAAAATTCTACAAGAACCTATGGTCCCTGGAGGGGGAGGGGAGAAAGCAATGCCAGTCTTATGTTAAACATTAGCCAATTGAATGTTAAACCAGGGATAACCTGTGGATAACTCACTTGCAGATAATTGAAAGGGGATTATACTGATGCCCTCTCTCCACTAGGCTCAGAGGGCCCAGGATGGATTTAAATGGAAGGTCCAAAGACTCCAAAGACCCTTTTCCTGTAATTCATAAAGTTCTCTATCTGTGAAAATCCAGATGTCCCAGAAGGCCAAGGTAGCTATAATATGTTCTTTAGACCTTCCCGTGCTTTTCCAGAGCCAATCACGAGGCAGGATGTGCTCATATGATGCATAAGGTGGCACTAGTTAAAATGAAGGTCTTGTCAGAGCTGTATGCCCAGATCTGGGAGTCTGGCCCCACGCCCACCAGACTTCTCCCTCCTGAGCATCTGCAGCTCTGTCCAGGCAGGGTGGGTGGGTAGCAATTCAGAACCAAGAGGGCCTGAGTTCTAGGAAGGACTTGCCAGTGGTGGTTGGCTGAACAGCTGCAGTTATGAATTCCATTTCTAGGAATTGGGGCTGGAAGTTATTGGGGAACTTTCCTGGAATTTTCTGTCCAGTTCCAAGGAGAACAGAGAGAAGATGCGTCTGTACTCACTCAAAGTAAACAGAGCCATGTTTGTCTCCCACAGCAAGTCCATTGAATTTTCATGCATGTCTGACTATGTGTGCCTATAAATGAGTCTATGTATACATGTCTGCATGTATACATGAATTTGTATATCTGTAAGTTTCTATGTGTATATATATTTGTCCATGTATATGTATATAAAACGATATGCGTGCCTATGATCCTAAGTCTGTATATATTAGAAAATATATATGGGGGTTAATGAATGTGCCTCTGATTAAATACTTATGTCTGTCAATGGATGAATATGCAAGTGTTAAGCATCCCTCTGGGGATATGTGTGCACGTGTTTGCTGAGGTCTATCCTATGCCTTGCACTTCTACCCCTATCCCCCATCTCTGCTTCACAAGGTCAGAGAAAAGAAAGACCCTTTTTCGTTGGGGGAAAGAGGGAAGACTTTAAGGGAGAGCTGGCATCTCAGCAGATACCAGAAGAATGGATAGACTGTCCAGAGACAGAAATGGAGGAGAGGGGTAAAAATGCAAGGCCTGCTCTCCTTGGAACACAACAGCAAATGTCAGGAAGGTTCCTCCATAGCTTCTTGCATCCCTAATTACTTTCTCTTTCTCCTGTTGCTCCTGGGGTGGGGGGAATCTCTAAGAGTCATCTTTCTTTTTCCCTTCTTTCCCTTTATCAAAACACACTGCAGATTACGAGGATGAGTTTTTAAAGATTTATTCACCGAGGGAGAGTTGTCTGCAGAAATAATCATTGAGAGCCTGGATCAGAGAAAATTACTCAGGACAGACAGGGTGGTACCCAACTTTAGATCATAGATCATAGAATTTAGAGCTGGAAAGGACTTTAGAGATGAGCAGTCCAACCCCCTTCTTCTTACAGATTAGAAAATTAAGGCCTTGAGAGAAGATATTTGCCCACAGTCACTCGGATAGCAAGTAGACAGATCTTCAGCTGAAGCTAACTGGGTCTGTGCCTTTCTTGACTTGGAGTTCCCCACATTAATATGCTTTCCCTGTTTGAATCATAAAAGAGGAGGGCCCCTTTTCTCACCCCTGGAATTGGAATCACCATGGTAATATGAACTGAGCCAATTGGTTCATTCTTTAGTCCCAGAATCAAGAAGCCTTCTGTTCAATGGAAAATTTGAGGTGCTGTACCCACTTTTCCATCTTATCACCTCCTAAGTCAGTATCTTTCCTCTGAGGAGGTGGGAACCAATAGATCTGTCCCCTAGAATCAAAGTGCTTCCCATCACTCAGAAAGCAAAATGATCCAACCTGACACCCCACTCTGAGTTCACAGGAGGGAGCCCCTGCTCTCACAGACCTCTTTGTACCTTTCTTAACCTCAGATTCTTCATTATAATTACTATATAGTGCTACATGTTCTCAGATGCATCTTAATCTCCTACAAGGCTATGAGCTGTATGAAGGTAGAATATGTCTTTATCTGAAAATTATTATCTCCACAAATAGGCTCTGCAAACAATAAGTGTTCAAGCAATATTCGTTGAACGAGTGAAAGTTGCATGTATCTGTGTGCATAGAGGGTGTGGCTATATTAATAACTGTAACTATATGTGAAGGAAGCATCTGTGTGTATAAGTGTGTAGGGTGTGTGTAAATGTGTGTTTTTAAGTGAGCGTATGTAAGTTGAGTGCATGTATAAGTGGGTTCATGTATGTGGGTATTGGTCTTCTTGTAGCTGTATGTATGTGAATAATTTCTTCAATGTGGGCAACTCCCACTGTAGAAATTCATCAAGTCGCAAAATTGGAAAGTGTGAAGGACCTCAGTGGCCCACTTGCAGGTTTCCAAGGAGGAGGCCATATTCTCATGAGGTGGCCCTCTCCTTTGGGATGACTTTAATTGTTAAGTTTTTCCTCATATCTGCCCCTTTGCAACCTGCATCTATTGCTTCCAACTCCTTCCACAGAGGGAGATTGCCAACCCATTTGTAACTCAGAGTCTTAGAGGGTTGCCCAGGAGCACCAAGAATATCCCTTGAGCCACACAGTAAATATCAAAAGCAGCATTCGAACACAGGTCCTCTTGATTCCAAATGCTGTTTTTCTCTCTCTACTCTTTCATATTGTCTCTCCTTTCTATGCAAATATTCATAACACATATGTGTAGAAACACGCACACACTTACAGACACTGAAGTGTTCGTGTTCCTGTGGATAGACTTTTCTTAGCTGTGTGACCTTGGTCAAGTCATTTCTTCTCTTTGACCCTCAGCATCAGTCAAGACAGTGACCATAAATTCTGTCATTATTGACTGAGGATTCTGCATAGGCTCGTGGGCTTTAGAAATAAACAGGACCTTCAAAGATCATCTACTTCAGTGCCTTCACTTTTTTCGGGGGAGGCAATTGGGGTTAAGTGACTTATCCAAAGTCACACACCTAGTAAGTACCTGAGACTGGATTCAAACTCAGGTCATTCTGACTCCAGGGCTAGTGCTCTATCCACTGTACCATCTAGTTGCCCCAATGCCTTCATTTTATAAAGAAAGAAACTGAAGCCCAGAGAAGACATGGCTTGCCCGGGTTCACATTACTATTAAGTAGCAGAGCCAAGATTCAAACCCAGGTCTTCTAACTAGCAACCCAGTCATCATTCCAACATACCACTGACCTCAAGGTCATTGCTTCCTGGGACTGTGGGTAGGAAGTAAGCCAGGTCACCTTTTACCATAAAAGCCTCCTCATACCAACTCTTGGACTTAAGCCTACATCTTCCAAGGGGGTTGGGCCACTGGGTCTGTGAGCCATCCCTAAGCCCCAACCAACACCACCATTCCCACATGTTGGGCCAGGCACATATACCATGTTCCCTCAGCAAAGTCAGTGAATGAGTGACCTCATTTGGCCACTTCTCAGGGCCCTCACTGAACTCACTGAAACCATTCTCATTTATACTTCTGCTTTCCCCACCTAATTCTGGTCCAATCCCTCTCCTCCTCTCAACACAAACCAGACCATTTTATTGGACTTGAGAGGATCAGGCAGGACAGGGGGCCCCAAAAGGCACCAGGCTCTCTGGGTGAATTTGCAGATTTCCTCCAGCTGAGTGGGAACCCGAGCATTCCTGGTCTTGACTTAAAATCACTCATCAAACTTCTCTGTTCAATTTGTATTTTCCCTTGAGCTCTGGCCTCTGAAAAGGTCTTCCTGGAGCAATCTCCTCATCTTGGTAATTAGGGGAGATGGCAGACTGCTTCCTTTAGAAACCTAGCAGGAACATCAGAAGCTTAACCCAGAAAAAAATAGAACCTCACTAATCAGAACTAATTGGCAGGGAAGTGGCCAGTCGGAAACAGTGACAAGCCTAAATTACAGGCTACTTTTAAAGAAATTAAGTTGTTTTACTTTCAACTGCATACAGCAATTCTAGTTAACAGAGTGACCTTTAGGGGATCTACTTTAATGAACAAAGTCCTGCTCTTCTTTCAAGGCCCAATTCAGATCCTGCCTGTTCCATGAAGTTTACTCTCTTTGACCTCTCCCCTGCATGTGAAAATAAGCTCCCCCTCCTCCTATTTCTCCTTAGCACCTTGCTTGCAACAATTTGGAATTCTCTTATTCTCCCTTCTGTTTGGGGGACGGGGGGCAGAGCAATGAGGATTAAGTGACTTGCCCAAGGTCACACAGCTAATAAGTGTCAATTGTCTGAGGCTGGATTTGAACTCAGGTCCTCCTGAATCCAGAACTGGTGCTTTATCCACTGCTCCACCTAGCTGCCCCCCATTATCCCTTCTATTACAATGACTTGTGTATATTGCTCCTTACCCTTCTTCCCCACCCCCATTACATTGTAAGCTCCGTGAGGGTGGATGCTGTGTCCTATTTTTCTATCTTGAATGCAGAATCCTAAGCCTAATGAGGAGATAAATGGTCATTGAATTCACTTGATTTGATACTAGCATGTCCATAGAGGTTCAAAGAAGAAAGGAATCTAATATGCAATTTAATCCAAATTTTCACTCATATAGGCATCCCCTCTAAATCTATGATACAACCTAGAGGGTAGGAGAGAGCCTAGGAGAGAGCTGCAGGAGATAGACAGAGACCAACCTGATGTTAAATATTTGCCACAGATAATCTACAAAGGGGATAACCTACATGTGCAGATGGGTGAGAATGGATTATAGGCATAAGCAAGCTGGAATTCGGAAGAGCCAATTTGAGTTTAAAGGGGAGGTCCCAGGGACCTGATTTTTGAAATCCTCAGAAGGACATACAAGGGCCCCAGCAAGTGGAGGCAGTGCAGCATGAGGCCTCTGGGAGGAGACTTGAGCATCCTTGACAGGTGATCATCCAAGCCTAGGCTTAAACACTTCAGCAATGGGGAGCTCACTGCCTCCTCAGGCAGCCTGGTGCATTAGCAAACAGCTGTTAGCAAATTCCTATTTTATATTGAGCTGAAGTTTGCCTGCCTGTAATGCTGTCCTCTAGAGACCCAAAAAATAAGACCCTTTCCTGTGTGACAGTCCTTTAGATATTCAGCGACTGCTATCATATCCCCCCGAATCTTTCTTCTCCAGCCTAGACATTTCCAGTTCTTGAACTGTTTCTCATAAGACAGGGCTCTGAGGCCCTTTACCACCTTACTGTCTGACTTTGAACAAGTCACAACTTCCAGAGCCCTTATTTTTTCCATCTATAAAATGTGAGTGGAATTCTAAATTAAATGGTCCCTTGGGTGCCTTCTATCATTAAATCCTATGATCTTGGTCTCCTACCCCCATCCCCATCTCTGGATGTGTAGCAGTTACCGCTGTTACTAGAGTGGGGGAATCTGGAGATCTGGGTGACAGCCTCAGCTCGCTCTCTGTGTGACCTTGGATAAGGGTCTTCCTTCAGGAAATGGGGGAAGGGCTGGAAAGAGGAAAATGGAAGGGTCTTGAATGCCAGTCTGGGAGGTTTGAATGATTCTTGATACTGTCTACGATACTTTAACATTCATTAAATGCTCTCATCAAAGTGGGCTCCATCATGGAACGTGCCCCAGTCTTAGAGTCAGAACACCTAGCCGGATTCCAACCATGTCCCTGTCATCTACTACCTGTATAACTGGGCAAATCACTTAACTTCTTTTTAAACTCATTGCCTCATTCTGTGTGTGTGTGTGTGTGTGTGTGTGTGTGTGTGTGTGTGGCAATTGGGGTTAAGTGACTTGCCAAGGGTCACACAGCTAGTAAGTGTCAAGTGTCTGAGGCTGGATTTGAACTCAGGTCCTCCTGACTCCAGGGCCAGTGCTTTATCCACTGCACCACCTAGCTGCCTCTCATTGCCTCATTCTTGTAAAATGGAGATGGCAACACCAGCTGAGCCTGGCTCATGGGGTCGTTGTGAGGGAAGCTCTTCAGAAACTTTCAAACCACTAGAGAAAGGGGGTGTTATTATCTTCCAACTAGATTTCCAAATCAACAACAGCATATTGAAACTTCTTGGGGTAGTGTTATAGATCTAGTGCTATACGGGATCTCCGAGGCCCTTATTTAGTCATGGGAGCATAGATAAAGGGCTGAAATGGACTTTGGGGATTATCTAATCCAACTCCCTCATTGTACTAGAAAAAGAAATTCAGGTCCACGTGCTAAGTCTCAGAGGTGAGACTTGAATTGAGATCCTGTCGCTCCAGATCCCAGGGCCTTTTCTGTCTGGTCACACAAGTTCATGTTGATGTGACCAATCTATTTAGAGAGTCCCACACAGACAAAACAAAAATACCTAGAAACTCTTGGTCTAAGGTTCAATATGTCTTCTAGATTTCACAGTTCCCACTGCTTGAGTAACTAGCTAAAGGTGGGCGACATTCCTGTCATCAACAGAGCCTTGGTGGGGTGCTAAGGGAGATGTCAACAAAGCATTTTCACTTTTCATAGAAATCAACCTAAACTGGGGGCAGCTAGGTGGCGCAGTGGGTAGAGCACCGGCCCTGGAGTCAGGAGGACCTGAGTTCCAATCTGGCCTCAGACACTTGACACTTACTAGCTGTGTGACCCTGGGCAAGTCACTTAACCCCAATTGCCTCACACACACACACACACACACAAAAAGTATCAACCCAAACTATCTATTGCTACCAGCAACAGGACTGCCTTGGGCATCCACGAGAAGACACAAAGAAACGGAGACTCTAGAAAATAAAAGGAACCTTCAAGGTCACCTAGTCCTAACCTTCCTATGTGTTTCCGTTGGGTAAATGCCTTCAGGGAAAATGGCTAGATTCTCCAGGAGCAGGTTTATTACCAAGTGGCCTCTCCCAACATGCAGTCTGATCCCTGCTCAGTAAGCGCTGTCCAGTTGGCGCTGTCTAGTGCTAGGTTCTATCAGGGAAATGAGATGTTGCATCTGATTCATCCTCTTTCCATCCCTATTAATAGCCTCTGCCCTGGGCAATATCACTGGGTCACAAGGAGTCTTCCTTTCATCCCTCACTACCCCTACTCCTCAGGGTTGGCATATTGTTTCTTCTGGTTTAATTTCCAGTTTGCAGTGAATCTCTAAGAATTGTGAGGGGAAGACTGTTAACTCAGGGACAAAAGAGCAACACAGTTTGTTGTCTCTCTGAGCTGTAGCCGGTAACAACTGATGGCCCTTGCTTATGGAAAGGATAGTTTGGAGCCACATCCTCTAACCCCAGAACCACAGCTTTTTCCATGCTTTTTCCCACATGAGTTGATGTTTATTAGTGGGACTAGACTAGGCTATGGAGGTGTGCTGAATCATTCACCATTTTCCAGGGTCTCCCTTTGGACCAGTGGCATGCATTGATGAAAGAGCCAGAGTGTGATACAATGAGGGGGAAAACGAGGGATTCAGAGTTCCAGGACCTGGGTTCAAAGAGTTCAGGTGGATCTGTCACTTACTGCATGGATGATTGTAGTCAGCACAGTATAGTGGAGAGAGAACTGAATTTGGGGTTAGGAAGACCTGAGTTCTCATTCTGGCTTAGACATTTAACAGCCATATGACCCTGAGCAAGTCACTTAAACCTCTCTCAGCCTCAGTTTCTTTATCTGCTTAATAAAGGGGTTGGACTCAGTGACCTCTAAGGTCACTCGTAGGTATCAATATGTGATCCTTTAGGTTTCTCCCAATTCTACATCTATGATCCTTTGATCTAGAGGCTCTCCCACTTGGGCCAGGCTGAAAACCCAACCCCCATCAAGGTTGGGGAGGGGTTTCTAAGACAAGATTTGGACTTTGTTTGGGGTAAGTTAGGTCTCTGCCTGTGACCAGAATTTAGCTGTTTCCTTCTAGGATCATAAGATAATGGATTTAAAATTGAAAAGAGATAATTAGAGATATTAGAGATAATTTACTCAATATATAGTAGAGGAAACTGAGGTCTATAAAGGCTAAATGACTTATCTAAGTTCACCTACCTAATAAGTAGCAATGGTATAATTGGAACCCAGGTTCTCTAACTGCAAATCCAGTACTCTTTCCTCTACACAAAATCTTCTTAAACTTTCCTCTACACAAAATCTTCTTAAACTGTGGGTCATGACCCCAAATGGGGTCGTGTAACTGAATGTGGGGGTCACAAAAAATTTAAAAACAGTAAAAGGTTATGTATACCTATTTTATATAGCTCTCTACCCAGGATCTCATAAAAATTTCTCAGGCAAAAACGGGTTGTGAGTGGGAAAAGTTTAAGAAGCCCTGTTCTCCACCATACTTCTTAGGTAGTATCTCACACAGGCAAGTCCTCTCTCTGGCCCTCAGTTTCCCCATCTGTAAAATAAAGAGGTTGGGATTATATGACCTCTAAAAACCTTTCCATCTATAAGTCTCATGATTCTAAAAGTCATGCGCCGAGCCATGGATTAAGAAGATTCCATAAATAAGACCATTAGTAAGTATCTCCCAAATATTTCCCCTAGGCACATATGGGAGTCCAGGCCTCTGCTGAGCACAACAAGGAAACAGAGAATAAGAGGAGACACGGCTTCTTTCTCTCTTAGGAAGACTGAACTTTCTCACCATTGTCAATTGTGTGATAAAGACAATAAGCATTCTGAAAAGGGAAAGTGCTGGATGGGCTGTGGTGGTCAGAAAAGCCTTTTTGGAGGAGGTAGAATTTAAATTGGTCCTTAGAGGATCGTGGGAATAAGAGAAATGAACATCAAAACAATTCTAAAGTTCTGCCTCCCACTCATCAGAGAAGCAAAGATGACAAGATAAAAATAGTAATTGTTGGAGGGGCTGTGAGAAGACAGGAACACTTAGGTACTATTATTGATGGAACTGTGAATTGGTCCAACCATTCTAGGAAACAACTTAGAATTATAATAAAAAAAAATTCACCAAACTATACTCTTTAACCCACTACTAAGGCATATACTACAAAGAGGTTAAAGACAGAAAGATCCAAAAGTATTTATTTACAGCAACACATTTTATGGTAGCAAAGAATTGTAAGGAGAACAGAAATAAAGTGATGGAATGTTATTGTAGAAAATATACAGATATGTGGAATTTGGACAAACTTAAGAAGACTTGAATTAACTGATATAGAGCATCTGTAAGTAGAACCAGGAGAATGATTTGCATGATGACCACAATAGCAGAAAGGAAAGCAACACTGATTTAAGAACCTTGATCGATGCAATGTCTAGGCAGGACTTCAGAAGATTGATGGTAAAGCATTCCTACTCAGCAGAGAGGTGGTAGACTATAGGTGTGGAATGGGGTGTACATACATGGATGTGCCCACTGCATTAATTTGTTTTGCTTGACTGTATTTCTTTGTTACAAGGAAGTGTTAGTGTTTTATGAGGGGGAGGGAAACAGTCCCTAGGCGTTCCAAGCAGGGTTGATTTATGAACAAAAGTTTAGAGTCGGAATTGAGTCTCATGTGTGCTAAAGACAATAAAGGGACTGGTCCATCTAGAGTGGGAGAGTGCATGTTAGGGAGATAGGAGATAAGATTGGAAAACATAGATTAAAGTCCGATTGTGAAGAACCTCTAAGGCCAGCATGAGGAATCTCGGTGTCATGGCAATTAAGGAACCATTAAAGTTGTTTGGACAGAACAGTGAGGGAATCAATACCGTGCATTAGGAAGATGACTCTGGATTGGTGGATGAAGTATAAATTGAAGGGGGAGAGACACAAGGCAGGGATACCGTTTTGATGGTCAGTGCAATAATTCAAGTACCTAAACTAAGATGGTGACCATGGCGATGGAGAAATAAAAGCTTCCTGATCCAATTTCCAGGCCAAACTTGATGATCATAAAATATTAGAATAGGAGGGGACCTTAAAGGGTAGAACATAGAGTTCCAGAGCTAAGAAAGACCTTAGAACATAAACAGAAAGATCAGATTAGGAAGGGACCTTAGCAATCTATCCCAATTTCCTTTAACAGGAAATCTGAGGATTCAGTGGTCTCAGATTCACATCCAGATCCATTACCTACCACTTATATAGCCTTGACCAAAGTCATTTGCAAAATAAGGCAGTTGGACTATGTGGTATCTTAAGGCCCTTCTAGCCTTAAATCCTGTAATTTCCTACCCCCATAGAGCTTACAGTCTAGGAGTGAGTTATGGTACACACCCAGATTAACTGTAATAGACATTTTACAGAAGGGAAAGCTTAGGCCCAGACAGGGGAAGAAACTGGTCTGATGTCCATCAGATTACAAGTTCTTTGAGGGACAGGCACTTGTCTTTTGCCTCTTTTTGTATCCTCGCATTTAGCACAATGCCTGGTACATGACAAGAACTTAATAAATGTTTTTTTGAATTTAATGTCACACATCTAGTTAGTGTCAGAGCTACTATTTGAACCCAGATCTTCTGACTCCCAACCCATGGCTCTTTTCACAACACCAGACCTCCTGTGCATCCTGACAACTCCACTACTCCAAGAAAAGTCTCAGTCTTATCTCAATGCTGACAGGGACCAAAGAAGCTAGAAATGCCTTCCCTTAGGCTCTGGCCCCTTTCTTATGACCACCCAGCCTCTCCAATGCTGGAGCTGGCCTTTGTGCCAGGGAAAATGATAGTCTTTTGAAAGCAGCCCTCTAAGCTCACCACAAATAAAGATAAAGAAGTAATCAATCCATCAAACAGCCTCAAAGATGGGATTGTGGGTTGGTTTTTTCCCCAAAAACCACAGCAATGGGAGTGTAGAGAAAAAATAATTCCAGTTCCTTACGCTCATCAGTTATAGCCCCTGGCCCTGACAGGCTTAGAGAGCTCACTCTCAGTTGAATGCCAAAAGAGCCATCCTTTAATCTAGGGGTGTGGAGTGGGGGAGAACCTGTGTCATAAAGCTCCGCACCCCTAAGACAATTGTTTCCCAAAGTGATTCTCCTTCCTCCACTGGCCATCCCACTTAGCCAGTTCTGGGGCTCTCCCCAGAGAAGGGACTGGAGATTTATGGTCTTACATGGTACATCCCATCAGGCCAAAGCTCAGTGACTCCAGCACAAGCAAGTCACCAATTCTCCATTATCTGCCTCTCTCCTGGTGGTCAGGAGAGGGTCCCACAGCAGAGTGTGACATATGGAGTAAGATGTGTGAACAGAAGCTTTCACTGGTATAGGGATTACTCCAGTGAGGAAGCTGCCTCTACCAATGTAAATTGGCATATTCTTTGCAAGTTTCAGTCTCACAGAGTTGCCTAGGGCACTAAGAGGTTGGGTAACTTGGCCAAGGTCACAGAGAGAGTATGTGCCAAAAGCAGGATTGAGCTCCAGTCTTCCTGGATCTGAGGCCAGCTCTCTACCCATTAGGCAACACTGCCTCTCAGGGTGTGACACACAAAGGCTTAGGACAAATTATAAGGAGGAATTCACATCCTATATGGTGTTGTTTTCCTTACTCCTGGGTGCGAGGAGGTAACATTCCTAGTGCTGGAGACAGCTCTAAGTTAAGGGCATAGATTGTATCTAGGGTGGGAAGGGACCTCAGATGCCAGCTAGTCCCTGATTTTACAGGTTAGAAAATGGGTCCAGAGAAGTAAAAGCAGTTAAGATTGAATCCAGGTCCTACGCATCTCCACCTTTTATCCACCCTTGGAGAATGTATTTTAATGATCACTATAGTTTTAATTTCCATAGCGCTTTAAGAAGAAATTTTCTGGGGGCAGCTAGGTGGCACAGTGGATAAAGAACCAGCCCTGGATTCAGGAGGACCTGAGTTCAAATCCAGCCTCACTCACTTGACACTTACTAGCTGTGTGACCCTGGGAAAGTCACTTACCCCTGATTGCCCCGCCAAAAAGAGAGAGAGAGAGAGAGAGAGAGAGAGAGAGAGAGAGAGAGAGAGAGAGAGACTTTCTCACAACAACCCTATGAGGTACAAGGATTGTTTTTCCCATTCTACCGGTGGGGAAACAAGATCATAAAGGTCACGTGAGTTACTCAGGATGCTACAATGCTGTAGCAAATACACTGCACTCAAACTCGCAACTTCCAGCTGGAAGTTCTATGCCTGTTCTACCACATAGAAACTCTTCTTCCTACCCCAGTTCTAGTAGAGCTGAGCTCCAAGACTGTGCATGCTCTGGGGAGCAGAGTAGGGGAGAAGATATGGATGAAGAGGGAGGAGAAGGAAGAGGAAAATAGGAGAACGGGGAGGGCAGTGGTCACAATTCGTTCTCTTCTTTCTCTATCCATGTCTTCTTCCTTTTCTCCACCCCACTGATCAATCCTCTTCTCCAAATAATAGCAGGCTCCCTGAGGAGCTATCGACTGGTGCCCATAGATTGGAGGGAGGGTCTTTAATAGGAAAAGGTAATTTTTGCTATACCCTAAGATCGCCTCCAAATGAATTAGAAGTGACCTTGTTTCAGAGAGAAAGGAGCATAGGTCAAGGATGGAGCTGAAATCTTTTGAGTCTCTAGAGTCACTGCAGAAGCTGCTGCCTACCTGCCCTCTCCCTTCCTCAACCTCCCACTCTTGCCTTAGAACCAAAGGAGATAGATCTAGAGCTGGGATGGACTTTAAAAGGTCATCTAATCCAACCTACACATTTTTTTTTTTTTGCGGGGCAATGGGGGTTAAGTGACTTGCCCAGGGTCACACAGCTAGTAAGTGTCAAGTGTCTGAGGCCGGATATGAACTCAGGTACTCCTGAATCCAGGGCCGGTACTTTATCCACTGCGCCACCTAGCCGCCCCCAACCTACACATTTTACAGATAAGGAAACTAAGGACCCATAGCCAGCAAGCAATAGAGCCAGAATCTGAATTCCACTTCTTTGACTCCAAATCCAGTGCCCTTTGTCTATATTTCTTGGATGATGTTCAGCCTCTGCTGTCCTTGACTTTCTCATTATGCACCTCTCCCTGTCCACCAGTACCCCATCTTACAAGGCTCCACACTGAGAGCTAGGTCACATAAGTTCCATTGTGCTTTCTTCCACCATCTCACCATATAACCTAAGAGCAAGATCCTTGGCCTCCAGAGCCTCAAGTGTCCCAACCGGGAAATGGGAACACAAAGCATTTTCTCTGGTGATATTCAGTCTCACCCTCTAACTCAATTTGGATCCAGGGCAAGGCCAATCCTGACAGCCTTTTCTAGTTGCTCCCATAGGCTTCCTCGTTCCTTCCCTACCCCCTCCAGAAAGGCCTCCTTCCTTGATCAACCTTCATCAAGCCTTGTTCTCCTCTGTTCTCCACATCCTGCAGGCTACTGTCCCTTCTCATCTCTGCTTCTTAAAATCCCTAGCTTCCTTCAAAGCTCAGCCCATCATCTCCTTCTAGAAGCCTATTTTGAGTTGCTGTTGCCTCCCCCATTACTTATATGTATATATGTTATCTTCCCTCAAGAGAATATAACTTCCTTGAGAGTAAGATTTCTTTTTTCTTTCTTTCTTTCTTTCTTTTTTTTTTTTTTTTGGTATCCCCAGGACCCAGCACAATACCTGGTTCATAAATGGGCACTTAAGGGACAGCTAGGTAGCACAGTGGATAGAGCACTGGCCCTGGAGTCAGGAGGACCTAAGTTCAAATCCTGCCTCAGACATTTGACACTTACTAGCTATGTGACCCTGGGCAAGTCACTTAACCCCAATTGCCTCACCAAAAAACAAAACAAAAAAATAATAAATGGGCACTTTAAAATGCTGAATGAATTAATGAATTATCTCCACACTTGTGATTTCTCCTAGCACCATCTCCATTAACTCTTTTTTTTTTGCAGGACAGTGAGGGTTAAGTGACTTGCCCAGGGTCACACAGCTAGTAAGCATCAAGTTTCTGAAGCTGGATTTGAACTTAGGTCCTCCTGAATCCAGGGCCAGTGCTTTATCCACTGTGCCACCTAGCTGCCCCCCATTTATTCTTTTATGTCCATTAGAGACCTGGAATCTTTTTCCATCTCTTCCCTGTGTGACCTTGACTAAATCTCTCCTGCTGTCCAGGCTTCAGTTCACTTATTTGTTAAATGAGGTGGTTAGAAGAATTGGTCTCTCAAATTTCTTCCTGCTCTAATATTTTATGGTCTGTGTTCCAAACATGCTTAAGTCTTCTTATGAGTTTGCTCCCTTCTCAGACCAAGGACTCCATAAGGGCAAGAGCTGTGTAGCATTCCCCAGAGGGTTAACAGAACAAACTGAGAGAATCTGGTTCCTGCCCTTGTGAAAGAGGACCACAGGAAGCAGGATCCTTTACAAGGTTCATTCATTTGTTCAGAATTCTGTGGTAGATGCTAGGGAAGATACCAAGTTTAGTTAAGGTAGAGGTGCTTACCTATAATTAATAGTCTAGGAGGGGGAGAAGACAAAAACACAGATAACACCAATACACAATATTACATGATAAATACAAACTGTTCTGTGAGGTCTGAGTTTAAGATCTGGGGGAACTTGAGGGAGGAAGAGGAGAGGAAGAAGGCATTAGGGCACATCTATGAAGCTGTCCATCAGCCCCTGGCTGATTATCCTAGCTGGACTTTTGGTAACATCCTGACTTCCCAGGTGAGCAGTGCTCAGGCTAGCAGTGGGGCTCTAATATTTTTAATGTCTGCCTCTCCCCTCCCCGCCCCAGACTCCACTGAAAATAGGAGAGGCCTCACTACTCTGACAAATGCCTTTCAATATTGTGGCTGTATCTCCAGCTGTGCCAATCAACTTTATTTAGTGACCATGATCACCAAGTGGCCAAGCTGATTAGAGCTGCAGGGCATGCCCCCCACAAGTGTGAGCCTAGAATTCACAGTGTTGCAATAATAAAACTTCCTGTCTTGGGGAAGTGAGCCCAGGACATTCAGGGACCTACTGTAGGCACTGGATTTAAAGTCAGGAGACCTGGGTTCAAATCCTGGCTCTTTAATATGCTGCCTCTATCACCTTGGGCAAATCCTTCTAAGCTGTGCCTCGGTTTACCCATCTATAAAAGGAAGAGATAGGGCTAGATGATCTCTTAGGCCCTTTCCAATGCTAAATCTTATGATGGCCTACCCCTTTAGCCCTTCAACCTCCTGAACTCTCTCCAATTGGCTGTGGGCTCCCCGGTCCCAGATGAGTCATTATTATGCTTTTCAGCATTCAGGCTCCATGGCCCAGGTTGAAGAGCCAGATTGGGGGGGGGGGGGGGTCCCTGGAAAGCCAATGGCTAGGACCAAAGACTAGGTGAAAAGCTGATTGAGGAGAAAGGGCTGGGAAATGGAAGGTCCAGGTTGTGATTTCCGCTATGCTATGTAACCTTTTATGACCCTGTCTGGGACTCAGTGAGTAAGCACTAGATCAAGGACCACCTCCTTGGAGAGGCCTATCCTGATCTCAAGTACAGATGCTCTCCTATATCAACTGGCCACATCTTGCCTTGCAATCCATCCTGCTTGGTGACACACATCCTTTAGAAAAGCCAATGTCGGGGGCAGCTAGGTGGCGCAGTGGATAGAGCACCAGCCCTGGATTCAGGAGGACCAGAGTTCAAATCCGGCCTCAGACACTTGACACTTACTAGCTGTGTGACCCTGGGCAAGTCACTTAACCCCAATTGCCTCACAAAAAAAAAAAGCTCAATAAACACTTGATCACAAATTATATTATTATTCTCTGGATCCAGGTCCCTCCTAGAACTGTGTATGATACCTATCTTCTCTAGACTAAAAGTTCCCTGAGGGCAAAGCCTGAGTCTGCTCTTCCCTTAATTCCTCCAGTCTCTGGACTTCCTAAAGGAAGGGATTAGGGATGCTCTTCTCCATCTCACCCAGATCATAGACTTCACATGAGTAGGAGCCGAGGCTGTTCTTCCTCTATTTCATAAAACCCTTAAAATAAAAATCTAAGATTGTAGACATTCCAAGGAAGTATTCCTACGGGAAATCCAAAAGGGTTTTTTGCTTTACAAAAGGATTCATTTCAGGGGTCCTTTAAATAGATCCAGTGGTGTATTTAAGTGTTTGTTGATAGATCATTAGCTAATTGCCAAAAGAGGGATGGGTAGGTAGTGAAAGCTTAAGAGTTAGAATTCCTCTACCATCAGAAATGATGATAACACATTTCTGAAATGATCACATTGGGCGTTATTCAATTTGTACAGTTTCTCAGTAATTCTATTGCATAAAAAAGGGCCATCTGTATCTTTGTCATACAGATGATGTAAACACTTCTTTCAAGCCTTGATTTAGGGTTTCCATTCTACCTTCTAAATATTCCTTGGGAGGAACTCAAGCAGAGAAACCCAATAACAGGGCCCAGATCTGTGTTCCTCTTACAGAAAATGCCTAGCCCAGTACCTGGTGTTATTTGTAGCCTAAGAAAGGAGTAAACATAGAGAAGACAATGGTGAGCATGGAGCTTGTAAAGATGGTGGTGGTAATAGTGATAGCAATGGCAGAGGTGATGAATATGAAGAGGAGGGAAAAGGTAAAAGTGATGGTGATAACAAAGGAAATGGTGATAATGAAGATCGATTAATGTTGCAGGTGAGGACAATGCTGTTGATGATAGGGTTGTGAAAATGATGACAATTTGTAGAATCTCTAGATTTCTTCAAGGCTCACCTGAGTTCACATCCAGCCTCAGACACTTGACACTTACCAGCTGTGTGACCTTGGGCTAGTCACTTAACCCTCATTGCCCTGCAAAAAAATAATAAAAGTACAACCGGGGCAGCTAGGTGGCGCAGTGGATAGAGCAGTGGCCCTGGATTCAGGAGGACCTGAGTTCAAATCTGACCTCAGACACTTGACACTTACTAGCTGTGTGACCCTGGGCAAGTCACTTAACCCTCATTGCCCAACAAAAACAAAAAAAAGTCATGTAAAAAAATAGTACAACCTCCTTTAGAAGACCTATGCTGACTCTCCCATGAATGAATTCTACCCCCACCAAAAAACCCAATTCTTTGTATGCATTTTATATATGTAACCCCTGTCCCAAGGCCTATTGATATGGGACTCTTTCCTTATTGGTGGAGATGAATGCCCTACCCTGCATGAGTGGCAGTTCAGAGTTGGTAAGAGGCAAGAGAACTCCAGCCTTCACCAAGCCCTTCTGGGACTATTTGGGGCCAGTCCCTTTTGGGACTCTCTTCAAGTACCCCTTTGGGAACTCATCAAGCTTCAAGTCTTCTTTGCATCTCTTCAAGGGTCAAGTCACTTCAGGCACTTTTGGCTTCCAGCTTCAAGAGGGAAGATGGAAGAAGCCAAACCCATTTCAGGTTTCTGAATGAAAACACTTTGGGAAAACATGAGAGGAGCTGGCAGTCTCCATCATGTCCCTATTCCTAGCTTGCTACACTGAAGACTTCAGGGAATTTCCCCTTAGGTGAGATCCAGGACTCTACTTTGGTTGAGCTGAGTTATCTCACTCCCAATGGGAGAGCTCCTGCACTCTGTATTGTCTAGTGTGTATTCTCCAATGGATATCATCTCTGATTTGGGATTTGCTATGGTTTTGGATAAATGGGCTTCTTTGTTATTTGCTGTGTGTTCATTATGCAACTGATATTTGGTAAAAAATGGGTAGAGCCTTGGATATAGAACTTGGGGTCCCCCTTCCCTCCAGAAATGACAAAGCAATCAGAAATGAGCTCAAACACAATCATATCCCCTAGACAAGCAATATTTAAGGAAGAAGATAGATATACATATACCCTGTCTCTCTGAGGAGACCAGAGTGGCCTCTGGCCCCAACTTTCTGCTTCCTCTGCTGGCAAGAATGAAGGTCTCTCTTGGAGAAGAGTAGGGAGACAAGAGGCTAAAGATGTCTTATCTTCTGCCCTTCAGGCAACACAACAGCCCCTGCCACATATGGGGCCCTCTCTTTTGCTGTGTGTGTGTATATATGTATAGATATAGATATAGATATTTGTATTTATTCATCTCTTTTCACAATGTTTCCTCTCAATGGAATATAAGTTCCTTAAAGGCAGAGACTGTCTTGGTTTTGTCTTTGTATTCCCAACACTAAGAGTACAGTAGCTGTTGAATAAATAAATGATTGTTGAATGAATTAATGGTCCTAATTAAACTGATGATATTGGTAATAATGAAGGTTATCACTTGAAGATAGTACTAGTCATAGCAATGAGGAAAGTGATGGCGACCCTGATGGCTGTGGGGCTAGTGATAAGGAAGGCCATTGGGATGAAGGTAAGAGCAAGGGTGAAGAGGATATGAAAAACAATGGTGATGATATGGGTGGTAGCAATGAAGAAAGTAGGTGATGGAAGTGGTGATGATAATAATCTTGGAGTGGGAAGGGGTTGGGGATGGGGGCATAGAGGAGGGGGGACAAAACATGGAGCATGGACTCACAATGAGGGAGGGGGTTCCCCCTGCCAGTCTTCCCTGCCACCTGAGGTTTCTATTTCAGGTACCTAGGCCCCTGCCAAGAAGAAAGAAAGTGTTTGTGGGGGAGACCACTTTGTTAGTTTTCCTTTTTTTTTATTAAAAAAAAAAAACCCTCCAATATGCAAAGCATTCTGGGTAATGAGATGCAAATTGATAGAAAGACAATAAGGCAGGCTTGGGAGCCGCTCTGACGGGGCAGCTTTTAAAGAGTCAGCCTGATTGCCTCTTGGACAATTTGCATCCCATTAGCTGGAGTCTTTCTTTTTAAACTTGCACTTGGTGTTTTTTCTCCAGAGGTCACCCCAGACTAATTACCGTAGCAGCACTGGCTGAGCAAGACAGGGCACGCAGATGCGATCACGGGGCTTGAAAAGCACAGAGAAGGGCTCATGGGATGCCCCCAGGGCAGGGGGACAACAGCCTCAGTAACCCTAAACCCCTCAGAATTTGAGGGCTCCGGTGGTTCCAGCAACAGAAAGGTGCCTCTAATTTGGGCGGGGGAGCAGGGAATTAGGCAGGGGTCATATCATCAGGCAGTGTTGTGAGGGAGACCCAGGGGTGCTGGAACCTATCCTTCCTCTTGCTCAGTCTCCTCTAGTTTCTCCTC
This sequence comes from Dromiciops gliroides, assembly GCF_019393635.1. NCBI lineage: Eukaryota > Metazoa > Chordata > Mammalia > Microbiotheria > Microbiotheriidae > Dromiciops > Dromiciops gliroides. The sequence goes on along the minus strand of NC_057861.1, from coordinate 676,008,776 downwards.
CCCGTCCTTTACCCTTGTTAGGGGTCTGCCATCTAGTAGGAGGAAACTAAGGGGTGCCAGGCTCCTCTTTCCCTTGTCTAACTAAAGCACATACTGACTTCCCACTGGGCGTTATATCTCCAGCAGTAGGTATGATCTAGTCTGAGCCATCCACACCCTCTCAGATGAGGCCAGGGATAGGGCTAGATAACCAATGAATAAATAGGGATCAGTCTATAACTGGAGTCATGATTCAGCCTGAGACCAGGTTAGGGTTTAGTCTATGACCAGAGTAACCTGGAGCTGTGGCCAGGGCTCAGCCTGTGGCCAGCATCAGGCATGGTGTGTGACCAGAGGTAGGACTCAGTTTGACACCAGAGCTTGACAGTGGTTCTGGGGAAAGCATCAGGGCACCATCTAGGACCAGAATCAGGACTCTCTCTGAGTCTGGGGAAGAGAGTTTTGTTTTGTTTCTAATAAACTACATGGATAAAGTCCCTGCTTTATAGAAGTTTGTTCTCGAATATAGACCCAGCAAACAAACCAATGTGTTATTAGGAGCAGCCATGCATACAGAACCAGAAAATACTGCTCCTCTCTACTTTAGCCAGCACCATATTGAGAAATCCTAACTTAACAAGGGCTAAAATTAGGCTTTGATCCTGGGCTTCACAGGAACGTTCACCTGGGCTCCCTGCAACCAGCAGCTCCCCTGGTAGATCTCAGATTGGGTTTACAGATCACTAATGGCTCAGTAAGGTAGGCTGCAGAGGGCACAAAATTTGAAGCCAGAGTGTTAGAAACGCATGACTGAGGAAACTCACCAATGGAGGTTAGTCATCCTTACATAAAGGTAGGGTTTTGCCTTCTAAGTTTTTATTCATATTTTTGTTTTCATATCAGTTTATTCTCAAATCTCTCTTCCCATCCCCTAGCCAGTCTTCCCTGTTTGGTAACAAATATTTAAAAAGAAAAGGGGGGAAGCAGCTAGGTGGCTCAGTGGATAAACACCAGCCTTGGATTCAGGAGGAACTGAGTTCAAACAAGTGTTCAGACGCTTGACACATACTAGCTGTGTGATCCCAGGCAAGTCACTTAACCCTCATTGCCCCAGAGAGAAAGAGAGAGAGAGAAAGAAAGAAAGAAAGAGAGAAGAAGAAGAAGAAGAAGAAGAAGAAGAAGAAGAAGAAGAAGAGGAAACAAGGAAAAGAAAGTAAAAATAATTTATCAGCTGAGTTTGACATATGTACAACATATGGGATCTGATTTAGAGGCAACCAATTTACATGTCACTTTTTAGAAACATGACCATCATATAAATAAATCAAGGCAAGCCTGTATTAATAATATCTAATCCCTAGGGAAGGTGAGGACAGCATTGGGAGGGAGAAAAATGGACAGGGTGTCCACTGTTGGAGTTTGAATAATGACTGGAAAGAAAGCCTTTGTCTTTCCCACAAAGTTTCAAAACAATGTCCTGATCCCCATGTCCCAGTGACAAGAGCCTTTCTATGAATATGCCTACAAAACCAACTGCTATTTCCATGACTTTTTAAGGTTTCCAACCAGCTTTCCTCACAACAGTCTCATGAGGTGGATGGCACAGTGACAAGAGCACCAGACCTGGAGTCAAAAAGATGAGTTCAAATCTGACCTCAGACACTAGCTCTGAGCAAGTCACATAAACTGTCTGCCTCAGTTTACTTCTCTGTAAAATGAGGACAACACCTATCCCCCATGGTTGAAGTGAGGATAAAATGAGCTGAGCCTTCTACAGCACTTTGCAAACCTTAAATTTCTATATGAATGCTAACTATTCTTTTTACTAGGTAAGTAGTGCAAATATTCCTATCCCCATTTTAGGGATGAGGAAACTGAGGTTCAGAGGGGTTAAGTGACCTACCCAGGGCTACACAACTTGTAAGTATTGAAGCCAGAGTTCAAACATGGGCTTCCTGATTCTAGATCCTGTACTCCTTCCATTACATCACACTACCTATTACCTAGAAACTTGTGTCCCTCCATCAAAGGTCACTGTATCACTGCTTGGTTGCCATCTGACACTTCCCCTAGTACAGATCTGTAATTTCCATCTTGGTCCCCCTCCTGACACTCTGCTCTCCTGGCTCATAGAATGATAGAATCTCAAGAGTGGAACAGATCTCAGAGGTCATCTAGTTCAACTCATCCCTGAAGAGGTATCCCCTCTACACAATCCCTAAAAAGTCAACATCTGGCCTCTCTCTTTTTTTTGTGAGACAGTTGGGGTTAAGTGACTTGCCTAGGGTCACACAGCTAGTAAGTGTCAAGTGTCTGAGGTCGGATTTGAACTCAGGTCCTCCTGAATCATGGGCCAGTGCTCTATCCACTGCACCACCTAGTTGCCCCTGGCTTCTCTTTAAGACCTCCACCGAGGGACAGCTAGGTGGCACAGTGGATAAAGCACAGGCCCTGGATTCAGGAGGACCTGAGTTCAAATCCGGTCTCAGACACTTGAAACTACCTGTGTGACCCTGGACAAGTCACTTAACCCTCATTGCCCTACCCCCAACCCAAAAAAAGGGAAACCTACTGCCTTCTAAGGCAATCCCTTCTATTTTGGACAGCTCTGTTAGGAAGTTTTTTCCTGAAATCAAGCTTAAGTCTGACCCTCTGCAATTTCTACCCATTTTTCTAGCCTAATCACTTTCAGGCTGGTTTTCCGACCTGAGGCAGGAGAATAGAAATTGACCTGGGGGGCAGTTAGGTGGCGCAGTGGATAAAGCACCAACCTTGGATTCAGGAAGACCTGAGTTCAAATCCAGCCTCAGACACTTACATTTACTAGCTGTGTGACCCTGGGCAAGCCACTTAACCCCCTTGCCCCACCAAAAAAAAAAAAGAAAGAAAAGAAAAGAAAAGAAATTGACCTGGGAGTCAATAAATATGAGTTCTACTCCCAAATCTTTCACTGACTTACTCTGCAACTTTAGGAAAGCCTCTTCATTCATCTTAATCTCAGTTTCCCTATCAGTAAAAGGAGAAGATTAGACTAGATTATCTCTAAGGTGCCTTCTAGTGCTACCTGTCCTGTGCTTCTTTTTTTTTTCAAGGATGGCAGGGAGGGGAACTTCTCTGTGAATCTTCTCCAGAGAAAACATTCAATAATTTCTAGTGTCCTTCACCACACACACCCCTCCAGTCAGGAAGAGGTACCTCTGACTCTGTCCATGGTTCTGAAGCATCAAGGTGGCCTAGTCACTAAGAGAATTCCCAATTTATGGAGGATACTGGTTGGAATTTACCTCTCTGAAGGCTCAGTCCTTGTCCAGCACAGCTCCCAAAGACCAAATTGACCAGGAAGGCTCTACTACAACCAACTCCTCTATCCTTTACCCCTCAACTCTTAGCTCTCTAGATGCCAGCTCCAGACTGTTCTTTGGTACCCTCTCCCTTTGTCCAGGAATGGAAGTATGGGGTACGCTGGCTCCTTTCTCCCTTTTCTGACTTTCTTTTTTGTCCCCTTTCCCCAAGATTGAGCATAATCAGAGCTAATCAGAAAATTATGAGCTGTCTGATTGCTGATTAGAGACCTAATGTTAATATAGTCAAGCAGCGGCCTGGGTTTGGGCTGTATGTTCAGAGTATAAAAATAACATCTCTGAAGGGACAACAAGATATGAGGAGGGGGACTCAGGACCTAGGGACTCCCAGGACTAGGCTGGGTTTGAAAAGGCTAAAACAAAAAACTAAGTCCTTTTGGAAGCTTAGGGAAGAGATGCCTTCCAGCCAATTCTACCACTGGCCTTGATAGATGAAGCCTCTGGGGTTGCCATAAACTCTATAGACTGAGCTCCCCTCTCTTGCTTCTAACTAGGGACCACCTCTGATCCTCAGTTTCCTCAGATGTCAAATGGGGATAAAAACTTATTGCAATGCCTATCTCATAGAGATATTGTGAGATATTAGTGTGTAAAGTCCCCTAGATATGTGTGAAGTAGAAATAATAGCTGATGGAGAGGCCGCTCTCCAGGAAACATAAACTTGAAAGGATTCTTTGTCATATTATGATGGGTAAAATGCAATCTAGCCTGGAGGAAGGGTCACAGACCAGTTGACCTTCTGGAGTTCCTTCAAGCCCCATAATGCCCAAATTCCACAGACCATGATAGTCCACTACCCAAACCAATTTGCAGACTTAAATGAGAAAGAAGACAGGCAAGGGAAGGCTCACTTGGGAAAACCCCCAGGCAGTCCCAGTGTCAAAGAAGCGAGAAGCTTAGAACTAGAGGGAACTTCAGAGCTCCTTCAGTCCAAAGTCAGAAAAACAAAAGCTGATTTACACGGAAAGGGACCTGCTCATCTTCAGAAGCACTGACCTCTCAACTTTCCAAATGCCACAGGGAAGAGAGAGCCCATCATGGTAATGCCTTCTCTCATCTGTGCAGCACAACTGCTTTCTACTCCATTCTCTCCTAGGACCTTCACAACAGCTCTTTAAAGCAGCCAAGCGGGGCAGCTAGGTGGTGCAGTGAATAGAGCACCGGCCCTGGAGTCAGGAGGACCTGAGTTCAAATCCGGCCTCAGACACTTAACACTTACTGGATGTGTGACCCTGGGCAAGTCACTTAACCCCAATTGCCTCACCAAAAAAAAAAAAGCAGCAAAGTGTTTGTGCCCAGTTTTCACATGAGCAAACTGAGGCCTGGGGAGGAGAAGGCACTTGCCCAAGGGCACATAATGAATCAGTGGCAGGTTGGGGATTCTAACCCAGGTCAGAGCATCACCCCAATGTGAGAATAACAATCCCTACCAAACTCTTCATTGTAAAACATGGAGCACAAAGCCTGGCACATAGTGAGTATCTAAATGTTAGCTGCTATTATTATTATTATTATTATTATTATTATTATTATTCTCTTCCTTCTATGAATGGAGAAACAGGGTAGGCTTTGAGGTACCTCTGATTCACCAGCTCCTAAAATCCTCAAGAGTACCATAAGGATCCCTTTGTTCTGGTCTGATTCAATTCAATTGAACAAATGCTAAGTCCAAGGCCTTTGCTTGGTCCTGAGGATTAAAAAAACAGGTTTGAACATTCCCTACTCTCAAGGTGCTTACAAAGACAGTGATGAGGAGGAGAGACTGACACCCAAATCAGGACAACATAGGGGAGAGTTTAATGGGGACAAAGAGAGGAGTATAGGAGAGAGAAGTCATTCCCCCTGAGTGGAAGGCATCCTGGGAGACCCTGAGCTCTGGGACATTGGACTTCATGACACGACCTCCTGGATATGAACAGGCTTTCCTTTCCTAAAGTCCTCAAATTGAGGGAGGGAAAAGGACTGGGGAATGTGTCTTGCCTGCCTCTTTGCTGTTCTTGAGCTATAAGTCAAATACAGCTGAGCTGATTCAAATCCGGTTCTGTTTATCTTACGCATTTGTTTCCAAGCTAAGAAAACAGCAACGGGGCACAAATCCCAAGTGGCCTGGCAACATCCAAGCATCTTCCTATGGTTGGAACTCGGGGCCTTGACAGAGTGGACACAGACAAAACTCTGACCTTGTTGCCAGGCAGCCCCAGTACCCCTCCCTGGGCAGAACTCTACTCATCTGGAGAACCCATAGACCAAGGAATTTGGGGGGGGGAGGGGAGGCGAGTACTGCTGCCTAAACTCTAGTCAACCAGGCAGAATGAAGGGAAACATGGTTCCTCTTTTAAAGCTATAGGAAATTTGCTATACTTAGTCACTAGGCATTTCTCTCTTTAACCTAGTGATTACAGACCTATTAATAATAATAGCTAACATTTATATAGCACTTTAAGGTTTGCAAAGTGCCTTGCAAATATGTTCTTATTTTATCCTCATGACAACCTGGGATGTAGGCGTTTTTATTATTCATATTTTACAGGTGAGGAAACTGAGACATAGAGCTCAAGGGACTTGCCCAAGATCACACATCTAGTAAGTTTCTGAGACAGGAATTTAACTCAGATCTTCCCAACTCCTAGCTCCCCACCCTAACCACCCTCACACCAGCCAGTTGCCTTTGGTCTATTATATGAGGCAATGGGTATTACAGCGGTGACTGGGAGTCAAGAAACCTGGATTCATGTACTAGCTTTACTACTTATTAGTCCTGTGACCTCAAGCAACTCCCTTCGCTACCTCTGTGCCTCGGTTTCTTCATCTTTAAAATGAGAATAATATGTGCACCACCTTCCTCACAAAGTTTTGAGGGCATGGAGAAATAATGAATAATGCCTTGTAATCATAAAGGAAGATATCAGCCTATGCTACTATTATTTTTTTTTGCGGGGCAATGAGGGTTAAGTGACTTGCCCAGGGTCACACAGCTAGTAAGTGTCAAGTGTCTGAGGACAGATTTGAACTCAGGTCCTCCTGAATCCAGGGCCGGTGCTTTATCTACTGCACCACCTAGCTGCCCCTATACTACTATTATTAGCTCCATGAAGGTCCTTACCCAAAGAAAGCTCTGGCATTGTGCAGATGACCCTAGGTTCTCAAACACTATTCCAGCCGAGATCAACCTCTGGCATGCCCAACCAAGCTGAAAAGAGATTTGTCTTCAGAGGATCTTAGCCATAACAGCTCGTGAGACCTTCTACTTAGAAGATGATGTAGGGACTAGCTGGGGACAATGGGAGCCCACCATAATGAAATCTCAGATCTTTGATGCATTTAACTCTTGTTATTAATTATTGCAGGAGGTGGTGCTCAGCATAGTGAATAGAGCACTGAACCAGAACACCTGGGTTTAAATTCTGCCCATGTGACAATTGACAAGTCATGTTCCTTCTCTGAGTCTCAGTTTCCTCATCTGAAAAATGAGGATAAAAACTAATCTAACACCTTCCTCATAGAGCTCTTGTCAGGCTCAAATGAGACTCCACAAAAGCACATTTTAGGGCTCTATAGAGATGTCAGTTATTATTAGCAGTGATCAGTCTTTTCTGGAGAGATTAGAATGCAGGGCTCTTCTGTGCTAGGCAGGGGAGAGAGACCCCCAGAAATGGAGGCCTTCCAACCTCCCATCTCCCAGGAAGAGAGGAACCAAGGGGATCCAAGGTTGAGAAGGGAAGAGGGGGGCAGGGAGAGAGACTGAAGGCTCGCCATAAGCAGGTGGAAACCATAAACTGAAATGAGTTTTTTCCCCATTACATGCATCTTGACCTTTTTAAAAAAAAAGTAAAAACAAAATCCATTTTATTAATTTTTTTATCAACTTTGTCAAGACAGCATTCAGACTCGGGAGAGGGAAAAGGTCAGGAAACGTGTAGTGGCTGAAACAGCTTCAGTCCCTGCATCCCCCGAGGGGCCGTTGTGTTGTTATTTATTTCTGATTTGTCCCTCGGTCTGTGTCCTTGGTGTTTTCTACCTTTTAAACAGAAACTGTAAATAAATAAACATAGGGGAGGGAGGGAGGGAAGGAGGGGGAAAAAGAGAGAGAGAGAGAGAAGGATCCAAGAGGCCCAGGGGCTCAGGGAGGAGGTGGGTACTGAGCTGGATTTTTCCAGACCTGGGATCAGTGCTAAGATACCCTTCTTCATCCACGGAGACAGAGGAATGAAAATGAAAGGATGAAGAGCCAGGACGGGCCTGGAGAAGACTAGAGGACAAGAAAGTAAGCAAGAGACCAGAGGCCAGTAGAATTGAATTGGTGAAAGGACAGTTGGATTTGAAGTCAGGAGAACAGGGCATGTGTGAGTGAAATCTGGTTCTGCCACCTACTAGCTATGTGACCTTGGACAAGTCACATCTTTGTGGACCTTAGTTTGTAAAATGTAAAATGGAGATTGGACTAAAAGATCTGTCAGATAGCATCCAGCTCTAGTGACTGTGATGCTGTGTGTGCCTTCCCAACATGGAGACAAGATCCATCAGGAAAAGGAACAAAGAGGTACAAATTAACAGAGTACTTTCTAGCTATGTGACCCTGGGCAAGTCACTTAACCCTCAGTTTCTTCATCCATAAAATGGGGATATTAGAGGGTGTGAGAATTAAATGAGATCATATTTGTAAAATGCCCAGCACATGATAGATACTTAATAAAAGCTTGCTTCCTTTGTAGTCTAACCCTCTCATTTACAAAAGAGGAAACTGAGGCCCAGAGAGAGGTTGTGACCTTCCTAAGTAAGTTGCAGAGCTAAGTATTCCAACCCATGTCTGCTGATTCCAAATTCTGTGCTCTTTTCAGTACATCCTACTGAAGTCCCCTCTTTTGGACACATGGCTTCCTCAGTCTATACCCAAGTCCCCCAGGTTGGCTGTTTCTATGCCTACCAGTCCTCTGAGTCCCCAGCCCCATCCCTTTCCAGAGACAAAAGGAACTTCAGTGACCATGTAATCCAACCCTCTCATTTTACAGGAGAGGAGCCCGAGGCACCAGTCTGGGGTGGCACCTGCCCAGGGTTGCCTGGGTAGCCGAGGGCAGAGGCAGAATTTGAACCCAGGCTGCTAGAATCCAAATTCAACGGTTTCACTACCACTCCATACTGTTAGCATTCCCAGACATCAGGCTCTCCTCTTGTGGAGTTGCATCTCATTTTGTTATTATGCAGATATTTTCATTATGCAGATATGTATTTAGACAGTTTTAAATATGTATATTATTTACTCATTAAACCATAACAGCTCTGGAAATTGGAAATCTGTATTTAGTATCTATCAATCCATAATACGGAGCTAATACATAGGCAGAAGCAGAGGCTGAGGCAGCAGAGAGGGAGGGAGGGAGGAAAAGAAAAAAAAGGGAAGGAGCCAGAGGCAGCGGGAGGCAGAGAGGGTGGAGGGAAGACAGCAGCATCTGAGCTGTGGCTAATCCTGAAAGGTCAGATAGCGGGTATGTCTGCTCCTGCCTAACTAAGCCAGAATTGTTCAAGTCCACAAGCATTTATTAATCACTTATGTGCTTAAGCATGTGCAGAGCCCTAGCCTTGGCACTGGAAACACCAACAGATTTATGACACAGGTACAGCAGAGGGAAAGAGCTGGATTTAGAGTCATGGGTTCAAATTTCACCTCTGCCACTTACAATATGTGTAGCACATCACATCTCTAAAATGGGGGCAAGGGGGTTGCACCAGAAGCCTTCTAAGATCTCTCTAAGGAGTTTGAGCAGGCGATCCTTTGTCAGGCCCTGCTCCCAAGGATCTTTCAATCGAAGAGGGAAGGAGCAAATTAAAAAATAACTATGATCCAAGAAAGCACGAGGTAAGGGCAAAGGAGCAGGACATGAGGGCAAAGGTAGGCTTTGAAGGGGATACAGAGATGGATAAGACATGGCCTCTGCCCTCAAGGACCTTACAGTCCAGTAGGGATAGGAGACCTGTACGGGAATTCAGTCATTTTCTGAATTCATTCATTCAACTAATATTTGTTCATTAATTCCACATTTGGTCAGTCATATAACTATACTAGCTATTATCATTCCCACGAAAATTCATTGATTCATGTGATTCACAGATATTTATTAGATGCCTTCTGTATGTAATGGGCTATGCTGGGCCCTGGGAGATGGAAAAGATAGGACAAAGTCCCTGTCCTCTGTGGTGGGACTCATGGAGCACGTTCCCAGCTGAATGCAGCACAATTGCCCGTATGCATAGAGAGGGCTGGGAGATCAGAGAGGGGAAAGGCCCCATCCCCCGGCTCGCTGGGCAGTGGAGCCTTGGAGAAGAGGGCAGACTGAAAACCATCCTGGATTGGAGGTCAGATGGCTTCAGTCAAGTAGCACGTCCTGGCCCATCCTGGCCAATCTGTCCTGGAGACTCAGGAGCATGTGCATAGGGAGAGAATGGATCACTTTTCACAGAATCACCCCCAGCTGTAATACTCCATGCATTCCTGAGGGACTAACCCTCCCAGGAAGAACCAAGCTACATAAGCAGCTGCAATTCTACAGAGGGGCCGTGACAGTCCTAACGGCAATGACCTGCCTGGCTCCAGAGGCTAGAAGAAGGAGGCTCCACATAGCCTTGGCAATGAGCCACACACAGCTTCCCCCAAACAAGGCGCCGATCCGTAATGGATCATGAGCTCAGGAAGACACATGCAAACACATGGATGAACAGAAAGAAGCTCCAGAGGCGAGGGTAGAAAACAATGGCTCCATATGCACACGTTTATCACACACACACACACACACACACACACACATACACACACACATGCCCCAAAAACAGGCAAAAATCCATACTATATCACAAGCACAGGAAAGGACACATAAACACATGAACAAACATGCAGAGAGAAGCCCATGTGTACATGGTGATATGTAGATGCATGGAACACTAGACATATACATGTACAAACTCACAGATCTCTACCTGTGATTTCGCTGGTGTAAGGGATTCCTATTTCCTGTGGAAACATATGCCATGGATGGATATTCACAATTCTTCTGTGGTTTATAGTTTGGGGGGGATTGCCCAGGGCACTGAGGTCATTACTTGCCCATGGTCAGATAGTACATGGCCAGGTAGGGCATGTGAGATTTGAATCTGGGTCTTCCTGACTCTAAGGCCAGCTCTCTTTCCATATTGCCTCTCTCTCACACACACACACACACACACACACACACCCTGCTCCTTGGGATAGCCCCATAGAGCATCAACTCCCATCCTTGGAGAGCCCTTTCCCTTAAATTCAGCAAATATGTATTATATTCCTACTAGATGCAGGATCTTGTATTGGGTACCGGGGATACAAGATGAAGCAGGACATGGTTCCTACCTTCATGGACTTTTTGCTTTGCTGGCATAGGGGAGAGGAATGAATGGTTCACAGATAAGTATGTTACAAGGTAGCATGTGACAGGAACAAAGAAAGCTCCAGGCCAAGGGTTCTAGGAAAATTTGAAGAAAGATGTATCTTCTTCAGCTGTGGGAACCCAGGAAAGGTTCACAGAAGAGGTGGCACCTAAGCTGGACCCTGACATCAGGAAAGCATTGGAGAGATACTAGGCCTGGAATGGGACCCCTCTGAGCCAAGCCCTGGAGATGGGAGAAGGCAGGAGTGGTTGGGCGATAGGTGAGTTGTTCACTTCAGTTGGAGTGGACCCAGTCCAGGGGAGTCACAGAAGAGCAGACCAGAAGGCATTGTAAGATTGAGATGTGGAAGGAATCTCTGGAGTCATCTAATCTGAACAAAAAACTGAGACCCAGAGAGGGAGAGTGTCCAAGGTCACTCAATTCCAGTGACTTTTCCATGGCGCCACTCTGCCTTCCAGTGGGCATCCTGGTAGACAGAGGTAGGAGCCATGCCAGAGTGTCATGCAAAGATCAGACACTTTTATTAAACTGTAATGGCAGAGGGGAATGGTCTAGTCATAAGGGGCAGGGGAGAGGGGAAAGAGGGGGAAAGTTACAAGGTATGTGCCCTGGAGTCAAATGGGCCATTCCCGTAAAAGAGCCCCTAAACCTTGGTCTTCCCATCCTCTCCACCACCACCACCACCCCAAGATCCTGGTGATCATGAATTGGAGTCACTCTGAATTACTTCAATCTTTATTTTGTTCATCTCTTCCCAGTCCCTTAGACTTTATCTCCCGACAGGACCTAGGTCCTTTCCTCCCATCTGCCCCAAATGTGAGGTCCCTTAGGGCAGGGTCTGTTTTGTTCTTCTTCTGTCTCTGCCCTCCCTTAAACTGTGATCTCTGCCTCTGTCTCTCCCAGACAGTGAGCTCCTCTGGGACAGACCAGGTTTCCTATCCCTATATGCCCTGCATGTGGCTAAGGAGAGAGTAATCAAGCAAGCAGAGGGAGCAAAGAGAGGAATGTTTGTTTTCAATATATTTGAGCCCAAAGGTGTATACTGAGTAATTAGACCTAGGTATATAGGGGTAAAGGGTGCATAGGTTATTTTCCCAGTTGATGGAACTCCTGTATGACACTCAGTGGGGGTGGTCCCTGAGAACAAGATCATGTATTTCCCCAGAACCGACTTCCTCCATTTGGCAGTGGAACTGAAAAGTGGCTAACTTTTAGAACTTGAATAGTGTCTCTTGAAATGGAAAGTCCCTCATGTTCGGGCGGAGAACAATGGTTCTCATTTCTTCCCCTGATTGGCTTTGATGCTGACAAAGTCAGCGCATTGTGCCCAGATGTAGTCCTTCTTCTTCCCCCATATGGTAACTCCATCTCATTCCCTTCTCTTTTCCTTTCCCTTTCCTTCTGCCTTTTCATCTCTTGTAAGAGATGTTCCCTTGAGCTCCCTGGAATTGATTTTTAAGTGATACTCTCTCATATAATTGCCGCTGAAACGCCATGTGGTTATTGTAATGGATTTTGAAAGATGACAAGTCCCACTCGATGACCATCATTGAGACCCAAAGATTATTGGAATGTGATTTAGGGACAGGTCAGGTTCATCCTCACATATTATCTGAACTAATCAGTCAACTTGTCTACTAAGTACCTGTCCTATGGGAGGCTAGCTATGAAAGACACAGAAAAAAGAGACAGTCCCTCCCTCCCCTCAGTGATTACAGACCTTAGAGCTAGAAGGCACCTCATTAGCCATATAGCCACTTGTTTTATAGTTGAGAAAATTAAGGCTTGCAGAAATGAATTCACAGAAGTATCAATCCAATCAATCAACAAGCATTTATTAGGGGCAGCCGGGTGGCACAGTGGATAGAACACCGGCCCTGGAGTCAGGAGGACCTGAGTTCAAATCTGGCCTCAGACACTTAACACTTACTAGCTGTGTGACCCTGGGCAAGTCACTTAACCCCAATTGCTTCACTAAAAAAAAAAACAAGCATTTATTAAACACCTACTATGCACTAGATGCTGAGAATAAAATAATTTTTTTAAAATCAGACAGTCCCCACCCTCAAAGAGTTCTGTAGAGGAAGATTAGATAAATGTATACAAGTATATTCAAAATAAATACAAGAAGATTTCAAGAGGGGAGGCACTAGTAGCTACAGGACTCAAGAAAGTCTCTGTGTAGGAGATAATGATCAAGCTGAATTTTAAAGGAAACTAAGTATTCTAAAGGACAGCTAGGTGACATGGCCTGGAGTCAGGAAGACTCTTCTCCCTGAATTTAAATTCAGTCTCAGACACTTAACTAGCTGTATGACCCTAGGCAAGTTACTTAGCCCTATTTGCCTCAGTTTCCTCATCTGTAAAATGAGCTGGAGAAGGAAATGGCAAACCACTCCAGTATCTTTGCCAAGAAAACCCCAAATGAGGTCACAAAGAGTCAGACATGACCAAACAACAACAACAACAACAAAGGTATTCTAAAAGGTGGAAATGAGGAGGAAGTACATCCCATGCATAGGGGACAGCCTGTGCACAGTCATGGAGGTGGGCCATCAGATGTCACCTGGGAAGAACAGCAATACAAAGCCTTGGTCTCTAACTTTAGAACCAGAGCTCTTTCCTACACAATCTCTAAGCTCCAAGTCTGACTAGGAAGAAAACGCATACACATGGAACATTAGAGAAGAAAATAAGGGTCTGTGTGTGTGTGTGTGTATCCAAGGGCTAGACTGTGGTTCTGTAGACTAAGTGCCAGAGAAGTCTAGGGAAGGAGACCTATGAGGACTGGAGTAGTCAGGGAAAGATTTGGAGATGAAGAGATGGGATTGGGTGATAGCTTGAACGCAGGTTCAAGGGTAAGCCCGAGAGTCATAGAATCATAGATTTAGAGGTATAAGGGGCCTTGGGGTCATGTCATCCAACCTCCTCACTTTATAGAGGAGGAAACTGAGGCTTAAAGAGGTAAAAATGACTTGCCTAAGATCAAATAAACATCAAGTGATGACCAGGATTTGAACTAAGGTCCTGAGATTCTAAATCCAGCAATCTTTCCATTGTACCACGAGAGAAGAAAGTTCTCTGTTTGAAGAAAGCTGATCCCCTCCCCCCACTAATAGCCATTTTGATCATAAGCCCTAAATGTTCCTTCTCCCCCTTAATAACCACTTGGTGACCTTGATTTTTCCCAGAATTCCTCCCTCTGATTTGCATCATCTTCACATAAAGCTAGTGAAAGCAGAGCCAAGTCTGAATTGAGGACCCTAAAGCTGTTTCCAGTTGCTAGCCATACAACCAGAGTGAGTTATTAATTAGCATTTACTTGGGTGGCTGCCAGGGCCCCAACCCAACTCCTTTGCCCAGGAAAATGGAGAAGCTGTTGTGAACAGGGACAGTAAGAAGAGTGGAAGAAAGTATTGGGGTATATGGTGGTGTCAGTTAATGGAAGAGCAATGAACTTGTAGACAGAAGAGAGGGGTTTGAGGCTAGGCTCAAGAATTAGCTTTGTAACTTAAAAAAAGTCACTTTTCTAGGGGCAGCTAGATGGCGCAGTGGATAGAGCACTGGCCCTGGAGTCAGGAGGACCTGAGTTCAAATCTGACCTCAGTCACTTGACACTTACTAGCTGTGTGACCCTGGGTAAGTCACTTAACCCCAATTGCCTCACCAAAAAAAAAAGTCACATTTCTAGGAGCCTCAGTTTGTCCAGCTGTAAAATGGAAGCAGATACATGACTTTAAGACATTATGTTTTTGTAGATGGGGAAACTGAGTCACAGAGAAGTGACTTGCCAAGAATTGCCAAAAGGCACTAGTAAGTGAGGAGAGCAGAATCAGGAAAGGGGTTGGGGGGTTAGTCACTGAATGCCAATGTTGTGGAAAATCTAGGCATTCATTTAGGTTGCAGAGTAGGAAGTGAATGGGAAGCAGGCGGAGTGAGAGGGGAGGTGTTGTTGCTTGACAGTTTTTTCTAGAAGATACACATTCAGCTAACTTCCCCATCCCCCTCAACAAGAGACAACCAAACCATTTTCAGGATAAATGAAAGTATACAGCTCATATCCATTCTATCCCCCTCCCCATTCAAGAGTCTGACTTTAGGTGGCACAGTGGATAAAGCACCAGCCCTGGATTCAGAAGGACCTGAATTCAAATCTGACCTCAGGCACTTGACATTTACTAGCTGTGTGACCCTGGGCAAGTCACTTAACCCTCATTGTCCCACAAAACGTCTGACTTTGAGAACAGGAAATAAGGTTTTCTTATTCTAGTATGGCAAAAGAAAGGTTTTCTGGCCTGGAACTGTTGAAATAACTTCCCTATAGGTCTTTGGTATTCCTTTATGTCCTCCATTCCCACCCACCCTCCAAAAATCTCAAACTATGAGTTGGTTGCTGCAGCGGGGGGTTTTGGTCCATGTCTCACCTGCCTTGCCTTGTCTTACTTAGTCCAAAGAAGAGGGAGACCTTGGTACCCATGAATGGTACTGGACGAAAGTGCCTTTGAACTCATGAATCATTTCCAGAGCCTGGGCCACCCTTTTTCCAACAATGTCCCCCTCTTCCAAAAAAACAGCCTGTTAACTATAGATGACCCCCAAAGCTTATAGGGATATCACTTGTGTTTGAGAAGAAAGCATTTTCCCTAAAATTACATGGGCTCATAAAATGTCTTTTCCATGAACACACTCAGACATGCAAACACCACCTTCCTCCCTCTCTTCCACCACACCTTCCTACATTCCACACTACCAGAATGCAGTCTCTTTGAGAGAGGGGTAATTATACTTTGGTCTTAGTATGCCCAATACTTTGCATATTTCTTAAATGCTTCTTGGATTTAATTGAATTGCATTACACACACATATTAGTAAAAATACATACACACATGGATGACCATATACCCCAAAACATAGTATGCAAATCTGCACACATGCACATGCACGTGCGCGCACACACACACACATACACACCAAAGCAGTCACTACATCTGTATGCATACTGGGTTGCTTCTGTTTATCTTCAATGATACCTACACACAAGCCAGAAACTTAGGGAAGCTTGGGGTGGTGTGGGACAGGCACTATCCCCTACCTTAAAAAATAAAATCTCTGGGGCAGCTAGGTGGCACAGTGGATAGGGCACCGGCCCTGGATTCAGGAGGACCTGAGTTCAAATCCAGCTTCAGACATTTGACACTTACTAGCTGTGTGACCCTGAGCAAGTCACTCATTGCTCCACCAAAAAAATAAAATAAATAAAAATAAAATCTACTTGTCAAGTGGTTTTACCACTGCTGAACAACACTTCTAACATTCCTCCTCACTGAAGGAGAAATGAACAGACTCCCAAGTTCCTCTCTCCATACACACACACACACACACACACACACACATATACACATCCTCTTCTCTAAACCTCTAACTTCTCTGGTCTCAGTTTCCCCACCTGTAAAGTGAGGGGATCGATTCCTTCCAGGGACCTCAGAGCCATCCCTTCTATCTTTAAATTTATGATTTTATGCATAGATGACCTCACTTTCTACTCACTCAGGAGATGGAGGCTGTCTATTGGGAGTCTCCCTCTATCCCGTCCTCCCCAGCTCAAAATCTTCCTTGTCCTCACAGTTCCTCTTGCCTTCCCCTCAAAATTGCAGCATATAAACTGACCCTTCTCTTTGCCAAGGCTTGCCCTTTCTCTTGTGTCCTCAATCCCATCCCTTCCTCCAGAATCTCGCTCCTTTGGAGATTTCCTTTCTATCTCATCTTTCCATGTTTTCTTTCCTCTCTGCTTACAAATATACTCAGAAGTGCTTATCTTTAACTTTAAAAAAAGAAAGAAAAGAAAGGATCTTCCTTTGCCCCTGCCATCCCCTCAAGCTCTCCTCCTCTCTTTCCTCCCTTTCACCTTCATGTTTTCACCAACCCCTCACTCCTGCACCCTGGGTACTCTGGCTGTGACCTCCCCCCTCTGCACCCATGCAAGGAGCCCTAGCCTCCAGCTCTGCTACTGGTTGACTCTGCGACTCCCCGGGGTAGGCTGTCTTCTTCCTCCAGGCTAGTTTTCTCCTCTGTCAACTAAAAGGGTTCGGCTACATGATCTCTCAGGCTCCTTCCACCTCAGAAATGTCTGTCCCGATCTCTACCACACTGCTCTTCAACCAGAAGAGGAAGACTCACAGTACTGAGCTCCCTCTGCAGTTTCAATAGCTAAATAACGTGCCCAGCTCCTAGATCTGGACCTTGAGATCTGTGATCTGGAGGTATATAGGGCTTCCTGTTCATGGGGAGCCCCAAGCCCCTTTCACAGCAGAGACAGGGAGTGGGTTCTTCCCTTCTTCATCCACATGAACATACCAATCACCTCAGAGGTGAAAGAGGTGGGAGGCTAGGGCCCCTAGATGTTTAGGCCCTGATCCTACCAAGAAAAGGGCCCATATGGTAAGACACACACACACACATCCGCCCCAGCTGCATAGGACACAAATCTGGTACTAAAAGACCTCAGAGATGGTCTCTGGTCCCTGCCTTCAGGAAGCTTACAGTGTAACGGAATAAGACACAAACCCAGTTAAGCATAGCGTCCAATATCATAAGATAAGTACACAAGAGAGGACAAAGTACACCTGTGAGGTTTTAGTTTGCTCCTGTGCCTGTGTCTTCCCTCCTAGCTGAAGGAGGAGCCACGTTTCCCCCTCCAGAACAGGGGCCCACCCAGGACAGGGTTATGTTTTTCTCTCGCTCAGCTTCCCATACAGTAAGTGGCTAAAGGCCAACAGCGATACTGCCTTGTTTGTAGAGTTTCCCTCCTAGCCTTTGTAATTGGAAGCCAAAAGAAGATAATGAAAAGATCACAGTCCTTGGAAATCAAAAGGCTCTGACACTCACTAGGTGCGGGACTTAGAACCAGTCATAGCACCACTGTAAGTCTCAGTTTCCTCATCTGGGAAATGGGGATAATAACCCTTTATACCACCCATGGGAATATACCACCTCATGGGAATATGGTGAGGAATGTGCTTTGTCAATATTTAGGCATTATAAAAATGTCAGCCATTATCATTGGCATTGAGTTCTCTTCTTATTCTTGTGGGGCTGGATAACCACTGAGACAAAGGAATGGTTTCCCAAGGGGTATAAACAAACAAATGCATAGGCTGGATCAGTCCCCAGGCCTTCCACCTGGTAAACCTTCCTCCATCCCATGGCACCCCGGCTGCAGGTCCCGGCTGATGCCAGCCCAGCCAGAGCCTTATTGACAAACCAGTTAGCTCTGAGAGAGAAATGGGCCTCGGTGCCGCCTCCGACGCCGCCTGGATCAATAGCCAGAGCCAGGGCCGAGTGGCTGGCTGCCGTGTGGATCCGAGGTGAGGGCTGCCCAGGCTAATCAGAGCCATGGGATCAGCTGTCTCTGCAGTTATTACAGGAGCCGCTCTGGTGATTTTCAGAGTTTGCTAAAGATTTATATTCTTTCCACTGGGAGGGGACAGGGACGGGGACAGAGCTATCTCCACATGACAGGAGGTGATGATATTTTTATGGTAATGTGTTTCCCAAAATCAGTGAATCTTGTGCATGCCTGTTCACACAAATGTTCGTGTGTTCACAATACATGTTGACATCTCTCTCAGAGGTCAATGCCTGTTCAAATGAGGAATTTGTGACTTACAAGTGAAAGAGAATGACCTCCCCTACAATGACCAAGGTCAAAGAGCGCTGGGTGGGCACTCGGGACACCGGTGCGAGTTCCAGCCTCAGCCCCACCATTAATTTGTGACCTTGGACAAGTCACTCCCTCTCAGGCTTCAATTTCCGCTTTTGGAAAAGGGACCTAGTAACATCTACCCCACCTGCCTCGCAAGATTGTTATGAGGATCCAATGATAAAATAGATGAGAGGCCTTGAAGTCAGGCAAGGCTATGTATGGTATCTAGCTGGAAAGAATCATTAAGGTGTTGTTGTTGTTGTTCAGTCATTTCAGTTGCATGCGACTCTCCATGATCCCATTTAGGGACTGCTTCAGTGACTTGCCATTTCCTTTTCCAACTCATTTTGAGGCATTAGGAGCTTGAGGAGACCTTAGGGGTCATCTAGACCACCTCCTTCATGTTATAGATAAGAATACTCAGACCTTGTTAGGTGAAATGATGGGCCTCAGGCCTTACACAGTAGGAAACAGCAGAGATGAGATTTGAACCCAGTCACTGATACAAGGGGGGATATGACAGCGGCAAAGGAAAGATCCAAAGTACTCTAGAAAAAAATTAAGGGAGAAAGGGGAAACGCTTCAATTAAGAATATCATGGGGGGCGGGGCGGCTAGGTGGCACAGTGGATAAAGCGCCAGCCCTGGATTCAGGAGGACCTGAGTTCAAATCCGGCCTCAGACACTTGACACGTACTAGCTGTGTGACCCTGGGCAAGTCATTTAACCCTCATTGCCCCACAAAAAAAAAAAAAAAGAATATCATGTGGGGCAGCTAGATGGCACAGTGGATAAAGCACCAGCCCTGGATTCAGTAGGACCTGAGTTCAAATCCGACCTGAGACACTTGACACTTACTAGCTGTCTGACCTTGGGCAAGTCAGTTAACCCCCATTTCCCTGCCCCAACCTCAAAAAAGAATATCATGGAAGGCTTCATAGAGAAGGAAGGCTGGTTGGAGTAGGCAAGCTAAGAAGTTTGCATTTTAGGGGTGGCTGGATAGCACAGTGGATAAAGCACCAGCCCTGGATTCAGGAGTACCTGAGTTCAAATCCGGCCTCAGACACTTGACACTCACTAGCTGTGTGACCCTGGGCAAGTCACTTAACCCCCATTGCCCTGCAAAAAAAAAGAAAGAAAGAAAGAAATTTGCATTTTATATCCTTAACAATAGGGAGCCAGTGAAGGTTTTTTAGAAGAGCAGCAATATGGTCAGGCTGCATGTCTGTCCTCAGGTCCATAGTAGAACCACAGCTGGTAACCATCAGTGGCCCCTCCCAGAATCCCCCAGAGTGGAGAACACCAGCCAGCCATGCCAGTCCCATGACCCCAGTACCGGCCAGCAGCCACATGCAGGATTGGGAGAACAGCTATCTCAATAAACAGAATGTCCTGGGCTAACCAAGAGACAGTTGGAGCAGAGTCATATCCAGGATTACAGCAGTGCTTGGCACAGCCCACCCATCCTCCTCCTCAGAGAAGGGGGCATTATAAGGTGTTATAGACTAGCCTGGCCCAGAGCCCAGGTTCTTGGAGAGGACATTAGTGGAGGAGAACAAGCTGGTGGGACGAGGGCATGCTGAGCACCAGTCTGAAAACTCCTTCCGTGGTTGCTTGGGGCTTGAAGCCAAAGCAGGTCAGGAACCCTAACATGGTCCTGGATGAGTAGAATTAGGAATCAAAGGGCTGTCTTAAGCAGGGAGAGTTTGGAGCAGATTGTAGGATTTCGAGCCAGGAGGGGCCTGTCATTAAAAATCATCTGTTCCAACCCCATATTTTGTGGTTTTTGTTTTTGTTTTGTTTTTTGCAGGGCAATGAGGGTTAAGTGACTCGCCCAGGGTCACACAGCTAGTAAGTGTCAAGTGTCTGAGGCCGGATTTGAACTCAGGTCCTCCTGACTCCAGGGCTGGTGCTTTACCACTGCGCCATCTAGCTGCCCCCCAACCCCATATTTTGTGTTTTTTGTTTTTGTTTTGTTTTTTGGCAGGGCAGTGAGGGTTAAGTGACTTGCCCAGGGTCACACAGCTAGTCAGTGTCAAGTGTCTGAGGCCGGGTTTGAACTCAGGTGCTCCTGACTCCAGGGCTGGTGCTTTACCACTGCAGTGCCACCTAGCCACCCCCCAACCCCATATTTTAAAGGAGGAGACTGAGGTGCAGAGAGGGGAAGGGTCTTGGCTAAGGTTGCACAGGAAGCAATTAGCAGAGCTAAGTTTTAAACCCAAATCGTCTGACTGCTAAGCACTCAAATGGGATGAGCAATAAGAGACCTTGGGAACCAGAGGAGGGTTCTGTCTCCCCTAAATACAGATCGATTTGTTCTCCATTTACTTTGTGGATTAGGGACAGGGCGATGAGTTCCAAAAAGGGGGTGTCCTCCCCCCCACACCACCACCACCACCATGTCCCCAAACCCAGAAAGCCGGGGGCGTTAGCCCCCTCCAATACTTGCACCACAGCGACCCCTGGTGGTAAATCAGGAAATCTGGCCAACCACCTAGGCTAGGACCATCACATAATACCAAGAACAAAGCAAGTCCCAGGCCTGGTTTATGCTCAGAACAGGAGGCCACTAGAAATGAATTGATCCAAAAAAAACAAAAAATAAAAACAAAGGGGCAGCTAGATGGCGCAGTGGATAAGCACCGGCCCTGGATTCAGGAGTACCTGAGTTTGGATCCGGCGTCAGACACTTACTGGCTGTGTGACCCTGGGCAAGTCACTTAACCCCAATTGCCTCACCAAAAAACAAAAAACAAACAACAACAACAACAACAAAAAATTAAGCAATCCAGAGTCCCTACGTGCCCTCTAGGTAAGGTCCTTTTCCCATAGCCACTTCTCAGAGTCTCTGAGCTGGAACAGACATCAGAGGTCATCTGGTCCAATTTGTACTGGAACTGGATGTCATTTACAGCCTCCGTAACAGAAGACCAGCCAGCCTCCCCTTTGGAGACCTCCAGTGATGGGTAAAGGACCGCCTCCCAAGGAAGCCCTTTCACGTCATTTTGGGACAGCCTCAGTTTTGAAGGAAGGTTTTTTTTCCTTATACTACATAGAAGCCTGTTTCTCTGTGACTTCCTCCCACTATACTTCACAAAAAGAGAGACATTTAGAAGCAGGCAACACTGGAATTAGTGTCAGAAGATCTGGGTTCAAGTTCTGATTTTGCCACTTAGCAGCTGTGACCTTGGTCAAGTCATTTTCTTTCCCTGTCCCTCGGTTTCACCTCGGTAAATGAAGAAAGGTGGACTAAATCATTTCTAAGGTCGCTTATGCTCTAAGGATAAAAGGAAAAGAGTGAAAACAAATGAATGAATGACAAAGGAAAGGAAGGAAGCAATCTCCACTTCCCACCCTACCCCTACCCCAGAGGGTTGGGTCTTGAGTCTCTGATGCCCTGGGTGCCCTCACCAGATTCATTAGGAGATTCTGCTGCTGTGCCCTTAATCCTTCCTGTCTTATGTGGACCCAGTTCTCTTTCCCTGCCCCCAGAATTGTGAGGGGTCTCTGGCTTCCATTTTTCTAGACTGACTTCCTGGTCTGTCCAGTCAGGGACTTTCAGCTGCAAGTTGAATAGACAGATCAAGCTGGATTTGCTAGGGCAAGGAGGCCTGGAGGGGAAAGCGGGCTGAGCGGAATGAGAAAAGAGATAGGAGCAGTAAATAACCAGACCTCCCCCCTTTTCTAGGCAGCCCATCAAAAGCCCAGACACTCAGCCTTCTCGCTGCTCCAGGGAGTTGAGAATCCTGGGTCTCCGATTGGCCTGTTCTGACCTCTAGACTCATTCCCATTCCCTTCTTCTCCATCTCGAAATCTGGGTTATTTAGTCTTCAAGTGTTAGCAGTCTCTTTCTCTTTCGTTTTTCATTATCTCCTCTCCCTGAGGGGCGAGGTCAGAGCTCACTGAGCACATTAGCATGCTCCCAAGGGCCTGCTGTCTTCCAGCTGATCCCTGCACCCTAGCCTGTCTGCCACTTTGCAAGCCCTTTTCCAAGACTCCCAGGCAGGTAATGGGACCAAAGGACCCCATGTTCTCCTTTCCCTCTTACCCAGAGATTCAAAAAAGGGCAGGCAACAAGTTAGGGCCCAAGCTGGGAGGGATGGGGCACAAAGACTGTTCCAAGAGTAGCTAGACAAAAAAAGGGGAGGGAAGGAAGGAAGGGAGGGAGGGAAGGAGAAGAGAGGAAGGGAGAGAGAAAAGGAAGGGAGGAAGGAGGAAGGAAGGGAGAGAGAAGGAAGAGAGGGAGGGAGGGAAGGAGAAGGGAGGAAGGGAGAGAGAAAAGGAAGGGAGGAAGGAAGAAGGAAGGGAGAGAGAAGGAAGAGAGGGAGGGAGGGAAGGAGAAGGGAGGAAGGGAGAGAGAAAAGGAAGGGAGGAAGGAGGAAGGAAGGGAGAGAGAAGGAAGAGAGGGAGGGAGAGAAGGAGGGAGAGAGGAAAGGAAGGAAGGAAGGAGGGAGACAGGGAGGAAGACAGGGAGGGAGGAAGGAAGGAAAGAAAGACCTACTAGCTGACCTACACACACACACACACACACACACACTCTACCCAGAAAAACAAATGTGCAACAACAAAAAATTCTTTTTAAATCAGAAGGCCTGGATTTGAATTTCAGCTCTGCTACTTGCTCCTTGAGTGACCTTGGGCAAGTCACTTCCTTTCCCTGGCTCTGTATCTCCACATGGAAAAAGGGGCTTGTACTAGATGAGCTCTAAAGTCCCTTCCCACTCTAAATCCTATAATAGTCATAGCTCAGCCAGATTCCTCTCTCTACACCCTCTGCTCTCCTTCCCAGTCCCCCAAATCCAGGCATCCATCCATCCATCCTTTGCACACACATACACACACACACACACACACACACACACACACACACACATCCCCAACCAGGCCCTGTGAACTTGGCAGTTTCTGCACGTACAGAGCCCGGGGATGGACTGATTGATCTGTAACACTTAAAAAAATAATAATGGTTTGATCGTTACCAAGGATTAAAAGTAATCCTTTGGCCACAGCTATTGTGGGAACGTTCTTCACGACTCAGTGAGCTGGCTGGGGACACCCTAACCCCCTGAAGGCACTCCTTTCATGAGAGCCAACTGAGAGGGGGGACAGAGGCACCGTCTGGAGTTAGGGTGGCCGTACCCTAGAACCCTCGTGTCCTTGGCCTGCACTGGAACCACTGAGGTCATCAAGTCCATCCCTCTATTCCAAGCCACCTTTCTCTCATGCACACACAGTAATAAGATCCTATCTAAATCTTAAGCTTTCTAAGAGAGTGTGGATGCAATGATATCTCAAAGACTTCTCTGAGATAGCTTTCCCCATATTCCTACAGGTCAACACAAAGCCTTCCTTGGACACAATAAGCTTCTGCATGCAATAGGTATTCAATAGATGCTTGTTTAATCGAGCTGAATTCTGGAGTCTCTGGTTCTGAGTGCCTCTAATGCAAAATAATAATGTACAACAGTATCATCAACATTGAGTGTTGACCTACTGTGATGGACTATATTCTTCTCACCAATGCAATGGTACAGAAGAGTTCCAGGGAACTCATGATAGAAGAGGATCTCCAAATCCAAGAAAAAAAAAAGAAAGAAAGAACTGTGGAGTATAGATGCTGATTGAACCATATTATTTCTTTTGTTTTGGGTGCTGTTGTTTTTTTTTTCTATTTTGAGGTTTTGCATCACTGCTCTGATTCTTTCTCTTGTAACAGGATTAATGCAGAAATAGGATTAATGTTATTGTGTGTATATATATATGTATATGTATAGAGATATATAGATATAACCTATATCAGATTACCTGCTGTCTAGGGGAGGGGGGAGGGAGGGGAGGGAGGGAGAAAAATCTGAAATTGTAAAGCATGTATAAACAAAAGTTGAGAACTAAAAGAAAAAAATAAATAATAATAATAATAATAATGTACAGGGTCTATTACCTGCTTTCTGGTTTGTTTGTGCCAAATGTTTGAACCCAAGCAGTTTTTCCCATAATTTTTAGGCATTTTAGTCATCCACCTCTTATTCCCTTCTTTCTCCAAGAATCCAGGGAAGGCAGATTCAAGATACCAAACAAAACCAAAGATGATCAGAAGAGAAGAAAAAAAGGGGGAGGGAGGGAAAGAGGAAAGAAAGAAGGAAGGAAGGAAGGAAGGAAGGAAGGAAGGAAGGAAGGAAGGAAGGAAGGAAGGAAGGAAGGAAGGAAGGAAGGAAGGAAGAGAAAAGGAAGGAAGGATGAACAGGGCATGCGTTCAGATCCAAGATGTCACTGAGCTTGGTATTATCCTGTTTGGAAATGATTTGTGGCTCTACTCCCTCTCCATATCCAAAAGCAGAAACGCTGATTGAACCCCTGCTCTGGGCAGAGCATTGTACTGAACACAGTGGGAAACAGAAAGATGAGAGACTGCCCACTAGAAGCTTACAATCTAATAAAAGAATGAGATATCCACCCAGATGATTGCAATACACATCATATCATAAATGCTTTAGGTACAAAGTGTTGTGTGAAGACTGATGGGGCCATAGTGGAGGCAGGGCAGATCAAGGAAGGCTTCCTTAAGAAAGCTGCATTTTTGTTATATTTTAAAAGAGAGGTAGGTGACACTTTCTAACTGTGTGACCCTGGGCAAGTCACTTAACCCTCATTGCCCCGCCCCCCCCAAAAAAAGGATAGGTAGAAATTCAATAGGCAAAGAAGGGGAAAGGGAAATATTTCAAACAAGTAATCAATCAATAAACATGTAGTAAGTGCCTACTATGTTCCAGGCACTGTGCTAAGAGCTGAAGATTCAAAAAGAAGCAAAAGACAATCCCTGCCCTCAAGGAGCTTACAATCTAATGGGAAAGATACCGTGCAAACAAATATATACAAAGCAAGCTATATAGAAGGTAAATAGGAAATTTGGGGTCCAGGGAAGTTGTCCAGTTTGTCTGAATAGAGTACACAGAAAGGAAGTAATATTAGCTCAGACAGGACAGGTAGTGTGCCACCAGATTGTGGAGGGCCTTAAATGCTTGGGAAAGGAAATTGACCTTTACTCAGGAGGCCATAGGGAGTAATTACAAGAAGAATTCAGAACAATCATGACATAATTATATACCTATTTGTAAGAATGATTATTCTAGCAACCATATAAAAGATGGGGAGGGGAAGAGAGTAAAATGGGGAGAAACAGGAAGCCCTACAAGGAGGCTGTTAGGATCATCCAGGCAGGCAGCCACAGGGGCCCAAATTCTAGCATGATGCAGTGTGAACAGAGAACAAGGAACTCACACAAGGAATATTTTGGAGATGAAATTGACAGGTTCTAAGAAATGATTGGGTATGAGTGGAAGAGAAGGGAAAGCGTAAGGTAATCCCAGGGATATAGACATGGGAGGCTAGCTTAATGACAGCACCATAGGCAGAGTAAAGTAAGAAGTAATTAATACATTTTAGGAGAAAATATACGGAGCTTAGTTTTGGACAGTAACAGCATATGGGGACAAAGAAACCAATCCTGAGTTCTTGCCAATCTCCCAGTCATGGCTAATCTTCAGCTACCTAGCCAGTGCCTCTGACTCCCTGTTGTAATGAAATAAATAGGACTGTAACAAGTGATTCCAGTGGTCAGAGAACAGTGTGAATTAATCCAAAAGCATAGGATTGGTTCTTTTATGGGCCAGTTTTGCTGTTGTCCTGACCACAGACTCATCTCTAACCCTAGATCCAGACCAAATCCTGACCCTGATCACAAAATGATCCCTAAACTGTGTCCAGACTGACCCCTGACTGCAACCTGGTCTACACACACACACATACACATACTGTGAACCCAAAATTCCACCTGCCATCTTGAAAATCTTGTTCAGTCAAACATCTGGTTGAAAAATTATGGATAGCTCAGTGCAACAGATAGCACTCTGAGCCAGAGCAAGTAAAGCAGGGCCAAATGAGGTATCCTGCAACTGAGCCCACAGTAAATGGTCCCTGCCTCTAGATGCTGGGGACCAATAACTATTTCCTCATGAATTCCATGGCAAATATAAAGTTCATTTGTGTGTGTGTGTGTTTCCCATGATGGGAGAGTAAATGCTTGAATGGGACTCTTGGTAGGAAGAAGTTATCATGAATATACAAGGGGTAGAAACCTTTGAGAATGGGCAGGGTAGGGGGCAGCTAGGTGGCGCAGTGGATAAAGCACCGGCCCTGGATTCAGGTGCACCTGAGTTCAAATCCAGCCTCAGACACTTGACACTTACTAGTTGTGTGACCCTGGGCACTTTACCCTCATTGCCCCACAAAAAAAAATACTTGAGAGAATGGGCAGGGTATCTAGAAACCACCTTTTAGAGACCAACTCAAATGGTACCTTTCCATGAAGCCTTCCCTGATTTCCACCCCCACCCTAAGCAGCAATGGCTTCTTCCCACTCAGGCCACACAGAGCATTTTGCTTGTTCCTCTCTAAGGCAATAATCATGTAATATCAATGATCAGTGTTGGTGTCATCCCCCCAATAGTCTGTGAAGGATGCCATGTTTTATCTAAATATTGTATCTGAAGATACTTAATAAAAGCTTATTGGATTGAATTCCAATAAGTCCCAAGTGTCAAAGAGTACCCCCCCATCTAAATACCCCTTCTATGAGGGAAAGACAGGCCAGTCTACTGGGAATCTCCAGTCCTCATCTCTGAGTGAGTGTGAAGGGAGTTTCCTCTCTGGCTTCTGGCTCTGGATCTGCTTTCTGGATTTAATTGACTGACCAACACAGAACTGATCCATACCAAAGTCTCTGGGCTCCTGCCACAACTGCTTCCTCTTTTCATTAGACAATCAATCACCTTAATTTCTTTGTAATTTTTCCTAAACCTTCCACCACAATGTCCACTCCCATGTGAGGAGGCTGTGTCTAGGAGGTTCCAGTGCCCTCCGAAGATAAAATTGGGAAAGGCTTGGAGCTCATGTACCAAGCCAGGGTTCCTGGCTTCAGTTCTCAGCTCTTCCCACAGACTCAATGCTGTATGGTACTAGCCACATCATTGTACTAGCCTGTGCCTCAGTCTCCTCTATTTGTACAAAGAGGGTGAACTCTTGCTTTCATTCGACCCCAAATGCTTCAGCAGGGAAATTTTTGATGAGTGTCTCTAAGAAGGAAGGAGAATACCACGCTAGAAGTCCACAGAAGTTGTATTAAATATGGTCTAGGAGACCAGAAGGCATGAATGTGGAAGAAAGGTTGTACTGGAGGCAGGAGAGAGGCCAGTTTGAATAGGATATAGAATAAGTGACGGGAAATCATACATAGTACATCTATATGGAGCCAGATGGTGAAAAATCTTTCAATAGACTCCTAAAAGTAATAAGGAGCCACTGCAGCTTCTTTTTGGCAACCTTGTGGAATATAGATTGGAGGGGGGAGCTACAGAAGACAAGGAGACCGATTAAGAAGGCAAAGGATGATGTGAGCAGGAACTAGGATCAGAACCACATGAGTGGAAAAAGGGGACAAATGAGAGAACTGGTACTGGACCCAGAATCAACAAAACCTGAAGAGTAATCAGATATGTGCCAGGGAAGGGGGTGGGTTTTAAAGGAGAGCAAAGACTAAGAACAAATGAGATAATGTATTTAAAGTGCCCTGCATATTCTGAATCACCATGTAAATGTGAGCTATTGATCATAATGAGTGAATCAGCAACCCAGGGATTCATCAGAAGGGACCCAAGCATCCTAAGCCATGAATTAGAGGAAAGTGAGCACTTAAATAAATAAATAAATAAATAAATAAATGAATGAATGAATGAATGAATGAATAAATAAATAAATAAATAAATAAATGAATGAATGAATGAATGAATGAATAAATAAATAAATAAATAAATAAATAAATAAATAAATAAATAAATAAATAAATAAGTAGCAAGGATTTAGTCAGCATGTGCAGATCAGGACTAAGTGGTAGACTTGCCTCTGCCTGCCTTCCCAGTCCTCTCTCCTCCAACTCCTCTATCCACACCCTCAGCTCCAGACACATCCGTGGGCCTCAGTTTCCCCATCTGTAAAATGATGAATTGAACTAGATGATCTCTAAGGCCCTTCCCTGCTCTAAACTTATAATCCTGAATGTCCCCCACCCACATTCATTGCTTTGGCATACTGCTGATGAGGAACATATTCCACCAACAGAGACCAGCAACCTTCTCTGCAGTCCTGGAGAATGGTCTGGGGCACTAAGAGGTTAAATGACTCATCCAAAGTCACAGAGCCATTATTTCTCAGAAGAGGTCCTTGAACCCAGGTCTTTCTGATTCTCAGGGCAGTTTTTTATGCACTGTGCTGTGTTGCCCACTCCCCTAACTGCCTTATCCAAATTCCTTTTCTTTGCTCATGTTGTCCTTCTACTTGTAATACCCTCCCCGTTATCATCTCCCCCTCCATCTCTATGAATTTTACCCATCCTTCAAGGCCCAAATAAAATACTACCAATTCCAGGAAGATCCCCCTAACTACTCAGACCAGCAAGGATCTCATCCTTCTCTAAGCTCCTCCAGCTCTTCTTGTCTGTAAAGACACATTTGGCAATTAATCACAAACCCATAAGGCCTCAGGGCATCTCCCCTGTGGTCTTGAATTGCTATTTTAATCCTTTATTATTATTTAACCTTTCCTATATTCAGATTCTGTCTCCCCAGCCAGGCTGTGGGCCCCTGGAGACCAGTCCTTGGCTCAGAGCTCTACCCACATAGGGGATCAGTCAATGTTTATGGAATTGATTTGGGTTTGATTTGAGCACAGCTGGGAAAGTGACTCATAGACTTGAAGAATGTCAGAGCTAGTAGAGACTTTAAAGATCATCAAATCCAATACTCTCATTTTACATATGAAGAAAATGAGATTCAGAGATATTGACTTGTCCAACATCACATACTAAGGAGCAAGGCAAGGGTTGACCCCAAGCAGGAGCATGCCGATAAATGTTTAGTAACTAGCCTTCTGGGGGGGAAATTCTAAATGAAACTCACTTTTACCTTTAATCTGTTTTATTAGCATTTTCTCCATTGCTCCATCACAAGTCTAGACAATCAACAAAGCAATAAATCAAACCCCAGTTTGTGGTATTTGCCATTTCCAAGGTATAAAATGCTCACACTGAAAAAATTTAACAATCAGCTCTTTCAAGTTTGCTCAAGCTGGTTCCATCCAGCACACCTCTGGACTCCAGTCTTCTGACTTCAATTCAGTCCTCTTTGCACACCTCATTGGTTGTCATGGCATCAAAGATAGCTGAAAAGGAATCTCATCAGACCCAAGCCCCTCACTTTACAGTTGGGGAAACTGAGTCTCATAGCAGTTATGGACACATAGTGAATAAGTATATATTTAGTTTCCCTCTTCACTTCTGGCTCCCTGATCTTTGCCCTGTAAAGAAAGGATTTCTGTTGGAGTGTGGAGGCCAGGGAAGGAACAGCCATTTGGGGCATGTAGGAGCTTCCCAGAAAGGCAATCAAGAGAGGTGTTGTTCCCCGCCCCCCCCCCCCATGACTTAGTCACTTGGAGGTAGGAGGATTGAGAGATAGGACACTAAGGGAACAGCAGGTAAGGCAAAATGAAATGTAGACCAGATTCTTTGGGTTTGGTTTTTACATACACTAAAGGTCAGAGGCACTTAGAGGAGGGTAAGTCCTTCCCTACAGGTGCGAGTGTTTAGAAGGGAAAGGGGTGTTCAGGAAGGACCAGAGAAAGACTGGTCTTTCTCAAGACTAGTCTTCACTCTGGGACCATGCTGTCTACCTGTAATTTGCTGAGCTAGACAACAAGATTGATCAAAGGGAAGGAAAATGGCTTCTTACCCTCCAAATGACAGCTGTGTGTGACATTATATAGAGGAGGAGGGATAGATGGGAATTCAGGGCCAAGGCTGCGCTCCCCAGTCAATTGTTCAACATTACTTTAGCTTTATTCTCTACTAAAGGTAGAAAGAAATATAGAAAAATGGATAGGACACAGACTCTCCTCTCAATTAGTGTATCACCTTTTTTTGCTGGGGGTTGCAAGTAGATAAAAACATAAAACAAGAAATTGTGATGCAAAGAAGAGGCCCAGGGCAAATTGCTATGAGAAGTTTTTGGAGAACTCAATCTATTTGGGATTGGGGGAGGGGGGTGTTTGAAGGCTTCATAGAGAGGGTGATGCCCCTGGGAGTGGGTAGAACCTTGAAGAAGGGGTTGGAACTCTACCACAAAGTTGGAGATGGGAAGTGGAACTCCACTAGAGAATGTCTGAAGGAGTCTTGGAACTCTGTCATACACACTTGGTCCTAGGCTTTTGGAAGGTAGGGGAATCCCAAGCCTAAGGTACAGACAAGGGGACCACTGGGGGAGGTATGAAAGGACCATGTGTCATGACCAGGCTGAGGTACAGAGTGAGCCCCAAGCCCCATGGAGATGATTCTAGTTCTTGCCAGGGCACTCACACCTATGTAAATTCCCCATGAAGAATCTTGGGGGGGGGCAGCTCGGTGGTACAGTGGATAAAGCACTGGCCCTGGATTCAGGAGTACCTGAGTTCAAATCCAGATCCAGACCCTTGACACTTACTAGCTGTGTGACTCTGGGCAAGTCACTTAACCCTCATTGCTCCACCAAAAAAAAAGAAAAGAAAGAAAGAATCTTAGGGGGCAGACAGAGGAGAGGGAGAAGTGAGAGTCCTGGAAGGGAAACAGAGGAGGGACTGGGGCAGAGTACAGCCAGTACAATCTTCCAGAAAGGAATATCACAGAATTCCATGGATGGCCCAGTGGACAGAGTGCTGGACTTGGAGTCAAAGAAGGTCCGACTCAGATACCTACTAGCTGTATGTCCCTGAGCAAGTCACTTAACTTCTCTTCATCTTATGCCCTCATCTGTAAAATGGAGATATTAATAGCACCTACCTGCCAGGGGTTTTGTGAGATTATATTTGTAAAGCTGATGCTAGCTATTATCATTATTATTACTGGGGCACTTCACTCAACAGGGGAAGGTCTTATGGAGATCATTGTGGGTAATATCTGACCATTGCCTTCGTTCCTTCACTCTCAGAGACTGGCTGATGCTGCAGAGAGATTCCAGAAGGCCCATCGTTGGCAGGACAACATCAGGGTAAGTAAGAGCTTTGTTACCCCCTAACCTAGGTCGCACTTTTCTGGTCCCCAAACGTTGTCAAAGAAATCTAGTTTCATTTCTTTCCAAGTCCATGAACTAAGGGATAACAAAGCACTGGCAAGCTAAGGCCCTTGTGGAGATCAACATGAATGAATTTCTAGGGAGCACACGTTTTGTCTGAGCACAGATGGGTGCTAGAAAGATGTCTTCGGCAATTAACTGGTGCTCCTGTGCTATTGTGTCCACTGCTAATTCCTGGAGCAGCCCAGAGGAAGGACAAGGCATGTGTGTGCTCTGGGCAAGGTTTGCAAATTGCCTAAACACACACACACACTTGCGGTGTTACTTACTGTCCGTGGAAGGCTTTGTGCCTTTGTGTTTGTTAACACTTGATTTATCACAAAATCAATTCCTACAACCCAGAGTGGAGTTTTTCTACCATTTATTTGTTACTCAAATGTATTCAAACACTCAGATCGGTCTATGATTTCATCCAATTGAGCATCTCCTCCAACAATGTAGGTACAAGCCTACCTTCCCATCCCATGGGACCCATGGCCATGTCCTCCTCTAAGCTTGGCACGTGTGGACCACCCCACATGCTGATGGGGGAGGGGAGGGGTAGAACCTCCCTTGAGTTATCCTGACATCCTAAGGGTGATTATAAAAGGCATTTCTAAAAAGTCATATTAAATAACATTACTTCTTATGCTCCATGCTCGCCCCACCCCAATTCCAGCCTCTTGTACCCTCAGCAGCTAAGCCTTGCCTAAGCTGCAGGCTTGCCTCTGCAGCAAGTCCTTTCTATACAGGTATAGGTTTCTATGCAGGTCTAGGAGGGTTGGACCAGATAGTTCATCCCAGCCTTGCCCCAATGCCCCTACATTCCATATTAGAGGGTCCAAGGGAAATCTTGCCAAAATTGTGACTAGAATCTACCTGTGTTGGAGTCTATGAACCTGCATATCAGGGATTCTGTGTTACCTTGAGATGCCAAAGACCCCATCCAGAGCCAGAGCTGTGGGATTTGCTCCATACAGTGCCCCATATGGTGAGGTTGTTGGTTGTTGTTGTTGTTCATTCACTTCAGTTGTGTCCAAATCTTCATGACCCCTTTGGGGATTTTCTTGGCAAAGATACTGGACAGGTTTGCCATTTCCTTCTCCAGCTCATTTTACAGATGAGGAAACTGAGGCAGGGTTAAGTGACTTGCCCCAGGTCACAAAGCTAATAAATGTCTCAAACTGGATTTGAACTCAGGTCTTCCTGACTCCAGGAAGCAATCTATACTGTGTCATCTATAATTCATGTTCCATTATGTCACACACTCCCTATTCCATACTGGATTACCAATTTACCATCAATCGTTACAAAACAGACACTTAGGTGATGATTCAGATTACAAAAACATTCTTTACTTTACATCTGTATAAAAGAATGTGAGGAGGAGTTAGATCCTGGTACAGTGGGGAAAGTCTCAAATTCAAAGTTGGATGTGTCCCTTAGCATCCTAGCTCCAGAGCTGGGAGGGAACCCATAAGTCATCTAACCTGACCTTAGTTAAGAAAACTGGGGGCAGCTAGGTGGCATAGTGAATAAAGCACTGGCCCTGGATTCAGGAAGACCTGAGTTCATATCCAATCTCAGACACTTGACACTTACTGGCTGTGTAACCCTGGGCAAGTCACTTAACCCCCATTGCCCCCACACACAAAAAAAAAAGAAAAGAAAAGAAAAGAAGAAAAAAAGAAAACTGAAGCTATGGAAGGCTAGTGACAATGTCAAAGGCAGGATTAGAACTCAGATCTTCTAACCCTGGAACCAGTGTTCTTTCCACTGTCCCAGTGGAAATTCTCAGAGAATTTCCCAGAATTGTCTGAGATATTTTTGCATAAGGTTTGAACCACAGGAGGTTGGTTTTATACCTTTATGTTATGGGAAACAGGGGATATAGGGAGAGGGAGTTGTTCTGCCTCATCCAATCTCTATTTAGGAATACCTCTCAGGTGCCATAAGAGCACAAGGCTCTACCTACCTATGCCCCCTGCCCATGTGCCCTCTCCCTCAGGTTGGAGGCTGCCCTTTGGGGGAGGAGAGGGACTAGCAGCAAGACTGCTGTTGTAACAATTGCATTTGACTTTGTAATCAGGGTCCCAGTGAAGCTCTGTGGGGAGTCCTGCAGTTCTACTAGGAAATGGTCTCAAATTATAACAGGAACACAAAAGGGAGACAAAAAACTGTTTTCCTTTCAGGGGCTGGGGGAGGCCGACTTTGTGGAAACCCTATCCCTGGACCCTGCTGAAGACATGGCAGTTTGCTCTATTCACTGATATCCCAGTGGCCAAAAAGCCTCTAAAATAGCCCAGGTCATGCCCAACTTAGAAGAGCTGAGATCCAAAGGTTCATTTGTGAACCAGTTGTTTGGAAGTCGGAGGCCATCTTCCCAATGGAAGTAACAGTGGTTGTGTTCCCAAACTAGACAACATCCCTGGTTCATCTGCAGTCACCACGTTATGGCTGTTTTAATAAGTCTGGCTTCAGCTCTTGGTCCTGGGCAAAAGAAGGAATAGATAGGAAGAGGAGATGGGGATTAAGTGATGGATGGAGCTAAGGAGGAAAATCAAAGGTTCAGAGAAACCTGAAATAATTCACACCAAGGTCTCATGGTCCCTGAACTCTCCTAGAAGTTTGAATCCTAAAAGAGCTTTTGTTCCAAGTCAATCTCTCATTGGAGAAAGGTGATACTCTCTCCCCCCATCTTCAAATTACATTGTATTTACATAATCTGTCAGTCAATCAATAAATATTTATTAGGTGCCTACTATGTGTCAGGTGCTGTGCTAGGGATACAAATATGAAATCTGTTGAAATATTGTATCAAACCAGGAATGAAAGCTTCTGGAGAACAATGTCTTCACATGCCCAGCTCCTAGCACAATCTCTTACACCATTGTAGATCTTTAACAAACACTTATTAAATAGAATTGAATTTCAGGCAGTGGATCAAAAATGGAAATAATGAATTTTGGAAAGTGTAGAAGACAGGCCAGGTCAGCTTGGAAATCACCTCTAAACTAATAATTTTTGTTTGTTTCTCCCTTTACTCCCAGACCTAAAGATACTCTAAAAACTCTTAAAATAAAAAATTGTCTGCAGGAGCTGAAGATTTACTGGCTGGGGTGGGGGGTGGGGGAGGAGAAGGAATGAAATAAGGGAAAGCAGAGAGGAGCCAGAATTGCCCTATATGTGGGCCAATTGTAAAGTGTTAAGTGAGGAGGTGCCTGTGTTGATCTCAACCAGTGGGCTTGGGGGAGCCTGGTGTCCCCCTATTCCCAGCTGAGATTCCTTTCCAGACCCCATTTTTCTGCCCCCTCCCCAGACCTAACCCTTCATAGTATAATAAAAAGAGCCTTAGATTTGGAGTTAGAAAATCGACATTCGATGGTGCAGTGGTTAAAGCACCAGCCCTGGATTCAGGAGTAACTGAGTTCAAATCTGGCCTCAGACACTTGACACTTACTAGCTGTGTGACCCTGGGCAAGTCACTTAACCCCCATTGCCTGCAAAACAAAAACAAAAACAAAACAAAAAGAAAATCGACATTCATGTCCCAACTGTATCTCTTACTCTATATGTGACCTTGAACAAATTTCTTCATCTTCCAAGTTCTCATTTTCCTCATTTGTAAAATCAGGAGGTTGGGATGGATAGATGATTCCCTTCCAACTCCAGACTTTGTGACTAGTATAAATGCCAGTTCCTTCTAAATATCCCAGCAATCAATAGTTCCCGCTAGCTCTTGGCTCTTAAAAATCTACCAGCCCAGGCTCCCAGGGCACCTCCTGCAGGGTCAGGGAAATGTGGGCATTTAAATGACCCCAGGGGCAGCTGGTCCTTATATAAACAGAGAGGCTTAAGAAGAGGAGCTGGGCCACTTGACAAATTAATTCATCCTCTATTAAAGAGCACTGTGAGGGGAGAGAGAGCGAGAGAGCGAGAGAGAGAGAGAGAGAGAGAGAGAGAGAGAGAGAGAGAGAGAGAGAGTTTAGATAAGCCACCATCTCTGCCTTTAGAGAGCTCACAGTTTAGTAGGGGGTTAAGAGACTAATCCAGAGATTCTTAACCTTTTTTGTAGCATTGTCCTCTTTGACAATCTGGTGAAGCCTGTGGACCACTTCTTTGGGGGAAGAGAAGGGAATAAGCATTTATCTAGAACCTACTAGGTATCAGAAACTGTGCTAAAAAAATTTTTTTACATAAATCTTATCTCATTTGATCCTCACAGCAACCCTGAGAGGTAGGCACTATTAATAGTCTCATTTTACAGTTGAAGAAACTGAGGCAAACCAAAATTAAGTGAATTGCCTAGGGTCACACAGCCAGTAAGTTACTGGGGCTAGATTTGAACTGAGGTCTTCCTGACCCCAGGTCCAGTGTTCTATCCAATGTGACACCAGCTGGCTCTCATAACAATCTTTTTAAGTAAACAAAACAAAATGTATAGGATTACAATGGAAAACAATTATATTGAAATACAATTATCTTGTACATGTATAACCTATATCTGATTGCTTACCACCTCAGGGAGGTGGGAGGAGAGGTAGGGAAAGAGGGATAAAATTTAAAACTGAAAGCTTTAAATAAAAATGTATATTTTTTTAGAAAAGAAATACAATTATCAAAAAAAATAATCAAAGTGATGGACCCCAAGTTAAGAACCTCCATGACCTAGCAGCCCAAGCTTTAGGCTTAGATGGATTGGATCTAGTCTTGGGAAACAATCTCCAAAAATGGTATCTCTGCCCCATTTTGGTCCTACCCAGAATCTCCCATGGGAAATCTCCAAATATGGCTTGAATATAGTTCACATCTAGTTCTCCACAGATGTGAGGAAAAGGTTCCCCAATTTCTATTCAGTACCAATATTTTCTCAACAAATAGAAAATGCACCCAAAAAACCACACACTACGTACTTATGGTCACCCATAAACAATTGATATCATTCTCTTCCCTCTCCAGTAAGTCCCACCTTCCCCTCCTCCAGACTCCACACACACACACTCATACACAAGCGCACAGTTTTTCAGACTTAAAGCAGTTCTCTGTGATTTGGCCCCCCCTCAGAATGAAACTAACTTTGGAGCTGTTCTCCCCTGACATTCTAGGGAAGCATACAAGCCTCCAACTTTCTGGTATTACCCTAACAACTTGACTCCTCCAGAGATAAAATTGGAGGGTTTTTTTTCAGGAATTATCTTTCCATTGGTCATCATTGGACCTATACTATCTATAGATCATGGCAGGAGGGAAGGGCAAAGTCCAGGGTTTCCCCCCGCCCCCTAGTCTTAGTTCCTTGAAGCTCTCGCAGCTTCAGAGACCACATGTGCTACTTAACCTTCTTCTCCCCAAGAGGCTGGAGCTGCCCAGGAACTCTTTCCTTCTCTTTCTAGGAGAATAGGTCCCCAAACTCTCCTCCTGACATTGCTCCAGAAAGATGAGAGTTCCTGAATCTTCAGGAACTCTCATCATGGACCACATGGTTTCCCTCTCCATGACTGCCTTATTTACAAATGAGAAGTTACACCATTGCTCTCCATCGCCGAGTTCCAGAATTCTTGAACATAGGGTTGCTAGAGAAGCAAAGCTAGTGCTGCCCAGAAACTCCCCCTTCTCTTGGTAAAGGCTGGGTCCAGTAACTCTCTTCTCAGTGAGAGCACATGCATCTCCTATGTGTCTGCTACAAGACAACCATTAACAGCTCCGGGGAAGGAGGGCATGTATAAACACAGGCTTCTCCCACTTTCCCCATCCCCAAGGTCCTAGTCAGTCTTAGCTCTCTCTGCTGCTCTCAGGTCTGTCTCCCAAAAAGGGGGGGGGGAGACCAACTCTGCAAAGAAGACTGCCATTTATAGGGGCTCAAAACAAAAAGATGGCTCCAGACCCATCAGTACTCAGATCATTGAGAGTGTTACCTGCTTCCATCCTCACAGTGGGCATAAGCACTTCATTGGAATATATAATAAAAATCCCAAAGACTCATCACCCTATAAGCCCATCCAATTAATCAGGGAACTTCTCCAGAAATACCCTTCCAATATCAATGATCACTATACTAGAATATAGAAATATATATAATATAAGTTAAATGCCATGGGAGGGCTCAGAGAGAAGGTTTTTACTGACCAGGGAAGGTCAAGAAAGGATTTGTGGGGGGCAGCTAGGTGGCACAGTGGATGAAGCACCGGCCCTGGATTCAGGAGTACCTGAGTTCAAATTCGGCCTCAGACACTTGACACTTACTAGCTGTGTGACCCTGGGCAAGTCACTTAACCCCCATTGCCCCGCAAAAAAAAAAAAGAAAAAAAGAAATAGAAAGAAAGAAAAGAAAAGACATTGCCCCACCCCCACCAGTGTTATATTAAGGGTGGGACTTTTAGAGGGGGAGGTAACATCCCCAAACCGTGACACTGACAATCTGACTTTATTCTGGAACCTAAGAAAATCCTAAACTACATCAAAAGAATCAGAGTGTTCAAAATAAGGGTTGGATGGATAGGGGCGGTTGGAGGTGAGAGGTAGTAGTTCTCTGGTCCTATGCCTTGATCATACCACAGTGTATAAGACTTGAATGCAAGATAGAGAAGCTTGATCTTTATTTGGAGGTAATAGGGAGCCACTGAAGGTTTTTGAGTAGAGGAGTGATGTGGTCAGATATAGATATATAGATATAGATATAAAAGAAAGATTATTCTCACAATTATTTGAAGGTCTGAATGAAGAGGAGACAGGGAGTAAGGGCAGAAAGATCTATAAGGAAGCTTTTATAATAGTTCAAGTGGGGCAGCTAAGTAGCACAAGGGATAGAACACTAGCCCTGAAATTGGGAGGACCTAAGTTCAAATCTCACCTCAGACACTAGCTGTGTGATCCTGGGCAAGTCACTTAACCCCAATTGCCTTAAACATCTGGAACTATCTCCAGTCATCCTGATATATATATATAGCTTACACCTGGACCCAGATGGATCTGGAGGAGAGACCTTCCTCACTTAAATCCAATTCACTGCAAGTCATGACATCACCCCGATGTCATGGTCCTCTTCGAGAACAAAGGACAAACAACAGTGATGATAACCTATAGTAAAATGTTGACAATGGGAATGAGGAGGAATATAGAGCTCCATTAGACCCTTAGTATTCACGAGCCACTGGGCTGGGAGGTAGGGAGAAGGAGGCTGGATGCCGGTGGTCTTCTAGAACTATCTGGTCCTGAGGAACAGCTCCTTGCCCAAGTAAACATCATCAGGCTGCCAGAGTCCGTGTGAGAAGCTCCTAAAGCCTGAAGGAATCATTCTGTGATTGGAGTTTACTCCCCTGACAGAGAAGCAATTGTCAAGCCAAACAGATGTGAGCGCGTCACTGATCACCACAGAGCATGTGGTGGGGAACTGGAGGGACTACAGGTCTGTGTGCTGGAAGCCCTTTTCCTAAGGAAGGGGAAATGAGCAAGGGTCTTAGACCTTGTGGGGAGGGAGGTTAGACAGAAACAAGATAGTCACAGAGACAATCCCCCCTACCCTGATAAGGGATAAAGAAACAAACACAAAAAGAACTAGAAGGAGGGAAAGACAAAGAACATAGACCGGGGAGGGGGGTCAGGGGGAGAAGAACAGGCAGTTTGGCATAATGGAAAGTACTGGATTAGGAATTACAGGACCTGCATTCAAATTCCGGCTCCCAGGGAAGCTAGGTGGCACAGTGGATAGAGCACTGGCCCTGGAGTCAGGAGGACCTGAGTTCAAATCCGGCCTCAGACACTTAACACTTACTACCTGTGTGACCCTGAGCAAGTCACTTAACCCCAATTGCCTAACCCCCCCCCAAAAAAAAAAAATCCTGGCTCCACTAGTTATCAGATATGGGATCCTGGGCAAGTCACTGTACCTAAGTGTGAATTTCCTCATCTCTAAAAATGATGAACTCCAAGAACTGCCTTGAGCTCCAGATCCCATGATCCCAAGTTACCTTAATGCTGTGTGTGTATATATACCCTGGTTTTCTATTTTTTTTTTTGCGGGGCAATGGGGGTTAAGTGACTTGCCCAGGGTCACACAGCTAGTAAGTGTCAAGTGTCTAAGGCCGGATTTGAACTCAGGTACTCCTGAATCCAGGGCTGGTGCTTTATCCACTGTACCACCTAGCCACCCCAAATATTTATTTATTTATTTATTTGCTTTCTAGTATTTTGTGTGTGTGTGTGTTTGAGGCAATTGGGGTTAAGTGACTTGCCCAGGGTCACACAGCTAGTAAGTGTCAAGGGTCTGAGGCCGGATTTGAACTCAGGTACTCCTGAATCCAGGGCCAGTGCTCTATCCACTGTGCCACCTAGCTGCTACACTGGCTTTCAAGTGTTCTCAAAAGAGACAGAAACAGGAGATAAAACAGACTGGGAGGGGCTGCTAGGGGAAGAACGACTGAGGCAGAGAGAGAGCCAAGGGAAGGACAGAGATGAAGGCAGAAGAAAGCCCAGTGGCATAAGCAGAGAATAGGGAGGGATGCCCCAGGAAAGAACATTCTGCTGCCCTGCCCTCTGCCCAAAGAGGCCCTTAGCCTGACCAGTAGGGTTCTTCTAAAAGCCTTTGCCATCCATGGAAAACATTATATTGGATTTTCAGAGTCTGACTCCAGCTCAGCTGCCTCATCTCTGTTCCCAGGATGATGGACATCAATCCTCTAAGAAGCATGGGCCATACAACCCTTGGCATCTGGGGGGCCCTTCGGCCCTGTTATTTCCCTTCTGAGCTTTGTCAGCAGGACAGCCCTCCCCCTTTACCCCTACCCTAATCTTCCTCCTCTGGGCCCCTGACCCCACCTCACTCTTTCTCAGGGCCCTGAGAGGAGAGGAAACATCACATGGTCAGGACAGTCCTGTATTCATCATTTGGGTTATTTATCCTCAGAGTTAGAGGGGGAGGAAGCTTTGGAAGTTACCAAGTCTAACTCCTTTATTTTACAGATGAGCAAACTGACCCAAAGAAAAAGTGCCTTGTTAAAGATCCTACAAGTAATGAATGCTTCAGCAGACCAGGTTTTCCATTGCCAACCACCCTAAACCAAGTTTCTTTTGAGCCCTCTGGAGCCTTGCCAGGAACCTGGATCATGTTACAAAATCACAATGTCTTATATAGGGAATAGGCCTCCAAGCAGGAAGCCTTCCCTGATACCCACCTGGGATTGTCTTATTCTTCTATCTTCACATGGAACCTTTGCCTGCTGGCCCCTAAAAGTAAAGGTTTGGTATCTCTCCTCCAATAACCCCAAAACACACCTGACCCAGCCTCAGTGGCTGGGGTTTTCCCCTTAGGTCGCTCAAAGAATTTTTTTAATGTTTAAGTTTTGATAATAGTGATGATAATAATATAAATGGAAAGGAAGGAAGCAAGAGAGAGGGGGAGAAAGGAAGGAAGGAAGGAAGGAAAGAAGGAAGGAAGGAAGGAAGGAAGGAAGGAAGGAAGGAAGGAAGGAAGGAAGGAAGGAAGGAAGGAAGGAAGGAAGGAAGGAAGGAAGGAAAAGAGAGAAAGAAAGAAAGAAAGAAAGAAAAACATGAATGTGCTATATTATTACATGTGGTATATTATAATGCCCATGCTTATTCTCAGAGAATAACAGCACAGTACAGGAGAAAGAGCGTTGATTGTAGAGCCATAGAATCTGGGTTCAAATCCTACTTCTAAAGCTTACTGCCTGTGTAGAGTTGAACAAATCACTCAGCCTCCCTGAAGCCCAGTTTCCTCATCTGTAAAATGATGGAGTTGACTTAGGTGGTCTCTGAGGTTCCGTCCAGCTCTGGATCTCTGACCCTTACTACACATGACCTGCTAAGCCTTCTTCCTTTCTATGCCGAGGTGGAGGGGCTATGGGTGTAGAACACTGCCTATACTGTCAGGCTTGTGGATGGGCTGATTCTCTTTGTTGGAATGCTTTCTCACCTCTACCCCCCCCACACCTTTATTTTCCAATTCTTTGTTACAAGGGACTCTTCACCGGGTGCAGGCAAGAGAAGGGATACATTTAGAAACAATAGCTATCAATAAAATTAATTTTAGAAATAGGTTCTGCTTGTACTCAAAGGAAAGAAGACAAAAGGAAGCAAACAGGATTATCATAACATATTAGAATTCTGCATGAAAGGGACCGTAAAACATGAAATGTCAAAGCTGGGAGGAACTTTGCAGGAGACCTAGGAAAGACAACCCAGAACATCAAAGCTAGAGGGACCTGATGACATGGGACACCTAGAGAATCCTGTCCTCCAAGGTCCAAGCAGTGGAGACTCATGGGGAAGGAGATAGTTCAGATGAA
Organism: Dromiciops gliroides; assembly: GCF_019393635.1. Taxonomy (NCBI): domain Eukaryota; kingdom Metazoa; phylum Chordata; class Mammalia; order Microbiotheria; family Microbiotheriidae; genus Dromiciops; species Dromiciops gliroides. Next base: position 675,966,830 of record NC_057861.1, on the reverse strand, counting down.
GAAGACAGCATCCTTCCCCACAAGGGAGAGCAATGACCAATCCAAGTAGGTTTAATCACCCTCCTTTGCACCACACATCCAATCAGTTGCCAAATCACATCATTTCCACTTCACTCTGCTCACATGACCACCACCCTAGTTTAGGCTCTGATCACCTCTTACCTGAATAGTAGCTTCCAAATTGGTCTCCCTGCCTAAAGTCTCTCTCTTCTCTAATTCATCTTCCTCCTAGCTGACAAAGCAATTTTCCTGAAATGAAATCTGTCCATGTCACTCTCCTACTCAATAAACTTCAATGGCTGCCTATTGCCTTTAGCATCAAACATAATAATTCCTTTACGCTTTGGTCCCAACCTACCTTCTCTGACCTCTATTATCTATTACTCCCTTTCCCCTGCAGTCTATACTGTGTGGTCAACCTGGCTTTCTCAGTGTTCTTCACACAACAGTGTATCTCCTGTCTCCCTCTGCAATAATGACCCTTTATGCATGGGATACACTCCCACCTCACCTTTGCTTCTTGGAATCCCTGGTTTCCTCCAAAACACTGCTCCATCTACACCTTCTATGGGGAGCCTTTCTCCCATTGCTAAAGAAAATTTACTTTGGGGGCAGCTAGGTAGTGCAGTGAATAAAGCACTGGCCCTGGATTCAGAAGAACCTGAGTTCAAATCCAGCCTCAGACACTTGACACTTTTGTTTGTTTGTTTGGGGGGGGGGGGTTTTGCAAGGCAATGGGAGTTAAGTGACTTGCCCAGGGTCACACAGCTAGTAAGTGTCAAGTGTCTGAGGCCGGATTTGAACTCAGGTCCTCCTGACTCTAGGGCCAGTCCTCTATCCACTGCGCCACCTAGCTGCCCCAACACTTGACACTTACTAGTTGTGTGGCCCTGGGCAAATTACTTAACCCTCATTGCCCCAGAAAAAAAAAATTATTTTGTCTTTATTTTGCCTGACTTTTGAATGTCTTTGCTTATGTTCAATAGAATGTAAGCTCCTTGAGGGTGGTCACTTTTATTATGAGAACTTCACTTTTATTTTTGTATCCCCGGTGTTTAACACAGTGCCTGGCACAGAGTAGGTTGGGAAAGTGTGCTGATTGGTTGATTGATTGATTGATTAAACTGTTTTAGAGTAGGCAAAAAAACCAAATTCATTGATTTATTCCTCACAGATCTCTTGGGGACCATCTGTTTGGGGAACCAAGCTTACACATGCATGTATAAGCTTGGGTCCCCAAGAGATCTGTATGTGTGTGTACACAACCACACACACACACACACACACTAGCAGGGCAAGCATGAGAAATATGACTTATTCAGGGCTGTGGGAGGTCAGAGAAGGAAGAGATCCCTGTGGGCTAGAAAAAAATCACAAAAGACTCCCCAAAGGAGGTGGCATTTTAGCTGGACCGTGAACAATGGCTAAGGTTTAGAGAAGCAGAGAAGAGCCTTCCAGGTGGGGAGATGAAGGTGAATGAAAGTCTAAAGACAGTGTGGGATGCACAGATGTCCCCAGGGCCAGAGGGATCCTAGCCCCTAGTTCCAGCAACCACTTTCAGCCCCCCTCATTTAGGTGAGGTAGAGACTTAAAGCCAAGCTCTGCGCAAAGAACCCCTCCCCACCATCCCTGCCTGGAGTGCACTCGACTGCTCTGATGAGCTCCTCAAGATCCCTCCCAAACCAGAAAGAGCAGTGACAACCTCAATACAAAATGATTTGTGCTCATAATGTCGTGTGGGGGATTTCTGTGGCTTCTGCTGATACATTATTCTTCTGGATTTTTGCTTTTCTCTATCATGTCCCATCAAAGCATTCTCAGCCAACTCAGTCCTCAATCCAGTCCCACCCTGCTGTCCCTCCCCATAACCCCAAACCAAGCCTCAGGGCCCAAGCCTGGTTACAAGCCTGGGACAAGAGAGTGCAGATCAATCAGTGCTTGGACATCCCATTCCTGTTACTTAACATCCAATTGCAGAATACTGTATCTAGGATCAAATCCCAGCTTTGTTATATATCCTACTTGTAGCACCTTAAGCAAGGTGTCTAACCCCTCTGAGCCTCAGTATCCCCATTTGTAATATGAGGAGTCCGGACCAGGTGATGTCAACAGTCCCTTCCAGTTCTAAAGGCCCTTCCTTCTCTCTGATTCCGTGGTGAATTGGGTCTGCATGCACATTTATCGGTGTCTGAATGTGCACATCCATAGCCACATAAATATGCTGGTGTCTCTCTTTGTGCATGCCTTTGCATATCTTTCTGTGTGTATTTGTAGGCTTTTTTCTAGTCTGCGTGTATGTATGTGGCTGTGTCTTGTTGTTCATGTCTGTGTGTCTCTGGCCGTGTCTGGGCAGGGTGGAGATGAGAGTGAGTGTGACATAAGTGGCCCTTTCATGGGAATGTTGCTGGCGGCAGGATGAGATCTGGTCTGTGCCTCATCATCATGTTTCCCTGGAGATCCGGGGAGCAAGTGAGAGCGGGATTGACTATGGCAGACTTGGTAGGGGGCAAGCGGTCATGGCCAGGACTGCAGACTTCAGCCCCAACCATCTGCTGATTGCCTGTCTGGCTTGCCCAGAGGTCTCTGGCTGCCTGCCGGCCTAGACTCCCATTCTGTATGGATGGCCCACTCCTCTTCCCTTGGGAGAGGGCTTCCACTTGCCCACAACCTCCTTCCTCCCTGCCCGAGTTTTGCTTAGTGCCACCAGAGCTTGGGACTAAGGGCCGGCTCTGCTGCCAGGCCAATGGCAGCAGCTGCCAAGGCTTCCCACAACGCATTAGCAGAAATAGCGGGGCCATTAACTCTCCGAGCCAGGCTCGGAAGCTGCAGATGGGCTGCTGGGAAAGCTGGGGGGAGGGGGAGAGAATGGAGCACAGGTGGGCAATGGGGGGCCAGCTAGAGGCTGCCTCCAGCCAGCCCTAGTACATCCATTTCTTCCAGAGTGGCAGGAGCTGGGGTGGGAGGGACTCTCTCCCAGCCTCCCAGCAACACACCCCTCTCCACTCCCCACCTTAACACTATGACCTTAGCTGTGTCCTTTCAAGAACTGGGGTTTAAAGAGCCAAGCTCCTCAGAGCTGGAAGAAGTCTCCTGTCCGCCCTATACTACTGGCACCTGAATATGAATCTAGACGACAGTCTCCTCCCCCACTCCACCCCCAAACTCCCTTCTACCTTCTGTTCGAAGACCTCCAGCAACAGGATGCTCACTACTCCTCAAAGCATCCCATTCACTCTCTTTTGGACAGCTCTAGTCACTGGCATGCCTCTCTTTCTATTGAGCTGAAAGGCTAAGACCAAGAGTTAATGTCTGTTCTTCAACTGAGTCAAACTCTGCTCCCTGGCTCCTGCTCCCAGTTCTGCCTCAGGAGTGAGCAGAACAAAGCTAATCCCTTTTCCATGTGACAGACAGAAAGGCCCTGGTAGGATTTACCCTAAGTTTTCTTTTATCCAGACTTAGCATCTCCTGTTCCTTCAGCCTATCCTCACATGACACAGCCTCCAGTCCTCACACCAGCCTTGCTGCCACTGTCCTGTTTGTCCATGTTCTTCCTAAAATGTGGTATCCAGAATTAAACAAGATCAACAGGTGGGGTCTGACCAAATCCTAGGACCACATGACTTCTGCCTCTCATTCTGATTTTTGGTTTGGGGTTTTTTTTGTTTTTGTGGGGCAATGGGGGCTAAGAGACTTGCCCAGGGTCACACAGCTAGTAAGTGTCAAGTGTCTGAGGCTGGATTTGAACTCAGGTCCTCCTGACTCCAGGGCCAGTGCTTTGTCCACTTCGCCACCTAGCTGCCCTCCGCCTCTCATTCTGAACCCCAAGCCTCTCTTACTGGGTCCTTCCCTCTCCTCTTAAAAGTCTCACCATTAGTGAAGAACCAGTGGGGACACATGGTCTCCAGAGGGCTCCTGTGATACCTAGGGTTGAAAACACATAATTTAAGTGGCTCTGTATCCATGAAATAAGTTGTAACTTGAGAAGGCGCAAAAGAGTCTGGCCCATAGGGATGAGATCTGGGAACAGGAAAGTTTCAAACTGCAGAGGGGTCAACAGGAACAATTCCTCATTGGGGGTGGGGACAGAGGAACAGTATGACAAGCCCAGGTACAAGGAAGCAGTGGTCAGCACCAAAAACCCTACTTCTCGACTTTAGAAACCCAGTGTCAGCATGGAAGGGAAGATTCTCATTCCTGATCTGCTACTTACTGGCGTGTGATCTTTGGCAAGTTCCTTTCTCTCTCTAGACCTCAGTTTCCTCATCTGTAAAATTGGAGAGGGGTGTGACCTCTTAAATACCTTCTAACTCTAAATCCTCTAAGGACTTTCCCCACCCTCATCCTTGGGTCTCCCATCAGTAAAATGGAAAGCTTGGACCAGTTGATTTCTGATATCTCTGAGTTCTGATCATCTATAACTTGCCCAAGGTTACAAAGTAAGTTAGTGGCTGAACCAGTATTAGAACCCAGATCTTCTGCCTTCCAATCCAAGCCTCTTTTTCCCTACACAGTCCCTTGACCTAATTTCCATGCAGAGGAGGTAGAGGGGGCTTGATAGCTGCAGCCCTGTACTAACCTACCAGGCTCTGCTGAACATTGGTAGGACAGCTGGGTTCTGGAGTAAGGGCAATAATCCTTGTTAGAGGGACCTGGCCCTCAGACCAGCACTTCCCACAGATGGGCGACAGGTGCAGAATGTACCAATAATAATTTAGGGCAGAGGATGATGGCGGCCTTGCTGACTGCCTCCTCCCGCTGCCAGCCCCTGGCCACTCAAGGACCATTCAGCTTCAGCCAGCAATTTCAGAAACAGAGGCGGTGTGCCTGGGTGGAGCAGTCTAAGAGAGGATCTGTGAGCTACCACAATCATGGGAAGTGGGAGAAACTCCAAAGAGAGTCCTCCCTGCATCAATCCTTCCCCAACCCACATACTGGGGACTGAAGTCAGAATTCTATGCTGGTCACTGAAGGAGAAACACCCCTCCACGCTTCCTGTCCCTCTTCCTTTGGGGTCTGACTCCCTTCCTTACATTCCAACATTATATCTAAGTTAAGACAAAATGGAGAGCAGCTAGGTGGAGCAATGGATAAAGCACCGGTCCTGGATTCAGGAGGACCTGAATTCAAATATGGCCTCAGACACTTGACACTTACTAGCTGTGTGAACTTTGGCAAGTCACTTAACCCTCATTGCCCCACAAAAAAAAAAAAAAGACAAGATGGAGGAATCAGTACTTTTGAGATACTTTTCCCATTGCATTTCATCAAATGACAATCAACAAGCATTTAACATATGTTTGCCAATGTAAAGCCTCCTCATTTCCACCTCCATTTTGTAGATGAAATACTAAGGTTTCACCAAACCTTATTAGTGATCAGAAAATGGAAGGGGCAACTAGGTGGCGCAGTGGATAGAGCACTGGCCCTGGAGTCAGGAGTACCTGAGTTCAAATCTGGCCTCAGACACTTAACACTTACTAGCTGTGTGACCCTGGGCAAGTCACTTAAACCCAATTGCCTCACTAAAAAAAAAAAATGGAGATAGTTCCTAGTACATAGTAGGCACTTAATAAATGTTGACTGAGCCACACAACAACCCTGTATGGTAGATAATATGGATACTATTATTCCCATTTCACAGATGACAAAACTGAGACACTAGACATAAAAGAAAAAAGTGAATCGATCCTTGTCCTCATGGAGCTTAGAATCTAGCTAGGGGGAGTGAACATGTTCAGAAATCTAATCAAAAGAAATACAAGATAATTAATTTCATGGGAAAGGCATTAACAGCCCTGGGAATCAGTAAGATCCACATGTAGAAGGCAGCATTTGAAGCAATCCTTAAAAGCTGGACTACCCAAGAGGCAGAAGGGAGAGGGGAGAACATTTCAGGCATGGGGGGAAGACGATGCAAAAAGAAATGTGTACACTAATACGGATCCTACCCACTTTCCACCCATCTGGCAAATGAGGAAAACCAAGGCAAGGAAATGTTTCACCTAATCTCCTCAGTGATCAGAGAAGGGAAGCAAGGCAGGGAGACCTAGTGACATGGTCTCTCTAAGGCCTTGGCTGATGCTTCCAAATTTCTGTTCAGAAACAGTTCTGAGGCTCCCATTAGACCTATTAGGAATCTTTATCACTGCTGATGGCCTCCCAGAATAAATGGGGCTGGAGGGGTGCCTATAATATACTTTAAAAGGGCCTGGCTATCCCGACCCCCATTTCCACCTGAAGCTTTTCCCTTTGCAGTCCAACTGTTATCCAACAAGGGATGAGCCCCCTCCCCCATCCTTCCCCCTACATGGATATCCACTAATTTTCAATCTCGGCTTATCAGCTCTAGGCTAAAATATTAATTTTGAAATGAAGAAAGCAAAAGAACTATCCCTTTCAAGTCTCCTCTGCAGGAAAGGATGGATGAGACTGGCAAGCAGAGAGTCAGGTTTCCATTAAATCCCTGTGCACATCTTCCTGCATCTCTTCCCCTTCCCCCAAGGATGCGCATGGGGTGGAGACCCAAGGAACTGACTAGGGAAAGAGACTCTGGCAAGGGGAGCCTATAGTTACTCTGGGCCTGACTTCCAGGGATAGGGACTGATTGGTTTGGGGTGAATGGTCCATCCCATTACCATCCTGCCATGTCCAAAACAGAGAGAGAGTATGACCCTGGGCAAGTCACTTAACCCTCATTGCCCTGCAGAGAGAGCAAGAGCGAGTTGAGTTTTCCTATTAGGAAAATGAACTTCTGGAAAGTTGGTGGTCTTTGATTCAAGCTAGTCTGTCAATTCCATTTGGGGGCGGGGGGGGGGGGTTAAGTTAAGTGACTTGCCCAGGGTCACACAGCTAGTAAGTGTCAAGGGTCTGAGTCCAGATTTGAACTCAGGTCCTCCTGACTCCAGGGCTGGTGTTCTATCTGCTATGCCACCTAGCTGCCCCATGTGTCAATTCCATTTTATAAATTTTAAAAGGGGGGGGCGGCTAGGTGGCACAGTGGATAAAGCACCGGCCCTGGATTCAGGAGTACCTGAGTTCAAATCCGGCCTCAGACACTTGACACTTACTAGCTGTGTGACCCTGGGCAAGTCACTTAACCCCAGTTGCCCCACAAACAAAACAAAAACAAAACAAAAAGCTAAAATGATTCAAAAAAATTTTAAAAGGAAGGGAGCCCTCTCTGGATGTGGTGGAAAGATCCCTAGATCTGGTATCAGAAGAGCTAGGTTTGAATCCAAGATCCAAGGTCTCCCGTTTCCAAACTGTGTCCAAACTTGAGTGAATTCCTTCCCCTCTCTGAGTTTTAGTACAATGAGACAGTTGGCCCAAATAACCAATCACTCAGGCCCCTTCCAACCCTAAATTCTCTCATTCATAATGGTGATATGCAGTGGTTCTGATAATTTAAAAACCGTGAAAAAATTGTCAATGACTTTGAGACAAATTATATGTTCATTTGTGTTTTTGTGTGCGTTTTTTTTTTCAGCAACAGATTACAGCTTTCTCATTTAGCCTGGCTCAGACTCAGTAAAACACACTCACTCTGACAATAGGGGAAATGGGGAAGATCCAGAAGGATTTTGGGAGGCCTGAGGAGCTGGCCTGGGATCAAACATGAACCACAGATAATGTATGAAGCAGATGCTCAAAAGAGTTATCTCCAGTGAAAGTAGAAAAGAGGGGACACTTGGCCTTATCTTTCCTCGCCCCTTCTTTAGTTGCTAAATTACAAAGGTTAAGTAACTTGTCAAGAGTCACTCAACTAGTGTCAAGTGTCTGAAGCTGGATTTGAACTCAGGTCCACCTGAATCCAGGGCTGGTGCTTTATCCACTGTGCCACCTAACTGCCCCCTTTTTCTTTTTTCTTTTTTCTTTTTCTTTTTTTTTTTGGTGGGGCAATGTGGGTTAAGTGACTTGCCCAGGGTCACACAGCTAGTAAGTGTCAAGTGTCTGAGGCCAGACTTGAACTCAGGTCCTCCTGAATCCAGGGTCGGTGTTTTATCCACTGCACCACCTAGCTGTCCACAAAGGTCCTTTCTTAACCAGACCTTTCCCCTCCACTGAGGACTGACCACACAAAAAATAGATTTCTCTCCACCATCTTATCTGGGAGAAGAGTTGCTAACTATAGGCATGAGCATGCAGCAGTAACTCTTGAAACCCCCAGTGTCCAGAGCGTCTGAATATACTGGGAAAGCCCAAAATAACAGCCATGCCTAAGAGCAGGAGGATGGATCTGCTCACCTCTCATATGTGGAGACAAAGGGTTAGGGGGATAAAGTAAGCAGTCAGCCACATGAACCACAGAACTTGGGCACTGTGACCCTACAATGAAACTGAGTAGCAGAAGAATTGGGGGATTGGGGAACTAGGCACTCAGATCATAGGAGGCCTGACCCAAAGCCACAAGTGAAGAAGATGAAGTTGCCCCCATTCCTATTTCTTCCAGGGACCATGGGGTGCGGGGAGGGAGAAAGAGAGAGAGAGAGAGAGAGAGAGAGAGAGAAACAGAGACAGAGACAAAGACAAAGAGAGAGAGAAAGTTAACCCCTACCTTCAGCACCTAGAAGCCCTACATAGAAGACCTTTAAAATATTACTTTTTATAAGCCATTTTCTGATTCATGAAATGTTTATTACTGTTGCTTTTGTTGGTGACTTTCTCCCCCAATGCACATACATACATGTATACATGTGCACAACACAACAATCCACCCAAACTAAAAATGTCCATCTGTGAAACAAAACCTTCAGCTCCTTCTGCAATTCTGTAGTCCCTGACCCTACCCTCCCTCGTCTCTTCTGTGTCCTCTAGGCTTCCTGCATACATGTGACCACATACAGGTGTGTTTATGTGTATTTGCATATCTATTCAAACCCTCTTGTGGTTTTTTGCACATGTGTATATTTTATTATTTATGTGCATATGTATATTTATTTACATGATGGTGGGGCAGGTCACAGGTATGTGTTTGGAGAATGAGTTTCCATCTGCTGCATTGGTTTAGCAAAATTGCAATGAAGAGTAACAGATGAGCACCATGTGTGCGTCCATAGGGGGGCCAGACCAGCAGACTCTGCTGGCAGACGGCCCCATTTCACCCCCATGTTCCATCAACTCCATTAACAGGAATTCCTGATAGAAGTTCCATTCACCATACATTCAGTTCCCCATTTCCATCTCCCTTGTGTGTCTGTCTGTCTGTCTTTCTCTCTGCCTTTATTATGCCAATGTCTCTTTATGTACTTTCTCTTTATGTTCCTATCTCTCATGTACCTCTGTCTCTGTATCCACCTTGTCCTTGCTGTCTCTTGGCCTCACAGTCTCCCACAGTCTCTCTGTGTTTCTCTGTCTCTGCCCCTATCCCACTCCTTCCTTAAGCTCTGCCTCTCCCCTCAGTCCATTGGGCAGTTTGTATGATCCCTCCCTCTGAAGTCCTTTCCCTCATGACTAGAGATAGACAAGGCAGGGTGATGCTAGAAAGACAGAGACGGCCACTGTCTTATCTGATGGCTGATCTTTCATGGGAGCTTTGGGTATGATTGACAGCCTGGTCCTACCTCGAACAGGTAACTACTCAATGCAGTTGTCATTCCTGGCGGAGGCAGGAGTTTCATGTCAGAAAGTGTGGAAGCCTAGTTCTTTCTTCAGCTCCTCATAATAACACAAAGTCACAAGGATCTTGTGACAAGGAGGACAAGACACACCTTCCCAGAATCAGGGAGACAGACTGACCTTCAATAGGCAAAATCTTTCAAAGATATCCTTGAAAATGAAGTCTTCTGGAATTCTTATGATTTAGGAGGAGACCAGTGTAACTGATAAGTGAGACTTATGACTGCTTGGCCCCACAGTAAAGGCTTGGAGTGGACATTCTGCATACATTAGAGAAATCAGGTGATTCAGCACCATGGCCAGCAGTCATCCTGTAGCTGTGGCCTTTGCAGGACCTCCTGCTGTCAAGCCTAAAAGGATGTGATTTTTCAAAAAGAAGAGAACTAAGGAAGTAAGCAGTTAATCTTAACTGGATTTATTTTCATGAATAGATAAGAATCCGTGGAATCTAAGCTCCCTGAGGGCAAGGACTTATTGTTTTGTTTATAGCCTCACCTAAACTTGGCTGCTTTCACCCTAGACCCTCAATGAATTTAGGTGGAATTAAATTTATTACTTGTATGGTTACCCCCATTAACTGTATGCGAGTCACTGCTGTTAAAGTGTTTGTACAGGGTTTAAGTATAATAAATAGGCCCTTTGAAATCTTGTCTGCTGAGCTGTGGGATCTGTCCTCTGAGATGAGCTCTGGTCTATAGCTCTGGATCTGGACTGAGGGATGGGTTCTGGACAGGAATCATGACTCTAGAAAAATCTCTGAGCCCTGGACCAGGCAGAGAATGGAGCTGTCAGGCTGAGGGACAGCAGAATTGGTGGTAACCAACCTGGAGGCTGCTCAGAGTTCATGGGTTTTGTATCATTGCCCTTGTCCTTGTAAAAGGTTTACCTAAAAAGTTAGAAAATAAAATCAAATACACTAATTTGCAGTCATCTCACCATTTCCAGCCCTGTTTTCATTACAGAGGGAAAGTGCATCAGAGCCGTGTTTATAACCCCCTTTTAGATAACAAATCACATTTTCTTTTTGCCAGAGAGTGTGTAGAATTGATATTTTTCCCCTCGGTTTAATGGGTTTGTGTGTTCAGGAATGATCTTCATCAACCGAGACTCTTGATTGTGTTTGATGTAATGTCAGCTTTCATTATGCTCTCCGATCCCAACCAGGATAAGAATACCTACTGGCTGTACATCCTAGTTCCAGCCCGGCCCTGAGCCTAGCCCTAACCCTAGTCATGGAAATAACCATAACCCAAACCCAGTCCAAGACCCTTCACCCTGGTCTCAAGCCCAGATAGGAGCCAAGCCCCAACCCAAATATGAACCTAGCTCCAGTCCTGCCCAACCCCAAAAGAAAGCTTGTCATTAACTCCAACCTCTGCCTAGACTTAACTGGAGTTGAGTGTAAGAATGGTACTTAGTACCACTTCTGGTCCGAGCCTTATCCCCACCCTAGCCTTAAAGCTGATACTAAGCCCTAATAATAACACTAACGCCTCAGCTCTGATCAAAGTCCAAACCCAAAGCTGGACCTCAGCCCTAGCTCTGACCCCAAGTCTGCACAAGACCTCATCCCTAATTTTCATCCTAACTCTAACTCTAACCAAGACCCTGACTAACTCAACAACACTGACCAAGCACCAGCCCCAGCCCTAACTGACCCCAATTTCTATCCATACTCTCAAACTGGTCCCAGCACAACCTTCACCCATGTCCCAGCCCCCAGACCTAGCCTTTATGTTCTCCAGGAGCAGAAGAGAGCCAAGTTCAGGCTAGTAATTCCCTCATTTGAACACAGGTAAATGACACTCATGCCCTTAGCCTGGCTTCCTTGGGATGGGTGCCCCTTAACCCCAGCCAAAGACCTCAAGGAAAGTCGAAATTACTATATCCCTCATACACCTCCTCCTGGCAAGGTCAGAAAGCTAGCAATTGGTCTTGATCCCAGCCCGAGCAGCCCTAGGGAAGAGGTATAGTTACAGCTGAGCAAACAGTGATTTCTCAAAGCAAACAGCCACAGGACCTAAAGCAGTGGAAGGCAATAGGCTTAGAGGTAACAACTCATGAGCATAAGAGCTGAAAAGGAGTTTAGATATCATCTAACCCAACTCCCTCTTTACAGAGAAGAAAATTATGGCCCAAAATAGGCAAGGGACTTGAACAACATCACACAGTGAATGAGTAGCAGATCTGTAATTGGAACTCAAAAAAGGCAGTGTGACATAATGGAAAGAGACCTGAATAAGGAGTCAGGGGACCTGACTTCTAATCTTAGCTCTATGACCTTGAGTGAGTCACTTAGCTTCTTTGAGACTATTTCCTCTCTAAAATGAAAGAGCTGAACCCCATGATCTCTAAGGTCTCTTCCTGTTCAAAAGCCACACTAAGAACAGCTAGGTGGCGCAGTGGATAGAGCACCAGCCCTGGAGTCAGGAAGACCTGAGTTCAAATCCGACCTCAGACACTTAACACTTACTAGCTGTGTGACCCTGGGCAAGTCACTTAACCCCAATTGCCTCACCAAAAAATAAAAATAAAAAAAAATTTTTAATAGAAACCTGTTTTGGAGGAAGATGGTTATACAGCCAGTGATTAAGTAAGATTGTGAGTGGAACCCATTGGAAAAAGGCAATCGAGAGAATGTCAGTAACTACCCATATGCCTATTTTCCCTTTTTTTTTTTTTTTTTTTTGGTGAGGCAATGGGAATTAAGTGACTTGCCCAGAGTCACACAGCTAGTGAGTATCAAGTGTCTGAGGTCGGATTATTTTCCCATTTTTTATAAAATCTTAATGAGAATAATATACATATACCTTAAGGGCATCCTTGATTTTATGTGTGTGTGTGTGTGTGTGTGTGTATACAATGAGAATCAGCAGATTTTTATAAGCGATATTCTACACCATATCACATCTTTACAATTATACAACTGAAAAAACAAGATCCCACTGTGCTTATTATTTGTTAACTATTTTTGGGTGGTGAGACAATTGGGTTAAGTGACTTGCCCAGGATTACACAGCTAGTAAATGTCAAGTGTCTGAGGCCGAGTTTGAACTCAGGTCCTCCTGAATCCAGGACTAGTGCTTTATCCACTGCACCACCTAGCTGCCCCTGTTGACTATTTTTTTAAAGTATTTGATTCAATAGAGCAAAATGCCAACACCTTAAATGCTCTCCCCAATCAAAGCACCTCCTATGCCTATGTCTAAATCATAGAAGATTCCTTGAGTGATGTAACCCATAAAGATCATTTCGTTCTAAAAACCTCTGATGATTATCATCACTCAAAGGCTAAAACAAGGAGACAAGTGCTTGACACTACCATGGAGGCTATGCAGGGCAGAGTCAATATTGAAGCTGTGAGGTCCTCCAGATATTCCTGTTTGCATGTGGCTGATTACATTTAAGCCCTGAAACATCATAGACCCTTCCAAATGAGATCTACTCTCACTCAAAAGAATGCACCATAACTATCCACAATTGCAAATGAATGAACGACCCATAGAGATAGTCAATCTTGCCCAAGTCCACACACATACACAGAAGCAGAAATTGATCCCAGGTCTGTCAGACTCCAGAAAGCTCACTATTCACTAAAGGCTGCTTCTCATTCAAGACATTAGCAAATAAAAACACCACCCAATATAAGCTAAGTAGTACCTGTCCTCCTCTCTTTTACCTGCAACTATCTCTTTAATCATGTAGTAACCATTATTGAATTAGCCCTAGGAAGTACATTCTTATGACTTTGCCATACCTAAATTCACTCACTATCCCAGTGACTTTGCAGTCCAATTACTAGCCACTACTACCCTCCCTATATAAGTTGTTTTCGCTTCTTCAAATGTAAGGTTTCTGAGGGATGGAACTGTTGCTTTTTTTTTAATTTGCAGGCTTGAGTCTTAGCCTAATAATGCCTGGCACACAATAAGTGCTTAATAATGGCTTTTTCATTGATTTATTCACTTCCAGGCCCTCCCTAAAGTTTGAAGATGGGGGGGCAGGTAGCGGGATAAGGAGTGAGCACCAAACCCAGTCACTAAGATAGAGAAGGGAGATAGGGAACCAAGAATCAAACTCAGCTGGTCTCTGAATCCAAATCAAGGGGCCTGGGACTTGGTGCCTGGAGCTAGGGCTTAGAAGAAATCTATGAGGTTTATAAAAATAGCAACAGGAAAAAACCCTGAAGCCCAGGGCAAAACCCTTGGAGAAGCATTCGATCCTGGGTAGATTCACAGGAGGAAGCAGAGTCCAGGAAGCTGCACTGAGGTATGGGGCAGGGTAGGTTGGTCAGGCTGGAAGAGCAGGCATGAGGTCTTGTGATCAGATAAATGAGGGCCCGAAGGGGACTTAGGACTCATCCAGTCCAACCCCCTCATTTTCCAAATACAAAAACTGAGTCTGAGAAAAATGCCAGCCTAAAGTCACACAGCAAGTGAATGTGAGGGCTGAGACTAGGACCAGGGTCTCCTGAGTGGATGGGGATCTAGGAAGGTGGCCTGTGGGAGGTCAGAGTAGAAGGAAGCCCATAAGGCATTATTGTTATTAATCAGTACAGAACAAGTGCCCAGCTGGGCCAGACACAGATCTACTAAACCTGCCCTATGCCTGCCCTAGGTCTTGGGACTAGGGCCAGATGCCTCTACCCCTACCCTGAAAAAATAAGATGGAAGCAACTAAAGGGGAATTAGGGACCAGAGCAGCCAGTTTCATTTTGGACCCAAGTGGTCATTCCATACGGCACATGTATGCACAGAATCAGGACAGCCTTGGGGAAGGCACCTAGCTCGTGTTCCCTCCCTCCCACTGCCCCTTTTATGTCCAGGGTCCAAGAAACCTGTTCAGACATTGCTTTTTTCCCTTGGGCTCCCATATCTTTCCCAACATTTATTAGATTTGCATGCTTGAACACAATGTTAAAGCTAGGAAGGATCTTAGAAATTATCTAGTCTACCTCCCTCATTTTACTGATAAAGAAACTGAGTCCAAGCAGGGTGAAGGGACCAGTCCCAGGTCACACACAGGGTGAGGAGCTGTCAGGACTAGAACCCAGATCCTTAGATTCCCAGACCAGAGCTCTCTCTACTATGCCAAGCTCTGACAATGGCTCCCACAGAAGCCCCTGGCTGTGGTCCCAGGATACCTATATCCCACTCCCAAGAAAGCAGTGCCCTTGCACTCTCAACAACCTCTACCTCCTCATTGCCACCATTAACTGACCTGACACAGAGCCAGGCAGGCCCTGGCCCCAGCTGCTCTGCTACCAGAGCCTGGCACAACCCTGTATTCAGGACTGCTCAGATGTCATCAAATGGGAGTTTGGCCCAACCTTCCCCGGCTTCCCTCCTCAGAGAGAAGCTTGCTGGGAATCAGCCAGCTTTACTGACTGAATAGGTAGGAAATGGGCACAAGGGATGTGGCAGGGGGAAAAGAATTAGGAAAGTGAATGTAGGCTGGCGGTATAGAGGCTGAGTGGAGGAAGGAATTGGAGATAGGGAACCACTTAACCTCTCAATGCTCTGGGACACTCTCTATACGTTGCAGAGAAAGGGGCCAACCTGCATTGGTAGAACAGTCTCATCTGGGGATTCCTTCTAGTCAAATCCCAGGTGCAAGCCCTGTCCAGTCCCCTCTGCGCAGCTCTGTGTGTATGTGTGTGTGTGTGTGTGTGTGTGTGTGTGTGTGTGTGTGAGGTCACACATGTGGAGTATGTGCATGCTTGTGAGAATACTGCTTGTACGTTTGTTTGTATATACATATGTGTACATTGATGGGGAGGGGGCTCATGCTCTATATGTGGGTGAAGGGCTGGTTTGGCAGGAAAGGGTCCCAAGGAGGGGATAGCCTTTCTTGTTCTCTGGGCACCATGATGGGGAGACTGAAGGACCTCCAGGAACTGCCCCAAAGCAGCTTCTCTCCTGCCCCTCCTAGGGGAGGGGGAACCAGCTCATCCAACCCACAGATAGGGCCAGACCCTGGGGCCATGTGAATCTGGGGCCAGGACCCACTTTTCCCCCACTCCCTAATAGCCTGGAGGGAAGTCCATGTGCCTAAGGGGAGGAGGAGATGAGGAGAGGAGAAGGGAGAAGAATTCATCAGGCAGGGCTGGGGGAAGGTGGAGGGGGAAGTAGCTTATGGCTGGGCCCAGCTCTGATTCTCCAGCTTTCATTCCGGTTTTTTCCCCAACAATATAAGAGAAAAGCGCAAGGCCTGGGGCAGCTCCTAGCAGTACCAGGTGCCCATCCCACCACCGGCCCGCCATCACACTCACTCCTGATTAAAGGTCATTAAACATGAAATTAGCCCGTTTGTGTTATGGGTCTCCTGGGGGCCTAGGTAATTATGGCGTGCAGATGGTGGGAACCCAGGCCCCAGGACTGGCCGTAGCAGTGATGGAAATGGGGCGGAGCCCGGTCAGAAGAGGCAAGGGGAGGAAGCTTCTGGCAGCAGTGGTGATTGTCTTTCCTCCTCACAGGTTGTAAACCCATCACATTTCACAACAAATCAGATAATTCATAAGTACATTCCCATAATGACTGGACTTTTAATAAAAGATATTGGAAGATATACAGTCAATTCATCATTCTCTCCCTCTCTCTTTTTTTCTCTCTCTTCCTCCCTCTCTCCTCATTCCCTCTTCCCCCTCCTTTATCCCCTCACTCCACCTTCTCTTTCTCTCTTCCTCCCTCCCTCTCCTTCTTTCCCTTCCTCTTTCTTTTTCTCTCTTCCTCCCTCCTTTTCCCTCTTCCTCTTCCTTTCCCTTCCTCCTCCCTCCTACTGCCACTCCATTATCTTTTCTTTCATCTCTACAATGAATTCTTAATCATAATCATAAAAGTATTTTCTTATTTTATAGTTACGTGTAGAGATAGTTTTCAACATTTATTTTTCTAAGACTTCTCGTTTCAAATTTTTCTCCCTTCCCCTTCCCCAAGACAGCAAGCAATCTGATATAGGTTATATATGTACAATCACATTAAATATATTTCTGTATTAGTCATGCTGTGAAAGCAGAATCAGAGCAAACGGGAAAAACCTCAAAAAAGAAAAAAAATAGAAATAGTATAGTTCAATCTGCATCTAGATTCCACAGTTCTTTTTTTCTGGATTTGGAGAGCATTTTCCCTCATGAGTCCTTTAGAACTATCTTCGACCATTGTATTGCTGAGAAGAGTCAAGTCTATCACAGTTGATCAACACACAATGTTGCTGATACTGTGTACATTGTTCCCCTGGTTCTGCTCATCTCATTCAGCATCAGTTCATGTAAGTCCTTCCAAGTTTCTCTGAAATCTGCCTGCTCATTGTTTCTTACAGCACAATAGTATTCCATTACATTCATATACCACAACTTGTTCAGCCATTCCCCAATTGATGGGCATCCCCTCAATTTCCAATTCCTTGCCACCACAAAAAGAGCAGCTATAAAGACATGTGGGTCCTTTTCTCTTTTTATGATCTACAATGAATTCTTAACAAAAGAGTGTCTGGGAGCCATCCTTCTGACTTGTGGCTCAGCTTAGGGGACAGCTTGGCAGTGATTCTGCAAAGCAGTGAGTGGGTCCTCCTGGCAGGTACTTTGGAACAGAGGCTGGGCACCAGACACTAGGAGCATGGGAAGTGGTGTTAGCCAAGGCTACAGTGCACCAGGTCGGCACAGTGGTGCCTTCCACCATTAGATCTTGGTTAGTATCCTATCTTACCTCACAGTGGCATTGGATCCAGGTGGCAACAAGCATTGTGTACCACTAGGTCTTGGTGGCAGCAACAGCCATATCCTGCATCACATTCAGGAAACAACAACCAGGACCAGGACCAGGCCACAGTGACCTCTATAGACTCCCCTGGATCCTGATAGATGGCAGACCTGCCATTCACCATGTTGGGTCCAAGCTATGGCAGCTAATTTTGGTCCTCTGGAACTTCTGAAGGGGGAAGACATTCTAGACAGCTGATCATCTCAGAACAGCCTCTGGGTCTGTCTGCTCCTCAAAGCCACCCACCTCCCCAACATTCAGCTGGGCAGGCTGTCTTCCCTTTCATTAGAGCATCTGGGCTTATAGATTTTGTGCCTTCCTATCTCCACCCCTGGTGGCTCTGTCCAGTCCATCTGTCCATGTGTCTTGGACATATGTAACATGTCTGTGAGTCTGTCCCTGAGGACAGGGCTTATGTCTGTGTGTGCCTGGTCCCAAAGACAGTGTATAGTACAATGAAAAGCACTGGAACTATAATTAGGACCTAGATTCGAATTCTGCTCTACCACTTAATACCAATTTAACCGTAACCTCTCTAGGTTTCAGTTTCTCTACTGTAATATGAAGGGGTTAAATTAAATGATCTCTAAAGTCTCTTTTAGTTTGAAGTCCCTTAATCCTATGTCAAGGCCTAAATCCATGCATCTGCCCCAGGGCTGGGAGGCCTGGAGTACCCTAAATTGGTGTGTCTGTGTATTTGTTTGGGCCAAGGACCTGAGCATCTGTCCCAGGCTGAAAGCTTCTGGGAACAAAGTCCTAGCCAGATTTTCTCCCATCCTAGGCCATATGAGATGCAGTGAGAAAGTTAGTAAATAAATGACTTTGGTAATGTGTCTGACATCATTCTCATCTGAGGCTAGAAAGTCTTCTCTTAGTAGGACCCTAGAATTAAAGTCCTCTCTCTGCCCCAAAGAAACCTTGGAAGGAGATGGAAGTGGGCCAGGCCTCCTAATGATTAGGCTGAGGCTGAAGAATTGAGTGGGAATTGTCGGTGAAGCAGGCCCACCCTGTGGGAGGCCAATGAATAAAAGATGAGGGGGCTTTGCTAGAGTTTCAGGGGGAGGAGCCTGATGATGGCCCCAAGCATCAGCTCCTCACTCTTCCCCTTAATTCTGTGCCCTTTAATTACCCCTCCTGATGGAATGTAGAATTTGATTATGACAGTCTTACCAGCAGCACTTCCAATCACCCAGTTTCCTCTTGCGTTTCATCATCCCAGGTTACTCTCCCTCTTTCCCTCTCCCTTTCCTCTCTCCCTTTCCCTTTCTCATTCCCTTACTCTCTTTCCCTCTCTCTCATTGTCTCTTCCTCTCTCTCCATCTTTCAGCCTCTCTCTCTCTCTCTCTCTTTCTCCTCTCCTTCATCATCCTCCTCTTCCTTCTCTCTATGGCTCTCTGTCTCTGTGTCTGTCTCTCTGACACATACACACACACATACATATATATATATATATATATGTATATATATATATATACTTAGATGTTCTCTGTAGGAGCATCTGTATACCTGGGAGGAAGGAATCTTGGTGAGCTCTATAGCAGAAAGGGCCACCTCAGCGCACCATGTTCCCCCAGGCTGTCAGAGCTGCTTCTGAAAGTCCAAGATGGAGGGGGAAGAGGAAAACTTGGGAGGCTAAAGTGCTTTTTACTGAGGACTGATGGGGCCATGTCTCTTTCCCCTTCCAGGAAGAAGATATCCAGTACTATGACTCCAAAGCAGATGCTGAACTGGTGAGTATTTCTCTACCCTGAATCACCCTGAAATCCAGTCTCTACCACCAAAGACCCCATTCTCTCCCTGGCTCAGGGTCCCATGCCCCAAAACAACCCCAAACACCACACAGGCTCCCATGGAAATGCCCCTGCATGTATCCCAGCTGCAGAATAACCCTGGCTAGCAGCCCCTGCAGAAGAAGAGGCAATGCAGTCTGGTGGAAAGATCCCTCACCCAGAAGTCAGAAGACCCCAGTTTCATTGACAACTCTGCAACTGACTATATAATCTTGGGCAGCTTCCTTCCCCTCTTTTGGCCTCTATTTCTCCCTGATATAAAATGAGAGGGGTTGGACTAGACAGTGTCTAAGGACCCTTACAGCTCTGACATTCTATGGTTCAAGGATTCTACTCAAGGCAACTGTGTGAGTTTTGCGAATAGAGGATTAAACAGAAGCATAATTTGTAAATTGGTTCTTCCCTGCCCTGATCATGATTAATCATGCAGTAAATACATTTGTAGGGCATGGAAGAGAGAGTCGGGAGCATTCTGATATCCAAACAGGGTTTACCCCAAAGAAGACGGGAAGGCTTCCTGGAAGAGGTGGGATTCCACCTGGAAGAGGTGGGATTCTAACAAGTCTTTGAAGGATAGAGAAGGGAAGGAAGGAGGAGAGGTAGGGAGAAAGGTCAGCTTTTCCATTTTCATCTGGATATTTCTGAAGACTCACAAGAGCATTGGTGAACACGGGGGAGAGGAGTGGGGGAAGGGAGAAGAGGAGGCCAAGGGGCAGGGAGAAGAGTGGGTGGCCATAGAGCAGGTGTGCTTCCCCTTGGCTGAGCTTCCACTGCTCCCAGAGAAGTTACTAAAATTAAAGCAAGAATCTGAAATTCAAATGAGGAGTGAACCTTTAATTAGACACTGACTGTAATTCCTTACCCCCCTCCCGGCAGCTCTGTGCTATAATTTTAGCAATCAGTGCATTAAATATAAACCAGGGAGCTTTAATTCTTCCTGATTCTTCTGGTCTCCCCCCACTTCAAGGGACACAGGCCAGAGCTAGCTGAGTGATGGAGGCCTCCCCAGCCGCGTCAGCCTTGGACAGACCCAGCCCCCTTCCTGGTGGTTCAGAGTCCCTCTGTCCCACCCCCTCCTCTCCCCCTTCCCCCCCCCCACCCCCGCCACCTGCCACTCACACAGAGAAAAGCCAGAGTCTGACCTCTGGACCCCTGGCTTGTCCTCTTGGGGAGGCGGGCAGAGAATATGGTCAGCACAAGCCCAGAGGGCAGCATGGAAGAGGTAGACCCACCTGCACCCCCCAGCTTGGCAACCACCCTATTAGAAATAAAAAGCACAGTGATGGCAGGCTGCTTATTTTCTTAATCTTTGCCAAAGGTAACTGTTTAGAGCTCCTTCTAGACCATTTATTTTTAAATTACCCGACAGAAGGTGGGGGTTGGGAGGGGAAAGAGGAAGAAAGGAGAAAGTTCTGCAGCCGATAGCTTATCTGCTTGGGATCCAAATGTCACATTCGCCTAAAAAGTTGGGAGATTAAAATTTCCAGCGCCCTTCATCTGCCACTGACATTTGAGGGGTTTTCTTCTCCCCCTCCCTCGTCCCTCCCCCTACCAAGCACCACCATCCTCTCTGCCTCTTCGGATTTATACGTCTTCAGCAGAAGCTCAGAACCCGTCACCTGCTATCTGGAGGCCAGACAGCTCCTCAAAGCCCGTTTTCCTGGCTTTTGCTGTCACCTGGGGATTTCAAGGGCCCGACAGGCCTGTGTGTATGTGCTTATGGCTGTCTAGCCCGCAGGCACGTGCCCGAGTTGTGCTCCCATACCTGCTGGTGCTAAGAGGTAGCTAGGGGACGGTAGCAGAAGCCGGCTCCTGAGATATGAGCACACAGCAGTTACTAGACAGAGATGGAGCTGGACAGGTGGGTGATGCAGCAGGGTTCCCCCCCCCCCCGCCCCGGGAGGCAAGGCCTGGCTCACGAGCTCAGGTCCACATTGTCCCATTCCACTCTCATCCCTCGGGTAGGTTTAATTCAAACCCCTCCAAAGCATCCTCTGTGTAACCAACCCTGTATTCACCTAAGCAGTGTCAGGACAGTGAGAGGCATCTAGAGCAAAGATGGAATCCTAACTTCCTGAACCTCCCCTTCCCCTTCCATTCATACCTCTGTCATTAGAGCCCCCCACCTCTGTGTGTCCTCAAGAAAGTCTCTAACCTTCTAAATAAGACACCGAGAATCCAGACCTGGAAAGGGGGTTCAAAGGCATCTCATAGGGGCAGCTAGGTGGTGCAGTGGATAGAGCACCGGCCCTGGAGTCAGGAGGACCTGGGTTCAAATCTGGCCTCAGACACTTGACACTTACTAGCTGTATGATCCTGGGCAAGTCAGCCCCAATTGCCTCACCAAAACCAAAAAAACCCACACACATAAAAGGCATCTCATAGAACTCCCTCACTCCATGCACGAAGAAAACTTGGGTTTCAATACCATGTGCTAGCTGTTGTGACCCTGGCCAAATCACTTCAACCTCTCTGCCTCAGTTTCCTCCCTTGTAAAATGATGGTAACACCTGTAGCATTCTCCTCAGGGAGTTTTAAGAAGAAGAAAGGAATGAGATGATGTATGTAAAGTATTTTACCAACCTTCAGGTACTATGCAAATGCCCATCATCATCAATAATAGTGATCATACCTATTCATTAATAATAATATTGCCCAAGGTCATACAGGCAACTTTGGCTCTAGATCCACCATTCCTTCAGGTATACCATACCACCTCCCTCTGGGACTTGGTTTCCCAGCCTGTAAAATGAGGGGTTAGACTAGATTGATATGATTTAGAGATGGGATGAACCTTCAGGTTTATCCAACCTGACCTTCGTATAGGCCATGTGGTTCTATAACCTGGGTTGCAGATCATGGGAAAAGTTGATTCACCCAGTCTAACTGGGGCATGGAGTTTATGAAGGGGAAAAGTAGGAGGTAGGAAAGGAATAACTCTTCATGGGAGGAGGAAGGAACCAAGCCAGAGAGTGTGCATGGTTCAGTAAAGCTCATCCCCACTGCCAGAGACATCACTCCTGAGTATGCCATCAGCTTCTCTGACAAGTGCCCATTTAATGCCCTGAGCCTCTTTCCAGGGCTCTTAGATGTCTGTCTCTCTGTGTCTGTGTCTTTTCTCCTATCTCTGTCTGCCTGTGTCTCTGTGTCTTTATTTCTCCTCAACTCCCTTTCTTTCTCACTTTGTCTGTTTCTGTCCGTGCCTCCTTCTGTTTCTGTTACACACCTGCACCAGTGATGGGCTGTCTTCTCCACACTCACTAACACATACACACACACACACACCCTCATCACTGTGCACCAATTAGAACACTGGCTCCTGCCAGCTGAGCCAGGAGGCACAGGAGTGGGTGGCTGGCTCTGCAGTGCATGCCCATGCCCATGAAACGCCATAATTGGCACCTGTCAGGGGCGGGTGGCCGCTGTTTTTAGAAAGTCAACTGGAGTCTTTCAAGCCCTTCCCCTTCCCTGTGCCTGGTGGGAACTGCAACCCCTCTCTAGGCTGTGGCTCCTATAAATACCCACTAGACCTGCCTATTCCCTCCCTTCCAGCCCAGCCCCCTAAGACCACAATGCCCTGGGAGCCCATGTGTGGGGCCAGGCAGCTCCAGGCATAGGCAAGGAGGTGGAACAGTGAATGGAGCCCCTTTCCCTGGAGGTGGAGGTCAAGGCAATGGGACCTGGGCCCCAGACTCTGGATTTCTGGCCTTTCTAGACTCTGCTGAGTGATACTCTCTGTTGCCTGGGAAACCACCATGGGGGAGGGGAGATGGAGGGGATTTGGGGAGTGTGGAGCCAAGCAAGCTCAGCCTGGGTTTGCTGATCAGGCTGTGTAATTAAATGTCGCCTGCGTCCTTATTGACAGAGCACTAAGCCGATCTCCCTTTTAATTTGGTCTCTGATACTTGCCTTTTGCTGCTAATTGATTTTCAAGGATTTGGGGAGGTTGTTCTATTTTCTTTTCCTTTTTTTACTGGGCTGGAGATTCTCTCAGGATTTGATAAGGTACCAGTCAAGACATCCCACCTGGGACCATGAGGAGCTTCAACACCCCCCTACACACACATAGAACTCAGGCTAGGGGAGAGGAAAGACCCCTACAGAGGATGCCGCCAGTTTAATACATGGACAAAATTACCTCTCAGAGTCTTTCCCAGCTCTTGAGGTGCCATGACTCTCAGTCCATCTCTATCTTATAGTTGGCTGCCATGAGCCTCACTCTAAACCATCTATGGGATGGGGGAGGGGAGATGGAGAATACTGGGAAAGCAGTAATGGGAAGAGGGGTTAGTTCTCTTCTCCTTCCTTCCCTTTCCTACCCCAACCCACTAACCTCAAGATCTGAGAAGGAAATGTATAACTGTGGACTCTGCTCAGTAGGGATGGAGGAGAAAGGGGTTGGGGGGTAGATGGCATAACTGTCCAGATCACACCCCTACCTGTGACAATGACAACAGCAGCCCCTTCCCCAGGACAAGTCACATTTTCTTATTCTCTATATCTCTTTCTCTTACTTTTTCCCTCCAAAAAAAAACAGGATTTCAGAGCTGAAAGAAACCTTAAGGATCATTTTATCCAACTCTATCATTTTAAAGTTTGGAAACTTGGGCGCCCCCCCAATCTATATGTCTACTTGTCTTTATCTTTTTCTCTCCATCATTTTCTTTCTCTCTAGCTCTCCATTTCTCTCAATAGATCTCTCTTTCTCTTTGTCTCTATATCTCTGATTCTGTCTCTTTCTCTCTCTCCCTCTGTCTCATTCTCTCTCTCGTCCTCTTCAGAGTTACAGGTTTTAGAGTTAAAAGGGACAATAGTAGTCATCGCCATAGGACTGGTTTCTGTGCTGACAGAAAACATTTAAATTCCTTTTGCTAAGGAAGATGGCTGCTTCAGTTATCCAAATTACAAAATTCTTCCTTGGATCATAGTTATTTCTTTTCCTTCCTTCCTTCCTTCCTTCCTTCCTTCCTTCCTTCCTTCCTTCCTTCCTTTCTTTCTTTCTTTCTTTCCTTCCTTCTTTCTTTCTTTCTTTCTCTCTTTCTTTCTTCAGAGCAATAAAGGTTAAGTGACTTGCCCAGGGTCACACAGCTAGTAAGCGTCAAGTGTCTGAGGTCAGATTTGAACTCAGGTCTTCCTAACTTCAGGGCCAGTGCTTTATCCACTGCGCCACCTAGCTGCCCCCCCATAGTTATTTCTTTACATGTAATATTCCCTCCCTACCTCCCACCCCCCAATTAAAGTATAAGCTCTTCAAAGGTCAGCTCTGTATCCTCAGCACCAAGGACAGGGCCCTGCAGAGAGTAGAAATGAATGTCTATTGAATGGGGTTGCTGTTTGAATCTATCCATCCAGTTCATATTCTAAATAATGAAACTAAGAAATTAAATGTGGTTAAATGGATGAGCTGGGATTCAAATTCAGGACTTCTGTCATGTAAACTCAGTGCTCTTTCTCCCTACTGTACTAAGATGCCTATTTGCTATTGCTGTATGTGCCTTTCTCCCTGTCTCTGTCTCTCTTCCTCAACCTTCCTCGCCTCACCATCCCTGACACTGCCTGTCTTCCCTTTTCTCTTTCTCTCTCTCTCTCAGGAGGACCCTGAGGGTGAGGAGTTTGAGAGGGAAAAGCCCAGTACCCTACAGCTGGACTTCGTTGAGGACCCAAACTTTAAAAACAAGGTCAACTACTCATATACGGCTGTCCAGATCCCTACGGATATCTACAAAGGCTGTGAGTGTCCCCTTGGTCTCCCTGCCCATCCTATACAGTCAAGCCCCCACCCAAAACCTACAAACTAAGGGCCTGGTGTTACATTCAGGCTCCTAGATCAAAGGTGAAAGGAACAATAAAGATCATCTCGTGCAATCCTTTATTTTGCAGATAAGAAAACAGATCCCTAAAAGTAAATTGATTTGTCTAAGATCACACAGGGAAGCTAGGATTCAAACTCAGATCCCTTGTCTCCAGATCCAGTTCTTTTTCCATTATGCCACACTGACTCCCAAGAAGGCTGGGCTCGGGGCGGTAAAGAGGCAGAGCCTTCTGAGCTGCACCAAGCTGCACCTACTGACAGCATATCCACTCTGCCCCTGTAGGATCCACACTGGTAAAATGAATCTGAATCTTGGTTTAGACCTCAGGGTTCCTGGATACCCTTCCATATGGCCCAAGTTGCTGACCCCTCCTGGCCCTGAGACAATTACCTTGGGACCTGGTACTTGGCCAGTGAGATTAAACAAAATTATAAAGAACTTTGCAAAACCTAGAGAACTGTATAAATGCTACCATTATTATTAATAGTTCTGTACATTCATTTTGAGGGGCAGCTAGGTGGTGAAGTGGATAGAGCATTGGGCCTGGAGTCAGAAAGACCTGAGTTTAAATCTGACCTCAGATACTTAACTAGCTGTGTACCCCTGGGAAAATCACTTAACCCTGTTTGCCTCAGTTTCCTCATCTATAAAAGAAGAAATTGTAGAAGGACATGACAAACCACTCCAGTACCTCTGGCAAGTAAACCCCCAAAAGGGGTCACAAAGAGTCAGACAAGATTGAAATGACTAAAAACGATAACATCTATATTTACTCACACAAACGACACTCATGCATGTGATTTCATATATATAGTCACTCTTCATGCTCATTCATATAGTAACCCAGGACAGTCAGGTGGCACAGTGGATAGAGCACTGGCCTTGAAGTTGAGGGGATCACCTCAGACACTTACCAGCTGTGTGACCCTGGGCAAGTCACTTAACCCCAATTGCCTCAAACACTCATGGCCATCTCCAGTTGTCCTGATCTATAGTTTGCCACTAGACCCAGATGGCTCTGGAGGAGAAAGTGAGGTTGGTGACCTTGCACAGCCCTGACTCATTTAAATATAATTCATTGAAAGTCATGATATCACCCCAATGTCATGGTCCTCTTGGAGAAATGAAAGACAAACAACAACGATAATATAGTAACCCATACATACATAGTATCTCATTCATACACATCTGCAGAGTCACAATCACCTAGATACACACTCACAAACCTCCATATACTTACTCACAAAGAAATGGTTGATGCTTACACATTTCCACGCATATATAGTCACATAAGTACACCCCCAAATGCATTCTCTCATGCATTCACTCACACACATACATACACTCACACCCTCTTATATGTGTGGGCTGAGCATTCACATGTACCAACAGGCAGCCTCACACTAGTACCTCATTCTTTGCAGTTTGCACACACATTCAGATACACACACACATAGTCCCAGTATATAACTCTTCCCAAACATTCTCCCTCTCCCATGAGAGCCTTGCTACCCTTCTCCAGCTATAGACTGCTCCTTTGCCTGAGCTGGGGCATGGTCAAAGATGACAAATTCCCAGTCTCCTGCCCGGAAGAACTAATGGAGCTATGATCTGTGACCCTGTGTTCCCATAATCTTTATTATGAACTCAGCTGCAAGAATATGCACCCCCAAAGCTAGAAATAAGGGGGGAAAAGATGCCCCCATCTACAGCCCTGTCCAAGTCTATCCTTGTATCATCTATTCCCTCTTGTCACTTCCCTCCAAAAAGAATGGTGAGGTTTAGGGATCTGGACCCTAGATGGGGCTGAGGGGGCAGGCCAAACTGGATGGGAGAGTCTGGGTAGAACATAGGAGCCCCCCGGGAGAAACTTGGCCTCCTGCTCTGAACTCTGATCTGGGAAAGATAGAAAAATCGATTTTTAAAAATCAAGGAGCGGGGCGCGGCTAGGTGGCGCAGCGGATAAAGCACCAGCCCTGGACTCAGGAGTACCTGAGTTCAAATCTGGCCTCAGACACTTGACACTTACTAGCTGTGTGACCCTGGGCAAGTCACTTAACCCCAATTGCCTCACTAAAAAAAAAAATCAAGGAGGGAAAGAGGGGAGGAAGAAGGAATGGGGCAAGAGGGAGAAGGAGAATAAAAAGAAAAGAGAGGGAGAGGCTCTGAGTGTGTGAATTGAGGTGGGGGGAATCAGATGGCAGCCAGTTTGGGTGCTGGGGCTAATGAGAGAGAGCGGGGGAGAGAGGGAAGGAGGGAGAGAGAGGGAGGCAACCCCAGGCAATGTAGAACTTGGAAGCAGGAACACCTAGCTCCCCCAGGGAAAGATGAAGCTGAGTCATTTATCCCCTGGGTCCTACCTCCCTGGGGGCTTCGCCAGCAGAGGGGCACTATCTAAGGCAGCCACACTAATTAAAACATTGGCTGCCCTGCCCTCCCCAGTCACCCCTCACTACCCACACAAATTACATTTGATAGTTTTTTTTTTATTTACTGTGTCACTTGTAATTAAATCTGTAATCACTTCCCTGAGGTGGGGGTAGTCCCCCATTTTCTAACTCAGGGTGCCTATGTGTGTGTGGGTGTATGTGTTTGTACACTTAGGACCTGGTGAGGAGACAGGAAGGGTAAAGAAGAGGAAATGAGCTCAGGCAAGAGTAGGGAGATCACAGAAGTTGGCAAGCTTCTTGGTAGAGGATGTGTGTGTGTGTGTGTGTGTGTGTCTGTGTGTGTGTCTGTGTGTGTGTCTGTGTGTTCGAGGCTTTGGGTGGTGTCAGCCTGCATCTGTCATTGTGTGAGATCTCGCATTTGTAAGCATATGTGTGTCAGCAAGGATCTTTGCCAGAGTCTTGGTGTTGCCTTATGTAGGTCTACTGTTATATGTCCAAATGTAGAGGGATAGGATCTTGGTACAGAGGTTGTATATGTAACAGCCTTCAGTCCTGAATGAGTAAAACCAAGTGACCCAACATTTTTCTCTGGACAGCCGCTGATCCACAGGAAGAATCATCAGAGGATGCCAAATTAAATGCAACTGAACTTAGTTCTTTTTTTTTTCTCCTTAAAGAGAATTTTTAAAAATACTATCTAAAGGGGCAGCTAGGTGGCGCAGTGGATAGAGCAACCGCCCTGGAGTCAGGAGTACCTCAGTTCAAATCCTGCCTCAGACACTTAACACTTACTAGCTGTGTGACCCTGGGCAAGTCACTTAACCCTCACTAAAAAGAAAGAAAGAAAGAAAGAAAGAAAGAAAGAAAGAAAGAAAGAAAGAAAGAAAGAAAGAAAGAAAGAAAGAAAGAAAGAAAGAAAGAAAGAAAGAAAGAAAGAAAGAAAGAAAATACTATCTAAATTAAGAACAGAGTGTCAAGCTTTATCCAGGGAATGTATTATATGAAATAATACAATACATATTGACCGAATATACGACTGGGGTGGGGGTGGGGGGCCGATGTTGGGGGGGGGGGCCGGGGAGGGGGAGGGGGGAGCAAACTCCTTCTCTGCTCTGGGGCTTGAGTTTCCTCAGTTGTGAAATGAAAGGGTTGGGCTATCCTAGGTGAGCTTTCAGATCCCAACGAGCTCTAACGGTCTATAAAGCTAGTTAACTATTGATCACAGCTCTTCGCCAGCTCTAAAGATTTAAACTTTCCGAGGTTTCATTCTAAATGAGACTATAAGAAAAAATACATCCTAGAGTGACTTGGTCTCTGTGCTACCATAGGCACTATAGGGTACAATTACACTAAGTTCCCAGCCCAAATTTGGTTGTGTGAAACTGATCCCCGAGGCTGGGCTAGTACTCATTTAAGGTTTTGTTCAGCTGGAGAATCCCACTAACAAAGATGCTGTATGATCTGAACGTATGGGTGTGGGCACATATGTGAAGCAGTGTGGTGTTGTGGAAAGAGCATTAAATCTGGAGTCAAAGAACCTGGGTTCAAATCCTCCTTCTGCTATCTACTGCCTGTGTGATTCTAGGCAAGTCGCTACCCTCGCTGAGCCTGTTTTCCCATCTGTAGCATGTGAGGTAGCACTTTGGACGAGGTAGCACTTGTGATCCTATGATACAGTTTCCTTCATCTCTGAATCTATGGTCTTGGGTAAGTGTGTGTCCCCCTCCTGGTCCTGATGGGATAAGTGGAGGGAACAAACATGAAATCTGCATGGCAGGAGAGGAATTCTGCTTCTCAAAGTCAGCACATTCTGCCGAGACTCTGGAACTCATGGCTTGGGCCATGACAAGGCCGGGGTTGAGTTTTAGGAGACAATTTATGACCACGGTCAGGCTTGGTCTGAGGCCAGGGCCTGGGATCAATGAACAGATTGTCTCCATTACTGTCTACATATCTAACATACGTGCGGGTTTGTCTGAGCATCTGTAGCTATAAGCATGTTTGCACTATGCAATGGAAAGAATGCTGGCCTTTGACTCAGAAGGTCAAAGTTGTAGCTCCAGTAGTCCCACAAATTCACTGGGTTGGCCATTTCCCATTTCTGAGCCTCAGTTTCTTCATCCGTAAGAGTGGGTTGGGGCAACTGGGTGGCACAGTGGATAAAGCACCGGCCCTGGATTCAGGAGTACCTGAGTTCAGGTCCAGCCTCAGACACTTGACACTAGATGTGTGACCCTGGGCAAGTCACTTGGCCCCTATTGCCCTGCAAAAAAAAAAAAAAAAAAAAAAAAGAGTGCGTTGGTGATCCCTGCCCTGCTCCTCTCATGGGGAGGAGACAGTAAAAGAGTAGATGTGAAAGAGCTTTTTGAACAGTGACGTTCTTGTCATAGAAACAGGAGATTATCCTTACCATAGACATCATTGTCAGATTGTGCATCTGAGGCTATGGATGCTCATGCATCAAGGGTGTATCAGAGGAGATGGGGTAGTGGCGGGTGTACTTGGACATGGATATCTATGTGAGCCCATCTGCAAGCAAAGTCAGTATATGTGCCCAAGTGGCTTTCCTTTTATCCATTTAGGATCTAGGGCTCCCCTAGCCTCAGCCCCGGTTCAGCACCCCATTGAGTGACATGATCCTACTCCCATCCCCTCCTCCCCACCCAATGCTCCCAGCCCCAACTGATTAATCATGGAGCCGAGTGGCTTCCAGCTTATCAGCTGCATTAATAGCTGAATAATTCCAGTGCCATCAGCAGACCCTTAATTGCTTTCATGCCAGGCCGGTGGCCTACAGTGCATGTTGAGCAGGGTGAGCTCCCTGGAGCCAATCCCACTCTTCTCCGGTCCAGGCATTGGGGGGCAAGAAGGTTCAGGGGTCATTCCTAAAGGGAATAGCTACCCCCAATTCCTTTGCCATATATCTTAAATGCTTCTTGATCTACAACATGCTGGATTCTCGGGACCTTGATTATTAACTAACCCCCAACCTCAGTCACAAAATGAGCTCAGATCACCAACCCCAAATAAACCCAATCCTGGTAATAATCTGAACCTCAACTCCGCTGTTTCATAGGAAGCAGATATGAGCCTCTAAATGTTCTTATTTGCAGAGTTGGAACAAGCCAGGTCCCAGAGTTCAGGGAGCTCACAATCCAAGAGGAGAAAAGAAATGAAGTATATCCTGGCCCCACTGTCGGAGAGCTCATAATCTAGGGAAAAGTGGACCTATAGAACAGCCAAGTGATGTAAACTACCCAATGTAGTTCTGACCATAAGTGCCATAGGAGTCCAGAGGAGGGAGATTTCATGGGGAAATCAAAAAAGGATTCCTGGAGGAAGTGGGATTTGACTGGGCCTTGAAGGATAAGTAGAATTTTTTTTTTTTTTTTGCTGGGCAATGAGTGTTAAGTGACTTGCCCAGGGTCACACGGCTAGTAAGTGTCAAGTGTCTGAGACTGGATTTGAACTCAAGTCCTCCTGAATCCAAGACCAGTGCTTTATCCACTGTGCCACCTAGCTGCCCCAATAAGTAGAATTTTAATAGAAAGATGGCTGAAGGCTAGTTAGAAAGAAAGAGAAGTGTATGAGAAGGATATTCCAAACAGTGGAAAAGAACATTAGCAAAAACTCAAAGGTGGAGGATGTCTGGCACACATAGGGATCAATGAAGAGGATGTTGGGGAGCAGGATGAGAGAGATTGGAAAGTAAGTTCAGACCATGTTATGGAGGACCTTGAATGCCAAACTGAGGAGTTTGAGGGGAATCACATAGGCAGTGGAGAGCCCTTGAAGGTTCTTGAGAAGGAGTGTGATATGGTGAGATTTATGGCTGTATGAGATGACTCTGAAGGAGGGGTTGCATGGAACTGGATACTGGAGGCAGGGAGGCTGCTCAAGAGGTAGCTATGGTCATCCAAGACTTGCTTGTTCCCCACAGTGTCCCCCAGGTCCTAACCTCTCAACCCCTACCCTGTGGGATGGGGTCAGAGTGCCTACAGCCCTTTCCCTCCTCTGTCCACAGCCACGGTGATCCTGAATGAGCTCAACTGGACAGAAGCCCTAGAGGATGTGTTTGTAGAGAACCGCAAGGAAGACCCATCGCTGCTGTGGCAGGTTTTTGGCAGTGCCACAGGGGTCACCCGATATTACCCAGGTGGGTATCTGGGGACTCGCGGCCCCAGGGATCGCTATGCTTCCTAGGATAGATCAACCCAAACAGTAAAATCAGGGGTCCAGTCCAGAAACCCCAGGCCCACTCTGTGTTAGGTCTTTATCCTTTCTCTGCTTGCCCTGGCATATGGAGATATGAAATCTGGCCCATCATTTACTTGAGGGCATGGAGAGGGCATGGTGGCATCAAGGAAACGACCTGTGTTTCCAACTCTGGTACTTTTGTTTTCTAAGATCCTCTCCTTGGAGTCAGCTCTCTCCTCCAAGGAAGGGTCCAGAACCTAACCCCACCACACCCCTTGGCTCGCGACCTTGCCCTAAAACCCTTAGCCTCTTTCTGTTCCACCCTGTCCCACAGCTACCCCTTGGAGAGCACCCAAAAAGATTGACCTGTATGATGTTCGCCGGAGACCCTGGTGAGTGTGGGGCATGGGGG
Organism: Dromiciops gliroides; assembly: GCF_019393635.1. NCBI lineage: Eukaryota > Metazoa > Chordata > Mammalia > Microbiotheria > Microbiotheriidae > Dromiciops > Dromiciops gliroides. The sequence continues at coordinate 675,934,856 of NC_057861.1, read as the reverse complement.
GCGGAGGGCCTGTCTGACCACGATGAGGCTGAGCCCCTCATCAGCTCCTCCTGTCTCTGAAGCAGCAGCACAACCCCCCAGGCTTCTCTGCCTTTGTTCTCTCCACATTTACTTCTTCCCTCATTTTGCCTACTTCTTCCTCCTTTTCGCTCCTTGACTTCGCCTTTCTCTGCCTCCCTCTGCCTTTTTCCTTCTTCCCTTCTCTCTTTCTATCTCTCATTCACTTTACCTCCCTTCTCAATTCAGTTCAATTCAATTCAATTCATTCAACATACATTATTAGTTTAACTAAAGTGTACTCACGTCTTATTCCCATGATTTTTCTAGCTCTCATCTCTTCTTTCCTCTCTCCTATCTCCTATTCTTTCCCCTTTCATCTTCTCTTTGTTCTCTTCCTCTCCCCTCCCTCCCTTCTTCCCTCCTTTGCCTAACTTATTTCTCCTTCTCTCCTTTCCCTCATTCTTCCTCTCTCCTTGTCTCTCACACTATTCGTCCTCCTCAATTCACCAAGCATTTAAGTGCCTACTAGGGGCTCTCCCTCTTTTTTCCTCTTTTTCTCTCTCCTGCTCTCTCCTTTTTTCCTCCTTCCCCCTCTTCTCTCATATTCTCTCCTTTATCTTTTATTTGATCCCTCTTTCCTTGCTTCCTTCCTTCTCTTCTCATTTTGTCCCTCCCTATCTTCCTCCCCTCCTTTTCTCATTCTCCCTTCTTTCCTCTCCTCCTTCCTTTCCTCTTTTTTCATTCTTTTTCCTTGGCTCTCATTCTCTCCATCTCCCTCTCACTATTTCACTGACTCCTTTTCTCTCTCATTCTTTCTTCCTCCCTCTCTCTCCCAGCCCCATCTCTCCCCCTTGCCTTCCTCTCCCTTTCTCTGCCCCCTTCTCCCTCTATGATATCCCAGCCCTCTGAGCAGGGAGCAGCCAACTCTGTCCAATTTTCATTTCACACATCGTTGCCACTGGAAAATGGATACAATAACACAGGCAGGGGCACCCAGGCTGCAGCTTTCTACCCTCCCTCTCCCCACAATTCTCATCTCCATCCCTACCATCTAGACCTGTCTAGCCTCTCTCTTCTTGCCTTTCTTCCTCTGTGGGAGGGGGCAGAGAGTAATCCAAGATGAGGATGGGATTTCCTGGGCACTAGATTACCTCTCTTCAGCAAAACCAAACTGGCCTAGCCATCCTCCCCCACACCTTTTCCCTGAAATCAGTGGCCTCATGGACCAATGGTACATAAGCATCCCCATCACCACCACCATCACAATCCCTTCATGTAACCAAGGAGCAATGCGGCAGCTCTGAAGCCTTCTTTGTGGGGATAGGAAAGAAAAACTAGAGGGAGGAAGTTAGCTTAAGGAAAGAGCCCTTTGCGGGAACATGGAGAGGAGAGGAACATCCCACCATTCAAACCCATTTTCCATGACTAGGAAACCAGGAACTTGCAACTCACTTCTATAAAAACCAGACCTTGGGAGCAGGAGAGCTAAGAACCCAAGAAGGACTGTTCTCCCACCTCCCACCTTGAGTGGAGTATTCCCTCCCTGAAATCCCCCCTTTGTAGTGTCAAGTCCTGAGTTTGTCCAAAAACAACAACAACGATGGTGATTCTGATGATGACAACTTCTATAACACTTTATGGTTTGCAAAACATTTTACAAATATCATCTCATTTCATCCTCACAACAACTCTGGGAGAGAGGTGCTGTTGCTGTCTCCATTTTACAGATAGAAACTCAGGCAGAGATTAAGTGACTTACACAGGGTCATACTGCTAGTAAGCGTCTGAAGCTGGATTTGAACTCTGGTCTTCCCGACTCCAGGTTCAGTGCTTTATCTTCTACATCACCTAACCATTCTTAAACTAAGGAACCCCAGGACTGAACACCTTAGGAGAGACAAAATGAGCTCCTTGAGAGCAGGGAACATGTTTTGGCCTTTCTTTGCATCCCCAGAACTTAGTCCCAACCTCCCAGGCAGTCAGTGAGAAGTGGAGTCTGTCCCCTGGGTTGGAAGCCCCACCAGCCATTGTTACCATCCCTTTTACTTACATTACTCTCCACTCCTGCCCCCAGATCTTTGGAAGTTCTAACATTCTGGGAAAATAGAGCAGAATGTGGGCATTGGATGGGGAGACTTGAAGCGGGGTCAGCAGCAGTCCCAGAAACCTGATTGCAAATTTAACTGCAACAAACATTTTTTTTTTTTTTAGTGAGGCAATTGGGGTTAAGTGTTAAGTGTCTGAGGTCGGATTTGAACTCAGGTCCTCCTGACTCCGGGCCGGTGCTCTATCCACTGCGCCACCTAGCTGCCCCTCCAACAAACATTTTTAAATGTTTTTTGATGTTCTTTGTTGATTTCATCACATTCATTTCCAAATACATCCCTTCCCTCATCCCTATCTAGAGAGCTATCCCTTCTAATAAAGATTTTAAAAGGGGGGAAGAATTTAGCAAAACCAACCAACACACCAACTACTTCTGAAATATCTCTGCAATATTGCACACCTATAATCACTACCCACTGCCAGTCCCCCTCACCCTTGTCCTCCTACCCCACTATCCACCCCAACTCTGCAAAGAAGGCAGGAAGATACATTTTCTCAACTCATTTGTGAATCCAAGCTTGGCCATCATACTTAACCAGCACTCGGGGTCATTTTCTTGTTCTTTCCATGTACATTACTGTAGTCACTGGGCATATTCACAAATACTTTTGAAGTGGCTTATGTGTTCAGGACTGTGCTTGGTCCTAGAAGAGGGACAAAGATTAAAAATCGGTAATCTAGGGGCAGCTAGGTGGCACAATGGATAAAGCACCGGCCCTGGATTCAGAGGGACCTGAGTTCAAATCCAGCCTCTGACACTTGACACTAGCTGTGTGACCCTGGGCAAGTCACTTAACTCTCATTGCCCTAAAAATAAATAAATAAACAAACAAACAGATAGATAGATAGATAGATAGATAGATAGATAGATAGATAGATAGATAGATGGATGGATGGATGGATGGATGGATGGATGGATGGATGGATGGATGGATGGATGGATGGATGGATGGATAGATAGATAGATAGATAGATAGATAGATAGATAGATAGATAGATAGATAGATAGATAGATAGATAGATAGATAGATAGATAGATGAAGCAGTGATCAGTTCTTGTCCTCTTGGAATTCCCAACCTTGGAGGCTACTCCAAACAACCTGAATCTGAATGCCTGGTCCCCAGGAATCTGGAGCCCAATGACCCAGCTTTCAGAAACTTGTGTCCCTTTTGCTTCCTTGCCCCTATGTTGAAAAGATCCCTCTGAACCCCCTGACTATTGTTGTTTCTCAGGGGATCTCATTCTTCTACCAGGTGGTAAGCCTCTGAGATGCCCCAAGGCGCTCTGCCTCTGTTACTCTGGGGCAATTCCAGGGGTATAGTTTGGGAAGCTGGAGTTTTAAGCAGAGACCAGGGTGGGAGATGCATCAGGTGAGAAAGAGATTTTCCCCAAACTGCAGCATTAAAAGGTCCAGTCTCCAGAGTAGACATGTCTCCAGAACACATGTTGGATTAGGGAGAAAAGGAATGAAGAAGAAAATAGAAGCAAAATAGGGAGCTGCTGATGCCTCTAACCTCTATCACTAGAGTTTCCCTATGATTCTATTTTTAAAATATTGCCCCGGAGCAGCTAGGTGTCACAGTGGATAAAGCACTGGCCCTGGATTCAGGAGGACCCGAGTTCAAATTCGGCCTCAAACACTTGACACTTACTAGTTGTGTGACCCTGGACAAGTCACTTAACCATCATTGCCGTGCAAAAAAAAAAAAAAAAAGAAAGAAAAAAAGAAAAGAAAATTTTCCCCCTCCCCTGTTCCTAATACTCTCCTCAAGGTCCATACTCTATGAGACTTTCTTGGGTAGGGAACAGCTAGGGCTCAAACCCTGAAGATGACTAGACAGCTCATTATCCCTCACTAAACCCTCAGTCTCCCCATCTTCCTATTCTCTGCCTTCCATGGGCTAAGTAAAGCCCTTTCCTCTTGAATACTCCAGTCCCACCAACAACTGAGTGGGACTGTTAACAGCCCTACCATGTAACTTCCCAGTCAGGCCATCCTTACATAGAGACCAGGAGACGGACAGAGGGATGGAGGGGCTGAGGGCCCCACTCTGCCAACAAAGCCAGAGATAAGCAACTGTCATTTCCCCCAGTCCAGTACCACAGAGAGGGCTCTCTGCTCTCAGTCAGGCACCCCAGGGCACTAAGGGGTCATAAGCCATGGAAGTAGGGAAGGGAGTCTTGTCCAACTACCTGGCAGATCAATGGGCATTGAGAGATGGAGGTGTGGCTGCAGTTGTGCTCACCCTTATCTTCTTTCTCAAGTGACCATAAACCCCCTCCCCCAACAAGAAGGCTTCGCTGGCAGGCCAGCCCGCCGTTGGGGTCATACCTGTGCCTTCAGAGGCATGCACACACTAATAAAGACTCCAAAATGCACGTGTGGACAAGCACACACATACATGTGAGTGCACGTTCACATGCCCATGCAGGGGGAGAAGGGCACATGTGTACACAAGCGGGGATCATGACACACAGGTGTGTACATGCATGAGGACACATCTATGCAGCCATGCACATATTTACATAGACATCTGCACACACACATAGATCACACATACACAGGATAAACACAACCAATATTCGCCATCTTCCAGATGCCAAAGCTGAGACCAAGAGAGGGGTAATGACTGTCCCATGATCACCCTGCACTACTGCATCAGGATTCCCAGCTTAGAGAATCAGTTCCTGTGCCCAGAAGGAGCCTGGGCCATGGAAGGTAGCACCAGACCTCACATGATGCTCTTCTGAAGCCAAGGCTGGGCTGGGGCTTGAGTAAGGGAGCTAGGTCCACTCCCAATGAGGCAGCTGCCTCCAGCCATCACTGTGATGGCCTGGCAGGTTGTCTCAGTGTCATTTCATACCATATTATGGTTCATTTTATATGAAACAATCCTCTTGCAAAGTCATGCATTTACTCAGGGAAAAAGAAAATCTGACAGAGAAGCAGCCCAAGGGGTCTGGATGATGTGCAAACATTCATAATTTTTACAACAGCATCTGGAGACCACTGTAATCTCTCTTCCTTCTCTACTAGGAGGACTTTTGTGAAGTCATTACCATTTGTTCAATCATCTTCTCCTCCCTTATCATAGACATTGTTTGTAATAGAAAGCATACCTTAGGCTCATAACCAGAACCCCCCCCCCAAAAAAAAAAAAAACAGAACTGGGGCCTGGATAAGCAGGCTATATTTCATCCATTGCAGACAACTGGGTGGCACAGCAGATGAAGTGCAGGGTCCGGAGTCAGGAAGACTCATCTTAAGACTCAGACACTTAACTAGCTGTGTGACCCTGGGCAAGTCACTTCACCCTGTTTGCCTCAGTTTCCTCATCTGTAAAATGAGCTGGAGATGGAAATGACAAACCCCTCCAGTATCTTTGCCAAGAAAATCCCAAATTGGGTCACAAAGAGTAGAACAGGACTGAAAAAGACTGAACAACAATTTCACCCATGCCCACTTCCTGGGGAGATGATTGACTCTAGCATGCCCCTGACACCTCCATTCCCCTGGAGGGGATGTAATAGACGATTTGATGCTCCCCTTCAACCATAGAGGAGTCATTGGGGCTGCAACTGTAGGGATGTTGGTGGCTGTGTTGTCTCTCCTGCCCTCTTCTTCAAACACTAATTCATTGATATGAACTCAAGAGTTCCCTTCTGGGGGGGAAAGGGCTCTGACCCAGACTATCTAACCCAGAGACAAAGAGAAATAGTTCAGCCATGCCCAGCTCAGGAGACAAATCTCACTCAGTACCTAAGGTCTAGAGGTCTCACTCAGTCCAATACCCAAGGCCAGCCAAACTTCCTGCCCCCAGAACTTTTTATCCCAGGCTCTTTTGAAATCTAAATTCTTTCTTGTTCCTCTCTCAAACATCCCTCAGATTAACACATTCTTTACTGAGGTGCCCCTGCTACCACCTCCCCCAATTCTAAGGAAACAGATCCCATCAGCCCAGTGACAAGCTCTGTACATGCCTGACAGTGGGAGAGACAGACAACAGAAAAAGACACCAGAGCCCTACCCTCAGGAAGCTCCCAGTATAGAGAGACAGAGAAGAACCAGACTGAAGCTCTCTTCTTGGGGCACTCACAGTAGGGAGAAAGAGTGTATAGAGGAGGAGGAGATAGCATCCAGCTCACAAGATGAGGCTGAATATGTTGCGTCTGGAGAATTTTAAAGAGTGGTCCTCCTAGGTGAGGGGTTAGTTCCTGGAGGAGACAAGATTCGAACTGGGTGTTAAAGGATGGCAAGAATTGGAGAGAGAAGGAAGGGAAACATCTTGAGCAGAGGCTTAGAAAGTAGAGACTATAATAGCTCCCATTCATTTTAACATTTATTTTGTTTTGTTTCAATTAACAAGCATGTTTTCCCTCCCCGCCTCCTCCACTGGAAAAAGAAAAAAAATCCTTTAAAAAAAAAGCACAATCAAGTAAAACCACATTCCCACATTGACCATAATCAAAAATATGTATCTCCTTTTGTATCATGAGTCCATCCCCTCTCTTTCAGGGCTTCAGCATTAGTCTTCTGGAATCATGACAGGTCTCTGCTTTGATAAGAGTTCTTTGACTTAAGTTCTTAAGTCAAAGTTATTGTCACAATGATGTTGTTATTATTGTATCAATTTGTTCCTGTTTCTGCTCACTTCGATCTGCATCGGTTCATACAAACAAGACTCCCCAGGTTTCTCTGAAACTGATCCTTAGATCATTTACTACAGCACAATAGTTTTCCATTACATTTGTATACCACAATTTGTTCAGCTATTCCCCATTTAATGTGTACCTCATCGGTTTCCTTTTCTTTGCTACCACAAAAAGAGCAGCTATAAATATTTTTGTCCTTTTCCTCTTTCACTGATCTCTTCAGGAATCTGGGCCTACTAGTGGTATTACTGGGTCAAAGGATATGTATAGTAACTTTTTAGTTTTTTTATTTTATTTATCTAATTAACAAAAATCTACAGAATTTTCTCTTCCTGCTATCTCCCACTCACGGGGGAGGGGAGGGACACATAAACAAAACCTTTGTAACAAATATGCATAATCAACCTAAAACAAATTCTTTCAGCATTTAGAGTATTCACTACATTCATGTGCCATAAATTAATTCAACCATTCCCAAATTAACTGGCACCTCCTTAGTATCCAGTTCTTTGCCACCAAAAAAAAAAAACCAACAAAACTTGTTTTAAATATTTTTGTACATGTGGGTCCTTTTCCTCATCTTTTGATCTTTCTCTCATGGATATAGACCGACTAGTGGTTTCACTGGGGGAAAAGAATATGCAGAGGTTAGTGGCAGGCATACTGAATTTGGAGTTAGAGAGCTTGATTTTGAACCCCAACTCTTTACCTGTCTGACCTTGGGCAGGTCATGTTGCTTCTCTAAGACTCAGTTTCTCCATCTGTAAAATGAAGAGGTTGGCTTAGATTATCTCTGAAGTACCTTTCCCAGCTCTAAATTTGTGATCCTTGTGCTGTTGCAACAACTGTGGGGTTCAGGCTGAGCTCTCCCCCACACCCCCAGATTCTCAGGATACCCACCCCCAATGCCTGCAGTCCAGATGTACAACAAAACCCAATTTATAAAAATGTTGACAGTAGCCAATAAGAGAAAAGCCATTCTGTCTTAGAATAAAGGTCATGCCAAACTAAGATGGACCTTAAAGATCACCTAGTCCAACCTCCTCATTTTACAGATGAGGAAACTGAGTCCCAGAGAGGTTGCGATTTGCCCAAGATCATACAGGTATCAATGGAGAGAGAGTGCACGGCTGGAGCTTCCGACAAATACAGTCCTAGATCATCGCAGTTAAATGAATGCAAGTTTCCTGAAGACAGGACTCTCACTTTCTCATCTTTGAAATCCCAGTGCCCGGGGGCAGCTAGGTGGCACAGTGGATGGAGCAGTGGCCCTGGAGCCAGGAGGACCTGAGTTCAAACCTGGCCTCAGACACTTAACACTTACAAGCTGTGTGACCCTGGGCAAGTCACTTAACCCCAATTGCCTCACAAAAAACCCCAAAACAAACAGACCAAAAAAAAGAAAGAAATCCCAGTGCCCTTACAAGTGGGTATTTATCCTTTCATTTGAATAACACTGAATGTGAGTGACTCAATCCCAGGAAAACAAACTCAGTTTCTCAGCGCCCCACCCTTTGGAGGGGATAAACATCCCCTGGGCCCTTAAATGGTCTCGCCTACGGGAGGAAGGTTATCTCTTCCCCATCCACTCCCAGGAAGCCTTACAACTCCAGGGAACCATTCAAATAGCCTTCAACCAAATTTAGAGTGGAGTGTTGGGGACTAGACTCAGCTCCACCCTCCTGCCCCTATGCATGCACTTATCAAATTCCTACCATAAGTCAGTTAGAAGGCCAGGCTTGGAGTAGGGAAAACCTTCAGGTTGGATTCTGCCTCAGACATTCACTAGCTGTGTGACCCTGGGCAAATCCCTTAACTCCTCTGGGCCTCGATGTCCACATCTTTTAAGTGGGGGCTATAATAACACCTACCTCCCAGAGTTGTTATGAGGACCGAATGAGATGATATATGCAAAATGCTTTGAAAACTTTAAAACGCTATATTAATGTTAGCTATTTGCTAGGCACGAGGGAGATATAAAAGGAAAAATAGTTCTTCCCCTCAAGGTATTAGAGGAGTGGAATGACCAGGGTTTGTATCTCTTAGTGAAATTTGAGAGGGTTATTGAGCTCATTTCTCCCAAGGGGAAAGGGATTGGCTAGAGGAGAATGGGGATGGAATCCAATGTCACTGGAGCATTAAGGGACACAAACAGCAGGGTTTCAAGATACTGGGGACCTTCCACAAGGCAGATTGGGGAAAGAGTTATCAGGACATAGCCTTGGGCAAGTAGCTGCAGTGTGGTGGATAGAATACCATATTTGGAGTCAGAGGTCTTGAGTTCAAATCCCAATTCTGCTATTTAGGAGTCATGTGACCTTGGACAAATCACCCTCTTTAAGCTTCAGTTTCCTTATCTATGCTGTGAATTAATATTAATGTCGAGGCCAAGCAACAAGTCCCTTCTCCTCCATATAAAAGCACTTCAAAGACCTGACAAAATGCCTCCTGATGTACATTGAGGCTAAATGTGTATTCCCAGTGCCTTCTATGAATCTCCTTCATTCCTCATATCCTGCACATTCTCCAGTCTTCTCACCATTTTCATCATTCTCCTCTGGATCTACTCCAGCTCATATGTGTGCTTCCTGAAACGTGCTCCCCGGTACCAGATGTGGTCTGAGCAGGACAGAAAATGACAGAAGTAGCTTCTTGATAGTTCAGCACACTGTGTGCCTCTTACTGAAGTGGAAGATCTCATCACTCTCACACTAATAGTTCAAACCCTAAGTCCTTTTTTTACAAGAATAACAAGTTGTGGGGCAGCTAGGTGGCGCAGTGGCCAGAGCACCAGCCCTGGAGTCAGGAATACCTGAGTTCAAATCCAGCCTCAGATACTTGACACTTACTAGCTGTGTGACCCCGGGCAAGTCATAACCCCAATTGTCTCCAAAAAAAAATTTTTTTTAAAAGAATAACAAGTTGCCCAGCCACATCTCCCCCACCCTGTATTTGCTTGATTTTTTGAACCTGTGTAGAACTTTACATTTATCTCAATTAAATTGTATCATATTTAATTTATCCCACTGTTCTAGCTTGATGAGATCTTTCTGGATCTATACCCTGTCATCCATCAGTCATTTCTCTCTCCTACCTTTTTGTCACCTGCAGATTTCATAATTATTCCACCTATGCCTTCATCCAAGTCATTAATAAAAATGTTAAACTGTTATTATAATTGGGGGTCCAGTAAAGAGCATACTGGATCAACATCCAGGGCCTGAATTCTTAAACTTAATTCTTAGGTCCTGGCATCCTGAGACTCATGAAATCTACGCTGCCAGAAGTAGCCCCTAGAGCTCTAATCTGTTTTGTTCTCTCTGTCTCTGTCTCTCTGTATGTGCCTCTATTTCTCCCTTCTCCTCTTCCTCCTCCTCCTTCTTCTCTCTCTCTCTTACATACACACACACACACACACACACACACACACACACACACACCAAGAACAGGAACACAACCCTCTGATTCCTTTAGATTTGTCTCTGTTTATCTCTCCCTACCCCCTTTTCAGAATATACTGCCCCACAATGACTGCATCTTCAATTCAGTTCAATTCAATAAACATTTATTAAGCACCCACTGTATATAAAGTTTTACACTGAAAGCTGGGTGAGATCTAAGGTTTGAAAAAGATGTCTCCGCCCCATGAAGCTCTGAGTCTTAAGAAATGATAAGACGGAACTATATAATACACCATGTTATATGATAAGGACAGCAGAAAAGTACAAATCAAATGTTCCATGATATTTGTGGTCATTACTGCCATTGGGAATCAAGAAAGGCTTCCTGGAGGAGATAGTATTTGAGTTGCTCTTTATAGGGGAGTTAGAAATTCAACAGAAGGTGGGAGGAGGCAAAGGTAGAATCCCAGGCAAAGAGGGAGAAGGAGGACACTGCAGTGCCAGGAAGGCTTGAAGAAGGCTGACCAGTTTAGCCTGAGCAGAGAGCCAAGGTTCTTACCCCTCAGGCAGCCTAGTGAAGCCTATGGGCCCCTTCTCAAAATAATGTTTTAAGTGCATAAACTGAAATACATAAAATTACAAAAGAAACCAATTACATGGACATGTAATACAGTTATCAAAATATTTTCTAAAAGATCATGGACCCATATATGCACCAAATGGTATAGCATCTAAATTTTTGAAGAAGTTGAATGAGTTACAGGAGGAAATAGATAGTAAAACTATCCTAGTGGGGGACCTTAACCTTCCCCTCTCAGAACTGAATAAATCTAACCAAAAAAATAAATAAACAAGAAGTTAAGGAAATGAATAAAATTCTTGAAAAGTTAGATATGATAGATATCTGGAGAAAATTGAATGGAAATAGAAATGAATATACCTTCAGTATATTGGACCTACATGAAAATCGACTAAGTGCTAGGGCATAAAAACCTTACAACCAGATGCAGAAAAGCAGAAATAGTAAACACATCCTTTTCAGATCATAATGTAATAAAAATTACATTCAATAGTGGCTATGTGAAAGAAAGATTAAAAAGCAATTGGAAATTAAATAATCTGATCCTAAAAAGTTCATGGACCCCAGGTTAGGAACCCCTCCTGTCTAGTATGTTAAAAGGTGTGATGTGAGATACAGCTGAAAAGACCAGAGATCTTTTTTTACACATAGATTTGACTATTATATCTTTATGTAAGAAAGGTTATTCTGGAAGAGATTTGAAGGATGGATGAGAGAGGAGAGCCAGGCAAACTTTATAGGGGGCTACTACAATAGTCCAGGTAATGAGACCCTCAACCATCATGGTGGCAATAGGAATAGAGAGGAGAGAAACCAATACATAACATTGTGGAAGTAGAATTAGGAGGCACTGGCAGCTAATGGTCTACAAGAGGGGGAGAGAGAGGAAAAAGTCAAAGATAACCCAAAGGTTTTGAATTTGGGAGACTTTGGGAATGATGGCACCGCTGATGGAGGGGGCAAAGTCAGAAGAAAGAATAGGCTTACTGGGAAAGATAATGAGCTTGTTTTAGAGAGAATGGAGAAGTTTTGTGGGTTAACAAGCATAAATCTAAGGTTTCAGAGGCAGAGGAAGGCTCCCCCTTCTGCTTACCTGCAAAATACCATTCAATCCAGGTAGGTGCCCTAAATCCAGACTACAGCCTGAAGTAAGGCAGAGCTAAGCAAAGGGGATGGCTAAAGCCTTTGGAATCTCCTTTCTATCGTCCTTTCCCAAATTTGCCCATAAGCCATCTTCCATCCCTACTTAAACATCCCCTGACTCTGTGCCCTGACACTCAGCCTCTCTTCTGGGCAGGTACATCCAAGGAGCTTCCTCTCCCAAGGACATGGTCATCATCGTTGATGTGTGAGTGAGCAGTGAGGGGATGGCCCTTCCCAGGGTACCTCCAGCCTCTGGGGCAGTGCCAGAATTCATGGGCCCCTCTGGCATTAGAACCCTGTCAACCTCTGGACTAATGGTCCTCTGAGCTAATGGTCAATTCCATCTATGCCAGTTCAGGGATCCTCCCTAAGTCCTAAGATCCCCACATCCTGGTCGAAAATTCCCATCCCCAAATGCCCACCAGGGAGCTGATGCCCAACCCTAAAATGGGAGAGAGGGGGAGTGCCCTGAGTCCCATCTACCCTGTCCTGCCCCCCAGAAGTGGCAGTGTGAGTGGCCTGACACTGAGACTGATGAAGACCTCCGTTTGCGAGATGCTGGACACCCTATCCGATGATGACTACGTCAATGTGGCCTCGGTCAGTGCCCTGAGCCTGGGAATGGGTACCCACTATGGAGTAGAGAATCCTCCAAAGGCAGGCCCCCTTGGCAGGGTCAGAGTAGCCAAGTGTCAGGGCTGCCATAGAGAAGGGACCAGTCACAGCCCTTAAAACCAGGCAACCACTGGTTCCTTCATGATACCTACACATCACCCAGAACGCCTTTGACCAGGGGATTCCCAGAGCCTCAGGGACTCGTTCCTACCCTGAGAATGCAGGTAGTGAAGATGTCCTTTGGGTTTTTTGTTTTGGGGGTTGGTTTGTTTGGGATTTGTGGGGGGTGTCCTCTCTGGTACCAGTTATAGCAGCCAGGGAGGGAGAGAAGAGACTTGGGATAAGCGAATACACATGCTTGGGAAGGGCAAGGTTTTAGGGGCAGATAAAGGAAAGGAGGGACACATTTAGACTTCTCTCACCAACCTCCCTTCCTACTAACCCCACTCCCACTCAGATGTTCTCATGGGTAAACAACCCAACTCTCCTCTTGACCCTCTCTTGCTAACCCTTCCCAACCTCTTCTCATTAATCCTGAACATTCCCACAGGCCTCTCCTAACTCTGCCCCTTCCATAGGGCTCTCCCTCCCCAGTGCCCTCCAAATAACCCCATTTCCCTCTTACTGCTCCCCCAGTTCAATGAGAAGGCCCAGCCTGTGTCCTGCTTCAACCACCTGGTTCAGGCCAATGTTCGGAACAAAAAGGTTTTCAAGGAAGCTGTGCAGAACATGGTGGCAAAAGGGACCACAGGTTACAAGGCTGGCTTTGAATATGCCTTTGACCAGCTCCAGAATGTGAGTCCTGATTAACTCAAGGGGAAGAGAAGATTCTGACATCTCCATCCTAGCCTCCGTGTCTCACTGGGGCACATCCACACCTGCTGTGCTGACTGCCTGGGGATGAGAGTTGAGGGATGGGGACGGGGAGGGAAGAGGGGGAGAGAGCTGGGCCTGCAGAGTCTAAGAAGGCAGTAAGGAAGATGTCATTGACATCCCTTCCCCAGAGCCCTTTTCTCTGTCTGTGAGGGGGCCATTCCTAAAGCTCACGCCCCTGCTACTGTGAGAGAAGAGTGTGGAACATTGCTTCTAGGGCCAGGCTGCTGACACCAGGGAAATCAAAATGGATGGGCCTGTTATAAGGATGAGCATCAGTGGTTGTAGCTAAGAGTGGAGGGAGGACATGGATGAACATTACCATGCCCACAGCCCCTCTCTCATCAGCACCACCTGGCAGAAACCAGCTCTCTCCTCCCAGTGAAGAGCTGGTTAGGCACTTCCCTCAGGGATCTGGGAGGTGAGGAGTTCAGGCCATGGTACCAGTTCCCTCTCCATCCTCCGAGGAGTTAATTTAGGATGGGAAGATTGACAGGGATAGGGAAATGCTGGAGTCTGAGAACTAGAGTTGTAGACCAAGCAATGGAGGAAAATCTCATTGCCAATCCTGGCAAAGTTAAGAGGAAGAAAAACAGGCAAGGGGCACTTCAAGAAATTAGGTGGTGGATCATTGGAGGAGGACGCTTGTGAGTGATTTCAGTGAAAGCAGTCTCCTTTGGATGGGAGAATCAAGGTGGCAATAACCTATAGTTCAAAGGTGGTAAAAGAACTGATGCTCTCTGCACCTCTCTCCCAGTGTAGCCTGTTGGGACAGGTTAGCCTTTGGGTGTCTCCATCTCCGAAGTCATTCTTCTAGGGAAAAGGGAAGATTCTCGTACTGAAGAATCCATTGCCAGAGCATCCCGTGGGTTATATCTAAGATAGGAAGCAAAGAGGACTGAAGGGGAGGCAAGGGCAGCTCTGAGGGAGCCTCCCCCAACTGACCTCCTCTCCTTCCCCCTGGCTGACCCAGTCCAACATCACCCGAGCTAACTGCAACAAAATGATCATGATGTTCACCGATGGAGGGGAGGACCGAGTGCAGGATGTGTTTGAGAAGTACAACTGGCCCAACAGGACGGTGAGGCACACAGAAGGCCCCTCCCTCTCAGGGAGGCTGGGGACCACACCCACTCACTCTCTTAAGGGTGAGGAATGGGGGTTTAGGGGGCATAGCAGAGAAGTCCAAATAACAACATTTCCAAAGTCAATTCCATTCAGCTAACATTTACCCAGTGCCCATGGAATTCAGAGCACTTGAATGACCTGCCTCCAAGCTCCTCTGACTCTAGTCCCAGAACTGGCTTCCTCTTTGTCCTACAGCTTTGGGTAGGTGTAGGAATATGTATACATACATATATACTCATATACATACATATACATATGTCTATGTATGTAGAGGGTGAAAGCATTCCCACCAGCCTTCCCTGCACCACATGGGAGTAGTTTCAACCCTGACCAAGCTATGAGTGAGTCAGACTCCTCTCAGCCTCACCCCTTTCTCCCCAGGTTCGGGTATTCACCTTTTCTGTAGGACAACACAACTATGATGTCACTCCCCTGCAATGGATGGCCTGTGCCAATAAAGGTATGCTCCATGTCCTGCCCTGATCTGACCCACAATACAGAAGTTGGGAAAAACACTGGATTTGGAGTCAGCACTTGAACTCTGCTCCTTACTCTATGACTCTGGGCAAGTCTTTGTCCATTCATAAAGTGAGAGGGTTGCACTATATTATTTTAGGGCTTTTCAGATGTTCTAATGAGCCCACAACTGTCCCTTGTCTCTGTCCCCCCCCCCCTCCAAAAGTGAGAGGGAAGAGAGGATCCATATAAGTGTGGGGAGGCATTCTGTATCTCTATCTGTCCATGTGTCCATTTGCCTATCTGTATGACCCACCTGTGTCATCTGTAGCTAGAGCTTAGAGGTGTTCCCGCCTTGGGCTATCAGGAGTAGGAGCAGGGAGGGGTCTATCCTTGGGGCGTGCCCAGCTTCCACTCAAACTACCCCTTGCTCCTACTCAATAGATAGTACCTTTAGCACATATCTTTTGCCCCCACCCAGCTACCCTCCTGCCCTTCGAATGACCCTCGACAAAAATCAGGAAAAATACTCTTCCTCACCCCAACCCAAAGTGTACTTCCCTTCTCCCCCACAGGTTACTATTTTGAGATCCCCTCCATTGGGGCTATCCGAATCAACACACAGGTAAGCTCATAGGGACTGCAGACTCAAGGCCTCAACCTCATCCCTAAGACATACACACACACACACACACACACACACACACACACACACACCCTCTCTCTGTAGCAGAACCAAACAACTCCAAGAGAAGTGAAGACCTGGAAAGAGACCTATCCCAGAACCCAGTCCTAAAGACCAAAGGCCAGCAGCCCTCCCAACAGGATCTGGGTGCCCAGGTTCCCTCCTTTCCTAGAACCCAGTTCTTAAGAGGACCCCTACTTCAGAGTCCTTGGGCTCTCTGAAGTTGGTCCTAGGTCAATCATCTCTCCTCAGGAATTAGGTCTCTATCAGGCTCAGGTGATTTAACTCAACCATTTCCATGGAGTGGGAGTGCCCTCTGCTGGCCAATATGAGAAAGTGCCTAGCCAGACTTGGCCAGCCTTTTCCATTGGATTGGGTCGTTCCACCCAAGGAGCAAGCACCTGGCTCCATAGCTGGGGACCCCTGGCCGTTCAGAGGGAAACAGAGGGACAAGAGCCTGGATAATCAGTCACAGCTCCTCTGTGGGGTGAGGAAGGTCCTGTCATCAGGGCAGAGAGCCCAAGCACGTGTAGCGGAAAGAGAACTGGCTTTTGAGTTGATCTGAATACCAATTCTGCTGCTTTGTGCTTCATGACCTCGGGCAAGCCACTTGACCCTCTGAGCCTGAGTTTCTTCATGTGTAGAATGAAGGTGTGGACTAGATGACCTCTAGAGTCCTCCCCAGGACTAAATCCCATGATTCCTTCCACCTTCATGTTGCCCCTCCCTCACAGGAGTACCTGGATGTTCTGGGCAGACCAATGGTCCTCGCAGGCAATGAGGCCAAGCAGGTGCAATGGACCAACGTGTATGAGGATGCCCTGGTAAGCTTTCCTCACACCATAGCTATCACCCCTTAGGACCGGGCCAGCCCCTCAGAGACATGGCCCTTGATGGCAAGCAGAGACCCTGAGGGTTGTCAGGGAGGAGTGATGGGGCTCAGCAATTGCTCCAGCAATCTTCCCCTGCCCTGAACAGAGAGGGAGGAGGACAGTAGGCAGAGCAAGACCTGCTCCCCACTAGGGAGTGGGCATTGAGGATGCTGGATCACAAGATGCCATATTATCCTGTCCCATTTCACAGGGCCTGGGGCTAGTAGTGACTGGAACCCTCCCTGTATTCAACCTGACCCAGGATGGCAGTGGGGAGAGGAAGGCAAGTGTGTGGATACATGTGTGTGTGTGTGTGTGTGTGTGAGCTTGTGTAAGTGTGTGAGGGGAAGGAGTTTATATGCACTATGTGTTTGGAGGGAGTGCATGCCTAGGTGTGGGGAGGGGGGGGCTGTGGGTAGAGGGGATATGTCTGTCTAACTGAGACGGGGAGTGTCTGTACCTGGAGAGTGAAGAGGTCCAGGACTGTTGGAGGGGGCCCGTGAGTCCACATCTAAGTGGAGAGTGTATTCTGATCTGTGCCTGTGTGTACGATTGTCTGGGACTTGGGATGGGGAAGAGAGGTAAGTTACAATGATTACCGGTGCAGGTGTGGGTGTATTCCACAAAGCCAGATATGAGGCCCAAGTGTCCTCATTCCCAAGCATCAAGGAGTAGACAGAGGTGGAGCGAATGCCCACAGCTTGAGCTCCCTATCCAGCTCCCTAATCTTACCCACGGCCTCTCATCCTGGCAAATCTGTGCCCACAGAACCAGCTAATCCTGGGTGTGATGGGCATCGATGTGGCTCTGAATGATATCAAGAAGCTGACGCCGAATTACACAGTGAGTGGGTCGGACCTCCAGTTGGGCTGGAGGCCATGCTCTCTACTTCCTTCTAACTTGAGCCAGGGGACAAAATGTGACTCTCCAATTTCCATTTCCAGCTTGGTGCAAATGGTTACGTTTTCTCCATTGACCTCAATGGCTATGTCCTCCTCCACCCCAACCTGAAGCCTCAGGTGAGAAAGAACCTTTTACCCCCTTTCCAGCCCTACATTAAGGAAAGTGTGACACCTAGATCCTGGCAAAGAAAGGGCTCTTTGGCTATCCAGGGGTGGAGGCATGCTTAGGGGCAATTGGAGAGTCACTATATTCTTACTGGGTGGTGACTTTCTCCCTCAGATCACCAATTTCCGGGAGCCGGTGACCTTAGATTTCCTAGATGCTGAACTAGAAGATGAAAACAAGGAGGAGGTGAGAGAAGGACCATCAGTCTGCCCCAGAGCACCTACCAGTTCCCACTGGTCCTCATCCCCCACCTCCCAGTCTCTTCTTTTCTTAATACTCCTCTCACTTCCCTTTTCCCCTTTCCTCTGTCCCCACCTTCCCTTCTCCCCAATTCATATCCCCCAAAGCTCTAGCTGTCCCTTTCTTCTTTATCCTCAATCTCTTCTCCAATAATCACCTGTTCAGTGGCATCCCAATTCTCTGCCCCTTCACCTCCAAGCAAATAAAGCTTCCCATTCCCCATCTGCCTAGTCTACCTATGTAGCATTTCACTCTTCTCCTGTCCCTTCATTTCTCTGGCCCTCTTCCCACTCCTCCCAATCCTCTGTCCCACCCAATCCCCTGCACAACGAACAATCTGCCTGCCCCCCAGTCTACTCTCTTCAGCAAACCTTGCTCCTTAGCAACCCAATCACCCATACCCCTTGCTTTGTTCTCACACTCTATTCTTTACCACCCCCTTAGATCCGAAAGAGCATGATTGATGGGAAAAGGGGGCACAAACAAATCAAGACTCTCATCAAATCCCTGGATGAGGTGAAATTTGGCAGGGGGAGAGAAGGGATAATTGGGGGGGGAGGAAATGGAATATGGGGGGAAGAGGCTTCCATTGCCTACCTGCCAGCCTGGGCCCTTGACCTCATGCTCTTCCCTTACAGAGGTACATTGATGAAGTAATTCGAAACTATACCTGGGTCCCAATCAAAAGTACCAACTACAGGTGAGGGGAGCCCCAAAGGTGAGATTCAGGGGACAGATGGGGAAGGGGTAGGTGTGAAGAGATACGCTTTAGCCCTAGAGCCCAGGATCCTAGGAGAGGAGCTGGGTTTCTCCTCCAGCCTCGTCAGTCTCCTTTGGTTGGTGGCCCTTCCATCTGGTCTTGACAAATCCCATCTCCCCTTACCGTCCCACTGTCCACAGCTTTCACTCAGATCCTATTCCCCCTGAGGACCTGTCTCACCAAAGGCCATTAAGTCTCACACACACACACACACACACAAAGGCACAGAGCCTAGAGTGATCCTGAGAAAAGCCTCCAGCCTCTCCCGTACATCCAGTCCTTGAGATCAGTGGGAATGGGCCAAACTGGCCTACCATGAGCTGTGCTGGGTGACAAGTCCCACTGACTTTGCTTTTACACCCTAAATATTAGGCTATATTCTCATATCCCATACCTCAAACCACCCTCCTCACACCCTTCATACTAGGCTGTCGACCAGATTTTGGACTATTTCCATATCCCCATTTCAGGCCACATTATCCCATTCTTAATGTCTGCTGTGTGATCACACCTCAGATATCAAACTGTATTATCTTGGGTGTGTGACACACCCCATATAGAAAACTACATCATCACATCCCAAGGATGGACTGGCTGTGTGTCACACCCATGATATCAGGCTGCATCATCCCACCCCACATACCAAGCTGCATCTTTCCATCTAAATACCAAGTCATAACATCCCAAATCACTCCACCCAATACCACTCATCCACCATGTTATCAATGAGAGGCAATGAGAGGGAAGGAGCACTGAACTTAGGGATTGTGGGCAAATCACTTAACTTCTCTTTATAAAATTAGGATGGGGCAGCTAGATGGCACAGTGGATAGAGCATCAGCCCTGGAGTCAGGAGTACCTGAGTTCAAATCCGGCCTCAGACACTTAACACTTACTAGCTGTGTGACCCTAGGCAAGTCACTTAACCCCAATTGCCTCACTAAAAAAATTAAATTAAATTAAGACAATTAATTCTTGGATTGCCTACCACGTTGTGGCAAAAGAAAGCGATGTGCAAGCCTTAAAGTATTTGTTATTGTCCCATCCCAGCAATCGATAACCTAACACACGGGCTGTATCTATCCCTATCCCCCGCCTCCCATATCAATTCCACTCAGCCAACCCGGCGCGGGCGATCTGTCCGCACTACCAAGTCCTGAGCAGCAGCCCCCCCGGCCACACCCACCGCACTTGGAGTATCACACTGCGTTGTGGGTCACACGGCTCTCACACCCCAAATGGCAGGTTTCTGTGTAAGCTCAGAAACTGTCGGGCTATATTCTGTCTCCCACCCCCACCATCGCACCTGCGATCAAGTATTCGTTCTGCTTCTCCCGCGAATTTGACGCTACACAGATGGAGAAAGCGCCAGGCGATGGCTTGAAGCGTCTTCTCAAAGTCGGAGCAGGCTAGGAGGGGACGGGAAGGGGGACCAGGAGCCCCAGGGGGCCAACCACGACTCATTACAGAAGGTCGTTGAGAGAGTTCCAAAACGAGGCCACTGATGGGAAAGGAGAGCCCCAGAATCCGGGGCTGAGTTAGGAGTGGGGATGAGCCTGGGCCAGTTCCCAGGTATCTCTAGGGATGCCGCTGACCTATTCCCCAGGCGGGCCACTCTCCTGATGTCTGTCCTAGCCTCCGCAAGAAGGACCAGATCCCCAGAGCTATTTTAGAGTAGGGTGAGAAGCTATAGACGAAGTTAGACATCCTGGTCAAGCCCAGAACGCTCCCCCTCACACACACACACACACACACACCGCGAAAGGCAGTGCTCAAATAGGGGCCAACGGGATAGCATGGGATCTCTTAGGACTTCTTCCTATGAGTGACTCTCCCCCCCTTTTCTCTGTCTCCCCCAGCCTTGGGCTGGTCTTGCCCCCTTATAGCACGTTCTACCTACAAGCCAACCTCAGTGACCAGATCCTGCAGGTCAAGTGTAAGTAGCCCTTCCACCTGTGCCTGCTGCCCCTCCCACTCCTTGCCCCCACTGCCCCTGGCCCCTCAGCCCCAGCCTGATCTGAGCAGAAGGCACCATAGACTCACACTGCTCAGCCCAAAGAGAAACCAGGGGCATCCCAGCCCGCAGCAGGCCAAAAGAGAGTTTGAAGAGTGGAGTGGGGATTCCAGGGAGGGGAGGGAGGGGAGCCCAGGGGAGGGAGGCTCGCTGCCTGCCCTTCTCTCCAGGGCACCTGGCAGGGCCGGGGGCTGGGAGCAGCCAGCTCATTGGAAAGTCGGCCCAAAGTTGCATGATTCTTCTCTTCTCTGATTTTGGTTTCAGCTCATTCTTTGTTTGGTTTCTGGTTTGGTTCTGATCATTCCCTGTACTTCCGTGTTGGCCTGACACACACCCCTGACACACACGCCCTCTATGCACTCTGTTTTCGGAACTTTCTCTGTCTCTTAACTTTTCACCCAGAGACCCAGGGGGGAGGGAAGCTCGTTTCTATTTGCCCCCTTTTCTAGGGTCATTCAGTTGGATGGAGGACTGAGCCTGGAGTCAGTAAAACCTGAGTTCAAATCCAGTCTCAGACACTTACTAACTGTGGGACCATGGACAAGTCATTTAACCTCTATTTGCCTCAGTTTCCTCATCTGTAAAATGGGGGTAATAATAGCACCTACCCACTCACTAACTGTGTGACCTCGGGCAAGTCACTTAACCCTCATTGCCCCACCAAAAAAAAAAACAAAAAAAAAACAACAAAAAAAAATAGCACCTACCTCCTAGGATTGTTGTAAGGATCAAATCAAATAAGATCATATTTGTGAAGCACTTGGCACAGTGTCCAGGAAGGACGTCTTAAGTACTATGTAAATGTTAGCCATTATAGCTATTGTTTCTCCTGATCCCTTCTGGGTCTTTTCCATCCCTTCTTTCTTCCTCTTTCTTCTTTTTTCTTCCTTTCCTCTCTTCGGCAGTCCTCCCCTTTTCCCTCATTTTTACGTCCACCATCAATTTTCTGTTCCTTCCCTTCCTCTTGCTCATCTTCTTTCTCTGCTCCCCATTTTATCCTGTCTTCTCCCATGCTCTTCCCCTTTCTCTCATGTCCTTCCTCTCTCTCCCTTTCTTCACTATCACTCCTTTGCTGCCCCCTCTCCCTTCCTCTTTTAATCTCCCTTTCTCTCCCTCACTGTCTTACTATTTCTCCCTCTCTTGGTTTTCTCCCACTTCCCCTCACTCCCCCGCCCCTGTCTTTCATTGTCTTTCCCCCTCTCACTACCCCTTCTCTTCCTCATTGTCTCTTGCTTTCTCCTCCCAACTTCACTTTCTCCCCCTTCCCTCTTCCCCATCTACCTCTCTCCTATTCCTCCCATGTTTTCTCCTTCCACTAATGCCTCCTCCTAGACGTTTTCCCTCCTCTTACCTTCTCCTCTCCCTTTTCTTGACGCTGTCCCTCTTTCTCCCTCATTTTCCCTGCCTGACTCCCCTTCTTTACCATCTCCTCCTTTTCTCTCCCTCTCATTCTACCTCTCCCCAGTTTTCTTTCCTTCTGTCCCCCCTTTTCCCTGTCTCTTCCTCTCTCTAGTATTCATTCCATTTATTCTTCCCACACCCAAATTTGTCCTCTTCCTTATCCTTCCTTTCCTCCTGTCCCTCACTTTCATTCTCTCCCTATCTCTCAAACCCATGCTCTCTGGCCCATCCAACCCTCTCTCTCCCTCTTCTCTCCCTTTCCCCACTCCCCTAACTCACTTTCTCTCCATCTCTTTCCTCCCCCTCCCCTGTGCCTGTTGTTGGCTTCCTAGGCATGTTCCACCCCACGGATCCAATGCCTGCCTCCCTTCTTCTCACGTGGGGGTGACAAGCTTTCCCTCCTGAGCCTGTGCTGCGCCCCTGCCCACTGCCTCGTGTGCTGCTGCCCCTGGGGTGACTGGGAGGGGGTGGCTGGGGCTCTGGGCCTCTGGTACACCCACCCCCAACCCCCATTGGTGGGGCCTGCCTCCTGGGGGAGCTTGGGGACTTTCCTCCTTTGAGTTTTTTCTCTCTTTCTCTCTCATGTCGTTTTTTGCGAGGTTTCCTTTGAGTATGATTATGATACACAATATTTTCATTCAAATGGCCATTGAATAAAATATTGTTTGTGCCCCTTCCCCTTTCCACCCAACCCCCTTTTTTGTTTTGTTTTTTCTTTTGTTTGTGTTTGTGTTTGTTTTTGTTTTCCTTGCTTTCTCTCTATGGTGGATTCTCACAGTGTCAATCAGCAAACTGAAGGGCAAGTATATTCAGAACGAGCACACTCAACCCTTCACCCCCTTCCCAACCTTCCTTTCCCCTAACCACCCCAGCCTTCCCCTTACTGCCCCACACCCCTGCTTGCCCCATCACCAAGCCCTGCCCGAGGCCAAACTAACCTCTCTCCAGTCCTTCCACCTCCAGTCCTGTCCCTTCCTCCCTCTGACCCCTCCCAGCTCTAGCCAGCTTGGGCAGGACCCTTTCTGAAAGGAGCCTTGTTTCAGAGCCCATATCCCCTGGCCCTCTCAACAGGGTCCTTCTCCTGAGTTGATAGCCCACACACCTCCTTCTTCTCTACTCTTTCTGTGTTAGGCCCCCATTCCCACTATCCCACTCCCTATCCCATCTCCTGAATCCTTCTCCTTGTTTCCCTGCCTCTTCTTTCTCCCTCCAAGCCAACTCAACATATAGGGAACAGGGCTAGGCTGGGCTGGGCTGATCTGGGCTGATCCAAGCTGATATCACCATTCTCCAAGCTTCCATGTGGTTGGGGGCCAGGGAGACAAGTGTGTTGGACTCAGAAGTCCCATGGATGGGAACAGTCCAGCCCAGACGGGCTGAGGAGAGGGACATCACTACTTCCAGAAGAGAGTGATGAGGGTAGGGATCTTTCTCCTTTCCTTTTTAATGATCCCAGGCATTGGATACATCTTTCCATGTTTTATGAGAGTGATATAGGGATGGGGGTGAGAGAAATACAAAGGGAGCACCGGCCCTGGATTCAGGAGGACCTGAGTTCAAATCTGGCCTCAGACACTTGACACTTATTAGCTGTGTGACTCTGGGCAAGTCACTTAACCCTCACTGCCCTGCAAAAAAAAAGAAAGGAAGGAAAGAAGGAAGGAAGGAAGGAAGGAAGGAAGGAAGGAAGGAAGGAAGGAAGGAAGGAAGGAAGGAAGGAAGGAAGGAAAGGAAGGAAGGAAGGAAGGAAGGAAGGAAGGAAGGAAGGAAGGAAGGAAGGAAGGAAGGAAGGAAGGAAGGAAGGAAGGAAGGAAGG
This sequence comes from Dromiciops gliroides, assembly GCF_019393635.1. NCBI lineage: Eukaryota > Metazoa > Chordata > Mammalia > Microbiotheria > Microbiotheriidae > Dromiciops > Dromiciops gliroides. The sequence continues at coordinate 675,911,044 of NC_057861.1, read as the reverse complement.
AAGGAAGGAAGGAAGGAAGGAAGAAATACAAAGGGAGAGAGGCAGAGAGAAAGAGAAGGGATTGGAAAGAAAACATCTCTTTCCTCCAACCCTATACACCATAAGAATACTGTTAAGAAACAGGGACAGCTGGAGGAATGGAGGGAGTGGAGGAATCAAGTCCCAGTACCAAGCCTATCTGTATTTTCTTCCCCTGCTAGCACCCAGATCCTAGCCTCTGTATGAAAATCAAAATGCTTGATCTCTTGTTGGAGAAAGAAAGGGAGTCCTAGCTGGGACCCCTTCATTTCCAAGATGCACAAACCAAGCCCCAGTTCACCTCTCTGCTGACACTGCCCATGGTGCTGAAGATACATCTAGTATTCCCCCTCCTGCTTTTTGGTCACCAGAACTTACTTGATCTCTTCATGTGCCCAAATATGTGTTCAATTACATGGTGGGGAACAGAGAGAAGGAAAAGTCACAAACACCACCCTTAGGGGAGTGTCTAGGCTGGCTGGGAAGACCGAACTCACCCACAGGAACATATGCAGCATAGAACAGAGTACAGTGTGAGAGAAAGTGGGTTCACCTGTGACTACCAAAGGAAGCCCACTCCTGGTATCCCTTCCCTGCTGCTGAAAACCCTGTACCCAGGACTCAAACAGCAAAGGAGGTAAATGTCCAGAGCTAGAATTTAAAGGAGACCAAAATGACCTATCCTGGAGAGTTAGGGGTCAGGCTGACCCGGAGCTAAGGGCCTATATAGGATGACTTGTGGAGGGCTTTTCAGAGTTCTCTTAGGTGGACAAAGAAGGGTCTCTGGGAACTACAGACTAGATTTGGGGGGCTGAGTGGGAATGCCCTGTTCTCTCCAGCTTGAGTTGTCTCTCTCCTCTTTCCCTCACCCAGTGACCTTGCCAATGCAATGCCAATGGAATAATGATTGTCTCCTAGTTCTTCCTTCCTCCCTCTCCTCCTCCTTCCTCCTACCTCCCACTCTCTCCCCATCCTTCTTCCTTCTCCTCTCATTGGCTTGTATCCAGACCCCACCTTATAGTCCTATCAGAAAGCAACAGTCCAACCAGTGACAGCTCAGCCCTCCCAAAGCCCCGACCCTTTCTGTTTTGCAGTGCATTGTGGGAAGATGTGGGTAGCATGGGCAGTGGATGGGGATGGGCCATGAGGAAGACCTCTCCACAGAAAAAGTAAACCTTTGACTCTCAGAAGAGGAGAAGATAGGAGAGGGGAAGGAAGGGGAATCATTACCTGGGAATAAAGTAAGGGACTGACTTCACTTGTTGGACGAATGAGTGGGAAATCCCAATGGACTGAGCAGAAGACTGTTCCCCTGGATTCCAGGGATGATGTCAACATACTCAGACTTGTGTGGGCAGGTAGAATGGATCCCTTCTCACACCCCAGGAGGGAGTACAGCCACTCCCAAGGAAAGGTGAATGGGGAAGGCACATGGAGAGGTGGACAGGCTACTAGAGTTAGAATCAACAGGACTGGATTTAGATTCCAGTCCTGGCACTTACTATGTGTCCTTGCGTGAGTCACCTCCCCTCAGGGAAGACCCCATCTGTCTACCTAAGTCATGTGCTTTTTGGATCTTTGCCCCATCCCCAACATGCCTCCCTAGACCTCCTAACTTCTAGATAACACCTGACTGGTCAAACAGCACTCTCCTACCCCACCCCCCAGACCATTCCCATCCCATCCCCTAGTGGGAGTCACAAGCACCCAATATGTTTCCTTCCTTTCTACTTCTCAGATGCTTCTAGATGAAGAATGCAGATGTTGGAGTACAACTGCTTACATTTTGAACAGTCTTCTCAATTTCAAATCTTTCCCCTCAACCTTTCCCAACCTAATCCATCCCACCCTACCCCATCCCCACCAAACTAAGGGAAACCAAGGTCCAAGGCAGTTGGAATTAGGGCTCCAATATCTGTGCTCCAAATCTGACTGACCATATCTAGACTGAAACTATACCTTCCCCTTACCCATCATGTTCCCTTCCAGGTTCTATAGACAGGGATAAACAGGTTCCTTCTCCATTACTGCCCTGGCCTAGAGAGACATTTCTAGGTCCCAAGTATACCCCTAGAATTCCACAATGCACTGCAGTCCCACCATGCCACAGACACGTCTCTGGTTGGACTGTCTGTCTCCATGAAAGATCCCCTCGGTTTGGCCATGTTGATGCCTGAAAATAGAACAAAAAAATGTGAAGGAAAAAAACCAAGAACAGCCAAAGGTAAAAATCTGCGGATCTCCAAATCGATCAGTTTCCGCAAAGTTCCTTCCGAGCTGAACAATGCATGTGGTTCTTTTCCTTTATGGATGCGATGAGAGAGACTGGCACATTCGCCCAGACCATGCATATATATAGCTGTGTGTGTATATATATGTGTGTGTATGTGTGTGTGTGTGTATCCGTGTATATGTGATATACAGTGGTATGGAGACATATACAGCCAAGCCAATGGACTCCATTGCACACGTGAGGACAAACCAGTCCACCCAGACCTGGGCAACATATTGGCTATAACTTCCCTTCTCTTGTGATGCTGCAGTTTCCAAAGGGACCGCCCCCACCCCTTCCTCTTCTCCCACTACCCCACAATGAAAGTGTCAGTGTGGGGACTCTCCTTTTTTTTGCTGGTATTTCTCCCTTCCCTCCTGCTACTCCCCTCTACCTCCCTTATCCATCCTTCCCCTTCCTTTCTGAGCCTGAGCCTGAGCCTGAGCCCCTGCTCTGAGCCCCCAGGCCTCCCACCTTCCCCCAGCCCCCCGCCGGATAACCCTCCCTTTCTGTTGCAGATTTTGAGTTCCTGCTCCCAAACAGCTTTGAATCTGAAGGACATGTTTTCATTGCTCCCAGGTAGCTTTGCGTGTGAGCTTGCCGAGGTGTCCGTCCATCCTTCTCTCCTTCCTTCTGTCTGTTTGTCCTTTTCTCCCTCCCTCCTTCCATCCCCACAGCAATCTCGAGAAGCCCCTATCTCCTTCCATGCCCCATATGTCATCCTGCCTCTCCTCTGCCCGCACTGCCACCTCTGATCTCTCTGTGTCTGTGTTGTGTGCTGGTGTGTCCCTGTCCCCTATCAGGTTCTCCCTGGGGAATCCCATGGAGATACTGCCTTCCTGAAGCCTCCCTTTCATGCCCATACCCATACATGAGCCCCATATGTGTGGCTGCCGATGGAGGCAGGTGTACATACTAGGGCCATGTATCCGGACGGTGTCCGGCCCCACCAAGCAGCAGCCCAAGGTGCCCCCAGGCCCCTAAGGCCAACAGCTGAGAACTGAGCTGCCCCAGCTGTCCCCTTCCTCCACTATATTGACACCCCAGGGCTCCATTCAGCTCTGACCCCAGATCTCCCCAGGTGCATCCTCCATGTAGCCTCCCAAATTCTATACCTCATGGCTCTCCTGGGTTCATCCCCAAGTGACTTTCCCAATTCTCTATTCCCAAGGAATGCCCCTCCAGTCTCTACTTCAGCTCTATCCCCAGAATCCCTCCCAGCCTCAGGTGGCCCCTCCCCACCCCCACCAACTCCACCTCTTACTCCCACCTTGGAAATTCTCCCAGCTGTAACCCCAAGATGCCCTCGGCTCTACTCCCAGGGTTTCCTCCAACCTCAGCCCTTACTCCAGTCCAGCTTTCACAGGACTCTGGGTGCCCTTTTGACCCTGGGGTCAAAGTCATTTCAACCTACACTTGGGCTTCCCTGGTACTTCCAGTGTCAGACCAAGACACAAGGTTTCCCTACCCCCATAGCCCTCCTGTGGGCATCTGCTGCTCTGTGGTCTGAGATTCCTCTTCCTACCCCTCCCCACCTTGTCTTCCCTGTGTCAGTGTCTTTGTTGGTGGAGGGGGGCAAAGTGACCAATGAATTCCCAAGAGATGGGATGAACACCACCCTTAGTGGTGCCCCCTCTGCCCTGCTTGCACCTGGGGCTGGGGACCACACCTAGTGGGCATTCTTATTCTCGCTGAGCCATGGGACCAAAAGGGGCAGCATCCTGCCCTCTCTCCAAGAGCACCTACCCCTATGCCATCCCCAGCTCAGTTTAGGCAACACCCCGTGTATACTGGGCCAAAGGGAGGGTGGCTTAGGGGACTGGGGCCACTGGGTCTTTGCAGCATCTGCTCTGGGTAAGTAGAGCCAACTGGCCCCACCCCCAATCTGGTGGGAAGGGACAATGCAGGAGACTGGGACGAGGATCAGGACCATGATATGAACACACACATCCATTCCAGCCCTAGATAAAAGGGTCCCTTAGACTGAAAGCCCTTTTGTGGACCTGCCCAGGTGAAAGGTAATGCTGAGGGCTTTCATGAGGACATGACCTAGCCCAAGACCTGCAACGTGCAGAGTTTCTGGGTCAGGGTGGGGGAAGTCATCTCCATACACACATACAGGAGCAATGGAGTCTCTCCTGTTCCAGGCAAGGGCACAAGGAAACTCCAATAGGATATCATGGATGTTACCTGGGTCAGAGTGTGTCAGTGCCTCCAAAAGCTGGCCGGGTAGAAGAGAGGTGGGATAGCAGGGGATGGGGAGAGGCTGGAGGGGGCTGCAGGTTGGGGGTGGAAGAGAGGTGGGGGCATGAAAAACCTGGGTGTCTCCCTTGGTTTGTGGGCTATGGCTGCTAACATCTTTCCTGGTTCCTGTGGGAAATGTGACTCAGGGGCTATCCCCCTATTCCCTTCTCCCATGACTCTACCCAATGCCTTCCTGGACAGGACCCCACCTGCCCTGACACGCTAGGACCTACAGAGTCTCTGCAGTGCTCTTAGACGTAACCCTCACTTCTCTAACACATGCAGAAAAGAATGAAGGGCAGTTTCCAGTACACCCACCCATCTGATGGTGACCGAGTCTAAGACTAGGGGAAATAGAACAAGATCTCTCTATCCTGCATCTTGGAAACTGAGATACCTTGGGCAATTAGGGCAGGTGGTAGGCTAGCAATAGTTTCCTAGATGGAGACTACCTCTCTTGAGCGACCTCCACACAAGGTAGTGGCTAAATGCCAAAGCACTCAGCCTACTCATATCTCCAGCCTCATCCAGATACTCTTAAGGCCAGGCCAGAAACACCAAATGCAAGGAAGCTGAGTCCAAAGAGACAGTGGCACTAGTAGTTTCAACTCCTGTTAGCTTTGGCCAGAGAGAAATTCACCAGTCCTAGTCATAGTCAATTAATAAATCAACAAGCATTTATTAATTACCTACCATATGTCAAGTACCGTGCTAGGAAATGGTCATACGAATACAAAGAATGAATCCCTCCTTCAAAGTCAGAGCCCTTCACCTGTTTATAGGCTGAACACTAATTCTGGCCCCACACTTAGCCCTAACTCCAGGCCCAAACTGAACTCTAATCCACTGAGCTCAAGCCCCAGTCACAGGCTGATATCTGACTGACCACTAACCCTAGTCAAAGGTAGATCCCTCATCTTGGCCACACCTTGAGCATTAAAGTCAACCCCAAACTGAATTTTAACCCTGACCAGTATCAACCTTATCCCAGCCATGAATTTGCCCTATCCTCAGCCATAGATCTTGAGCCCTAAGCCTGACCGTGTCTACACACTGAACCCTATTCCTGGCCAGTCCAAGTCAACAATCGTTAAACATCAGAAGAAAAGAAATTAGAGGAAGAAGCAAAGGCAAAGAGGAAACATAATGATCACTTTTGGCAGATTATCTGATGGTTTACTTAGTTCTCAACTAAAAAACTAATTGAAATAATGAACAATTTCAGCAAAGTTTTGGAAAACAAACCTACACAAATCAACTTTCCTATATATTAGCAACAAAATCCAACAAGAAGAAATAGAAAGATATTCCATTTAAAATAACTACAGACAGCAAAAAATATTTAGTCTACCTACCAGGACACACACACACACACACACACACACACACACGCAAACTATATGAACACAAGTACTCTTTAGATAAAGGATCCAAATAGTTGAAAAAAGAGTAATTGTTTATGGGTTGGCTGAGCTAATATAATAAAGATGGCAATCTACCTAAATTAATTTACTTATTCAGTGCCATGCCAACCAAACTACCAAAAGATTACTTTGTGGAGCTAGAAAAATAATAACAAAATTCATCTGAAAGAATAAAAGATCAAGAATCTCAAGAGAAAATGAAAAATGTGAGACTGCAGGGAGCCTAGAAGTAGAAGATCTCAAACTATACTATCAAGCCATAATCATCTAAACAATTTGGTCCTGGGTAACAAACATTAAACATCTATTAGGTACCATATATTGTGCCAGGCATAAAAGATACAAAGATAAAAATGCAACAATGTCTGTCCTCAAGGAGCTTACATTCTACTAGAAAGATACAGCAAGTACACATATAAGTATATACAAAATAATTTCAAGAATAGAGAATTAGCAATCTACTGTGAGATCAGTAAAAGGCTCATGAAGGTGGTAGCATTTGAATATGCCTCAAAAAAAAACCCACAGGGGCAGCTAGGTGGCGCAGTGGATAGAGCACTGGCCCTGGAGTCAAGAGTACCTGAGTTCAAATCCGGACTCAGACACTTAACACTTACAAGCTGTGTGACCCTGGGCAAGTCACTTAACCCCAAATGCCTCACTTTAAAAAAAAAAACACAAATTATGACTGAGGTGAAAGAGTTCAAAGGGGTAGGGAGGGGGGAGGGACTATCTACACAAAGGAATGGAAGGAAAAGGTGCAATGTGTTTGAAGAAGAGCAAACCAACTAGTTTGACTGGAACAGAGACTGTATGAAGAAGAGTTATGAAATGAGTGGAAAGGTAAGTTGGGATCACACTGTAGAGAGCTTCAAATTCCAGGCTGAGGAGTTTATATTTCATCCTAGAGGCTGCAATAGGGAGCCTACTAAAGATTTTTGAGGAAGGGAGTGACTGTGGTGAGATCTATGCCTTAGGAATATCAAGTTGCTAGCCATGTGGCAGATTGATTGGAGAGAGGAGAGGTTGGAAGTAGAAAGATCAGTTAGGAAGCAACTGCAGTAGTCCAGGAATGAAGGAATGAGGGACTGACCTAGTGGAGAGGCTTTCTGGGTAGGGAGGAGATGGGTGTAAAGAGATTGACAAAAATTGACAAGATTTAGTAACTAATTGGATATAGAGGGTGAATGAATATGCAAAGTGGAGGATGACTCAGATTTTAAATCTGGGTGGGGGCAGCTAGGTGGTGCAATGATTCAGGAGGACCTGAGTTCAAATCCAGCCTCAGACACTTGACACTTGCTATCTGTGTGACCCTGGGCAAGTCACTTAACCCTCAGTGCCCCACGAAATAAATTATATATATATATATATATATGTGCCTAGAAGTACCCTCTTCAGAAATGGGAGGGGGAAGGAATGAGTTCCATTTGGAATGTTTGGAGTTTTAGATGTCTAAGGGCCATCCCAGTAGGGATATGTGCAGTAAGCAGTTGATGATTGTGGGATAGGGCTCAAGAGGAAGATAAGAACTAGATATATGAATGGATTTAGGATTCCTCTGTATGTGGATAATTTAACCAATAGGCACAGATGACATTGTCAAAAAAGAGTATAAGGAAGACAAGAGAATCTAAGGTAGAGCCTTGAAAGACATCTATACTTAGTCAGCAGAAAGGTGATGATCCAGCAAGAGACTTTAAGAATTGTCAGACAAGTAGGAAAATCAAGAGCAAAAGGTGTCACAGAAGCCAAGAATGAAGTGAGTAGAGTAGAATGAGGACCAAGAAAAGGTCATTGGGTTTAATGTTGAAATCATTAGTAACTTTAAAGAGAGTAGTGGCAAATGAGTGATAGGGTAGAAACCAGACATCAGATGATTGAGAAGTGAATGGGAGTAAGAAAGTGGAAGCAACAAATTTAGACAACATTTTCTAAAAAACGAACTCTAAAATTTGGGAGAAGAGGTTTAGGAATATGAAGAAGTGGCAGGGCCAAATGGATGATGTTTTAAGGATGGGGGAAACACGAGCATGTTTAAGGAAAGATGTAAAGGAGGCAGTAAATACGGAGAAATAGATGAGATGGAGAGCAGGCAATCAGAAGAGGTGGAAGGGCATAGGAACAAGGGCACAAGTGGAGGTATAGCCTTAATTAGCAAGGGGCAAATGGGACTTTGTCCCAGTCACCAACATGAAGGTGGGGATGGGAAGGAGAGCCAGGGAGATCCTTTCTCTGGGAACCATTGTCCCCATATCTCACTTCCAGGTCTTCTGTGGACTCACACTACCACCCCAGTCCTCTTTCTGTGGCATGCCTCTTCCAGGTGGTTTTTCCCCTCTCAACCCTGTCCTTTTTCCAGTGTTATTGTACCAATGGTTAGACTGTCTTCTGGATTATCAGTGCCCTGCTCCTCACCCCACATGCTCAACTGTTTTTACCATAGTTGAAAAGGTTTCTAGTTATGGCTTAAATGGAGCTGTTGGCATTGACAAAGAGAAGGGCCACCTCTTCTTCTGAGACTAAAGCAAAGCAAAGGAGGACAGAGGGATAATGAAGAAGGATTTTGAAGTGTCAAGTAAGGGAGAAGAAAGAGTTCTTAATGATTGACCTCTGGTTTTTATTGTGGTTTTGGTTTTATTTCCAGCAAAGTAGGAAGCAAGTTTCTCTGCTGAAAGGAAGGAGGAAGAATGAAAGAAGAAGTTTAGAATAACTGTTGAGGAGAACATGATAGTCAGTTGGAAAAAAATAAATGGATTGCCATGCATCAGAGAGGAAGGAACCATTTGACATTAGATAGCAAATTTATAATGAACCCAGTTATGTGGTTGTATGACTTTCTTTAGCAGTATCCAGCAGCAAGTGGGTAGGAGCAGGGAAGACAGATGATGGAGATGATCCAGGGCTTGATTTTTGGCAAGGCATGACTGGTGAGGAACATAAAGGGTATAAAGGATGTAAGAATAGAGTGTAGCGGGGGCAGGTAGGTGGCACAGTGGATAGAGCACCAGCCCTGGATTCAGGAGGACCTGAATTCAAATCTGGCCTCAGACACTTGACACTAGCTGTGTGACCCTGAGCAAGTCACTTAACCCTCATTGCCCCGCAAAGAAAAAAGAAAAGAAAAAAGAATAGAGGGTAGTATCACACATAGAGGACTATATGTTGCAGTACCAAAAGGCAACACCCATCTCTGGCATCCCCTGCCTAGGTGGCAATGACTGGCCCATGTCCCCATTAGAGATGCTCTAAGTTGCCGGCAGGATTGTCTACACACAACCATACACCCCTGTACTAGAGATCCATAATAGAACCCTTCCTGGGAATAACACCTCATGCCTGGGAGTAGACTGGCACAGAAGTCTCTATAACAGATATCTCTAAGGATTACACATCCCCTCATCTGACCATGGGGAAGCTTACCTATTCTTTTATTCATAGTCACATTGCAAACTCACATATATGAATGGGCAGAGAGGCAGTGCATTATGAAAAAAAATACTATAGAGTACTTTATTTGGAGTCAGGAAAACCTTGGTTTGATACCAACTCTGACGCCAACTAGCTGGATGATCCTCAGGCAAATCACTTAAACTCTCTGAATCTGTTTCCTAGTCTGTAAAATGGAACTGATAATAACACTTAGCATTGTGAGGGTCAGACCAAGTTATGTAAAGTTATTAACAAACATTTATTTTTATTATTATTATTACTATTATTATTATATTCAAAGACATACATACTAAGACTAACATCAAACAAGGGAATTAGACTTGACCTGAAGGTCCCTACCATCTGAATCTAGGAACCTATAATACTATAATTCCAAGTCATGAATCAATCAACCAGTAAGTTTTACCTTAAGAGGCTAGGTGGAATAGAAGATAGAGGGTTGGACTTGGAGTCAGGAAGCCAGAATTCAAATCCTGCCTCAAACCTCAGTTGTATGACCCTGATAAGTCATTTAACCTCTTTAAGCCTCAGTTTATTCATCTGTAACATGGGCTAATAATAGCACCTACTTCATGGAATTGTCATGAGGACCAAATGAGATAACATGTGCAAAGTGTTTTGTGCAAACCTTAAAGGGCTATATAAATGCCAGCTTTTTTCCTGAGTCCCCTGTGCATCCAATCCTGTGTTCAGTTTTGGGGGAGACAAAGAAGATGCAGTCAGTCCCAGGACCTGCCCCCGGGGAGCTCACAATTTGGAAGAGATAGAAGAGGAAAAGAGCTCTCTGAAAACATATGGTCTGCAATGGGTGGCAATAAGGCTTACATTAAAAAGTGAAATTAAAAATGTTTATTCAATCACATGCCAAGAGTAAAGGGGCACATAACACACAAAAAGAAAACCACGTAAGCCATACATATACAGAAATATACCCATGTGTCATAGGTAACTACTGATACACAGAACATCACATACAAGCACACATAGCCCCACCCTGAATGCAAACTCATATTCTCAACCTGGGTGAGTGTGCAGCACACACAGTGAGTGGGCCCACCCATTGTAGGGTCACCCACTGGTCCCCTGCCCCCCTCTCCCCTCCCCCTCCCAGAGAGTACTGCAAGGACCTGAACGCCTCGGACAACAACACGGAATTTCTCAAGAACTTTATTGAGCTCATGGAGAAGGTGACTCCAGACTCCAAGCAGTGTGAGTGTTGGGGAGTGGCCCCACTGGCTCTATACAACCTGGCCCTAAGTTGAACCTACCCCAAAATCCCTTTGCAGCAAAGCTAAAACTCAAGGCTCCTGGCATGGTGGGGGGGGGTTATAATCAGAAAAGAAAGAGAGGACACAAAACAGGAAGGACAAAAGACAGGGGACTCCTGTGGGAGGGGAATCAGAGATAGGAAGTGACCACAATGGAGAAAGAGGAGGCATGCCTTAGGTGGAGACAGGACCCTACCTGCAAAGAGCCCCTAGTCTGAAATAAAGATGGAGCCCCTCATCCTGTAGAACCCCCAGTCCAAGACAATCCTCCCAGCCTAGGAGAGTCCCTTGTCTGAAGGGGAGACAGTTCCTACCCTAAGGGAGTCCCTAGTCTACATAAAAAGCATTATCCATTACATGTTATATAATAATATACACCAGCAAATAAGCCTAGTTCATCCTGAGCCCCCAAGCAGAGAACCAGTAGCAGGAACAGAGCAGAAAGGATGCAAAGATTCAGAAACAGCCTCCAGGTGAGGGGGCTTTGAAGTAGCTTCTCAGAGTGGCCCCTGACTAGGCTCTGCAGAGAACAGGAAAGGACATGGGCAGGAATAAGAGACTGGGGGGGGGGGGCGGGGTAGGAGAGGAGCTACAGTGCAGTGAATGGAAGAAACCAGGCCTTTCCATTCTCCCCTCCCCTCCTAACTCTGAAGGTAACAACTTCCTCCTGCACAACCTGATTCTGGACACCGGCATCACCCAGCAACTGGTGGAGAAGGTGTGGAAGGACCAAGACCTCAACACGTAGGCACTGCCCCTCCTTGCTCCAGGAACCATGCCCGGCTTTTCTCACCAGTGCCACCGGTCCCCCAGCTCTTGACCCTGATGGGATGCCCCCTCTAGGAGTCAGGATGAATGCATCACAATGGTCAGATCATGGCCCAAGGAGCAGGGTGGATGGGAGGGTATCTGCACAGGATAAGCACCCACCCTCAGGGACAGCGACAGACACTCTCCTGGAGTCTAAGGTTCTAAGCCCCTTGCCCTGTACCCCAGAAGCCAATGCTGGCAGTCCCAGAGCCGCTTCCCTCTGCGCTGACACTGTCCCGCCCTCAGGTACAGCCTCCTTGCTGTGTTTGCTGCTACTGATGGGGGCATCACCCGGGTTTTCCCCAACAAGTGAGTCAACTCAAGTCTTGCCCTCTCCCTGATCCCCCCATTCCAATTCTGTTCCCTGAATGCCCAAATCAGATCCAAATGTAGACTATGAAATGAGCTACACAGAACAGGCTCAGTACTCCATGCCCACAGCAGCCCGACTCCTGTCTTCCCAGACCTGGTCTCAGCTCCCCCTGGACCCTTGCCACCTTCCTGCTTGCAACCCTTTCCCAGATTTCCCAAAATTTTCTGGCCCATCCCAGGCTCTACACCCACCCCCTGTACCCTCTGTAACACCTTGGCTCTCTAGGGCAGCTGAGGACTGGGATGAGAACCCTGAGCCCTTTAATGCCAGTTTCTACCGGCGCAGCCTGGACAACCAGGGCTACATCTTCAAGCCTCCATATCATGACTGTAAGTGAGCCAGCAAAGGCTCCTAAGCCCTGGACCCTTGTATCCTGGCACCCCTCAACCAGGCAAGGGGCTCCCAAGTCACAGTTCCCCTGTCCTCCCTGTTTCAGGGAATGGAGAGAGAAGGGTGCAGGTGAGACCTAGAGAGTAAGTGGGGAAAGGACATTCAGATGCTCCAAGAAACCTGCCAGACCTGGAGTGAGAATCCCAGATAAATGTTCTCCCTGGGCTCAGTAGTGGGCTGACTTTTGGCCCCCACTAACCTGAGCCTGCAATGCTTCTCTCATCTGCCTTGCCCTCCCCAACCTGACCCCTCTATGCCAAGTGAGAATGCCAGACTATAGGAAGAGGAGATTTAGGATCTTTGAGATGCTCCCAAAGTGGGTAGGCATGTCGAGCAGAGAGGAAAGCTGAATGCTGGCTTAGGCATTCTGTCCCTCCCATGCATGGACGGTTCTTCTGACTGCTGGGCTCTTTCTTCTCTCATCACATACCCATCCCCTCCCTCCTCAGCTCTCCTTAGACCACTGGAGCTGGAGAACAACACCGTGGGCATCCTGGTGAGCACAGCTGTGGAACTCACCCTTGGGGGAAGGACGCTAAAACCTGCGGGTAAGGAAGGAACACAGCCCCTTCAGGAACTAGGGTAGGGACCCCACAAGAGGGGGGACCCTCGGGGTGAGCCTGGGGCTCACACTAAGTGTTGATCCTGAGGCACAACCAATGGGGAATGGGGCAAAGGAAGGGGATCAGAATTAAGGAGGGATACCTAAAAGGCACCCAAGGAGGGCCCTGGCCTCTGAGCAGCATCCTCTCTCTCCCTCCACAGTGGTGGGAGTGAAGTTGGACCTGGAAGCCTGGGCTGAGAAGTTCAAGGTGTTAGCCAGTAACCGAACAGACCGAGACCAGCCCCAGAAGGTAGGGGGAAGCCCCTCAGATTCCACCTGAGAGGCTAGGCTCTGGGAGTCCCCCTCCCCTGCCCCAAGCAGCAGAATTATTCTCCAGAACCAGGAACTCGGGTCTCCACCACTCTTTCTCCATTGGGCAAAGCCCAGTGACACCATTAGCCTCCCCCCAGTTTCCCAATCCTGCAAACTCTTTATTCAGTATCCATCACACCTGCTGAGTGAGATGAGCAGAACCAGGAGAACATTGTACACAGCATCAACAACATTGTGTGTTGATCAACTGTGATAGACTTCACTCTTCTCAGCAATACAATGGTCCAAGATAGTTCCAAAGGACTCATGATGGAAAAGGCTCTCCATATCCAGGAAAAGGAACTGTGGAATCTAGATGCATACTATTTCTACTTTTTTGTTTTTGTTTTTTGAGGATTTTCCCTTTTGTTCTGATTCTTCTTTCACAACATGACTAATGGGGGCAGCTAGGTGGTACAGTGGAGATAGACCACTGGCCCTGGATTCAGGAGGACCTGAGTTCAAATCCAACCTCAGACACTTGACACTTAGTAGCTGTGTGACCCTGGGCAAGTCACTTAACCCTCATTTCCCCACCCAAAAAAAAACATGACTAATGCCGAAATATGTTTAATGTGATTGTACATCTATAATCCATATCAAATTGCTTACTGTCTTGGAGAGGGGGGAGGGAGGGGAGGGAGGGAAAAAAATTTGGAACTCGAAATCAGAATCCATCATTACCCCAGGATGGAGAGACAGGGGGTTGCTTCTATTGACCTAAAGAACTTCCCCCAACAACATATGCTCTACGAGGATGCCAGAGGCTGTGGGAGAGGGAGAAGGTGGAGAAAGGAAAAGGGGAAGTCCCTTCTGTGAGATAGTGAGGCAAAGGGGAAAGAAGTTCTTTCCCTCTGTTGGCCCCCATGCCTGCTCTGAATCAAGCTTTGGTTTCTCCCCCAAACAGTGTGGCCCCAACAGCCACTGTGAGATGGACTGTGATGTGAACAATGAGGTATGTGGCAACCCAGAAACTCCTTCCTCCCCAGCCCAGCCCCTTTCTCCCACCTCTCTCCACTCTATCTCAGAAAAGCATCATAGCATCCTAAGGTTGAGAGCACGAAACTGAAACCCAGAGGGAGAAAATGAATGGATTACTCAGGTCCACACTGGTAGGAACTGAACCAGAATTCAAACAATCCAAGCATCTCTAATAGGTTTGTCTGATGTTCTTCCCACTTCACCTCCTGGTCTCCTTCTGAGTAGTAAACCTGACCACGTCATGGGTGCAGAAGGGCAGCTCTCACCCCACAGGGCACCAGGAAGATGCTCTTCGCTGCCCCCCCCCAAACACACACACACACACACACACACACACACACACACACACACGCCTTGTCTCCCAGGGAAGGGCAGGACACAACTCACTACCTTCCTCCCTTTTTCAGGATCTGCTCTGCGTCCTCATTGATGATGGTGGATTCTTAGTACTCTCCAACCAGTATAATCAATGGGACCAGGTGAGCAAGCAAGGCTGGGGCAGGCCCAGAACACCTGCTCTAACCCCTTCATCCAGCTCTATACCTAGGAAGGCCTCTTTCCTCTTGTAGGTGGGCAAGTTCTTCAGCGAGGTGGACGCCAATCTCATGCTTGCACTTTACAATATCTCCTTCTTCACTCGCAAAGAGTCCTTTGACTACCAGGCTGTGTGCACCCCCCGGGCCCAGAGCAACACAGGCGCTGCCCCCCGAGGGGTCTTCGTAGTAAGTGAGAGACTCTTACCCCATTGCTCCCAGGGTTGAAGGAAAGATCCCCGGACTCCAGAACCGCCTTACTGGTCTTGTCAGGGTTTGGATCAGGACTTTGGCAGAGCCAGTTTGGGGATTCTGGAGAGAGCAACAGAAGTTCCTGGGGGAGGAGGGGTTCCCAGGAGGAACCAGTTGTGGGACCCTATCCTCCTCTCTCTAGCCTACCATCGCTGACTTCCTCAACCTGGCCTGGTGGACTTCAGCAGCAGCCTGGTGAGCCTTTGGGCCAAGGATGGGGGAACATCCACTTTACTCTTAAGGGAATGAAGCCTTACTCCTTGGGGAGAGGCACAGGATGGGAGTCGTGGGCAGAATCCAATCAGGGCACCAAAGCCTGATTCCCTTTGGGTCCTGCCTTCCACAGGTCCTTGCTCCAGCAGCTCCTCTATGGACTCACCTACCATAGCTGGTTCCAAGCAGGTACAGTGCCATGTGAACAAAGGGATGGGGTGGCAAACAGGCTGGGGACATTTGACCTTGGAAAGATTTGGCAAGCACATAATTCCTGTTTTTTGAGAAAGAGGATGTCTTTTTTTTTCTGCTTGGCCTCAGGAGAACAGAGCTAGATTTGGGCTTTACATCAGGAACACCACACTAATGAATGTCTCAGGCTATCTGACAGTTGGGATAGACAGACACACAGACACACAGACAGACTCCCTGCATTGGGAGCTCCCTATCCCTATCACTAGGAGTTTTCCTGTAGCATGTGGATAACCATCTGTCCAGCCACTACATGAAACCCTGGAGAAGAGATACCTACCTTGCACCGAGAGGGAGATAGGCCTAGTTGGCTCCCAAGCTCCTTCTGTCTCTATGATTTTATTGCTGAGCTTCCCCGGGTTTGGGGTGGGAGACAATACTAGGTGACAGGATCCCCCCATCATCTCCACTCTTTACAATTGCCATCCAGAGCCAGCCAAAAGAATGAATTTTGAGAAGCAGGGAGTGTTGGGGAAGGGATTTGGAGAAGACAGGAAGTGGAACAGAGCTTGAAATTGAACTTCCAAATGTAAAATCTGGGAAGCTCAGAGTCCAGTGCCTCTTCCAGAGTCCGGATGCAAACACAGGGTCTCCCAAAAGTCTGTGCAGTTTTAAGCCCTTCAAGTCAAGCTTATTGACACTATCATCATCCTAGCTTAACAATTTAAGTCAGGAGAGACTTTGGGGATGCCCTGTCTTTATTTTCATTGCTAGAAAATAAGCCTGGTCCCAGCATAGATACCTGGCTGAGGGTTGGGGGAAAGGAGAGAGGGGAGATAGGGAGGGAGAAGGCAGAGAGACAAACACCCAGAGTAGACCTCATTTATCCCTCCCTGTTGGAGGAGAGGGATAGAAGGAGTGAGCACTGGGCTTCAGATCTGTAGACATGGGAATCCTAAATCCTTGTTCTGACGCTTACTTTGTGACTTTTGTTACCACCGCCCAGTCCCATCTAGCCAATCATTTACCCCCGGGGAACACGTTAGAAGACTAGTCAGGGGAAGTGGGGTCCCTGCAACAATGGGGCCCAGGCCAGAGGCCCCTGGTGAATGGGAGGAGTTAGGGAGCCCATATGCCAGGGCTGGGGTTTGAAGGGTATTGGAGGGGCTGGGGACGAGTCAAAAGGCCAGGGGAACTCACGCTCCAACCTCCAAGCAGAAGATGCAGCAGCTGAAGGCTCGGAGACCAGGGAGACCAGCTGCATCATGAAACAGACCCAGTATTATTTCAGCACCGCCAATGCCTCCTACAACAGCATCATAGACTGCGGCAACTGCTCCAGGTCTGCACGGGCAGCTGGGGAGGAGGGGAGAGAAGCTGAGGGAAGATGCTGGAAGAGGAAAGCCCAAAAAGCAGGGCCTCGCGGGGGCACGTTCCCCTTGGGCCAAGGCCACTTGGCTGGTGTGGATGAAGGAGGCCAGGGACTGGCTTGGAGCAGGGAGGGGGAAACAGGGGAGAGCTCCGAGTGGTGCTGTCCCCCGCTCACCCTTGCCTTCTGTCCCATCCAGACTGTTCCATGCCCAGAGACTGGCCAACACCAACCTGCTCTTTGTTGTGGCAGAGAAGCCCCTGTGCAGCCAGTGTGAATCAGGCAAACTGCTGCAAGCAGAGAGGCGATGTATCCTGAGCCCCGCCCCCCCCAGACTCCCCTCCCTGGCCCCTCCCCAGGTTAAACTTAAGGTGTGGCAGGTATGACCCAGGCTCATGGCCAGCTCAACCCAGAGACCTGGCCTCCCCATCCCCACCTGTGCACGAATGTATGTATGAGTGCCACCCGCACATACCCCAGAGGTTTTCTGTGCCACTGGCTTCCTTGACTTGCCTCCCCATGCCCAGCGGATGGGCCGGAGCAGTGTGAGCTGGTACAGAAGCCACGATATAGGAAAGGACCTCACATCTGCTTTGACTACAATGCAACGGTAAGCGACAAGGCAGAAGAGAGACAGTCAACCAGAGCAGGAGGTGCCCATCGATTGAGAATGGGAGATAAGAGATAGGCCTGGGAAGGGGAGCAAGGAATGTGACAGAGACCTCCAGAAGTCTGGCTGGCCCTGTTCCCCAGACCACCCCCATTTCCCTTTCACTCCCCACCCCAACTCCCTGACCCTCTGTGTGCCTACAGGAAGATACCTCAGACTGTGGCCGAGGAGCCTCCTTCAGAGCATCCCTGGGCGTCCTGGTGTCCGTGCAGCTGCTGCTCCTCCTGGGCCTGTCACCTCTGCCCCTACCCTGGCCTCACAATGCCCCTTCCCACCACCTCTGAAGCCCCCCCAGCCCCAGCCCTTTCACCTTAGCCACCCTTCCCTTCTTGCT
Source organism: Dromiciops gliroides (assembly GCF_019393635.1). Classification (NCBI taxonomy): domain Eukaryota; kingdom Metazoa; phylum Chordata; class Mammalia; order Microbiotheria; family Microbiotheriidae; genus Dromiciops; species Dromiciops gliroides. The sequence goes on along the minus strand of NC_057861.1, from coordinate 675,893,332 downwards.
GTGCCCACCCCCCCACAGCCTGTGGGAAAGTGGCTACTCTGGACTGTGGATCCTGGGAGGTGTGCTCGGTAGGCCCCAACAGGCTCCAAGATCCCAATGCCATGTCTTACTGTTTTGCTGTCAAAAGATCACCCCAGCCCAACACCTGCCACCCCACTACCACCCTTACTCCAGGCACTGTGTGCTGCTGCCAAAGGCACCTGGTGCCCTGGGCCTAGCCTGGGCTGGCCTGGGCTGGCCTAAACTGGGCTGGCCTGGGCTGGGCTGGGCTGGGCTGGGCTGGGCTGGGCTGGCCTAAACTGAGCTGGCCTGGCCTAAGCTGGCCTGGGCTGGGCTGGCCTGGGCTGGACTGGGCTGGCCTAGGCTGGGCTGGGAGGAGCACCAACCCTCACAGATGCTCCTCTCTCTTCCCATCCCCTAGAGTTCACTCACACTCACTGATTCTAAGGAAGGATGGGACCAAGGTTCCTATGGCCTCAGCTCCCCAGCCTTCTCTTACCTCTGAGGATCTAGACACCCCAGAGAATGACTAGGGAACAGGGACTAGGAGCTTCAACTCTGGGGGGAAGCAGGGTTGGGGGGGTAAAGGATTGAGAAAGATATTTGACACAGGGCAGTCACTGTGTGAGTTTAGCCCTCAGTCTCCCCATATACACACACATGTCTTGTCCTCATTCCTGGACCTCACTGCATAGGCCATCGGAGAGACAGGAAGGGGCCCTGCCCAGGACACTGGTTTAGATCTAGGCAAAGCACCAACAAGGGTGGATGCTGAGATCTACCAAGGGACCTGCCAGCCCCCAACCCTTAAGTCCAAGCCAGGCAGCTTCCCTGATTGGAGCATTGGCTTCCAAAGATAACCCTGACTACTGGACCTAGAGCCTGGCTAGAGTGAGAACACACACACACACACACACACACACACACACACGTCAGAGTTGGAAGAGACCTCAGAGCTCAGTTGGTATCTGTCCAATTGGTATCTGACAGCGACACATGGACACACATAACACACAAAGACAGATAGAAATAGAAACAGGTATGTACACACATGCATACAGAGACATGTTACAGACTCACAGCATTGTAGAATTTAAAGGGACACACACACACACACACACACAAACACACATCTGTCAGGAGGGTGATAATCACAAAGCCTTAGTAATGGGGGGTGGGGGCTGCACCCCGGAGGCTTCGTCCGGTTTCATCCATCTGGGGCTGAGCTCTTGCCCGTTCTGTCTGTCCCAGCTCATCATCCCAATCTCCTCCCACCCCTGCCCCCGCCCCAGGAGATGCACTCAGCTCCACTTACTTCACTTTCTTCCTTGCCCTGCAGCACCCAGTTCAGGTCCTGACCCGGAGTCCTTGGTGCCTCCCCGTTCTCTTCTCCCCCTCCCCCTCAGGCTCCAAAGCGGAACGTCAAATTGTGCCAAATGCTAGGTCAGGCAGTGAGTGGCTCTAAGGCCAAGCCCTTCATTCCCTGCCCCCACCTGCCGGAAGCTTCACCCTAGATTATTTGCCAGTGACCGGTGGACAATATCTCCCCTGCCCTGAGCAAGTGTTCACACATAAACACACCCCAGCCCTACGCAGACTTTCAGACACCCCCCCAAACCTCAGCCTGGGTGTCCCAGCCACACCTGGGCAAGGGAGTAAGGACGCTACTACCCACACAGCGTTCATCTTCTGCCTAGCTGCTGTGCTGTGCCACCTGTGCCCTCAAGAGCACCCTCTGAGCAGTGCCACCCCATCCCTCCCTCCCTCTCCCTCAAGCAGTCCCCACCCTTAGGTTCCATATCCCCCTTCTTACTCTAGCCCTGCATTCCTAGCCGAGACTTCAGCAGAGGAAGACACTGAAGAGACAACCCCCTGATCCCCCAACCCTATACCCCAGGTCACACCCCCTCCACCTGGTACCTGTGTCCATTTCCCCCAACCCCATCACATGACCCAGTGATCTACACTGAGGCCAAAATACCCAGTCCCCGGAGCTGGACATCATGCCCTCCCCACCCTATCTCCTACACCGGGAGACACAGGGCCTGGGGCAGGTTGCTGAAGGATTCAGCGCATTCCAATCCCATTCCCCAAATCCTCCGGTGTGGGGAAGGGCAGGTCACTAAAGAGCAAGGGGGGGAGGGGGGAAAAGGGTTTCCTCTAAAATGTGGAAAGGAGGGGGGAAGGGGTGATTCATTAATTAATGCTTCATTAATTAATGGTCCTGTTGCTTGTTGCTTTCTTAGTGTGTGTTGGTCCATGCTGGCACTCACTCGCTTGTCAGCCGTGTCTTGGGAGTGTGTGTAATTCTGTAGTTTAGTCAGGTGCTCACTGGAGAATTTAAAAAAAAAGAAAAAAAGAAAAAAAAACAAGGAAACCAAGGCGTATACAGAAATATAAATAAATATATATATGATATATATATTTTAAGTTTAAAAACAGAAAAACTAAACAAAAGCCACCAGGTAGTTGTCCAATCAGCAACTGGGTCTGACTCAGCTCATCTCCCATCTGGCTCGGGGCCTCCTTTTGCCCCCTTCTCCCTCTCCCAACCAGGCCAAGGGAGAGGGTGGGGAGGAGAAGGTGCCAGGGGCCTTTTCCTTTTTTCTGCGTTGGTTTGGTTTTTTGTTTTTTTTTGTACAGACAAGTCGGATACAAAAGCGACAAAAAAGATGAGAAACTTTGTAAAATATTGTGTGTGTGATTCCTTGTAAAATATTTTCAAACGGTTTATTACAAAAAATCAGTTATTAAATAATGTTCATATTTTCACTTCAAATCGTTCCCTTTCCATCCCACCATCTTCACTCCCACCCCACCCTACCCCTAATTTGTAGGGTTCCTTCTTCCCAAAGGCTGAGGCTAGGGGTAAGGGCGGGGAGCAGGGGACTGGAAATGGCTGATGGAAAAATCGAGAATCGAGAGACAGCTCTCACTTTAGGAGCCCCCTAGAAAAGACACGGCCCTGATCTCATGGAGTCCCTGGTCCGATGGGGCGGGGACGGGAAAGTTTCAAACTAAGTCTGGTGCCCAGAAAATCGGGGGAAAGACAATCTCATGTTCTCCCTTGCCGCAGAGGTAGTCCTCCCTCCCCCAGGTCCCCCAGTCTGCTTTCTAGCTGTCCAGTTCTGGACGTCGCACTGCCTTGCCCCTTCCCTTGGGACCTGAAGCGCCGGGCTATGCTTGGGCGAGGGGCAGGAAGGAAGCCCGGAGAAGGGCTTCGGGGGCCCCTCCATCCCTGGGGAGCTGGGCCTGGGGCAAGGTGGGTGGTGAGTGCTTCTCACCCTGCGCCCCCTCTCCAGAAAAGCTACCTGGGTCCGATTCTCTCAGCCATTGCTGCCGTCCCAGCCCTAGGACAGGCTTTCAGGTAGTAGGTGCCCCAAAGTCTTTAGTTTTTCGGAGAAAATGCTCGACTCAGAGCGAGGCTTACCTCCTTCTCCCTCCCCGCCCCGTCACTGCCCTCTCCAGAACCACAATTCCCAATATGCCCCTTGCTTGCGGTGCAGTCGGCGCCGACGCCGTCCTCACGACCTCACACTGGGACGCGGACTCCAAGTCCCGTCGTCCCTCGGGGCGGAAAGACGCGGAGCGGCCCGCTCCCGTTGCGCAGGCGCAGTGGTCTGTTTGTCGGCCCCGGAGGAGTCGGGGGCGGCTGTGGCTGTGACGGCGGAGGAGGCCGCGGCCTAAGGGAAGCCAGCGGCGGTGCCAGCGACCGGAGCGGAATCGATCTCCAGCCCATGCTCAGGCGCCTCGGGGGTCCTCGGCGCTGAGCCCCGGCCCCGCGGAGAAAGACGGGAAGGGCGCCCCCCGGCGGCGGGCGGGCCGACCCGGGGCGGATGGGGGAGGCCGCGGCCTGAGGGCAGAGCCGGCCCGGCCCCGCGCGGGGCCCCCGGGGGCCCGGCCCCGTCTCTAGGCCAGGCCCCCCGGCCGCGGCCCGCAGTGTCCGGAAGATGCAGCAGCCGCAGCGGGCCGGGCTGGCGCTCGGGCCCGGGGTCCGCCTGCCCCTGGGCGCCGCCCTAGCCAGCGCTAGCGTGGTGGTGAAGGCCCTGTGCGCCTCGGTGCTGCTCCTCTACCTGCTGTCCTTCGCGCTGGACACGGGCGTGGGCCTGGCCGTCACCCCCGGCTACCTCTTCCCGCCCAACTTCTGGGTCTGGACCCTGGCCACGCACGGGCTGGTGGAGCTGCACGTGTGGGACGTGGCCCTGAGCCTGGCCACGGTGGTGGCGGCCGGCCAGCTGCTGGAGCCGCTCTGGGGGGCGCTGGAGCTGCTGGTGTTCTTCGCAGTGGTCAACGTGTCGGTGGGGCTGCTGGGGGCCTTCGCCTACCTCCTCACTTACATGGCCTCCTTCAACTTGGCCTATCTCTTCACCGTGCGCATCCACGGGGTGCTGGGCTTCCTGGGCGGGGTCCTGGTGGCCCTCAAACAGACCATGGGGGACAGCGTGGTGCTGAAGGTGCCCCAGGTGCGGATGCGGGTGGTGCCCATGCTGCTGCTCATCTCCCTGGCGCTGCTGCGCCTCACTCCTCTGGTGGAGAGCAGCGCCCTGGCCTCCTACGGCTTCGGAGTGCTCTCAGGATGGGTGTACTTGCGCTTCTACCAGCGCCACAGCCGGGGCCGGGGGGACATGTCGGACCACTTTGCCTTCGCCACCTTCTTCCCCGAAATCCTGCAGCCTGTTGTGGCCCTGGTGGCAAACTTGGTGCATAGTCTCCTCGTGAAGGTGAAGGTCTGCAGAAAGACTGTGAAACGCTACGATGTGGGGGCTCCTTCCTCCATCACCATTAGCCTCCCTGGCACAGACCCCCAGGATGCTGAGCGCAGAAGGTAGGCTCCTAGATTCCTAGACTTAGAACTGGAAGAAACTTTAGAAATCATCCAGCCCGGTCCCCTCACTTTACAGATGAAAAAACCGAGGCTTCAAGCTGCATTATTTGCCCATGGTCAGACAGTGGTGGGGCAGGGTACTCACCAGTTTTCCATGCCCAAATCCGGGTGCATTTTATTCTCTAGGGTGTCATCGGATACTGTGGCCTAGTCTGAAACCTCAGCAACCCAGACCCAGTGCTTCCCCTTCTAGGGACTCATTCCCAGTACTCCTATTTCCAAGCCTTCACCAAATATCCAGTTTTACAGGCCATTTTGCCCTGAGCTTCAGCTCCGACATAGAAACTACCGTGCCCTCTGTCTCTTGGTGCCAGCTAGAAACATAGTCTGATCATTTCTGAGTCCAGAAAGAAGGGAAGGAGGAAGCCGAATGACCACTTGTGCAGAAGGGTCTCAGGTTTGACTTAGGGGCCGGGCTGCTTGCCCCCTGAGGTCCTGGTTCTCTCTGCGTGTAGGACTTAGTGAAAGGAGACCTGAGTTCCTGTGCTGGCTCTACCAGGAGCTCAGCAGGTGATCTGGACTCTCCTCTTAGCCCGCCTCCTTGTCAGAAAAAGGTGGGAGTTGCCTAAAGTCGTGTAGATGGTAAGCCACAGAGGTAGAGAATCCTTGGTGTCCTCAGAAGCCTTGGGACCCTAGACCCCCTCGGTGATCCCTCCAGTTCATCCCTTTGATGAATCTGAAGCTTCTGTCAGTGCATCAGATGTAAGGCCTCAGGAATCTCTGAGCTCTGCGGCAATTAGACAGTTTCTTTCCAGGCTTGGGCTCACCTAAATATCCAGATGCTCAGGCCTTCAAGTTTTTTAACTACATTCAGTGCCTGTAGACTGGAAAGCTCGTGTGTTGCCAGAAAGCTCTCCTGCTCGGCAGGTAAAGCTTGCGGCTTCATTTCTCTCCTGAACTCCCTTGGGGACAAACAGACCCATTGAATAAATCAGCTGTTTCTGCTCCTCCCTCCCCTCCTCCCGAAAACTGCTGTTTCATTTCCGGTAAACTAAGCTAGGCTTCAACTGCCTTATTCACACTTACATGAAATCATAGCCTTTCCTTTTCCCCAGGTTATTAGCTTTCAGGCAGGACAAAGAACCCTTCCACTGAACTCCATCAGCATCGTATCTCACCTACATTCAAACTTCATTCTTGATGATGATCCCTTTGAAACAAGCAGCTGGGGTCAGGGGCCTAAAATGAGGGTTTAGAAAGTGCTTTCCTATCCTTTCACTGATCTCCCAGCTCTGTGAAACAGGTAATGCCAGTAAAGCTAGCCCCATTTGACAGAGGAGGAAATTAAGATTCAGACAAGAAATGCATTGGCAGTGTCAGAACTGGGACAGGAATCCAGGTCCTCTGGACTCTGGTTTGCTCCAAGGAACAGCAACTTAAGCATGAAACGAGCTTCTTGGCAAAAAGCCTCACTAAGTAGGTTGGCTCTTTTTCCTTTGAAGTTGAACTTCATCCGTGGCTTGGTTCTATCATTTCTTTGAACCCAGAGCAAAGGTCAGACCTGACCTCCCCTCCAGACCATGAGGGGTGGGGCTAGTAGGCATTTTTACCTCCTCCCTGGAGCCTTAGCAACTCTTCCTGAGGAAGATTCCTAGAATAGTATAAAGCCAGTTCCCTGTCCCAGTCTTCCCCTCTCAGCATTCCTGTCCCCACCCAGGTGAGGCCAGGAACGAGCTGGCTTGTTCCATCCCAAGCTTGTTCTATCCCAGGCTGTGTGACAAAGTGCACTTGACAGTTACCTGATCTTTCCTGGCCAGGAACTTCAGGGACTGAAACTACCAACTGGGAAATGTGACAGATTTCTGAGCAAGCTTAACAGATGTGTCCACAGAACACACACAGGAAGGTTACCAGGCAGCTGAGGAGGCAGCACTGTGGCTCTTAGTACCTGCCCTCCCTGTTCCCAGTTCACCTGCTGCTTAGGCAGGTTTCTACTAGCCCTAACTGGGTCTAGGATAGAGATGGGAAGTATAGGTGATCTTTACCCCTACAGATCAGGTAGCAAGTGTAGCCTTCCTAATGGATCCCAGTCTCTGGAGCTACTTGTGCACAATTCATTCACATCTCAGGATACTCTTTAAGCCAGGCTGAGCTCTGGTTTGTGCCTCACTGTGGGGGCAGAATATGGAAAACTGAGCTCTGGGATCTAATCTGGAACCCAGAACTTACAGAACCCCTGGACCCTGGGCTCTTCATCTCTAAAATGAGGATGATAGCACTGGTACTACCTGTCCTTCAGAAAGTAGAAGGAAAGTGTTTTGCCAGTCTTAAAGTACTATAGACTATAGAAATAGCCATTGTTAGTATGCCTCTGCCCGTGATAACTGATTAGAGTGTCCCCCTCCAGGAAAGTGTGGGAAACTGCAGCAGGGGCAGGGAAAGAAGTTTGTTCCCCTCAAATGGAAACTAAGGCCCAGAAAGGGGTTTGCCCAAGTTCACATAGTGAATAACAAAGCTCCCATCAGAGGATGATGCCAAGACTCCTTCCTGTCCCTGACATCTTGCATTGTTATTTTTTTCTTTTTTTTTTTGCAGGACAGTGAGGGTTAAGTGACTTGCCCATGGTCACACAACTAGTGTCAAGTGTCTGAGGCCGGCTTTGAACTCAGATCCTCCTGAATCCAGGGCCGGTGCTTTATCCACTGCACCACCTAGCTGCCCCTTGCACTGTTCTTTATAGCTGAAGGCAATACTATCAAGCCATGTGTTAAGGCCATCAAAGGGAATGGAGTTGAGATAAGTGAGCCCACGACTGGAAGGGAAACACTTGTCACAGCTTTGCCAGAAGGTCCCTCCCCTACAGAGAAAAGAAAAGGAGGTTCTGTGTTTTACACCCCCTTGGACTTGACTGATGCCCAGGATTTACAGGACCCTACTCTTTGCTCTGAGTCTGCCTGAGGGCAGGCAGCTTAGTGGAAGTGGTAGGGGAGGCTCAGCCAGCGCTACCTCAGAAGAGGTGCGCCTAAGGAAGCCCTTGGGTATAGGCAGCGGGACAAGTGATACTGGCAAGACTTGGAGCAGGGTTGGTTTCCCTGAGTGATAGCAGATCTCCATGGTCCTGGTGCTTTGGGATCTTCAAAGCCTGCAGCTGCATTTGTCAGCAGTCACACTTTGAAAGTGTCCACTCCTCAAGGGTACTACAAGTGACCAACAATTCCTAACTTTGCTTTTTTGTTTGTTTCTCATCCAAAGGACTACTTCCTAACCCGCGGTCTCAGAGGTACCGTAGATCAAGACTAGAGCATGTCTGCCCAGAGGACCTAGTCCTAGTTACAATGGTTTTTTGTTGTTGTTTGTAATTTTTTTTATTTTTTAGGCAATTGGGGTTAAGTGACTTGCCCAGGGTCACACAGCTAGTGAGTGTTAAGTGTCTGAGGCCAGATTTGAACTCAGGTCCTCCTGACTCCAGGGCCGGTGCTCTATCCACTGCGCCACCTAGCTGCCCCAGAGGACCTAGTCCTAAAAGGACTCTTCCCTCACCACTATGCCCAACCTCCCCCCACACACGCGCGTGCGCGCACACACACACACAGAGTAGCCAAGGAGCCAGAGCCTCTGCAGTGCTGTCTTTCGCTAGGAAGCTACTGCTACAGGAATCACATGGGCAGCCAGGGAAGGAAGGGTGGCCCACCATGCTGAATTGATAGGCAAACGACAGGAGCTGGCTGCTAGGGCAAGGTGCTTGGTATTCTATATGCCTTTCATCTGATCCTCACAACAGCCTGATGGGGCTGGTCTGAGTCTCATCCTTGCTTTGCAAATGGAGAAGTCAAGCTCGCAGAGATGGTGACTTGCCCAGAGATAGCCAGGTAGTACACTGCAGGGCCAGACTTGAGCTTCAGTGTTCTTCCCACGAAATCAGGCCAAGATGCTTTCTCCTACCATCCACAGCACTCAGCAGGGTCCTGGGCTACAGAAGACTCATTAGTGCCTGGATGACCCAAAATAAGAGCTTGCTTAGAAAATGAGCTTGTGATTTCCAGAATAGCAAAGACACAGGGAAAGGGGACATAACCAGGACAGGATATGCTGTGGTTATTTGGAAAAGAAGTGAGCTTTGGGAAGAGAAGGCTCTGGGAGCCAGCAAAAGGGTTTTGATGCAGCCGAGGCCTGGCCTTCCCAGTAACAGTCCCGTGTCTTTTCTTCCACAGGCAACTGGCCCTGAAGGCCCTAAATGAGCGTTTGAAACGGGTGGAAGACCAGTCTGCCTGGCCTAGCATGGATGATGAAGATGATGAGGCCACAAGCAAGGTGGACAGCCCCCTGCTCCCTGAGAAAAGCCCCAACCCCCCTGGGAAAGGGGCTGCCCCTGAATCCAGCCTGATCACCTTCGAGGAAGCCCCTCCCCAGCTGTAACCCAGACCTCCCTGCCCAAGGGCACAACTCCCTTTCCCCAGCCTGGTCATTAGTCACACCATTTGGACCACCCTGCTGCCTCTCCTTATCTCCCTGCTCAGCTGTACCCAGAAGCTGACTGCTTCCCAAGGAGAGAAGGCAAGGAGGGAAATCCTTTTAGGTCCATGGGGTCACACTGTGTGCACTCTGCTGATGCTTCTGGACACATGGCCCCTGCCAACACTATGCCCCTAAGGGCTGGCTCACCCACCAGACAACCACTAAGTCCAGGAGCAGGGAGCACGTGGCCCGAGGCCTGGCCCAGGACTCAGCCTCATAATCCCAGTGAACTGGTTTGGCAGCCAGGCCCAGTGGGGGTAAACTTATTCCTCTGATTCTGTGGCAGGTCTTGGTGGTAGAGCAGTCCCTCTCCCTGCCCTCTGCTACCAGGCAAGGATTTGTCAAAAAAAAAAAAAGTTCTGAGGACCCAGGCACCAGGTCAAAGGCTGGATGTGACAAGGCCCAGCCCCAAGCGCCTCTGCCACCCTGCCCTTCCTAACCTCTCCACCCTGGGGACGTGTTAGCATTGCAGTTTGGTTTTCCCTTGGCTGGGGTCGGGCAGAACATGAGTAAGGCTGAAACAGCCTTCCTCCCCAGGTCTGGGCTCTCCAGAATAGGGACTTCTGTTGGGGCTAAAATTCATGGGAGTGTTTTTTTAAAGGACCACTTGAATGGGGAGCCTGGACTCTCAGTATAAATAAAGCAGTTCTTTGAGGACCGGCTACTGGTGGCTTTGTCCTGAGCATATGCCTATTGAATGGTTGTCAAGGCCCACCCAGCCTTCCCAGGAAGCACAAGACCGCAAACTGCATCCTGGGTCATTGCTTTTGTCCCCTGTTGCTCTTAAGCTGTTGGAATGGAGACCACCACCGCCCCCCATCCTCTTTTCTACTCTGTTTTCATCTTACCAACTTAGTACTTTTACTCCTCATTCTCAAACCTCTACATTGTCCTTCTTGTGGCTTTCCATGACTTCGGCTCCTGTGCTGGCCTCTAAGAGAAGAGTATATCTAACTTAGGACTGTTAATACCTTTTGTACTTGTGTCTTCTTGCTCTCTTTTTACTTGGAAGAGGTCCATCTGCCTACATAGTGAGAGGAGAGAGATGCCATGGCTCTACACTGGCCACAGGTACCATTCCCCTCTGTCCACTGTCCTCTGGTCTGAGGGCTCCTCGGGTTGCCTCTTTTCTCCACATTGCCACAGCCTGCCCAGCCCTTGGCTGTGTGGGCTATCTCAGTAAGACTAACCTGAACAGAGGGGATTCTCTTATTGGTCGCTCCCATTCCTGCTCCCTGCTCATCTAGACACTAACTCCTGAACTGGTGAGACACCAGTCACACGCACACACAAATAGGTGGGTAGATAGAAGAGCTTTATAGGAAGTACAAGAGCACACCGTTAACAACTTGGCCTTGCCCTCCCGTCATCCCGGCTTCCTAGGAAATGGCGGGTTTTCCTCAGGCCTCCCTGACCCCAACCAAGGGGAAGCTGCTCCCCCTTCAGGAGCCAAGGCCTCACTGGCAGCAAAGCCAACCCCCAACAAAAAGGTTCTGTTTCTTCACACCAATGGTACCTGTAAGAATCACCTCTGGCTCAGAACTCTTGACTTTCCATTCACTTTTTTGTTTCCTTTTTTGCAAATACTGATAAGAGTCTGAACAATGAGCAGAAGAGGCAGGCTGCCGGCAGTCCATCCATGTGCTCCCATGCCCCTTCCTAGGTGGCCGGAAGATGAGGAGACAGGAGTCTATGTGGGGCACATAGCACCCTTCCTCGCTTCACATCTCTTCCACCTGTCCCCCAGAGGGACGATGTATGGCCGAGGCCTGCCCGGCATCAGGAGAGCCAAGAGAGTCCCAGCAGCACCGTGAGCGGCTTTTCTGGGCAGAATGCAGGATTACTGCAGTAGGGAGAGCAGGGGCATATGGATGCTTTCTCCTTCACGGCTGGATCCTTTTGCGGTACAAGTAGGCATTGCTCACCTGATTCATGACCACCAGGCTGGTGAGAATGGGACAGAGAGCGGCCAGGTACCAGGCAGCACCCACTAGTGTGGTGGTAAACCAGAGTGAACACATGCCCAAGAGAAGGCTAGTACTGCCCAGCAGGTAACCCACCAGCCCTGAGGTGGCATGATACAGCTTCAGCTTGGCTAGTGGCCATCGAGGGAGCAGCTTGGGGTAGAGCAGTACCACCCCACCTGTGCACTGCAGCCCGGCCCACAGCACTGAGAGCAGCCCTGCCCACCCGTGCCATGTCGCCAGGTGAGTTTTGCCGTGCTGCTCCTTGTTGTAGACAATCAGGCCCAGGCCAAGCAAGGCACAGAGCAGAGCCAGCAGCTGAAGTACCCAGTGGCATCGTGCCCGGCCCTTTCTAGAGAAGGATCGCAACAAGGAGCTCTCTGGGGAGAAGACCAGCAGCGCTTCTGTCATCAGGAAGGAAAACTGTGGAGACAAAGATGACCAAGGCATGAGGTCTAAAATGAGCCAACTTTCAACTAGCCGAGCTAATGAAAGAGGAGTAGCAGGATGAAGCCAAGGGGGAAGACAATCCAAGTATTGCTCCTTGGCAGTGGGATTCAGGCCATGACTTTCTCACAAGGGGTCAAATTACCTTCCTGGGGCTATCCAACCCAAGCCAGTATTATGGATCTGCCTTTCCTGGCTGCAGGCTGAGTTTAAGTGGTGGAAAGGTTGAGGAAGAGCTAGCAAAGGATTAAGCCAGTATTCCATAGAATATACCTGCAGATTGTCCAGAGCTGGCCCTACTACAAATTTTCCTTTTTAATTCAACAAAATATTTCTTTGGTTCTTTTCAAAATATGATCTCATTGCTTTTAAACACACACACACACACACACACACACACACACACTGTCTGTCTGTCTGTCTGTCTCTCTCTCTCTCTCTGCGCTATAGCAACTTGGAGCAAGAAAAGTTCTCCGCTCTAAATGATGAATTTATTCCATATCACCAACATGGAAATGATATGGGATGGATATAGTTTCATCCTGTAAGAGCCAGCAAAATAAGGACGGTATTTCAGAAAATAGGCTAAATTAAGGGGCTTGAGTTCATCTAGGTATATACACATACCAACTTATAGCCTTGAAATGAATAAATTGCACAGCAAATTTCAATTACTAGGGACAAGCACAAACAGCAGGAATGGGCCATCTGTGGTTATTAGTGCTCATCCCTGGTCAGCCTCCCCAACTACCCAAGGTCCATACCCTCCCCAAAAATGCTGCCCCTTCCTCCCCACCCCCACCCCTACCGGGCAATATGCAAGCCATAGATCAAACAGGAAACAGGTTACTTACAGCCAGAGACATGAGCACTGGGTGCCACGAGAACAGACCTGGAAGAAGGAGGAAGGCTGCAAACAAAAGTGGTCTAGAAACGGGTTAGGGGATTCATCTAAGCTGAAGGAAAGGGTGTGAGGGCAACAGTATTATCTCCCTACAAATGGGTACATCATCTTCTAGCCCCCCAACTAGCTAAAGTCTAGTCCAGCTCAACTTGGGGCTGGAGATGACTTTTCTCTGAGCAGCCATAGCCAAGAGTAGCTAGGAGAGCCCTCCAGATGCCCATCTCCCAGAGGCCTCACTGAGCTCTGACACAGGACAGATGGAACAGATTCTTGACCAAAACCTCACACCACCCATTTTCCTACTAGGTCAGAATTCAATCAAGAGAAAACAGTTAGGAAGAGTTTGTCACCTAGAACCACAGGACTGGCTCCAGATTTCCACCACTGACAGTCCCCTCCAGACACCTACCCAAGGAGTTATATACAACCTTCAGGATATCTTGGAAGGAGCCTGGCCAAAGGACCCTAAAATCCACCACTGGCAAATAAGGATTTGGTCAACCTTTCCCACGGGTAATGAGGAAACATCTTGCACGAAGTGCTGAGAGTGGCTGAGCCAGGACAACAAATATGCTGAGCTGTAGGCCAAATGAAAGGTGATCTCCAAATTTCCTTCAGGCTCTAGATCCGATAACCAGGATTCTCGTGCCTGGCCAACGACACTGGTTGAAATTGGCCCTTCCCCCACAAGCAGTGGGGAAATGGCCACTGAGGCACGGCTGGGCACTCATCTTGGAGAATCCAGAAGCAGCGGGGGTTGGCCACACGAGCAAAGTATGCAAGGATCAGAGAGTCTGGCCAAAGGGTATTTCTTGCAGGAATGCAACCGGCTTCTGGTAAGCCAGACCCAAGTAGACAAACCTCCCCCGGATACCCTCCAGAGGGAAAGGAGCTGCCCGGGCCCCGGACGTCCAGGGGCTCTATTCTAGGCCCCTCCTTCCCGAACCACCTCCCGGCCCTCGGCCGAGAGTTGCACCCTGACCCAAATCCACTTACTAGAGCCGGGCCGGGCCAGTACAGCCACGAAGACGGTGAAGCCGAGGGCCACGACGTGGGCGGCAGCCCCCGAGGCGGTGCGCAGACCCCGGTAGATGCGCGACTCAGTCTCCACGGTTAGGGCCATGTCCCGAGGTGCCGAAATGATCCTAGGGCTCCGGGCCCTAAAGCCGTCGACCCAGGAGATCCTCGCAGCCACTAGGGACCTGGTCGGAATAGACAGGCCGGCGTCACCCACACCTGGACAGGCTGGCCAAGGGGTAAGGCGACAGGCAAGCAGGACGCTCCCAGGTAGGATGCTGGTGAAGGGCCATCAGGACTACGAATTCCAAGATGCACCGCGCTGGAGCCGGCCCAAGAAACCCTAAAGTCGATGACAGGGCACGATGGGAAGAGTAGTTCTCCAGCCATAGTCGGGTAACCCGACCAGAGAGCCCTAGGCAACCGAGAAGCATTGTGGGAATTGTAGTTATTCCCCATACCCCGCGACCACAGTTCCACCGCGCGCCGCTGACTCCAGTGCAGCAACCTGGACCCACCCTGGAGTTCCCTAGGCTCACCTGCCAACTCGGCGTACGGCCTTCCGGCTTCATAGGAAGTGTTGGGAAACACCTATTGCACCGCCTCCGCGGAGAGGGACGCCCTTCACTTCCGGGTGCGACGTCCTCCCGTCCGGAACTTACGCCAAGACGAGACCCTGGATCCCTGCCCTTTGAACGCATTGCGCAGGCCCCCAGCTTGTCTTGGGGAGTGGGCGGGGCAAGGGAAGGCTGGTGCGCCGCCTTGCGACTGCGCAGGCGTCCGTGGGAGCCGGCTCCTTTTCTGCACTTGTTCAGGTAAGGTATTGGCTGGGATCGAGCTCACGGGAGCTGCGGAACCTGGGGGTCCCGGCAGGCTCCTGAAACTGATGGGGCCCGGGCTCAATAGGGAGCCCCACAGGCGAGAGAGAAGCAGGGGATGCGGCAGCGTCCACCACCCGGCGAGCCCCTGCAGCCCGAACGGGGGGGAAACTGAAGCAAGCAGCGTCCTTTTCCCTCTTCAGCTCCCCGGGTGGGCTTCTCAGGAGGTCAGGCTGAGGCTCCGTCCCCGGGCCTCGGGGTCTCTGCAGGGTCTCCTCGCCCCCGCCAGCCGCCATGGGCAGCAGCAGTAGGATCGAGTGCATCTTCTTCAGCGAATTCCACCCCACGCTGGGCCCCAAAATCACCTACCAGGTAGGCATGGGATGAGCTGGGGCGGGGCGGGGGGAGGGGCTGCCCAGCCGTGGCCCCACCCCCTACTCCGGCTGCCCAGGGCTGTCTCCCCAGGTCCCCGAAGACTTCATCTCCAGAGAGCTGTTTGATACAGTGCAGGTGTATGTCATCACCAAGCCGGAGCTCCAGAACAAGCTGATCACGGTGTAAGTCCTGAGCCCGGCCCCCCTGCGCGAGCCCCATGGGTGGAGACTTGCCAGATCGGGGCTGAGGGCGCAGCGCAGAAACACAGCCCCGGGCCTCCTGGGCTTAGAAAACACTGGGAAGAATTTGACGTGTCCACAAGGTAAAATGTGACAGGGCCAAAGGAGGCATTGGCACCAAGTGGTCAAGGAAGACACCACCGGCTTTTCACTCACCCCCGGCTTCCGAGCCTTAGTTATGACTACATTAGTAGCCTTGCCTCTTTACCTCGCGTTTCCTTAGCCCATGGTTGGATGAGTCTGGTTGATTTCACCACAGCATTCCTCCTCTTCTTTTCTCCATTCCTACAAAACACCACCCTCCTCACCATTTACTTGGCTGGACTACTATAATTGCTTACTAATTGGACTCTCTACCTCCAGCCTTTTCCTCTTCAATCTATCCTCCACACAGCTACCAAGTCTATATTCATAAAGTACAAATCTGATCACGTCACTCCCCAATCCAAGCAAAGGTCCAGTGATTCCCTCTTGGCCTTCCAGAATGAATGAATGAATGAATGAATGAATGAATGAATGAGAGTGAGAGAGGAGAGATTCCTCTAACCTGTGTTTTCTTAAATTATTCCCCCTCATGCACTCTTCTTCTAGTCAAAAAACTAGCCTGTTGGCTGTTACCAGAATATGATATTCCATCTCCTATCCTCTCTACCTGGAATGCTTTCTTTGGAAGCCATAGCTCCCTTCAGTATTCAGTTTAAGTGCCATCTCCTCCAAGAGGCCTTTCCTGATCCCCCCACCCTCACCCCACAGTTGTTTGTGCTGTCTATTTCCCTCCCACACCACTGGCCAAATGACTTTGTATTTATTTTGACTCTATTTACCCCTTACTTATCTATACACATATTTCCTCTAATAGGACGTAGGCCCTTTTGAGGTATGTCCGTTTGTTTTGAATGGTATCTTTATATCCACATTACCTGGCACGTAGTAGGTATCTGATGCTTATCAAACAGAAAAATGTTTTTTGGAAGAAAAGATTGGGACACTGATCACTTTGAACAGACTGGGGAGGAATCAAGAAAGGTTTTACAGAAGAGGTCAATAGATCCTCCTGAGCTGGACTGTTGAGAGGGTGTACGTTCCTGACATGGAGAAAAATCAGACTGGGCACCAGTCCAGTTTGGAGCACAGAATCTATAAAGGGAAATTACATGAATTGAAGCTAGAAGTATGGGTTGCAACCAGATTCTTGAATGTCAAGCAAAAGGAGTTTGTATTTTATCCTTTAGGGAACAGGATTTTGAGTAAAGGAATGATATGATTGAAGCTGGACTCTAGAATGGTGACTAGCAGATTGCAGGGTTGCTCAGAGGGGGAGAGGCAAGGTCAGGGAGACAGAAGTGCTGTAATAACCTTGGTGAGAACTGACCAGGATCTGGACCAGGGTAGTGTCAGGAGAAAAGAAGAGGCAAATGAGGAATATTGCCAGGGGACAGATAAGGTCCTGAACAAGAAACCTAGTGGGGTCCCCAGAGGCCCAGCTCCTATCACATGCTCTAAGAGGTTTTCCAGAAAGGGGGGGGCAGGGAAACTGAGAGAGGCACCTCCCTCGTGACCTCGTGACCCTGCTCCCTGCTTAGGACAGCCATGGAGAAGAAGCTGATTGGCTGCCCCGTGTGCATCGAGCACAAGAAGTACAGCCGCAATGCACTGCTCTTCAATCTGGGCTTCGTGTGTGATGCCCGAGCCAAGACCTGTGCCCTGGAACCCATTGTTAAGAAGCTGGCTGGCTACCTCACTACACTGGAGGTGAGAAGTAGCCCTACCCAGCGCCCCCCCCCCCCGCCCCTCACAGCTGCCCAGCTCCTTGGGGGCCATTTCTCTAGGGGCTCAAGCCCCAGGGCACTGAACCACATTCCTGGTTTTCCTAGAGTGACTCAGCTTGGGTGGTAGAATGATGCATCTCCTAGATTTGAAAGAGACCTTAGATACCACCTAGTTCAACCATGTTTCCTAGAGAGGAAACTGATGCTGAGGCAGGGAAAAGACTTAGGCTCCTATGCTCCAGCTGTAAGACGAGGCTCCCAGAGGTTCGGCCAAACGGCTCATAAAATGTCAGAGGCAGATTCCAGCCCAAGTCCTCAGACCACACGTCCCGAGTGAAACAGGGCACCGGGGCATTGGCCTCCCCTGCCGGCTGTCTGCCAGTCATGGACGGGCCTCGCGGTGCCCCCAGGAAAGAGCAGCAGCTCTCACCTTTTCCATCCCATTGTGCCTTGTAGCTGGAGAGCAGCTTTGTGTCCACAGAGGAGAGTAAGCAGAAGCTGGTGCCCATCATGACCATCCTCTTGGAGGAGCTCAATGCCACAGGCAGATGCACCCTGCCCATAGGTAAGGCCCCAGGCTCCAGGCCCTCCACCAGAGAGCGGCTCCCTGCACATTCTTGCCCAAGAGGAAATAAAATTCTTTATTGGCGGGGGAGGGGGGGTCCCACAAAGCAATAAGGGTTAAGTGTGCCCAGGGTCACACAGCTAGTAAGTATCAAGTGTCTGAGGTCAGATTTGAACTCAGGTCCTCCTGAATACAGGGCCGGTGCTTTATCCGCTGCCCCGAGGAAATAGAATTCAGAGCCATCCACGGAGAAAGCAGGGATACATAACCCCACAAAGATCCATGAAAAGATTTCAGCAGATCCATGAACTTTAATGGGGAAAAAAGGAACCCTTTATTTTCACTAATCTCCACGATTATCATTTAAGAACATGCCTCTGAGAAGGAACCTGTAGGCTTCCCCAGACTGCCAAATGGGACGTCAGCTTGACGGGCACCCAGCTTTGTGAAGGAGAAGAGGGTGGGCCTCATCGTGAGGAGTGGGACGTGCAGAGGGGAGGGTTCCTCAGACAGGTCACAGACTGAAGAAAATGGAGAAAGGCCAAAAAGGAAGGTTAGACCCTTTGTGATCAAGCTCCAAAATCTGGGCACAGCCCACTAGTGAACTTTCCCAGAGGCCTTAGCTCTGCAGATAACCCAGGCCTGCTCTTTACCAAGGGAGTTCCCATTTGGGGTCATCAGCATCTCCATGCAGTGTGGCGGTTAATCCACAGCCCGTCTCCCATGTCTGGGGTGAGAACCCGGGGAGGATTCGAACAGGATCCTAGGTTTTAGGTTGGTAAGAAATGCCAGAGGTTGGCTGGCCCTCCTTCTACCCCATCTCTGTTATTTTATGGAGGAGGAAACAGGCAGCGTCCAAATCTCACCGAACCTTGGTTTCACCACCTGTGAAATGGGACTAGACTTTCCACTGCCACACAGCCAGTTAGTGGTAGAACTTGAGTATGAACCTCTATCTCTGCCTACTGGGGCATCATTCTTTCCACTCCAACATACTATGGCATACAAAAGTGCTTTGGAAGTGGATAAAGCACCGGCCTTGGATTCAGGAGTACCTGAGTTCAAATCCAGCCTCAGACACTTGACACTAGCTGTGTGACCCTGGGCAAGTCACTTAACCCTCATTGCCCTGCAAAAAAAAAAAAAAAGTGCTTTGGAGAGTATAAGGCTTATACAAATTCGGTCGTGGGTGCACGTGCTGGTGCCGTTCTGCAAGGCTTCCTGGAGGCCAGGAATCTAGAGGAAATGGGACGATCCCTTCCCCATCATCTTCCTCTATAGATGAGTCTAATACCATCCACCTGAAGGTCATTGAGCAGCGGCCTGACCCCCCCATCGCCCAGGAGTATGACGTGCCCGTTTTTACCAAGGACAAGGATGAGTTCTTCAACTCCCAGTGGGATCTCACCACGCAGCAGGTATGCCCACTTGCCACGCTCGCTCAGGGTTCCCCTGGCCAGTCAAGCTTCCCTCTCAGTCGCTGGACTCAGTGTTGACATAGCCACCTTCTCTAGATACTGCCCTACATCGATGGCTTTCGACACATCCAGAAGATTTCTGCTGAGGCCGATGTGGAGCTCAACCTTGTGAGGATTGCTATCCAGAACCTGCTGTGAGTGGGTCAGGGACCAAGAGCTTGTGGGGGGGAGACCAGAACTAGAACATGGGCCCTGCTGGGACCTGCCCTCCCCACCTCTCCCATCGGCAGGATCCTCCCCCTCTCCTGAGACCCCACAGATGTTATCACTAAGTGGAGGATACATAAGCTAGGGGGTGGGGCTTGGGGGGGGTGGCCCCAGCAAGGGGCACTGCCACAGTGGGGGCCAGAGGCCAACACTGAGCAGGCTGTGTCTCCTGCAGGTACTATGGGGTGGTGACCCTGGTGTCCATCCTCCAGGTGAGAAGGGGGACAGAGGGAGGAAGACTGTGTTTGGGAGGAGGGGTTTCACTTCAGATCACAGCTTGAAATCAAGACCTTAGTGCCCACTAAAAGCTTGAGCCTTCCCTTGGAGGAGCCCCAACTGAGAACAATGGAGAATGAGGTTCCCAGTGGGAGGGGGATGACTTGTGTGCATGGCTAGAGCAGACACAGAGTGGCCTGGAGAAACTGAGGCCCAAAAGGGCAAAGAAACACAGCCACCGTTCTACAGCAGAACAAAGATTAGAACCCCATTTTCCTAGTTTTCAGTCATGCAAGTTCCTTAGACTCTCTAACGTCTTAGTATTTACTGATGGACACTGGGGCCCAGGAGGGACTTTCTGAGGTCACATAGCCACTCCAGAAGCAGTTCTCCTGCCTTGTAGTTGGGGGTTCTGAGCTTGGGCCCTTCAGGCCTCAATCCAGCTTTCCTCCCCTAGTATTCCAATGTGTACTGCCCCACGCCCAAGGTCCAGGACCTGGTGGATGATAAGTCACTTCAGGAGGAATGTCTGGCCTATGTCACCAAACAAGGTACGGGCGGCACGAAGCTTCCAGGGCATCTGGTTCACAGGCCTCTGCACCACCTCAAAGAAGCCACGTCCAGTGATACACGTTCACAAAGCATTTTAAGATCCAAAAATACCTCCCAAGCATCTCTGCAAGTAGTATTATTCCCATTTTATGGCTAAGGAAGCTGAGGCACAGAGTTGTAAATGCCTTGCCTGTGGTCACTCAGCTAAGAAGTGTTGGAACCAGTATTCAAACTGGTGGCTCCTGGCTCCCAATCCCACAATGCAAAGCTGCCTTTTAGGGGCCCAGAATAGTAGAGAAGAAATCCTAATTCCCGTTCCTCCCAATTGTCCTGAGCCCCAGAAGGGCAGAGGGTGGGCCCAGGTATGTGGGCCACCAGCTTCTTGCCACCATCTTGACCCACAGGCCACAAGCGAGCCAGCCTCCGAGATGTCTTCCAGCTCTATTGTGGCCTCAGCCCAGGCACCACGGTCCGAGACCTCATCGGCCGATACACCCAACAGCTGCAGCATGTGGATGAAAGGTCAGACAGGGTGCAGGCTTCATCTCCCAGCTGGGAGTGGAGCAGCTGACTAGTGGGCTCTGGGAAACCAGGCCTCCTGGGGCCGAGTGGCTGGGGAAGGTTCCCAGCCAAGGACCTTGAGGCAGAGATGGGATGGGACGGATGGGACGGGATGGGAGGGGGGAATCACTTACTGCTCTAAGGATCCTAAACCCCCTTTCTCACAGCAGCCCCGGGAGGGAGGCAGGGCTCACCATTTTACCGTCAGGGCACTGAAACCAGGAGGAAAGCCAGTGGCATCTCCCTGGCATTGGTCCTGCCTGGTAGCCAGTGCAGGCATTATTACTGCAGAAGAAACTGAGGTACTGGACTGTCCAGCACACCTTCCCCTCCACCCTCCTGCCTCAGAGAGCTACAAATGCCTATTGCTATGCAACCTTGAACCAAACACCTTTCCTGCTCTGGGCCTCAGTTTCCCCATCGGTAGAAAGAGCACCTTCAGTCCTCTCAGAGGTCACCTCTGTCTAAATCGGGGATGTTGACACTTTAGGGAAGTGATGTTTTCACACAGTAGGCACTTCATATGCTGAATAAAATTCAGTCGGGGCCAGGAGGCCAGGCCCGGCAGGGGCTCGGCCTGACGTCCGGCCCCCCAAACAGGAAGCTGATCCAGTTTGGGCTGATGAAGAACCTGATGCGGCGCCTGCAGAAATACCCGGTGCGCATCACGGCGGAGGAGCGCAGCCATCCGGCGCGCCTCTACACCGGCTGCCACAGCTACGACGAGATCTGCTGCAAGACGGGTGGGTGTGCGGGCGGGCCTGGTTTGCGGGGCGGCTGGGGGAGCGGCAGCCCCCTTTGCTGAACGAGCTCCCGCCTCCCGCCCTTCTAGGAATGAGCTACCGAGAGCTGGACGAGCGCCTGGACAATGACCCCAACATCATCGTCTGTTGGAAGTGAAGCCTCCTGCGGCCGGAGCCGCCCGCGGCGTACCTGCCTCCCTGCCTCCTCTGGCCGCCCGGCGGAGCCAGCGCCTGGCTGCAGGACTGTTGGGGGCGGGCTGGGTCAATAAAGCGCCTTCTCTGCCTTCTCCAGCGGCCTCGCTCCCTGCCTGCTCTGTCTCCTGCCTTTCCCCTGGCGTCCAGCAGGGGGCGGGGGCGCCCTCACGTACGAGCGGGACGCCTTCGTTTCCGTGGCGACGGCGACGCTGTTCTTTCTAACCGCTGTTCAACTACTGAGCGTCCTGCTCCCACCCGCGAGTGTGGCCCCGCGTGACACCTAAATGCGGCTCCGACTTGCCTCCATCCCACTACAGCCCGAGGATGGGGGATTTGGAAGTGCTGCTGCCCGGAGAGGCCGACGCCCTGGTGCAGGCCCTGCAGAGCTTTCCGCTGTGGGAGATGGGATCCCAGGGGTGAGGGCTCTGGGGGCCCCCAGAAAGGGGGCTCAGGGGACAGGGACCCTAGCCGTGGGAAGGTTCTGTCTCTATGGGCTGAGGGCCGCAGGCCAGCCCTCAGAGTGGGCAAGGAGGGCGCTGATAAAGACTGAAGATGTTCTCCTGGGCTTGGAGAGGGCTCTAAACCCCCCAGGGGTCTCAGACTGGCAACTTGAAGCTCTGGGTGCAGTTAAGGTGAAGGCTCATGGCGGGGAGGGAAGGGCTTTCCTCTGCTAAGAACTGTGACTGGTTAGGTAGACTAGAGACCGAGGGCAGTCCTTCCCAGAAGCCAGCCCTGTTGGGGGCTACCTGGTGTCTGGAAGCTGCCACACGCTCTCCTCCATCCCACTGAATCGCTTGCGGCCAGGTGGTGTCGGCAGCATGAACAGCTGGAGAAGTTGAATATGCAGGCCATCCTGGATGCCTCAGCCAGCCAGGGAGAGCCCATCCAGGAGCTGCTGGTCACCCATGGCAAGGTATGATGTGGCCACAGGGGACTGGAGACTGCTGCTGTGAGAAGGCCAGATACCCATCCCCCACCCTGACCCCTCCCCCACTGACAACAGGATAAGAGCCTTGAGTAACTGGCTTCCCTTCAGGAAGGCAGACATTACCTACTTCCTTCCCCATCGGAGGGCTCAGGGCTGACTGGAAGGTTGGGTAGCCTCACTTGTGCTGGTAGCAACTTCTGTAGGAGGCTCTGAACAACTCTAAAGCCCCTAAGTCAAACTCTTTCCCTTTCTGACACCTACATTCCACCTGTGGTCCCTTGATCCCTAGAGGCCAATTTTGATATGAGAGGGAAGTTCTTATCCCCTTCAGACCAGGTATATATAACAGATGAGACATCTAATACATGGATCCAGTGACCCCAAAGGGACCAGGCCCCTGCTCCACTGGCTCTAAAAGGGTTTCCCTTTTCTCTGTTCTTATCCTCCCTCCTCAAGGGGACTCTTTTCCCCCTTTCTATCAACAAATCAAATTAGTGAGAATTCCCTTAGTTCTACCTACTGAGTCCAGCTTTATGCTTCAAGCTGAGGGAAAATCCATTAGTCTAAGGTACCTTTTGAGCCAATGCACTTACATCCAGATCACTCTGAAACTATGAGCTAGAATGGCTAGAATGGCTAACTCTGTCCTAAAAGGGGGAAGGGACTCAACATTTATGAAGCACCTACTACTGTAAGCTAGGCACTGTACTAAGAAATGGCTAAGACCTAGTCTCTGACCTCAAGGAGCTCACAGTCCCAGCTGGGGAATAAACAGAAACAAAGAAAATGTTAAATGGCAACCAAAGATTTCAGTGAGAATTTGAGATAACAGGGTTGTAGGGTTATATACATGAGTGTACAATGAGAAAACATTAAGTGTTTGTAGAGGTTCTGAGAAGGGAGAAAAGACTAGGAATCCAAAGACCTGAATTCAAATACCAACCCCAACACCTGCTAGTTGTGGGACAACAGGCTTCGGGTTCCTTATCTATAAACTGACTTTCCTGGACTGTTAGGAGGAATGTGATTTGTAAACTTTTTTTTTAGATTTGTAAACCTTAAAGCACTATGGAAGTGGGTAGAATGAGCTGGGCTAGTCAGGGAAATCAGGCGCAGTTATTTCAGAATAAAGAGAAGCTGGATTAGGGATTAGACCATGAAAAAACCCTGGGTTTCCTTCTCAATTCATCAAGCATTTATTAAGCACCTGCTGTGAGACCAAGACAGTCCCTGCCCTTAATGAGCTTCCGTTCTACTGGAGTGAAACCACCTGTACAAAGATAAGGAAACCCAAAGTAGGGCCTGAAGCCCACAATGTGGGAAGACCCGCAGATGAGATACGGAATATCTATCCAAGGTAACAGTTTGGTTGGAATGGAGAGTACATGACAGGGAGTCATTTCTAATCAGTCCAGAAAGATAGACAGTAGCATTTTCCCCTGGGGCATTTTATCTCTTCCCTGGGTCCTCCTTGCTCGGCACGTGTGTTCTGTGGAAATCTAAGAACTAGGTTTCCCATAGGACTGTACATTTATTTATTCCCTCAAGGTTGGCTCTGTCCATAGAAAGGCTGACCTGTGTTACAGAGAGAACTACCCACTGATCATTAGCATTTGAAAAAAAAAAAATGCTCACCCACACTAAGACTCAGAGATGCAAATCGGTTTAGCTCAGAGGAACCAGTCCACATCCATCAAACTTGCAAAAATAAAAACATCTAAACTCAGTACTGGTGGGCTTCTGGAGAAGAAGGTTTGCTCACTTGTTACTGGTGGAAATGCAAACTCAGAGCATCTCTGTGGAGGGCAACCTAGCCATGCCCTTGGACCCATGAATAAATCCAGAAAGTGTTAGCAAAACAGTACTCTGTAGTTGGGGGGTGGGTAGAGGGGGAAAGCAATATGATTGTCCAAATGGCTAAATAAATTGTGGTACAGGGGCAGCTAGGTGGCACAGTGGATAAAGCACCAGCCCTGGATTCAGGAGGACCTGAGTTCAAATCCGGCCTCAGACACTTGACACTAGCTGTGTGACTCTGGGCAAGTCACTTAACCCCTCTGCCCCACAAAAAAAAAAAAAAATTTTTAATTGAATTGAATGAATGAAAATTCTGGTACATTATCATGCTAGAATACTGTAGTTCAAAAGACATGGGAATATAAAGAAATCTGGAAGGACCTCTATGAAATTCTGTAAAGCCCCAAAACAAAAAAGCAGAACTAAGAATGAGCAAAGAATTCTTATAGAGACAGAGGAAATGACTGAGAAACTATGACGTTTTGTGTACCCAAATTAAATAAATCATTACAAAGCAAGTACACTTAAATTGATATTGAATATTAAATTTATAGATGACTGCTTACATAAATTGTAGGACATTAATATAATGGCATCCTCTAATGCAATTAATAAGGGCAGTTATGAGGAATACCAAGAAATCTGGAAAATTGAAAAATTCAGAAGCAGAAGAATGGAGGTGCTCTCGAACTAGGTTGCTTTGAGGGTAAATGGACAAAGGGTTGTGCTAGAGCCTTGGAATGACTAATAAATCAATCCCTAATGGATTAGGAATCCACAGAGCAACTTGATAGGCTACTTAGCCTGAGTCAGATTTTGTCTGAACACCTGATTTGCACACTTTTCTCTCCAAATCTCCCTTGTGACTAAGTCCTAGAATGAGGACCCCTATATTCCTGAGTGTGTAGCTGGAACGGGAAAAGGAAAGTCAGGGAGAATGATGTGGAAGAAAAATACTGTAACTGCATTTTGGAATTTTTGGATAGAAGCCTGCTGAGGACAGATTGTCTTATTGTATCCTAAGCATTTTTCTTAGAGAAAATCCAAAGGGACAGAAGTCTGTCCTGCCTTTGAAAATCTCCCTTACCCAAGCCGTCCTGAGTTAAAAATTGTAGTTTCCCTAAACAGATAAAATCCCACAGTAAGCTAAATCATAGTAACAGCCTACGAGTAACAATTTTAGTGTCAGCAAATTTTCCTGAAACTCTTTAATCTCTCTCCAACCACTCCCTCCCAGCATTCTTCTTTCTGCCTAGTCAAAAGTAAACGAACACAATAAATACTTGTATCAAAGTCTTCTTCCTTTTCTAAGTTTGATCACTCATCTAATTCGGTCAAAGCATGGCCGCCTTGTGGGGGATCTATCCAGGGCCCCTAGCCCAGAGCAGGTCACTGCCCTAACCCTAATGCCTTTGGAAAAGATATCTAAAGGGATTTCAAACTAATATCGATTAGACTTTTTTCTTAGGTGGGACCAAGGGCTCCAGAATAGTGTCCTTAGCACAGAGCCTAACATATATAGTAGACACAGCAAATGCTGGTTGACTTGTCCTAATGAAATGTTAATAACACAGGGTGTCCCAAAGGTTTTAGTGCAGTTTTACTAGCTTAAAACTGTGAGTTTCAAGTTAAAACTAATTAACTTAGTATTTAGGTTTAACGGTTAGTTTATTTTAGTGCAGTTTTAAGCTAGTAAAACTGCCCTAAGACTTTTGGGACAGACCATATGTTGTCCACAGAAGAAACTGGAGGATGGAGTACCTTGTTTTACATCACAGGAAGTTCCTAGAGTCAAGGTCCAGGACCACAATGGCTGCAAAAATAAACTGGAAATAAGATGTTGATGGCCCTCAGCCAAGACAAGGCCTGGAGCCAGCCTTTCAGCTATCTAGAGAGACTTTGGATTGAGCCTCAGGTTCCTCAACTGTAAAATGGAGAAAATAACACTTAAAGTACCAACCTCCTGGAGTTCTAGTGAAGGCCAAATGAGATAGCCTGTGTCAGCACCTTTTTTAAACTGTCAGATGCAGCATTTTGCCCTTTCAGCTAATATTTTTGTTGTTGTTTTTGGTGAGGCAATTGGGGTTAAGTGACTTGCCCAAGGTCACACAGCTAGTAAGTGTCAAATGTCTGAGTTCGGATTTGAACTCAGATCCTCCTAAATCCAGGGCCGGTGCTCTATCCACTGTGCCACCTAGCTGCCCCACTTTCAGCTAAGATTGCCCTAGAAATGCATGAATAAGAGCTTGCTTCCCATTAAAGACCAGAGGAGTCAGCTCCTGAAGGCTGGAGGTTGGGGAAGACTGTGAAATGGGGGGGTCGGGACAAGGAGCTGGTTTCAGGAAGAAGGGGAAGAGCTCAGGGATCTGGTCAGGCCCTTAGAGAAAAATGAGAGAAGGCATGACCCAGTGGGGGCCACACAGGGCCTGGAGAGCAAACCCAGGGTTCAAACACAACTCCAGTTGTGCCCAGTGCTCCTTCCACCCAGACACACAACCTCTGTGATGCAAGAAAACACTGCGCCCATGGGAGGCTGGGAAATTCACTGAGCTACTGTGTGGCCTGTTCTTTATATGGCCACAAAATAGAGAGAATCATCCCTGCTCTACTTAGCCCACTAGGGTATCTGTGAGCACATTGTCTTTCAACCTAAAGTCTGATAATGAATTTAAGTTGTTACCTGGGTTCAGTTTTGGATAGAGGCCTATCCTCTGACCTCATTGCTAGTTTGCCCATTTCATTGCCATCCCCCCATCCCCCAGTCACTTAGTGTTTTCCTCATCAAAGCCTCAGGATTGGGTAAGATGTTGGGAGGGATTAGAAAAGACCCGAACTCCAGTCTGGGATAATCTTCCTGCTTTAGGCCCCTAGACTAGCTTCAGAAAGCAAAGCATTTGTCAACCACAAACTTAACCCCTAGCCTGGTGAGTGTCAGGATCCACGGGAGAACTCTTCCAACCCCAGTGCCCCAGATCTATTTGGATGGAATTCCTGCTCCTCATCACATCAAAGGCTTATTTGTGACCCTCCACTTCCCTAGAGGGAAAAGATAAGCCAGGAGTTGAGGCATAAGTTATTGATTGCCCCACTCGTCAAATGGGTCTTCTTTTTGAGTAGTCTCCTATAAACATTCACTACAGAGATCCGTGGTGTAAAGTCTGTGACAGAGCATGCATCTCTTCTCTCCTCCCACACCACCAGATCCCGACTCTGATTGAGGAACTGATTTCTGTGGAGATGTGGAAGCAGAAGGTGTTCCCTGTGCTTTGCAAGCTAGAAGACTTCAAGCCCCATAACACCTTTCCCATTTACATGGTGGTGAGAGCAGCAGTAGAGCCCATACACTCTGTGCCCCCACTGCAGGCCTCTGCGGTGTATACCTTCCCTTCCAGCCCCAGCTAGGGCTGGCATGCCATCCCATGGAGGAGCGGGGCTGTGGACTGGAAGCGGGATGTCTCTCCCTAGTGTGCTCTCCTTCTCTCCTGCCTAGGTGCACCACGAGGCCTCCATCATCAACCTTCTGGAGACTGTCTTCTTCCACAAGGTGAGGCTGGTCCACCCAAGGACCAAGGAGCGCTGAAGAGCTTTTAACCCTGGGAATAAGATGGGAACTGATCTGGAAAGCCCGGGAAGTAGACTGGTTGAATTAAATGGTGGTAGCCATGGCTGGCTCGTAGCACTTGCAGCACTGTGCCCCAGGGATGGAGAGAAGAAAGAGGGGACTGTGGCCAGAGCCTGTCAAATGTCATCTCCGGCTCCTAGACTGGCAATGGGGCTCTGGGCAAGTCGGTTAACCTCTCTGTGCTTGAGACCAGTGGTGTCAACCTCAAACAGAAAGGATCCCTGCAGGGCACATATTGATTCAGAAAACCACCTGTTAACATTATATTCCATTGCCTATTTATTTTTAAAAATATTTCCCTTTTGATCTGGGGGGGTAGGGCAATGAGGGTTAAGTGACTTGCCCAAGGTCACACAGCTAGTAAGTGCCAAGTGTCTGAGGCCAGATTTGAACTTAGGTCCTTCTGAATCCAGGACCAGTGCTTTATCTACTGCACCACCTAGCTGCCCCCTTCCCTGTTGATTTTTTTTTTTAATATTTATTTTCCAGTTACATGTAAAGATAGTTTTCAACATTTGGTTTTTGTTGTTGTTGTTTTGCGGAGCAATGAGGGTTAAGTGACTTGCCCAGGGTCACACAGCTAGTAAGTGTCAAGTGTTTGAGGCTGAATTTGAATTCAGGTCCTCTTGAATCTGGGGCTGGTGCTTATTGATTTTTTTTTTTTGAGGCAATTGGGGTTAAGTGACTTGCCCAGGGTCACATAGCTAGTAAGTGTCAAGCGTCTGAGGTTGGATTTGAACTCAGGTCCTCCTGAATCCAGGGTCAGTACTCTATCCACTTCGCCACCTAGCTACCCTTATTGATTTTAATCTTGCTAGGAGAGCCCTAGTTGTGTCAGGGCCCTCTGCTTCCACACCTCTATATAAGGCCCTTAAAACTTTCAGTTTTACCGAGTGGTTGACCAAGAAGGGACCAGCTTGCAATGGTAGAAGGAGTTTCCATCTCCAGGAACTCCCTGTACCAATGAAATCACAGTTCTAGTCCCTATCCTTGAGTGGGGTTGCTTGGCTGTATCCCACTCCCTCCCCTTTGTGGCCCTGCAGACTTTGGCCTATGACTGACTGCTTGCCGCCCCCCTCACCTGACCCCAGCTTCCTGGGCTGGGAGCTCTGGGCTGAGTGAATGAAACCCAGACACTGTAGGCGTCCAGAGGAGCTGCGCCCATCCCACACTCTCCACCACAGGACTCCTGGGCAAGGATCGTGTGCCTCCATGTTCCTGGTAGACTCGGAGGTGTTTAAAGATGGAAGGGGCCCAGCACCCCTCCCGAGAGAGAGAGACGCGATTCAGGCACTGAGACCAGCCTCGTGGGCCTCTCACCCCCCAGGGCCTCGGGTCCCCTCACCTTGCCTTTCTTTCTTAGGAAGTGTGTGATTCAGCCGAGGACTCCATTTTGGACTTGGTTGACTATTGTCACCGAAAACTGACACTCCTCGTGGCCCAGAAGAGCTCTGGAGGCCTCCCAGTGTCTGAAGGAGAGCTTGAACTTTCACCTCTGCAGGTATCTCAGGCACCCCTTCCCCACCAAAGCTGGCTCCGGACAGCTGAGGCTGTGGGCTTTTTTTTTTTTTTTGTGGGGCAATGAGGGTTAAGTGACTTGCCCAAGGTCACACAGCTAGTAAGTGGCAAAGAGCTGAGGCTGGTCAGATTTGAACTCAGGTCTTCCTGAATCCAGGGCCGGTGCTTTATCCACTGTGCTACCTAGCTGCCCCTACCTGTGGGCACTTTTGAGAAGCCAGTGACCCTGTGGCCCAGACTGTGCAGGATGAGGCTCCAGTCAGAGAAAGGACCCCAAACGGCCCACCCCCTACTGAAAACCTGGGTTTTCCCCATGATCCCCAACATGCCCTCCCCCTGCCCTCCAGGAGCTACAGAAGCAGGCCCAGACGATGGAGTTTGAGATCTCTCTGAAGGCCCTTTCTGTGCTGCGCTACATCACAGACAGTGTAGACAGGTGAGTGGTGTGGCCAGTCCAGAGCCACCTTCCCCCAGGGGAAGCCCAGGTCCGATTTCCTCCCAGGAGAGGTCCCTGGGGGCTGGAGAGGAGCCAAGGGCACAGCTTGGCTCCCATTCCCACCATGCTCCTCTCCCCACTGCCCGCCCTCTGCAGCCTGTCCCTGAGCACCCTAACTCGGATGCTGAGCACCCACAACCTGCCCTGCCTCCTGGTGGAGCTGCTGGAGAACAGCCCCTGGCATCGTGAAGAGGAAGGTGAGTGTGTCCCTCCAGGAGTTTTCTGGTCTGAGGGGAAGCCAGACGCACAGAGCAGCTCGGTGAGTGGGCAGGCAGCCTGAGCCCAGAAGCCCAGCTCTCCCTGTACCGTGACTGTCTAGGCCTCTGATTAAAGACAGCTGTGGGCTCCAAAAGTCCATCCACAAGAATGTCTGAAAAGCAAACCTTGCCGTTTCCCAGTAGGAGCGAGGCTCAGCCCACTCTCCCTCTCCCTGTGCATCCTGTGATCAAGGCCTGCAGGGGAGTTAGTGCAGCCTGCTCTCTCGGCCCTTTATCCTCCACATCGGGGAGCCAAGGCCCAAAGAAATCGAGGGCCATGTCCAAGATCCCAAAGCCAGTCCGTGGCAGACCCCTGGTCTCTGCCTTCATAGCCCATAAAACTCTGTCACCTCCTCCCACCGCTCCCATCCCCTCTCCGCTGCTCTCTCTTCAGGCCAGCTGAAGAGGTTTGAGGGGGGCAGGTGGCAATCGGTGACTGCCAGGAACTATCAGAAGCTGACCAAGACAGATGGTCAGGTGTGGATTGCCCTGTACAACCTGCTGCTCAGCCCCGAATGCCAGCCCAAGTATAATCTCACCGGCTTCAACAAGAACCAGCTCCTTAAGGCGAGTGATGCTGAGAGTGTTATGGGCCAAGGGCAGGTGGAGGGCATCCAGCCTTCACCCATGCCCCCCTGCCTCCCTCCTGGGCTCCTATTCCCTCTGCTCTAGCTCCTGCAAGCCAGCATAGCCTGGCCATTGCTGCCACCAGCCCTCACCAACTGGCCACACCCTGGCCCCCTCTCAGCTGGGCCAGAGAGGGGTGGCTATTTTCAAAAACCTTTCTACAGTCTGCCTCAGGAGGTAAAAGACCAAACTCCCCCAGGTGGCTGGATTTGGCAGAGGGCCCCAAACAAGGGTCTCAATGTTGGCTAAGTTTGATTCAGTCCAGATTGGCTGGCACAGTTCCTGAGCCCCGGGCACCTTCCCTGCCTCCTACCTGCCCTATCCCTGTAATATTGGACAGGACCCTGGATCCCCAGGTCACTTCACCCACTAGAATGACTACCCCCAAACCGTTCCCTACCTGAGAAAGCTACATCTTTTCAGACCTTGGACATCTCCCTCTCTTTGCTCTGTCACCACTGCCCCCCCCCAACACACACCTCCCTCTATGGCTAGGATCGGTTGGAACTCTCATCAACATCCTAATGCTTCACTGTCCCACCAAGTGGAAAGAAGAGCCCGATTGTTGGCCAGCTGTGTAAACTTATGCTTGACTGTAGAGGCTGCTCAGCCCAGGTCTTCCTCCTTTCCCTAGTGAGGTATTAGCATCCCGGACCATCTCAGAGGTCTTTCCCTGGGCTCCCTAGATCTCCCTAGTAGCTTCCCTTGGCTCTGTTCCCCCAGCTCCGGGCCTTGCTCACTGATATCACACTGGACCAGATACCCAACCTGGTGGAGCTGCAGCGCTTCCTGAGCCACCTGGCACTCACTGAGCCCCTCCCTCCCAAGAAGGACCTGGTCATGGAGCAGGTATCAGCAGAGGGAAAAGGCTGCCCTGCCCGGCCCAGAGCAGGGTGTGACTACTCATCGTCCTATTGTACAGTGGGGTCCAATAGTAAGAGGACTGTCAATGAGGCCAGACCCCTGGGTTCTCTTATTGGCACAGTCTTGAACAACTCAACTTCTGCCATATTCTTTGACTCCTGGACGTCTCCCATTCTGGGGCCCTTCCTCACAGATCCCAGAAATCTGGAGCCGGCTAGAGAGGAAGAACGGGGGAAAGTGGCACGCCATTGCAAAATACCAGCTGAAGCATGTCTTTAGCCCCTCTGAGCAGGACCTGCGTCTACAAGCCAGAAGGTGAGCTGGGGAGTCAAGAGATTGGGCTCCAGACAGGACCTGCAGCCAGACCCACCCACCCTTTTTTTTTTTTGTGACGCAATTGGGGTTAAGTGACTTGCCCAGAGTCACACAGCTAGTAAGTGTTAAGTGTCTGAGGCCGGATTTGAACTCAGGTCCTCCTGAATCCAGGGCCAGTGCTCTATTCACTGCACCACCTAGCTGTCCCCCACCCACCCTTAAGGTCCCTGATTCCTGAACTTCAGGGAGCACCAACCCCCAAAGGGGACCTTTGCCCTCAGCCTGGGCCAGGCCTTTTATTTTTCACTGCTTTCTAAACCTCAGCCTGAGGTTGGGGCTCCCCTGACCTCTTGGCCACGCTGCTTCTCCTGCTACCATAACTGGCCTCAAACTTACTGTCCTAATGTGCCACACATCCCAAAAGAAAAGTTTTCCAAGGTGTACTATATAAGAAAACTAGATGATCCACTGAGAAGGAATATTCCAGGCCAAGATAATCAGACCCGTGAATGTAAAAGAAATTGACCTAGTTCCAGCTTAGGCACTAACTTAGTTTTCAAGCACATCTGTCTAGCTAATGTTTTCCTAGGCAGGTTTGACCCAAGATTCCCTCTAGTCCATAGGCCACCGTCAAGAATGGTTTCTTTTGGGGGCAGCTAGGTGGTGCAGTGGATAAAGCACCAGCCCTGGATTCAGGAGGACCTGAGTTCAAATCTGGCCTCAGACACTTGACATATACTAGCTGTGTGACCCTGGGCAAGTCACTTAACCCCCAAGGCCCCGCCAAAAAAACCAAAACAACAACAACAAAAAACCCAACAACAAAAAAAGAATGGTTTCTTCAATCCCAGAACAAGTCCACAAGAACAGTGATTTGGATTCACCCACTTTAATCCCTGGGATCAAGCCCCCAGATCCCTGTCAGCCAATCAGGAAGTCTCATAAGGACATGGCTGGTGTGGAGGTATACCAATTCTACATTCCTGACTAATCATAGAGCTGCAAGGCACATGAGAGATCACTTGGTGTGGCCCCTTGGTTTCTATACTTGGACTTCCTGGGAAACTGAGAGCTAGACAAGGGAAGACACTTGTCCACAGTCAAAAAGGCAGCAAGTAGCAGAATCTAGATTTAAACCCATACCCTCTGGTTTCAAATCCAGTGTCCTTACCTCAAATCAAGGACCAGACCTTCAACCAAGAAAAAAAACAAAAAACAAAGCAAAACTATGGAGATACCAAAAGCTCCAGGCTGTATTATGGAATATCACCTCAGAATGGATAACCCACCTCTCTCAACAGAACCCCAGACCAAATACCATGGTCATACTGGTCTCATTTCTCTACCCCCCCCTCATTCTCCTGCGTTTTTCTACAGATGGGCAGAGACCTACAAGCTGGATGTGATGGAGGCATTGAGCCCTGAGAAACCCAAGTGTGCCTTCTGCAATGCCGAGGCCTCCAAGCGATGCTCACGGTGTCAGAATGAGTGGTACTGTAAGCGGTAGGTTCCCACAACTCCCCAGACTGCTTGAGCAGGACTCTTCTCTCCCCAAGGAAGTAGAACCTCCCCAAAAGCTGATCCAAGAGCTCTGGAGCATCTTGGGCTCCAGGGGTGGGGCGCCTTCAGGAGCTCCCAGAGGCCAAACCTCATTGGCCCAGAGCTGTCATGCGCCCTAGGATCAAGGCAAAAGGGTCAAGTCCCTGAGGCCCATGGACCCATTCCTATCTTAGGACAACAGCTAAGCAGAACCTCATTGAGCCTCAGTTGCTCCTCTTCCTCTTGAACAGGGAATGCCAGGTTAAACATTGGCAGAAGCACCGAAAATCTTGTGACTTAATGGCCAAGACTCTGGACAGTGTGAAGGAAGAGGTCAAAGCATAGTAGTAGCTGCTGCTCATTTATGCTCATGGTATCCCATCGTGCCCAGCCCCCACCCACCCAAGGCCCCAGAGTGCCCCACTGTGCCAGCTATGTGCCCCCCACACACACACACCCCAGCACCCCAGGCCAGACTGGTCCATAAGCTCCCACCTCAGGCGGGGTCACTTGTGGCTCCCTGCCCTTCCTGGGTGAATCCCTGGTAACCCATCCATTCTCGACTAGCCCGGCTGCAGCTCCCAACCTGTGCCTCAGCTCTCAGGACAGCCCAGACTACATGAGTCTAGAACAGAGGGTGCT
Source organism: Dromiciops gliroides (assembly GCF_019393635.1). Classification (NCBI taxonomy): domain Eukaryota; kingdom Metazoa; phylum Chordata; class Mammalia; order Microbiotheria; family Microbiotheriidae; genus Dromiciops; species Dromiciops gliroides. Next base: position 675,859,337 of record NC_057861.1, on the reverse strand, counting down.
TTCTTCTCTTGGGAGTGGGGCAGGGTACTGGGGGAGATCCTTCCCACTCCCTTCTTGCCCCGGGTAAGGGGAATTCTAGGGAGGGCGAGTTCCCACAGGCACCCAGAGAAAGGAGGGAGTAGGGTCCATTGCTAAGAATCCCCTCCCCTTTCTGAGAGTCTGTGGCTGGGAAGTGCGGATGTGGGGTACCTTCTTCCTCTCTGTAAAGCACAGTAAACGCTTTCTTTTGAGAAAGAAGCTTCGGTCTGTTTGTAGCGCCGGACAGCCCTAACTTGGCCCCTCTCTCTTCTGGCCCGCCTTGGGATGGGATGGAGATGGGGTTGGAAGAGGGCTGCGGCTGCTTCCTGTGGGACCAGGCCAGGCCTCCGGGAGAAAGGGAGGGAGGAGCAAAGCTCCCCCAGCCGAGGTCTGAGGGATGCTGCTCCAGGAGCCTGGGGCAGCTGGGCTCTTGCTCAAAGGGGCCTCCCCCTGCACCCTTTTTCAGGCTAAGGACAGCACAGAGCACTGCCCCTATTTGGTACTCCTAAGGCCAACTTCCTCCCCCTTGTTATGGGAGGAGGGACCCGCAGATGTTCTCAGCCTATTGCCCCCTCCCTCTTCCCTGTGCCGACAGAGGATAAAGTGTCCCCCCTATCCCAGCTTGCACATTTCTGGTCTGGTTCCCCTCCCCTCCATTTGGTCCCTCCCTGCATTCGTTTCCCGCCCCCCGAGTCAAAGGCTGAGTCCCGCCAGCCCCCTCCCAGACTAGTTTCCATTGCGTGGCTTTGGCTCGGGACACCACAGCAAACCGAGGCAGGGCCCCTGGGGTGGGGCGGGGCCGCTTGTCAAGCACTACCCGAGCTGTCTCGGCGGGGGCTGGGGGAAAGGGGTAAGGGGGGGAGGGGGGAGGGGGGAGGGCGGACTCCAGCCTCCTAAGGCGCTCGGAGTTGGAAGGGCTGGCCCCGCCCTAATCGTGCTCCTGCAGCTACTCTGAGGCTACTGGGACGCCTAGACGGGAGGAGGCGGCGGCAAAAACTTCTACCCATCCCAGGAGGGGCAGGGCCAAGGCGAGGGAGCCCCCGGCAGCCGAGGGGGCGGAGAGCCAGGGTGCCCGGTGCTGGCTGAGCCTCCCACGGAGCCCGAGAGGCAAAGATCAAGACGGACAGAGAATCAGAACTACAGGCAAAGGCCGAGAGGGGCTGAACTTAGGCTGGGGGGGGGGGGAGGGGAGGATGGGAAGGGAGTGAAGAACCAAGCAGTAACTAACTGTCCCAGCTGAAGAGCACTGAGGGAAGGAGAGCCCAAAATAGACAAGAATCCCCCCTGCCCGGCCAGAGAGGGGCTGCGCTGCTCCGTGCTTGGCCACAGCTGGGACCCGGGACCCTCGGAGAGGCAGCGATGTCTGCGGAGCCGGAGCTGATCGAGCTCCGGAACTTGGTCCGTACCCCCAACGGGCTGCGGGGGCTGGAAACCGGCCGGAGCCCGGGCCCTCGGAGTCCGGGTCGTCTGGAGCGTGCCAACGCACTGCGCATCGCCCCGGGCCGCGGCCCAGACGTGCTGCCCCGAGGCCGTCAAGTCCGTCTGCTGGGCGGCCACAGCGACCCCCGACTCACGGCCGGACCGGGCCGAGGCCATTGCTTCCGCCCGTCAGGGCCGGGCACCCACACTTGGTGTGACCTCTGCGGGGACTTCATCTGGGGTGTCATTCGCAAGGGCCTTCAATGCGTCCGTAAGTACTGGGGTCTCCAAATACGAGGGTGGGGTTACTCAAGTGTGACCACGTGGGAGCTGCGGGTGCACGGCTTGGGAAGTGTGGAGAAGGGCGAGAACGTCTAAGATCCCAAGGGAGTGGGGATTGGGGGTGCACTTGCAGCTAGCTGTGCGTCGTCTTGACTCAGGTTAGTTGCAGTACCCAAGCAGCACGTGCAGTAAGAGTGCCTGGGGGAAAGGGGGGGGCGCGGGCCGTCAGGAAAGGGCCTTGGATTCACATTTGCAATAGGTTTTCCCTCCGTATCAAGACCAGCACCCCCACTCCTTCACTATGACAGTGGGGGAGGTGATGACTGTGGCCAGCGGTCACACCCCAGACCTCCACCATCCCAAGACCAGTGGAAGCCACAGCTTCGGTGTTCGGTCTGATTTATCCTGGAAGTTTACCTTTGGCCAATCCCAGGAAGATCTTGGCTGCTGAACCTTAGCAGTGTTGCCTTGCATTACGTTGCAGGGCAAATATTTAACCCGCTTACTGGACAAACCATCCGCAAGCACTTTAAGCTACATTTGCATAGAAACAGCGACTGTGCTCATTTCCAGTTGATCCTTAATTTAATTTTTTTTTTTTTTGCGGGGCAATAGGGGTTAAGTGTTCAGGGTCACACAGCTAGTGTCAAGTGTCTGAGGCCGGATTTGAACTCAGGAACTCCTGAATCCAGGGCCCGTGCTTTATCCACCGTGCCACCTAGCTGCCCCTCCAGTTGATTCTTATCTATAAATTAAAGCTGGCCTGACCAGACACTTCTCTTCCACTGCCCCACCCCCACCCCCAGCTTTGACTTGTTTTCTGTTGTCTTGCCTTCTTCCTGGTAGTTACACTCAGTAGGGCATTACTGCATTTGGGTACTGGTGCCCTCCACCACAAGCGCCTCATTGTGGGATGGAGGAGACCAAGAAAGATTCAGAATGCAGCCTTGGTGATGTGGTCTGAGAAAGAAAAGAGAAGATCTTCACAGGAAAACAAGACCACTGAGTGCTTTGTTTTGGGGTTTTGTTTTTCTGCTTTAATGACCCACAGAAAATGGCTTGGGGGTCCTGTGGAACCCCCTTCCTTCCAGAACTTCCTCAAGTAATATGGAAGATCTATGGGGAAGGGGACAGAAGATGCTAGGAATCACATAGTTCTTGGACAAACGTAAAATTAACTTGATATTTTAAGTGTCATCTTTACCCAATGACTAACGAGCTGACACATTATTGGAGAATGGGGACCACATCAGTGTTGATACTCTAGCTATTAATAAAATAAGAGGGCATTCAATCTAAGCATAGCCATGGCTCATAGCTTCTTCTCAGAGAAGCAAATAAAGGGAGTGATTTTATTTTGTGTCCAGAGGCAACAAGAAATATCATTTAATGTAACATTTGGATCATTTATCTTTGCAGTGCTCAGACTGAGCATAAGTGAACCAGAAATCATTTGATATTCAGCCAACATTCAATTCATTGGGCACCTACTGTGTGCCATGAAGTGTGACAGGTGGTAGGTATACAAAGAATAAAAATAAACCTTTCCCCATAAGAAGCATAGATTGGTGGGGGGGGGCACCTACAAATCAGTAAATAAAAATACACATGAAACAAACACAAATTAATTAGGGAGCAGAAACTGGCAACTGGTAAACTAATGGATGGATGGCTAGATTTGGAGTCAAAAAGACCTAAATTTCAATCCTCATCCAACTCTTTGTGACCTGATTTGGGGTTTTCCTGGCAAAGATACTAGAGTGGTTTTGTCATTTCCTTCTCCAGCACATTTACAGATGAGGAAACTGCGGCAAAAAGGATTAAGTGACTTGCCAAAGTCACACAGCCTGTAAATATCTTTGTTTTGTTTTGTTTTGGTGGGACAATGAGGGTTAAGTGACTTGCCCAGGGTCACACAGCTAGTAAGTGTCAAGTGTCTGAGGCCAGATTTGAACTCAGGTCCTCCTGACTCCAGGGCCGATGCTCTATCCACTGTGCCACCTAGCAGCCCCCAGCTGGTAAATATCTTAAGGCCAAATTTGAACTCAGATGAATCTTCCTGACTCCAGGCCTGACACTTTATCCACTGCACCACCTAGCTGCCCTGTTAGCTGTGTAACCCTGTAGCAAGTCACTTAACTCCTCTGGGTCTCACCTATAAAATGAGGGAGTTAGACTCCATGGCCCCAGAGGTCCCTTCCAGATCGAATCCATGCTCCCTTGAACTTGGAGATCAGCAGAGGCCTCCTGAAAGAGGTGTCACCTGACCCAGGTAGAAGTGAGGAAGGAGTACACTCCAGGCAAAGGGGGACAGACAACCTGTGCAGAAGCCAAGACAAGAGATGCGATGATGTAACAGCCAGGATTGTAGTCTGAAGCTAGGTGGTGAAGGTTTGAAATGCCAAAAAATAGTTTACTTTTTTTTTTTTTTTTGGTGGGGCAATGAGGGATTAAATGACTTGCCCAGGGTCACTCAGCTAGTAAGTGTCAAGTGTCTGAGGCTGGATTTGAATTCAGGTCTTCCTGAATCCAGGGCCAGTGCTTTATCCACTGCACCATCTAGCCGCCTCTAATAGTTTACATTCGAATCTGGAGGTGATAAGGAGCCCCCCCTGCAGCTTTTGGTCGAGATCAGTGACATTGTTAGATCATGCGTGAGGACTTTCCATTTGACTGCTGTGTGGAGAATGAATTAGAGAAGGGGGAGATGTTAGAGATAACAAACAGGACATTGCAGCAGTTCAGGTTGAAAGTGAGACCTTGAGCAATGAAAGCCACATGTCTAATTCTCATACAAGAAAAAGAATAGAGAAATACTAGGAAGAAGCCAAGTTGTACAAATAAGTCAACACGAATTACTTAGTGACTTCATTACAAAGGTAAAGAGGAGGATAATCACTTGGAAAATATGGTTCTGGATCAAGAAATGAACATAGAGAAAAATGTGTGTGCTACTCAAAAGCCTCACTCTGACCATTATGAATAAATTCTGAATGCCCAAGATATAATTTAAAAATAAAACAAAATACTATCTCACCAAACAGGAAATAACTGGTTATTTCAAATTAGTCAGGTCAAAATCTGCTATCAGTGTATGTATGGTGAGAACATCACATACCTAGCACAAAAGACAAAGTAAATGTCAAAATAGGAAATAAAAATGAAAAAGGTCTGGACAATTAGAGCAGTCTCAATCCAACTTGTTTAAACAATCTGTTGATTCTGAAAAATAGAAACTGGACAAAAGTAAAGATATTGACAATAACCATTTCTTTTTTTTAATTCTTTTTTTTTTTTTTTTGGTGAGGCAATTGGGGTTAAGTGACTTGCCCAGGGTCACAGAGCTAGTAAGTGTTAAGTGTCTGAGGCCGGATTTGAACTCAGGTCCTCCTGAATCCAGGGCCGGTGCTTTATCCACTGCGCCACCTAGCTGCCCCACAATCACCGTTTCTAAATGAAATCTAACTGATGTAAAATAAGGAGGCCAGAAATTGCCACCAGCACACTTAATTTATTTGCAGGTGTAGAGCAATACTTCTTTAGGGTCCAAGCTCATTTGTATAACATCACAGAGGAGGGAGACAAAGACTTTGAGTAATTCCAAAATAGTGGGAAGCTGTTGAGAAAATGAGTCTGTAAGGAGATTAGGACAAGAGCCAATTATGACATATTGTTATTTCCTCAGTAGAATGTAAACTTCTTGAGAACTGAGACTATTTCATTCTTTCTTTGTAAACACTTCTCTCTCCAATTATGATGACTTGAATTGAATTGGCAGTCATGATTAGAACCCAACTGTGAGATCAGCTGTGTTCCTTTGGTGGGGAGGGGAGGAAGAAGAGAGGGGAGAGATGTTAAGCAGAGATACCAGACAGGAGGAGTCTATCATGGTAGTCCAAGTTGAGTTGATATGGCCCTGAGTTCAAGGACCAAACACAATAACAGAGGAATCACGATGAAACATGCACCTCCAGATATAAAAGTGGGGTGAATTCACAGTGAAGATTGAAACTTTCTGAACATGGCCAATGTGGGAATTTGTTTTGCTTGACTATATATGTTTCTAATAACTGTTGTTTTTCTTGCTTTCTCAATGGAGGAAAGGGGTTGGGGAGGGAAAGAATGCTGACCTGAAAAAATGATGAAATTCCATTTTTAAAAAAAGTGTAGGGGCAGCTAGGTGGCGCAGTGGATAGAGCACTGGCCCTGGAGTTAGGAATACCTGAGTTCAAATCCAGCCTCAGACACTTAACACTTACTAGCTGTGTGACCCTGGGCAAGTCACTTAACCCCAAGTGCCTCACCCCAAAAAAATAAATAAATAAAAAATAATTTAAAAAGTGTAGTTCAATTAAAAAACTAATTTGTTTTAAAATGATGACTGGAGAAAATGAAAAAAATGCTGGGAAGGATGTAATTTTAATTGCCCTTGGGATTGCTTTTTCAAAGTATCTCAGGGAAGATTCCAAAAGGATCAAAAAGATTAAATGGTTTTTCCCCTTCCCCTCCCCCTTCCTCAAAATAAGAACCTAGATGGCATCTTCAACCACTAAGCAATATGCTTACTTTCTCATCCTTATATTATTTTTATTAAAGTGGTCTATGCTTAGATTACCAGTGTCATAAAGAAAACATCAATAAGAAACAGGCAGGCTTTTGTAGGTGATTTTCTACAGAAGATTATAGTTGTATGGGCTTTGTGGCCATTTGGCTCCAGAGACTTAGCAAATGTGTGAGTTTCCAGTCTCTGGGGGTTTTATTTTCTCTTCTTTTTTTTTTTAATGCAACTTGAAAGGGTCTAGTCAAAGAAGGTGTCTCTTGTGGTCGGTATGATAGATGGGACTGTGGTATTAATACTGCTCAGTTTCCCACTATTTATCATTACGAAATATTGTTAGTCACCTAAGATGTTTACCAGTGCTATGAAGGATGTTCTGTGTGGGGTCTAAACAAAAAGATTATCTGTTTATATACAGGTTTTCTTTTTCTTTTCTTTTCTTTTTTTTTTGCAGGGCAATGAGGGTTAAGTGACTTTTCCAGGGTCACACAGCTAGTAAGTGTCAAGTACCGGAGGTCAGATTTGAACTCAGGTCCTCCTGAATCCATGGCTGGTGCTTTATCCACTGTGCCACCTAGCTGCCCCTATATACAGGTTTTCTAAATAGCCATTCGCCCATGATATTGCCCATGAGGGAAAGGATTTTTCTTTAAAAAAAAAAATGAAGTGAAATCTACAGTAACATGAAAGAGATCTCACTCACTGTGGGCACTATGGGAAAAGCAAAGGGTTTGGACAAACATATTGTCCAAACTATGTCATTCTCCACAATCATTTATTAAGTATCTACGCCATGCTAGGTACTGGAGATACAAAGTCGAAAATGAAACCATCCCTGGCCCCAAGAAGATAACATTCTTTGATCTCACAGCCATCTTTTTGTGGCTGTCTCTCTAGCAATCTTGAACAGATGCTGCTGATGTGCTGATAGCAGATGCAGAAGTCAAAATGGGGCAGGAATATTCATTTAGTTGGATCACATTTGGGAGATGTTACAGTGCTTTTTGTTGCAGCAAGGCATCTTTTGAAGCACCAGTATTTTCCTGATAATGACTAGTTCCTGAAACACCACAATCTCTAAGGAATCAGACCAAGTTGTTAGCAATGCCTTGGGTATGAGAAATGGACATTTGGACACAAGAGATGGGTTAGTTCAGAAACAAGAATGTGGAATAAGGGTGGTATGGTCCAAGTGGTACATTGGTACCCCTGGGATACTACTAATAGGTCCAGGGGAAGGTTTCTATTCCATTGAGTATAAATCCTCTTATCTAGTTTGGGGTTAGAAGGAAATCAGAATTGAAGGGATGGATGTTACAACCCTTATCAATGGAGAAACTACACACAAGGGCAAAACCAGTGTTAGAGTATGTTACTGTCCACACAGAATATACTAGACAGTATCAGCCTATATGTATGTCATTGTGTGTGCAACAGTATATCATATAAATGCATCACCATGTGTCAACAGTATCAGGATGTACACATGTATAAAGTCATGGTTTTGTTCAGTCCTTTCAGTCATGCCTGACTCTTCTTGACCCCGTTTAGGATTTTCTTGTCAAAGATACTAGAGTGATTTACCATTTCCTTCTCCAGCAGACAGAGGTCAGACAGGGTTAAGTGACTTGCCCAGGGTCAAAAAAGCTAGAAAGTGAGGCCAGATTTAAACTCAGGAAGAAGTCTTCCTTCCAAACTGCAGGCCTGGCACTCTATCAGTTGCGCCACCTAGCTATGTAATAATGTCTATGCAAAATGTAACTGTGTAAGAGTGATATGTACATTTATCGGTTCCCTATGAAGTCTGAAATTTTCATGTAAGGAGGGGTCTCTGAAATAAATCGATTTAATTTGGGAAGAAAGAATGTGTCGAGTACTCCATCAATAAGACACGTATCTGCATATGAAGGCATTAAAATAACATAAGCCTGGGGCAGCTAGGTGATGCAGTGGATAAAGCACTGGCCCTGGATTCAGGAGGACCTGAGTTCAAATCCGGCCTTAGACACTTGACACTTACTAGCTGTGTGTCCCTGTGCAAGTCACTCAGTCCTCATTACCCTGCCAAAAAATAAATAAATAAATAAAAACATGTCTGTAGCTTATATAGCTTATATAATTGGGTGGATTATGAATGTAGCAGGGTGCCTATGTATCGGTTTATAGCAGTATGACTGGTAATACATTAAGATAGATTGTGACTAAGCCTAATATTCATCAGTAGCTTGGGAACGTATATTACTCTGATATATAACTTCCTCAGCTTGTGCTGTCTCTTTATGTGTGTAAATATATCAGTAGCCCTTGACTATCATTGGCTTGTCAGTTTCACTACGGCTTGTGAATGGATTAATACACAGCCGAACCCACACTACTGGCATTCTTTCTCTTCCTCAGTTAAAGTGTAACCAGGATAGGAGAGTACAGAAGCCCTTGGGGCAGGAGGTGGGGGTTGGGGGGGGAGGTGGAAGGTGGAGACATTGGTCCCCAGTACCTTGACAGGATATGCTCTCCCCAGCCAGTCCACCAGGGGGACCTAGAGAGCCATGTGAGAATTTCTGGCTCCTGGGTTTGGGGAGGTGAAAAAGGAATGGGCATGGTCCCTTAGCTCACTATCTTTCCCTCCTCTCTCCAGACTGCAAGTTTACTTGCCATTATCGATGCCGGGCCCTGATCCGCTTAGACTGCTGTGGTCCCCGTGAACCGAGCTTGGAGCCTACCTTGGAAAGAGACACCAATGTGGTATGATTATCTTGGTGGTCTGTAGCATTGGGTGTTAGGATTGCCAGGACGACTGGGTTGGAAAGGCTGGAGGGCTGTGGGAAATGCCTTCCCCTTGGGATTTGGTGGGAAAAGCAATGAATTTATTATCAGAAGCCTCGAGTTTGACAGCCCAGTGTTGCCATGTTCTGCCTGTACAATTTAGGGGAAAATCACTAAAACTTTCTGACCTCGTGTTCCTCCTCTATTCTAAATGAAAAGATTGGAATATCATAGTTAGATGGTAGGTAGATCCCTCTTAGAATTCTAAAGTCTTTCATCCTATGAAATGAACACTCCTGAAATGGGACTTTCCTAAAATCACACAAGCCAAGAGCAGAGCATGACAAGAGCTGAGTTCTGCTAGCTCCCAGTCCAACATGTTCTCTCTCTCTCTCTCTCTCTTTTTGCAGGGCAATGAGGGTTAAGTGACTTGCCCAGGGTCACACAGCTAGTAAGTATCAAGTGTCTGAGGCCATATTTGAACTCAGGTCCTCCTGAATCCAGGGCCGGTGCTTTATCCACCTAGCAGCCCCCAACATGCTCTCTCTTGAAAAGCTGGTCTTAGAAATGTAGTATGCTACCCTCACAGAAGGGCAGTTAGCCTGGGGATGAACTATGATGAGTGTGCCTCCATGCCAGTCTGTATGTCCAACTAACCCCAGAACCAAGGCATGATCCAGGCCACTGAGGCCCATAAAGATCCCCTTTACACTACACCAAATGGGTAGTCATCCTCTAGATCCTGGGATAGTAGATTACATTTGGGGATAAATATTCCCTCTTTTAGCCAGCTTTTCCTTATTTCAAGCCTAAGTCCACGTTTCTTTAGTTTCTACTTATTGGGCCTTGTTCTGTTCTTTGGAACCAAGCCAATTAAGTCCAATCCCTTTTCCCATACAAAAACCCTTCATATACTCAAAGACAGCTTTTGCATAGCCCTGAAGTCTTCTCCAGATTAAACATGCCCATTTTTTCCCAATCTTAATAGTATTTTTTTTCCAGTTATATGTAAAGATCGTTTTCAACATTCATTTATATAGGATTTTGAGTTCCGAATGTTCCTCTCTCCCTCCTTTCCCTCCCCAAGACAGCAACCAGTCTGATAGAGGTTATATATGTACAATCATAAACGTGTCCATTGCTCTCAAATGTTTCTTCTGTGATCTTGGTCTCCCATCTCTGTAACTCATTAATGTCCTTTCTCAAATGTATTGCCCAGAACGGAATACAGTGCTCCAAATGTAATCTTCCCAGCACCACAAAGAGATAGACTATCACCTCCACCCCTGGACAGTTTTCCTCTCTTAATGCAGACTATCAACTCTTTTTATATCGATGCATTTTATTTTGATAATACATTCATTTCCAAATAGACACCTCCTCTCCTCCTGTACCCATCAAACCCTCCTTTGTGACAAACATGTTTTTTATTTATTTTTTAAATTTGTTTATTTTTTTTTAGTGAGGCAATTGGGCTTAAGTGACTTGCCCAGGGTCACACAGCTAGTAAGTGTTAAGTGTCTGAGGCCGGATTTGAACCCAGGTCCTCCTGACTCCAGGGCCAGTGCTCTATCCACTGCGCCACCTAGCTGCCCCTGTTGACAAACATTTAAAAAGAAAAAACAATTCAGTAAAAAACAACCAACATGCTATATCTGATGGCACATTCAACATTCCACACTCAGAGTCTTCCACCTCTCCAGTGAAGGAAGAGGGGGTACATTTTGCTCATCTCTTCTTCAAAACCAAACTTATGGATTATAATTACTCAGCATTCAGTTTAATTTTATTGTTATCTTCATTCACATAGTTTCAGTTGTATGCTTTTTTCCTCAGTTCTGCATGTTGCTTTCTGTATTTGTTCGTGTAAATCTTCCCAAGATTCTCAGAATTCTTGATACTGTTTTGTATAGCACAGTAATATTCCATTGCATGCCACCTACTAGATTTCCAATTAATAGCTTTTTTGACTGCCATATTATGCTGATGAATAGTGGGCTGGCAGTCTACTGAAATTTTCATACCATTTTCACAGGAAATGCGATCTTTAGCAGTGCTTCCTTCACCTTGTACTTGTGAAACTTGTGTACTTGATTTTTTAAAATTCAAGTAGAATACTTATATTTAGTCATATCCTATTTAAGATGGTCAGCCCAGTATTTTAACTTGCTGAGATCTTATTGGATGCTGTCATTTAATATTTTAGCTATCCCCTTAGCTTCTTTTCATCAACATATTTGATAAAAATATCATCTAGGCCTCTTCCAAGTCATTAATACAAATGTTAAAAATGGCATCTCAGGGCAGCTAGGTGGCACAGTGAATAGAGCACCAGCCCTGGATTCAGGAGGACCTGAGTTCAAATCCGGCCTCAGACACTTGACACTTACTAGCTGTGTGACCCTGGGCAAGTCACTTAACCCCAATTGCCTCACCCAAAAAACAAAACAAAAAAAATGGCATCTCATCAAGGACAGATTCCTGGTCTGACTCCAATGGTCACTCCATTTGAGGGCCTCTTTCTAAATTGACACTGAACAGTGATTTAATGACCACTCTTTGTATTTGGCCATTCACCTGATTCTGAATGTCTTTACATGTACCATCATCTAGTTCACCTCACTCCATCTTTTCCCCCAGAGGAACAAGAGGGATTTAGTTAAATGTGAACTCTATCTACAGCATTACCTTGTTTTTAAAAGTGTGATGTTAGTCTAGAATGACCTGCTTTTTAAAAAAAATTATTTTACTTTTTTCCAATTACATGAAAAGATGGTTTTCAACGTTCAATTTTGTAAGATTTTGAATTCCAGATTTTTCTCCTTCCTTCTCTTCCCTCCCCTCTTCCCAAGACATCAAGCAATCTGATGTAGGTTATACAGGACAATCATGTTAAACATTTCCACATTAGCATGACTAGCTTTTGACTAAGTCATGTTGTCTCCTTGTGATTGTAGCTGCCTTTTCTAGATGGCTTTTTTTTTCTTTTTTTTTTTTTACCACGAATCAAGTCAAACTCCTTGGTCAATGGTTTGCAGATTCTACTCTCTTCCCTTTTTTTGAAAACCCAGACAGCATTTGTCCCTTTTCAATATTTCGGTGCCTTTTCTGTTCTCCTCTTCACTAATCTGGTAGCTCAGCAATCAAACTGAAAGATTTATTAAATCAATTTTACTGATAACTTTTTTTTTTTTGCGGGGCATTGGGGGTTAAGTGACTTGCCCAGGGTCACACAGCTAGTGTCAAGTGTCTGAGGCCGGATTTGAACTCAGGTCCTCCTGAATCCAGGGCCGGTACTTTATCCACTGTGCCACCTAGCTGCCCCACAAATAGTCTTCCTTTTTTTTGTTTTTGTTTTTGTGTTTTTGTTTTTTTAGTGAGCCAATTGGGGTTAAGTGACTTGCCCAGGGTCACACAGCTAGTAAGTGTTAAGTGTCTGAGGCCAGATTTGAACTCAGGTCCTCCTGACTCCAGGGCCAGTGCTCTATCCACTGTGCCACCTAGCTGCCCCAGAAATAGTCTTCTTAAAGAAAAACAAGATAAAAAAAAAAGCAAAACTGATTGATATAGCAGAAAAAAAAAATCTGAAAATATGGGTCATGTACCACCATCTGTGGGCCTCCAGCCTATGGAAAAGAATGAGTGAAAGCATCTTTTCATATCCCTTTTTCGCAGCCATGTTTACTCTTTGTCATTTTCTCTTTGGATTGTTTTGTAGTTGTTAGTTTTTTTCCATTTGCATTGTTATATTCATTGTGTAGATTGTTTTCTGGCTCCGTGTATTCCACCATGCACCAGTTCATGCTTCTCTGTATTCTTCAAATTTGTATCTCTCAGCACAGTAATATTTCATTACATTCATGTACCACAATCTTTTTTTAGCCATTCCCCAATCGATGGACATCTACTTTGTTTCCAGTTCTTTGTTATCACGAAAAGCACTGTTATAAATATTTTAGTATATATGGATATTTTCTTCTTATCAATGCCCTCCTTGTAAAGCACTTAGCACATAGTAGATGCTTAATAAGTATTTGTTTCCTTGTCATAGAAGTCTAGTAATCGAATCCCATTTGAGAGAAATGGGCATTTTATTTGCATGATTCCAAGTTTCTTTCCAAAGTGGTCATACTAAGTCACAGCTCCACCAAAAATTCCCTATTCCCCTCTTTTATCATCTTTACCAATTTGCAGCCAGTGAAGTAAAACCTCAGGGCCATTTTGATTTATATTTCTCTAATTATTATTGGTTCTCTTATTATTAGTGGTTTGGAGAATTCTTTCATATGGTTGTTAATAGTTTGCACTTCTTCTTTTGGGAATTGCTTGTTCATATCCTTTGACCACTTATCTATTGGAGAATGACTTTTGGTCATACATATATATATATATATATATATGTTAGTTGTTAGCCGACTTCCCTACTTACCCTAGTACACTAAAAGTGATGTGACACTTGTACCTTAGAGAAGTTATCTTGGCAACTAAGTGAAGTAAATATTAGGAAGAGGAGAGAACAAAAGCAGGGAGAGACAACAGGGAGCTTTTGTAGTAGTCCATACAAGAAGTGATGTGGGGGGCAGCTAGGTGGTGCAGTGGATAGAGCACCAGCCCGGGATTCAGGAGGACCTGAGTTCAAATCACACTTAACACTTATTAGCTGTGTGACCCTGGGCAAGTCACTTAACCCCAATTGCCTCATCAAAAAAGAAGAAGAAGAAGAAGAAGAAAAAGAAGAAGAAGAAGAAGAAGAAGTGATGTGGATCTGATTTAAGGTAGTGAAATGTGTCTAGAGAGAAAGGGATAGATTTTGTGGAGGTAGAATCAGCAAATGGGATGGAAGGAAAGGCGTGAGTCCAAGACTGACTCCAATGTTACACACCTGGATCACTGGAAGCATGGTGTTTTCATCAACAAAAATAGAAAATTTTAGAATAAGGGTGAGTTTAGATAATTAGACAATGAGTTTTGTTGTTGTGCATGTTTAATGTGAGCTGACTATGGGTCATCTAGATGGAACTCCAGGAGATAGTTGTTGACACAGGATTCAAGAGATTACAGGTGGAGATTCAGATCCAGGACTTATTTGTTTAGAGCTGGTTCCTGGACACATCAAAGCAGATGAGATCAACAGAAGAGGAAATATAGAGAAAGAAGAGTTGGGAGCTTGAAGAAAACCCATGCTAGGGAGCAGCTAGGTAGCTAGGTGGTGCAGTGGGTAAAGCACTGGCCCTGGATTTAGCAGGACCTGAGTTCAAATCTGACCATAGACACTTGACACTTACTAGCTGTGTGACCCTGGGCAAGTCACTTAACCCCCACTACCCAGCAAAAAAAAAAACAAACAAAAAAACAAAACCATGCTTAATGTGTGGGTGATGGACAGTGAACCAGCATTGAAACCCAAAAGGGGGTGGTCACACAGAAAGAAGCAAAAACAAAAAAAACAACTGTTTCACAGAAACCAAGATAGGAGAGAATATCCCAGAACATGGGGTGGTCAACAGTATCAGACGCTTCCAAAGAGCATGAGGAGGATGAAGACTGAGAAAAGGCTAACCAGTGAAGCAGTTGAAATAATTGGTGACCCTAGAGAAAATGGTTCATTGGAGTGGAGAGATTGAAAATCCAACTGCAAAAGGAGTTGAGGAAGTGGAGTCAAGACATGCAGATGACAAAGCTATAATTAGCACAGAGTCACTGCTTTAGGGCACCAACATTGGTTGGAAAGTGGTAATTGCTTCCATCCGTTGGCACTGAAGTGGGTGGTAAGCATTGAATTTCTGTCCTGTGTTTGTTATGGCTGACTCAATGGTACTGGGCTAACAGAGGACTAAAAGGTGCTCTTCTTTAGAGAAAAGGCATACCCTACCCCCATCTCAGCACCCCTGTCCCTCTCCAAGCCAACTTTACCGGATAGCATTAGAGAAAGTGTGCCTGTTTGGGGCAGACTACCCTAGTCTTGTATGGCCTGGAGTTCTCCAGCACAGAGGACCAAACAGTTCAGGGTATTATAAGTCTGTTTCTCTTCCACCTCCCACTCAACTGAATTTGCTCCATGTACTAGAATTCCTAGTACATGAAGATTAGTACATGGGATTTTGGTAGATGACTTTTTATTGATGATTAAAAAAAAAATATATATATATATATATATATACACACACATATATATATACATATATACACACACATATATATATACATATATACATTCACACACACACACATATATAGTATGTGTGTGTGTGTGTGTGTGTGTGTGTGTGTGTGTGTGTGTGTGGTGGCAAGGAACTAAAAATTGTGGGGATGCCCTTGAATTGGGGAATGGCTAAACAAGTTGTGGTATATGGTCGTGATGGGATACTACAGTGCTATAAGCAATGATAAGCTCCTTGATTTTAGAAATACATGGAAAAACTTGCACGTAATAATGAAAAGTGAAAGAAGCAGAAGAGAACAGTAACAGCCATACTATTTTAAGAACAGCTTTGAGCAACTAAGTCATTTTGCATATTATAAATATTGAAATCAACTGCAAAGGACCTATGAAAGAAGATGCTATTTGTCTCCAGAGAAAGAACCGGCAAATAGAAGTACATATAGTCTGGTTCCATATACACATACATATTTGTGTCTAATGGTAGCTATCTCTAGGGGAGGATGAGAGGGGAGGGAAAAAATACTAAAAGTGCAAAGGCAGAGAGTAAAAGAAGATTTAGAAGACAGCATGGAAAGTAGAGTAGTTTTTGAAAAATGTGTAAAAAAAAAAAAGAAAATTACGTGTAGTACTTATTATATTACTTTCCAAAAAACTAAACTGAAATGCAAATTCATTTTTTGTGAATCCTCTTTTTATGTTGTGCTATGTACATAGAGATGTGTTGGATTTTTTTTTTGGTCTTTATATATTAAAGTTCAAAATGAATTATGAGGGGCATCTCGGTGGTGCAGTGTAGATAGAGCACTGGCCCTGGATTTAGGAGGACCTGAGTTCAAATATGGCCTCAGACACTTGACACTTACTAGCTGTGTGACCCTGAGCAAGTCACTTAACCCTCATTGCCCTACAAAAAAAAATCCTGACAAAATGAATTATGTATGTATGTGTGCATGTATGCATGTATGTATATATGTACTGCTGTCACTTCCCAATAACAACACCTTCCCCAAGCTTCTCTTTCAAAAGTGGCAAATAATACAACCCAGCACAAATGCATCTGACTGCATGTGTAACAATTCATACCTAGGCTACCACTTCTCTACTGAGAGGATGGATCTAACTCAGTGGACTATAAGGTTCTTTGTGGGAAGGAGGGAACAAGCATTTATTAAATGACTTATGTTCCATGCACTGTGCTAAGCGCTTCCTAAATTTGATCTCATTTGATCCTCATAACACATACTTGGGAAGTAGGTGTTATTATCCCCATTTTACACTTGAGGAAACTGAGGTGGATAGAAGTTAAATGACTTGCCCAGAGTCATACAGCTTGTGTTTGAAGCTAGATTTGAACTTAGATCTTCTTGACTCAAGGCCCAGTAGTTTATCACCTAGCTGCCTTTTGTGTGTGTGTATCCCTAATTGCTAGTATAGTACCTATACATTGACTCATACAAATCTTCCTGTGTTTCTCTGAATTTCCTATATTCTTCATTTCTTTCTGCACAATAACATTCCATTACATTCATATATACACAGCTTTTTCAACCATTCCCCATTCAATGGGCACCAGATTTGTTTCCAGTTCTGTACTACCACAAAAAGTGCTGCTTGAAATATTTGAATATATATTTAACTTCTATCATAATCTTCAATTTTCTTGGGCAAATACTTAGTGATAGAATTGCTGAATCAAAGGTTATGGACAAATTTAGTTCACTTTTCTTGTATAATTCAGAAAAAGATTTTTTAAAAACTTGACTGATAACTTTTTTTTTTGACTGATAACTTTTTCTTTTTAAACCATTTTCACTTCCAAATATATCCATCCTCCCTCCCCTATCTAAAGAGCCATCAAACAGAGGAATAAAAGCAATGCAGCAAAACTAACCAACATATCAACCAAGTCTGACAATATATGCAATATGCTGCACACACAGCTCTGCAAAGAAGGGAGGGAGGTATGTTTTCTCATCTCTTCTCTGGGCCCAAGCTTTGTCAGTATAATTGAATAGCATGCAGGAATGTTTTTGTTTCTTTATTTTTCTTTGTTTATTTTGCAACTTACATTGTTGTAGTTGTGTTTATTGTCTTTCTGGTTTTGTCTACTTCACTTTGTATCAGTTCTTATAAATTATTCCATGCTTCTCTGTAGTCTTCATATTCACTATGTTGTATAATACAATAATATTTCATTACATTATTGTGTGAGAATTTGTTTTAAAATTGATGGGCATCTAGGGGCAGCTAGGTGTGGCGCAGTGGATAGAGCACCGGCCCTGGAGTCAGGAGTACCTGAGTTCAAAAATCCGACCTCAGACACTTAACACTTACTAGCTGTGTGACCCTGGGCAAGTCACTTAACCCCAATTGCCTCACCAAAAAAAAAAAAAATTTGATGAGCATCTGCTTTGTTTCCAGTTCTTTGTTTTATTTTTTAAATTTGCTGTTGTGAGTGGTTTGGGGTTTTTTTGGTGTATATTGGGCTGTTCTTTTTATCTTTGACCTCTTTGGGACATGTATTTAGCAACAGAAGCCCTGGGTCAAAGTGTGTAGACATTTTAGTCACTTTATTAGTATAATTCAAATTAACTTTCCAGAATAATTATAATTGGATTGCTTCACAGTTCCACCAGTAGAGCATCAGTATACCTGTCTTTACACAGCCTACCCAACACTGACTATTCCTGTTTTTTGTCACTTTTAACTTGCTTGGTATAAAGTGAAAACTCAGAATTCTTTGATTTGCATTTCTCTTATTAATAATTTAGAACAGTCTTTCATGATTTTAATAGTTTCTGATTCTTTTGAGAACTGTTTGGTCCTATTCTTTGATCACTTATTCAGTGGGAAATGGCTCTTGGTCTTATTAGTTCCCTATATATTTTGGATTTCAGACTCTTGCCAGAGAGATTTGCTGCAAAGTGTTGTGTCTTGATCGCTTAAAGCATCCTTTCTTGTCCTAGTTGCATTGATTTAGTTCATGCTAAAACTTTATATTTCATACAATTGAAGTCATTTTGTCATTTGTGATCTTCTTTATGCCTTGTTTTGTAAAGACTCCCCACCTCCACCCCCCTTAGCTCTGAAAGATGTACTTCATTGGGTCCTATTCTTTTCTTTCTTTTTTGTGCAATGACTTTTAATATTCGAGTTGCATATGCATTTTGAGTTTATTGTGGGGTACAGTGTAAATTACTGGTCTAAACCTAATTTCAGTTAGACTGCTTTCTAGTTTTCCCAGCATTTCTTGTTCAAGTATGGAGTTCTTTCAAATAATTTATTGTCTTGAGTTCATTGAGCACTGTGTTAAAGTGTTTCTGATTCTTCTTTATTTGGTTGGTTTTACTGCTTTGCTTCTCTATTTTTATCAAGGACCAAATAATGTCAATGATTACTGTTTTATAGTACAATAGAACTATTTTATGATACAACAGAAGCACTGTTGTTCCTTCATTCCTGCATTTCGCTATTTCCCTTGAGATTCCAGATGTTTTGTTCTTCTAAATGAATGTCGTTCTCATTTTTGTAGTATTTGCTATTCTGTATATTTTTAGCTCTATAAAGTATCCCCTTGGAAATCTAATTGATAAAGCCTTAACCCTGTAAATTAACCTAAGTAGTATAATTTTTATTACACTGGTGTGGCCCAGCCATTAGCACTGAATAACCCTCCAGTTATTTATTTAAGTTGTTCTTTATTTATTTGGGGAGTGTTTTTGTAATTGTTATCTAAACAGCTCTTAATTGTGCCTTCATAGATTGACTCCTTGATAGCTTGTGTATTGTATAGTTGTTTTAAACAAGACTTTCCTTTCTATGATGTCCTTCCGGATTTTGTTATTGCTATATACAAATGCTGATGATTTTTACTTTGTTTTGTATCCTGTGATTGTCTCAGTTTATTTGTTAAGAGAAAGGGTCCAAGGTGGGAAGGAGCTGACTAGGGTCCCTTCCATAATTCTTCCATGAGGGTAAGAATCATCCCCATGGCCTTCTCTAGTCTTGTCCCCATCTCTCTCTTTCTCCCACTAAATTTCACAGTATCTCACCATACTGTAGACTGGTGGTCTCTTGGCTTCTCCGAAGAGATACCACAGTCCAGAGGCTGACTTGGTCTCTCTTTTTACTCCATCCCCTTCCCAGACAGGAGACCTGATAAAGAAGCAACAGTAACCAACTGTACTTTCCAGAAAACTATGAGATGGAATACTCTTTCTACCATGGCTTATCATGGGCTCAGTTCTCTTACTTTCTGAGGGTGAGAATGGGAAGCTCATGAGCTATGTCGTGGCCAAGATAGAGAAAGACCTAGATGATAACCACCAGAAACATACCATGTCCCTGGCTGTAAAATGTTCCTACAGCCTGCTTTGTCTAACACAAGAGCTCATGAATCAAGCCTCAAGGGCTATTCGTGATCAATGCCTGAGTATCAGGAAAAATCACTGTGCAGCTTTACACCTATATTCCAGTGCTCTCCAGATCAGTGAAGTAGAGCCCACACACCGTGCAAACGATGACAGTGTATATGCTACAAAGTGGAATCTGACCCAGATGACAGAAGAACTGAGAAAGCATCTGGAAGTGAAAGGGAAAGGCAGACACTTGCTGTTAACCTCGGTGGAGAACAAGCTGTATCCCAAAGTTGTCCACACGGGGGCGTGCCACCATCGGAAGAAGGGATAAGGACTCATTGCCAAAGAACAGCAGTAGTAACAGCAAGGACCTTAGAGAGGTCCGCAAAACCGGGGTAGTGACATCAAGGATAGCTCTGAGGCCTCCAGTTCAGTGTCCAGATTCTGTTGTCTCTCTTCTACCCTTATCCATACATCAGTCCTTCCATTTGAACCATTTGGGGCCCCGAAGGTTGCATCAAACCACAACAACTTGCTGATTCTCTGGGGTTATCTAGATAAAACCACCATATCATTAGCAAATAAGGACAGTTTTGTCTCCTCTTTGCCTGTGTTTGTGTCTTTATTTTCTCTTTCATCTTCTTCCTATAGTGGCATTTCTAGAACTAGAATTGGGGAATGGAAGCATGCTTTCTCTTACTGCATTATTCAGAACTGATATCTAGAATGGTCAGATCACTTCACATCTCCACCAACAGAGCATCAGTATTCCTTCCAGCACTGACAGTTCCAATCTTTTGTCATTTTTTTGCTAATTTTCATGATGTGAGATGAAACCTCTGACTTGTTTTGTTTTGGATCTCCCTTAATATTTATGATTTGGGGCACGTTTTCATTAATTCATTTATAATTCATAAGTCTTTTGAAAACTCTAGTGTCTTCGCCATTGTGGAATGGTTCTAGATCAGAGGTCCTTAATCTAGGTGAACTTTTTAAAAAAATTATTTTGATAACTGTATTTCAGTATAATTGGTTTCCTTTATAATCCTGTGTTTTATTTCATGCCTTTAAAAATATTATTCTGAGAAGGTATCCACACATTTCACCAAGGGGGCCCACGATACAAAAAATGTTAAGAGATCCCTGCTGTCAGTGTTAAATATTTTTGTCAATTGCCTACACATCTTGGGCATTCTATATTTAACAATATTTAATACAAAGATGTTTCCCCACATGACAGCTTCTGATTTTAGCTAAATTGATTTTGTTTGTGCAAAAGCTTTTTAATTTTCTCTAATTTAAGTGAGAACTTCCAGTTAAGAGGACAGCATGAAGAATTCTGTCATTTTAATGATCTTTTATGTCTTTTGTAATACCTTATATTCCTTGTTTGGTGAATAATTTCTCCTATTCCCAACCACAGACTTTTTTTTCCCCAACCACAGACTTTAAAAGTAATTCTATTCTCCTCTGATTTTTTTTTATGGTGTGACTTTTAAATTCAGGTTGGTATATAAGATGTGGTATATAAGATGCTGGTCTTTCTCTATTTCTTTCTTTTTTTTTTATTTGTGAGGCAATTGGGGTTAAGTGACTTGCCTAGGGTCACACAGCTAGTAAGTGTTAAGTGTCTGAGGCCAGATTTGAACTCAGGTCCTCCTGACTCCAGGGCCGGTGCTCTATCCACTGTACAACCTAGCTGCCCCCTATAAGATGCTGGGCTAAGCCTCTTTTCTACCAAAGTGCTTTCCAGTTTTCCTAGCAGTTATTGCTTAATAAGGACTTCCCCACCCTCCCAATAGCTGTTGTTTTTGTGTTTATATGAAGATGATTTTTTTCTAGGCAATTAGCTATAAAAATAAGAGCCAGAGAACTGTAGCTTGAAGGGACATAAGGGTCAAATGAAAGTTTTTCAAGGCTAGGGAATCTCAGGGCCTATTTGTAGGCAACAGGAACCAATAGACAAGGAGAGATTGAAGATGAGAGAAAGGAAATCAATTGAAGGAATAAGCTGCTCTAGGAAAGGAGAAGGTATGGGATCAAAGACACTAGTAGAGTCATTGGCCTTGACTGGTAGAAAGGCCCCCCTTCTTGGAGCCTAAAACAAAAGAGGAGAGAAAGGGGATGACATAAGAGTTTTGAGGTGTGGAAGGAACCATAGTGAGACGGGCACCGAACTTCAAGAGGAATAAGGGAATTGACATAGGGGCCTGTCGGTGAATCCAAAAAGTATCTGGTCCTAATACATTTCAAAGATAGAAAGTTGCTGAATGATGACAGAAAGAAGATTTGTAGGGAAAGGTGAGGAACAAAAAGAATATTGGTCCTGCTCCTGCTCTTCTGAGAAGAAGCATAGAGATTATAGCAAAGGACACAGTATCATATGGAGGGAGCCAGCTTTCATTGATTACAAAAACATGGAGAGAAGGAAGACGTCTAGGATGAATGAATGAAAAAGCATTTGTTAAGCATTTATTCTGGTTTTGTTTTTTCTTTTGGTGAGGCAATTGGGGTTAAGTGACTTGCCCAGGGTCACACAGCCAGTAAGTGTTAAGTGTCTGAGGTTGGATTTGAACTCAGGTCCTCCTGACTCCAGGGCCAGTGCTCTATCCACTGCACCATCTAGCTACCCCAAGCATTTAGTCTGTATGGAGCACAGTCCCTAGTCTCAGGGAGTTTACATACTAATAGGGAGGGGAGGGGAATAGAAATGAAGTTTCAGCTGCAAAGTAGATAGGAGGTCCCCATAATTACCAGGGTGCACCAGCATAGCAGATGGCAATGCATCTTCTTTAATGATATTTCCACTGATAAAACAATATCCATTTCTGATGCTGAATTTGATAATGCCAAGGACATTAGTAGTGAGAACTTTCTTTTCAAAGTCCTCAGTACCTGGAGTATCCACACAGAAAGTTGCCAAGTCACATCTACCCAAGAGTTGCTTCCACTGATGATGGCTGTTGGGGTTGGACTGGAACCAGTGGACTAGGAGGCTTGGCTTGTCCCTGGACTGTTGAGATTACCCACTTATCAGTAGCACTTGGTCAGTGATTTGGTGTTGCTGGTGTCAAGGATGGCTAGCGCCCCCTCTTT
Organism: Dromiciops gliroides; assembly: GCF_019393635.1. Classification (NCBI taxonomy): domain Eukaryota; kingdom Metazoa; phylum Chordata; class Mammalia; order Microbiotheria; family Microbiotheriidae; genus Dromiciops; species Dromiciops gliroides. The sequence continues at coordinate 675,836,680 of NC_057861.1, read as the reverse complement.
TTTTTTCCACGGGGCAATGGGGGTTAAGTGACTTGCCCAGGGTCACACAGCTACTAAGTGTTAAGTGTCTGAGGCCAGATTTGAACTCAGGTACTCCTGAATCCAGGGCCAGTGCTTTATCCACTGCACCACCTAGCTGCCCCCCCCCTTTTTTTTTAAACAGGGACTGCTCCCTTTAATGATGGATTCAGGAGCCAGTGGTCAGGGTTTTTGGACTCAGAATCCTGGGATATCTCCATCATGGTCTAAGGGAAGGTAGTGGTCAAGGTACGGTCAGTTGTTTAACTCAACTGGCATAGACTGCCTCTTGTCTCTTCCCCCCAGAGAGCCTTACTGCTTGAACCAGACCGGCTTGCCTTCCCCCAAGTTGTAGTTGGTCAGTTAAAATGAAAAAGCTTATTAACAATGGAATAGTGTCCTGGAGGACACAATGGAAGGGTAGGACTGAGCAAAATAAAGACTAGGGAGGTATAGTATTAATGGGGGTGAGAATGAAAGTTTCAGAAGTGGTAACAAGGTAAAGGGCTTTCACCTTGACTGGTAAATTATTAGGAATTAGAGGAAGAAGAGATGAGAGTTTGCTAGCCATAGGAGGGGATGAGTTTAAGTTGACCAAGGCTTACCCCCTCCGCCAGGATATTGTAATGAAATAAAAGTACCCTGAGTTTATTCTCTTTCCAAACACAAGGAAGATGAGTACAGAGATATCTAGTGGAGTGTCTGTTGATCCTATCCCAGATCCATAAGGAACTTGAAATTGGCACCATAGCCTCAGCCAGAATGTCATAGAGTAAGACATACCTAGATGAAGGCTCACACATGGAGCAGATACTTGGCTACACGTGTGGAGCATCCCAACATTAGGGAAAGTGGTGCCTCTATGAAGTTCAGATCTCTAGCACACATTTCCCTTTTTCTCATTGGTCACCTTCCCATTGAGATTGACAGAGTTGGCTTAGGGTAGTACAACAGTTAACCATGGCTAAAGTTAACCTTTGTTGTTGGTGGTAGTGGTTTGGTTTGGTTTGGTTTGATTTTGGGGGTTCTTTTTGCAGGGCAATGAGGGTTAAGTGACTTGCCCAGGGTCACAGTTAGTAAGTGTCAGGTGTCTGAGGCTGGATTTGAACTCAGGTCCTCCTGAGTCCAGGACTGATGCTTTATCCACTGTGCCACCTAGCTGCCCCCAAAATTAACCTTTAATGAAATCAGTTGCTGGGAGTTCTGTATTAGAGTGGGCACTTGATGTGACCAGGGTCTATAGCAGACAGTGTTTATGTACTAACAATAGATTTAGAACAACTTCTATGGGGCTGCTTTCTTCAAGGCACCTCGTGGGACTTGAAGTTTGAACTTCAAACTTCAAACTACAAATGCACAAAAGGTACCTTGCTTTCTCAGCCATCATAAGCATGCATACTTTCTGCATTTTAAAGTCTAGAGGATCCCTAATTGATTAGTTGTTAAAGGGTATAAACAGCACTCAAAAGAATTGCAAACGATAATAATGATCTCATGAAAACATGCTCCAAATAACTTAGAGTAAGGGAAATGTAATTGTGTCAGGAACTCTGAGTGCTTAATGCCTTTCCTCTGCCATCTTGGCTCCGCCCTCAGAGTAAGGGAAATATAACTCAAAACAACTCCATGCAAATTGGTAAAAATGGCAAAAGATGGGAAGAGTCCATGCTGGAGGGACTATGGAAAGGTAGACATGCCCCATATCCTATTGGTGGAGCTTTAAAGTGACCCAACCATTCTGGATAACAATTTGGAATGAATGAAAAGTAATTAAACTGTCCATACTCTTTGAATCAGGGATCCTGCAACTGCCCATATACCAAGAAAGTAAAAGATGCATAGGTATATATATATATATATATATATATATATATATATATATATATATATATATATATATACACACACATATATATATATACATATATATATATATATACACACACACACACACACACACACACACACAAAATTTCATAGCATCATTCATTATTCAAGGAACCAGAAAGAAATTGGGGACTCATTAAATGTGGAATGGCAGAAAAAAACTGGAGTATGTACTGATAACTATGAAGGTTTCAGAGAAACATGGGAAGATTTCTATGGACTGATATAGAGTAGGACAATGTAAATGAACAATGTAAATTACAACAATGTAAATGAAAAAAGATCACTAAAGGAAGCTGACCGCTGAGTAATTGAAAAAAAAAAACCAGTGGTGATCCTGGAGAATAGATAATAAAACATACCTTCTTCCCCCCCCCCACCCTACCCCTCCTGACAGGCAGGAGAGAACTAGGAAAGAATAATATAGACATTTCCACATGTTTATATTTCACATGTAGTCACTGTTTCAGATTTTTCTTTGCTTAATCATTTTCCTTCATCACAAGGGAGGATTCAGTCCAAAGGAGGCATTGAAATGGCTGTGATGCATAGATGAAAGGCATCAGTAAAACATGTTTTTAATAACCAAAGGCAAAAATAAAGTCTTATGGGCTGGATTATTTTCCTCCAGATAACCCTTGGGTCTTGTGCCCTTCCCCAACTTCGAATCCCCTGGCTTCTTCCTGTCTCAGCATAATCCCCAAAGAATTCACTCATTTGTGATCCAGCTTAATGGGATTTACTAACAGGAAATAAAGAAAGGAAAATGTAATGATATTAACGGACAAAAAGAAACTAGATTCATCTCGTGGACACACACCTTCTCAGGGTGTGGCCAGTGGTGATCACTGACCACAGATGGCCATGCAGCCAGGTAGAACCTGCTGTCTTCGTACCCTCCACCTTCTCAGCTGCCTAAGGGGCCAGCTTCTTTCTCCATGTCAGGCAGTCAGTTAATATTTATAAAGCTCTTACTGGGATCCTGGAACCATTTCACAGACGTACCCTGAGAGCTCCGAGATTCAGTCACGAAGCCTTTCAGTTGAAACAACAGTTTCCTCATCCTTCTGAAAGTTCCAGCGGCCAGCTTGACAACCAGCAGGACCTCTGGCAGCTGCCCCCATCGGGAGGGCCTTCGGAGACTCCTTAGCATCCAAAAATCCAGAAAATGCAGGCAGGGGAACAGTTGTAGAATAAAGCCGAAAGCTACTTTAGACAGGGATTAAAGCAGACAGGCTTGTGCTTGGATGCTAAAGACCAGTGGATCATAGCAACTGAAAAGACTTTGAGGGATCATCTAGGTCAGGAGTTAAGAACCCCACACCACAAACTTGCTTTAAAATTTTTTCTGATACCCATATTACAATACAAGAGTTTTCTTTGTAATTCTCCTTTTTTTTTTTTGCGGGGCAGTGAGGGTTAAGTGATTTGCCCAGGGTCACACAGCTAGTCCGTGTCAAGTGTCTGAGGCCGGATTTGAACTCAGGTCCTCCTGAATCCAGGGCCGATGCTTTATCCACTGTGCCACCTAGCTGTCCTGCATTTTTGTATTTTATGCATTTAAAAATACGATTGGGAGAAGGGAGCCTTAAGCTTCACCAGCCTGCCCAAGGGGTCCATAAATCACAAATGAGGTCCTGGGGTGGCTAGGTGGCCATTAATTGGCCACACTTACTAGCTGTGTGACCCTGGGCAAGTCACTTAACCCCCATTGCCCTGCAAAAAAAAAAAAAAAGGAAAGAAAACAAATGAGGTCACGAATCCTGGATATAATCCTCCAACACCACCCCCCTCATTTTATAGGTGAGGATATTGAAGCCCAGACAAGTGACTTGCTCAGAGAGACAAAGGTCATCAGCTGCAGGTCCAGGATTCCACCCCAGCTCCTCTGACTCCCAGATTCAGTGCTCCTTTGAGTCTATCATGCAGCCTGTCTCCTCTTTTGACTCGATTTCTCATGTGACCTATGGCATGTCTATTTTACTTATACTGCTTCTTCCTCAATACATTAACTCCAATAAATCCAATAATCTTAGGATTGTTCACCTTGAAGCACTATATAAATAAACTAGTTTGATTGCTTTTAGGTACATATAGAGAAAGGAAGAAAGTAGGGCAGCTCATGGTCCAAAAACATGATCAAAAGGGAAAATTCCTGCACTAGAAGTCAAGGGACCTAAGTTCTGTGTGTCCTTGGGCAAGTCACTTCCCCACCATTTTCCATAAGTACATATAAAATGAGGGAGTTAGATAATGTGAGCCTTTCCCACCCTGAAACATGAAGAAATTTCAGGCAGGGATGGAGTAGGTAGTATCTGTTGGAGAAAGATCTTCCTCTTGGAATCAATGGGCTTGTACATTGAAGGAACTGAGTGTAGTGAGGGAGAAAGTAAAACAACTGGAATCTTCTTGAAGAGAAAAGAGCCGTTTCAAGATGCTTCCAGATATAAAATTCATTAGCCTTAGCTCCTGGTCGGTGGTGGAAGGAATGGGAAAGAAAGAGGACATCAGAGGCTTTGGTGACTAAAAGGATGCCAGCCTCATTAACAGAAACCAACTCCTCCCGAAACACACACACACACACAAACACACCCCAGTCGTGATAATTGTTTTAGATCCAGAGAAGACCTTCAAGATTATAGATTCCATACCTCTCCATCCACAGAAGAGGAAATCAAGGCCCATCAAAGGAAAATGACTTCTTGCCCCTGGTTCTGATGGTAGTAAGTGGAACAAGATGTTATAGGGAAGGTGACTAGTTCATTTCTGGACATGTTAGATTTGAAATACCAGAAGGACTTGGAGATGAAATTTGAACTTTTAAAATGGAATTGGAGGGGCAGCTAGGTGGCGCAGTGGATAGAGTACCAGCCCTGAAGTCAGGAGGACCTGAGTTCAAATCTGACCTCAGACACTTTACACTTACTAGCTGTGTGACCTTGGGCAAGTCACTTAACCCCAATTGCCTCACTTAAAAAAAAAAAAGGAATTGGAAATGCAAAGCCTAGAATTAAGCAGAGATGGCTAGGGATCTAGTTCAGGTGTTATAGAGTGGCCTCCTACCTAGCGATTCATAGGAAGAAGCTCTGAAGTCAAAAGCTAGGTTTGGATCCTGCCTCTAACACTATTCTTGTGAGTTCCTTGAGTTTGGGTTTACTCATATGTATGAGGGGGGAAGGGTTAGACTAGATGGTCTCTGAGGTTCTTTCCAGTCCTAGATGATCTGGGCATTTCCAGACCAACCCAAGTTACATATGAGTGGGTAGAAGTCGAAAGAGAAGATTCATTCATTCTCTTAACAGACATTAAGTACTAGTGTATAGAGGCCTGCGTTGAGTACACTGGAGGAGATACAAAGAGAAATAAGGCTTTGGGTCCTCTCCTTAGGTGCCCAGCTAGGTGATGCAGCATATAAAGCACCAGGCCAGGAGGCCTGAACTAAAATCTGGTCTCAGACACTTCCTAGTTGTGTGTCCCTGGGCAAGTCATTTCACCCCATGCCTCAGTTTCCTCATCTGTAAAATGAGCCGGAGAAGGAAATGACAAATCACTCCAGTATCTTTGCCAAGAGAACCCCAAATGGGGTCACAAAGAATAGGACACAACTGAACTACAACCTTAGTAGGGAAGGGAAAATCCAAGAATAAATCAAGTCATTTATTAAACACCTCCGATGTCACAGGCACCTTTTTTTTTTTTAGTGAGGCAATTGGGGTTAAGTGACTTGCCCAGGGTCACACAGCTAGTTAAGTGTTAAGTGTCTGAGGCTGGATTTGAACTCAGATACTCCTGACTCCAGGGCCGGTGCTCTATCCACTGCGCCATCTAGCTGCCCCAGGCACCATTTTTTACAAAGATGAAAACGAAAATCCCCTGCTGTTGAGGAGCGCGTGTCCTATTAGGGGCAGCAACTTGTATCTGGAAGTTTTATATTAGAGATAGGAAGTGGATCAATAAACAAACAAGGTGGCACTTTCTTTGCAGTTTATAGCCTTCGGGACTTGCCTGGAGGGGAGATAGACATGGCGGGCCCAAGTGCATTGGAGGCAGATCTTCCGGGCTGAGCTCAGCTTTCTAGGCACGAAGCCCGGGGCTTTCATAGAAGAAAACACAAAAGATGGTGTTGGGAGGGAGCATGGGGAAAGAGGGATCAGGAAAGGTTTCGTGTAAAAAAGGTAGCTCTTGAGCTGAGCTCTGAAAGTCTAGGACTAGGGGGCAGCTAGGTGGCTCAGTGGATAGAGCACCAGCCCTGGATTTAGGAGGACCTGAGTTCAAATGCGGCATTAGACCCTTGACACTTACTAGCTGTGTGACCCTGGGCAAGTCACTTAACCCCAATTGCCTCACCAAAAAAAAAGAAAGTCTAGGACTAAGAGGAGGGAGACAAGAAAGAAAGGGACAAGAAAATATCATCTTTGTGTGGGAGTAGTGAGAGGAGGGAAGCAACTGTCGGGGAGAGGAAAGAGTTCTCACCTGGAGAATCAAGAAACCTGGCTTCTTATACTGATTGTCTGATACTCTGTGGCTGTGTGAACCTCAGTCTCAACTCCCTAGTCTATAAAGTGGAGATAAAATGCTTTGCACGTTTTAAAGTTTTACAGAAATGGCAGCTATTGTTGGGATTAGGGGCGAGGTTATTCTCGCTCTAAGACTTGACTGGTTCTGTGGCCCTGGGCCTCAGTTTCCCCTCACCGTCGTGGGAGCGGGGGCTGGTGAATTGGAGGTGATCTCCCCTTTCTGACTGACTCCAATTCTAAGAGCCCGTTCCTGAAGGGGCCTGGGCAAGGAGCCAGCTGGGGCATCCTGGCATAAGAGGGCAGAGGCCAAGAGCCAGCTGCCCGGAGCCTGCCAGGGTGACTCCACGGCTAATTGCGCGGTTGCAAGGCGGAGCCCGGCCCCCGTCCCTGCCCGTTGGCTTCCACGCGGCATGCCCGGCCCGCAGACCGAGGGACGCACGCTCCGCCCAGTTTGCCGAGCGAGCTGAGCTGCCTGGGCGATGAAGTCAGCGCGAGTGGGGGACCGGCCGGCAGCCACCGGAAAGGGGGGGGGCGGGGGCGGGGCGCGCCAGGAGGGGGGACAGGGCGGAGCCCAATGTGTTCCCCAATCGGGTAGGTTCTGGCCGCGGATTTCGGCGACGTTTCAATCCTAACGGCCGCCGCGGCTCGCTCTCGCTGGTGCGCCCCCACACACACAGACTAGCCCCTGGGCAGCCGGCTCGCCTCGTGCCCCTCCGGTCCTGGACCCAAGATCACCGCCTCCAGGCTCCTCCGTCCCTCCCTCCAAGCCCGGCCCGGTGCCTACGCCCCCTCCTCCTGCCGGTTTCGTGCCCCCAGACCCGTCGTGTCCGCTCCCTCTAGCTTGGAGGGGGCGAGTGAAAGGCGCGCGATGAGCGACACAGACGCCGGGACCCCGGCCTTCGAAATGACCTGGAGCAGCACCACCAGCAGCGGCTATTGCAGCCAGGAGGACTCGGACTCGGAGCTCGAGCAGTACTTCACGGCACGCACCTCGCTGGCCCGCAAGCCCCGCCGGGACCAGGTGAAGACGGCTGCTGAGGCCGGAGCAGGCGGGGAGGGAGACCATGGGGGCCGGCAGCTGAAGGGTTAAGGCCTGTGCCGCCTGAGGGAAATTCCTGCTGCTACTCTTCCCCCTCCCCCCTATCCTGCCTACCCCTTCCCAATTCCCGGATACTCCGCCCTCTGGAAGGGGAGGCGGCCCCTGTCACCCTCACTTAGGCCCTGGCGGGGGAGAGAAATTGACCCGCTCTCTGGGGCCCTGGGGGGGAGGGGGGCAGTGAGCTAGAGAAGTGCCACGCAGGCCGGCTGTGGAGAGCAGTGGCGGCAACCCCATGATCATTCACGCTAAGGAAATCCCCCCCCCCCCAGCCTCCTATTTCCCGACCTTGCTGGGCTCTGGAGCCAGGCTTGGAGCTCCGATGGCTTCTCCTGCCTCCCCAAAAGGCCAGTGGTGGTCTCTGTCCACATTCACTCAGCTTTCCCCCTGCTGGGGCTGCTGCCATTGCCCCTACCTGGCTTGGACCCCTGGGCTTCGGAGCACACACAGCGTAACCAGGACAGGCTGGAGGGGGTGGGTGCAGCAGAAAGCAGAGCTGGTTAATACTTTCTCACTGTTACTTTCTATAAATTATGTTTCTACTACTAGAAAATTCTCTTCTAGAGTGTGTGACAGGTAGGTCCTTTGTGGTTGGCTTAAAGCCTCCAGTAGGCGGAGAACACTGAAGGTGCAGTTTTTAAACTTTACCAGTTGTTTCTTACTCTCTGCCTTCCTGGAGGGATAAACATCCTATGCCTAATTTATGCATACCTCCCCAGCCCCTTCCCTCGAGGGTGCTTCTTTAATCCAACTGATGTTTCTAGACCATGATTTCCGTACTTTTCTGGAGTCTTCTCACCTATTTGTGTTTTAGTTAAAGGATTCGTTTATCCTGCTAGTATCTGTTACCAACATCTTTCTTCCATTTCTGGTTTATTGTGCCAGAGTCCTTAGCCATGGCTTAAGATCATCACCTTGGCGATTGACTCAGGTTGGATGCTGGAAATGTAGAACCAGCAGCCTTAGGAAGTGGGAAGACTGCTGGAGAGAGGAGGTGGCAGCCTAGGTCTGTTGGAGAATAACAAGGTCATGCGTTGTTCTCAAGGTGAAAACTTGATTCCAGAGTTTTGTTCAGTGAGCTAGTCTGGGTAATGTTTGGGAGCAGCTGCTTAGGGCAATTTCTCTCCAGCCCTTTTCTGCTTGGATACCTCATGGTAGGTATGAGAAGAGGCACCATACAGTAGAAAGGGCATGGGATTTGGTGCGTCTGGGGACCTAGGTTCAAATCCTAACTTAGCTACTTACTCTCTGGGCCTCAGTTTCCTTATCTGTAAAAATTAGGGATTTGAACCCCATGACCTCTAAATCTATGAGCCTCTCGCAGGAATGGGAAGGGAGGTCTCCATTAGAGAGATATATGTGGAAGTAGGAAGATCTACCCCCAAGGATAGACAAGGGGGATTCCTCTATGATTGAGACTGATGGTAATGAATTTGTCATCTTCTCCAAGAAAAGAAGACTCGGGATGGGGGGCAAGGAGCCATAAGGGAAAAGGGAGGAGGGAGACATTGAAAAACTGAAGCAGAAGGAAGAGCAAGCTGAGGAGGAGGAGCTTACTAGCCAGAGATCAGGACAGGTCTAGGCAGGAACAAGCAGAAAACCTTGGGGAGCCCCATTACCCTGGGGAGGGCGGGGGTGTTTACCACTCCTGGAACACAAGAACTTGAATGCCCCCTGTAGCTGGAGGAGAGTTCTTGGAAGACCAATCAACAGAAGCCCCACTTCTGGGACCAGGGAGGAGTAGAGTTTCCAGAGAAATCACAAAGGTTGTTAAACATAAATTGGTTCAAGGTTATAGATAACTCTGAGATAACATAACTTAATGATTAAAGAAGCTGGGAATTTGGAAGGCACTTTTCTGACCTTTTGAGGTTGATGTCATAGAGAACTCCGCTTCTCTAAAAGTAGCTCTTGTAAATGGTCGGGATTTATTTCTGGATCGAATTCTTCTACTTGTCTTGTGAAAAGCCCTCCTTTCAGTATCTATTTGGGAAGACCCCTGCATAACATGTACAGTCAGAAACCCTCCTTGGTGGTCAGGAAAACCAGTCAAGGGCATCAGGGAAAATGTGCCTTCCTGCAGTGGATCCCATGGAAGAAAGAGAGGATGATGCTACCCACTTTGGTGAATTGTGGACTTCTGTCTCTTGCCCAAAACTAATCTCAGCTTCTCCTGGTAGTCTTTTCTTCCCTAATCACATCCAGATAGGTCAGCACCCAGCATTTCACTATCTAGGGAACGTGGGAGGTAATTTGTGAGTCAGAAGTGAGGAGCAGAAAGGTGAAACTCAGTGTTGGGGCAACAGAGATTGTTTTAACTGGTGGATAGAGTGCTGGGCCTAAAGTCAGGAAGTTCAAATCTGGCCTCAGACCCTTACTAGCAGCATGACCTTAGGCAAGTCACTTAACCTCTGTTTGCCTCAGTTTCCTAAACTGTACAATGGAGATAATAATAGCACTTTACACTAACTCACTGGGTTATTGTGAGGGTCAAATAAGATGATATTTATAAAAGTGCAGTCAGTGCCTGACCCATGGTTGGATATGTAAATGTTTATTCCTGTCCCCCACTTTGTGTTCATCCAAAGATCCTACAGTATCTTAGTAAGGTTATCTTGCCTGTCTTCCTCTCTGGAGAGCCAAGCTTAAAGTTACCCAGCAACCTTCATGCTCCCTGGAAGTTATGTTGGTTCATAATTGAAAATCAAAAATGACTAAGCCTTAGCCCTTTTTCATTGTAAAATGGAATCAAACATGGGACAAAATGAAGCCGGCATGGAGGGTGTTTGCTGGGGCAGAGAGTTGTAGAAGTGGTACTAGTGAAGGGCAGTATTGGAAGCAGGGTATGGGGCTCCGTACCCTTAGGAGACCTCCATACCCTTAGGATAATTGTGCATAGTGCTTTGGAAAAGAGGATCTTCAAGATCTTCACCTTTCAGAACTCTTTCAGGATTCTCTCCAAAGAAAAAGCAATGTTTCCCATTCCCAGGGGTTAGCTAAGAAGAGCAGGGATGACCAGAAGGGTAGGACCAGGGGGGGGGGGGGGTTGCTGGCTCTCTGAAGATAAATCAGTCCTATCCCATTGTGGCCTGGCTGATCTTTCTGTCTAAGGGAATGCTGGAGAAAGTTCCCTTTGTCCTCCAAACAGGATGCTGCTGTCCGATGCCCTGTGGTCCTGTGCTCTGTGAGAGTTTGGCATTCTTCTATTGTGTCCTGCCCATCCTGCTTCCTGTCTCCACTTCCTTTGACTCCACTCATTTCCATTGGGGATCTTGGATCATGTGTCTCTCCCCTGGGCACAAGAATTGCCCTGCCCATGTTGCCTGAATTTGAAGACTCCAAGCACATGTTCCTCCAGACCTTAGCACAATTCCCTGTACATAGTAAGCCCTTAATATGTGTTTGTTGAGTTGAATTGAATTCTAAACCTCAGAGGAACCGTCCCCTATGCCAGGGGCATTGTGTCGGTATTTGATCCTTGGTGTTGCAGCCATCTGCCAAGATACTCTTTGGAGAGCATTGTATGTCACAGAAACAATTCCTTTGCTCCCTTCCCCTTCCCCTTTCCTTTTTTTGGGGGAAGGGGGAACAATTGAAATTGTGGCTTGCCCAGGGTCCCTTCAGGATCTATTCTGGATCACCACTTAGCTATATGGAAGAAAGCACAGGTGATCTCTCAAAGATGAAAAGTGGCCAGCTTTGTCAATGGTCAAAGCAGCATGAAGCACGTTATCTCCATTTTCTCCAGCTTTATCCTGATAAGCATTCTAATTCTCATAGTCCCCAAGCTGCACTGAGCCTTGGGAATTTAAGAATGCGAATGCAAGCTTCTTAGCCACCAAGTTCAAAGGACCCCCACCCTGTCCCCGGAAAGAATCCAGCTGGTCCTGAGCTGGGCCAGTAGCCCTGTAGCTGTCTGACACAACAGTTGGGAAGGGAAATAGTTTTCAGAATTCCCCCAGGGTATAGCATTGGTCAGTGGTGATCTCAGCTTTCATCCACGATCTCCCCCCCCCCCATTCTCTCCAGTCTCTGATGTCAACAGGAAATAAGACTGATGCAATTGAATGCAAGACCAAGTCAGTGCACATGCTCCAGCTCGGATCCCACCCTTCCTGCCCTACAGGCTCCACCCTTCCCTCCTCTTCCCTTATTCTTGGAGTAGGAACTCCCTGGTGTTAGGAGGCAAGAGGAACTTGGCAAAGAACATTTCCAACATTGGCTGTAGGCCACGGAGGGGCGGGACAAGCTGAGATAGCTGATGCCCAAAACCAATCTCCAGCTATATGGATATTAGAGCAAGAGGGAGGAAAAGTTTCTGTGCCCAGGGTTGTGTAATCCACCTGCTTGTGCCAGGACAGCCTGAAAACTCTTCCTTTGTATGCCGTGAACTCAAGGGTTCTGCCCTGTTCTTAGAGCGAAGGCTGTTTGTGAATTTCTGTTTTAAATGTGGAGAGAACTTGTGTCTACATCTTTGGTGCTGGTGCTTTGTGGTGTGTGTTGTCACTTCTGGGACCTCAGTTTACAAGATGGGCTGGGGGGGGGGGTTCATAGGAGTAAAACACTTTTGGTGCTTTCCTTATGCTACTCATGGCATCTTCAGTGGCTGGACCCAAGCCTCCATTTCGGAAAACTTGATGCTCTTTGGGGTGGGAGTTGTTCTCCTCCTCCCTGCCACAGTTGGTGAAGCTTTCGTTTTGCACCAACCCTGTTAGGGCAAACCTCACTGGGTCCCAAGGTTAATCACAGGGTAATAACAACCTGCCGCCTCCAAAGCTCACAATGAGTCAGGGCCCCCCACCCTACTGCATGGCTCTTTTCCCAGGGAAAGATGCAGAATGGGCTCTGGTGTTAACTGTGATCTCTTGGGACACACCCTGACCCATCACTACCCGGATCTTGCCTAGACGCTCACCACAGAGTCAGGGAAGCTGAGTATGGAGCTCACAAGGGTGTGGCGGGTAGTGAGGTTAGGGAGGAAAGTTCACTGATTTAGGGCCCTAGGATTAAGTTAAGCAAGAAATGGTTTTATTCCAAACCATTGACCCTCTATGGGGCCCACAGTTTGCCCTAAGTCCTTGGCCTCATGCCCTGGAGTACTTTCAGTTGTCATTTTGAATTTAGTCCAAGAATTACAGCTATCAGTCCAGCAGTTGTTGCTACTGCCTGGTCCACTGTGCAATCTTAGTTACACAGCTGTGCACTGATGCTTCTCAGGCATACACCTTCCATTTCCTGCTCCCTCTGTCTGGGCAAGAAGGGAGAGCCAATATGGGGCAGTAAATCTCTTAGGAAAGTTGCACAGTACAGAGATTCTCAATATGAGACCTATTGAGACCCAGATATGAGAGGTAAGGATGGTCTGCAATAAATTGTTGGTAGAAAGCCCAGAAGGGCCATAAAGCTTAATATAGTCAACAAATGCTAGCTAAGCAACTGCTCTGTGTATAGAGCTGTGCAGGAAATTGAGAAAGAAACCCCGGAGAACTAAGCACAATATCAGATGTACAGGTCAGTCCTCATTTGCAAGATTTGCCATGTTGCTTCTATTAGTCCTAGACTTAGAGATTTGGAGTTAAAAGGGATATTAGAAGCATCTTCTCCAACCCTGTCATTTAACACCCTGAAACCTGAGGTCATACAGCTAGCAAGCATCAGAAATAGGACTCGAACCCAGGTCTCCTTCCTTAACATCATGCCTATAATGAGGTATTCTGCCCTAGGATGAGCCACTGGAGTGGGAGAAACCAACCCTGTCTCAAACGGAGATTGAGCAGAAGATCAAGGAATATAACAGCCAGATCAACAGTAACCTCTTCATGAGCCTGGTAAGCCCTGGAGAGGAGAGGAGTTTTGACAAGAGCAAAGAAAGAGGGGTCTTCTGCAGCCAGAGGCCACAAGATCTCATTTTGTTGCTTTTTCTTTGTTTGTTTGTTTTGGAGGCAACTGGGGTTAAGTGACTTGCAGTGTCTGAGCTGGATTTGAACTCAGGTCCACCTGACATTGCCCTGGCTGCCAGTGCCCTATCCACTGAGCCTCCTACCTTCCCCCCTTTTATTTCTGAGTAAACAAATATTTGCTGAGTACCTAGCCTGTCCTCTGCTCTGTGTACCCTAGGATATGTCCTAGTATCCTATCTCTAAGTATTGAGTATCTCTCTTCTGTTCCCCAGAACAAGGACGGTTCCTATACTGGTTTCATCAAGGTGCAATTGAAACTTGTGCGCCCGGTGTCTGTGCCTGCCACCAAGAAGCCACCCACCCTACAGGATGCCAGGAGACCCACTGGGAAGAATCAAGCAGTGAAGCGCCGTACCTCTTTCTACCTCCCCAAAGACACGGTCAAACACCTGCATGTGTTGTCACGCACACGAGCCCGAGAGGTCATTGAGGCGCTTCTCCGAAAATTTCTGGTGGTGGATAACCCCCGAAAATTTGCCCTGTTTGAGCGGGCAGAGCGCCATGACCAAGGTAGAAAGCCTCCCCTCCTCCCCTTTCTCCTGCCCCATTCCCTTTGCTGTATTTCCATTGGGGATTCTGAGGCTTAAATGCCCCTTCTCAGAAAAGTGACCCATTTACTGTGGGCTCCTCCTAGTTTGACAGACAGGTGCTGGGTGGGGGGAGGGGGTTTGACTGGGTGGATGGCATTGGATCCTTGGTGACCTCTGGGGCCCTTGACTCTAAAAACTAAACGACTATGTGATTGTGTCCTGCAGTGTACCTGCGAAAGCTATCAGATGATGAACAACCCTTGCGCTTACGGCTGCTTGCAGGACCCAGTGAGAAAGCCTTGAGTTTTGTCCTAAAGGAAAATGAGACTGGAGATGTCAATGTGAGTATTGAATCTGCTCCAGCAGCGCGTTGAGGGAGTCTTGGGCCCCATACCATGCTCTCTGGCATTTAGAAGCCAGGCCACTTCCACACGTGTGGGATCACAGTGTCATCTGTGCTCATTAAATTCCCATGGGTTGTAGCCCTCTTAGGTTGGAGTGGGAGTGATGAAATGGGTCAAAATAAGATATAACAAAATCTGGGTTGATAGGTATCTCTTGGGGGCAGCTGGGTGGTACAGTGGATAAAGCACTGGCCCTGGATTCAGGAGGACCCGAGTTCAAATCTGGGCTCAGACACTTGACACTTACTAGCTGTGTGACCTTGGGCAAGTCACTTAACCCTCATTGCCCCACCAAATAATAATGATAATAATTTTTTTTAAAAAGAGATAAGGGTAGGTATCTCTTGGAATAGACCAGGCTTTCTGGAACTGGTAGGATAAAGGATAGGGTTTGTTCTACTCTTCAGTGTGAATGGTTCCCCTGACTACCTGACTTGGAAACAACAAAACCTTGGGAAAAGTATTAACTGGGCTTAGATCACATGGACTTACCTGTATCTGTCTTTACCCTCAGTGGGACGCCTTCAGCATGCCTGAATTACATAATTTCCTTCGTATTCTACAACGGGAAGAAGAGGAACACGTGCGACAAATCCTACAGAAATATTCTCGTTGCCGCCAGAAGATGCAAGAAGCACTAGGAGCCCGCCCCCTGGGATGACCCTCTTCCCATCTCCTTCTTGACCTCAGGGTCAGGGTTGCTTAAAGGCTTCAAGAGGACACCAGGCCGAGTGGATGGGGGGTGGCGGGGGGGCAGTACAGAATGGATGTCATATGAATGTGTCAGGGCCTGAAGAGTGAGTGTGTGTGGAGGCTTCCCAACTGAGGGGGAGCTAGCTAGGTGTGTGGGGACATAGGACATGTCCTTGATGTAGCACCTTGGCTGCTACTTTGGAATGACAGAGGCTGAAAAGTCCTCTTAAAAAAGACTGGAGCTAGGACTGAGGAACCTTGGGGCTCATTGTGATACATCTGGGAGGGTGGCTGGTGTGGGGTTCAGAGAGCATCATCCTTTTGGATTGGAGCATTCTCTGTTCCTTGTGTCTGCCACCCCCAGAAAGTACCCTTTGCCATGAGACTACCAAGGTGGCAGCTCTCGAGTTGTGCTCCCAGGTGGTGCTGGCAGAGGTATGCTTTGCATAGCTCAAGGATGATGGCCATATGCCCCATTGGCTTCTTTTAGAGGGGTTGTATTGGCCCAGGATGAACACACCTGGGATATGGTCTCATGGGTGGGATAGCTTCAGCTAAACATGGGGGCGCTCTCTAGGGCCATCGGTTTTCATGACTAAGTGGGACCAGCCCCACTGGAACTGAAAAATTAGGACTCAAGATGTTTGGGAGCCTTCCAGTAGATGGGGAGTAAAATGGTTTTGACTTTAGTGATAACCTTTGGAGATCTAACCTCTAGCAAGCACTCCGATTAGGAAGACGAGACTGCTCACTGGAGGTGCAGTCATGGTGAATGAGAGGATTCTGGCCAGCAGAAGGAGCTTCCTTGTTGCTGCTAGGCTCAGAGGGAGTGGCCATTTGCCCAAGGCGCTAACCAAAGTGAGGGCATTTCCTTCACAGTATTTGTCATGATTTGGATATAATGTAATGTTTTTTGATCTCAGCTGAGTGACTCCCAGGTGGAGATAGAGTGTGTGGGACCTGTGGATGACTGCTGGGTGTGTCAGAAAAAAAGGGCCTGGGGCCCAAGAGGAATCTTGTAATAATAAAACTTGGGTCAATCATTCTGCTTTCAAGGTCAGTCTCTATGCCATGTTCAATTCCACGAATATTTATAAAGCACTTTGCCACGTGTGCATACTAGTGATATTGTTAGGTGCTGGATGAGAGAGTTTGGTTTCTTTAAATGTTTTATTGATGCTTCCCCCCCCCCCCATTATATCATTATCTCACTCTCCAACAACTCCCCCACCCACCTTCCTTTGTAACAAATAAGTATAATCAAGCAAAACAAATCAGTACCTTGGCCATTTGGGGAAATGTATGATAATTCCACAACTATGGTCCACCACTTCCTCTTTACTAAGAGGTAGAAAGCAGCTGAGTGGGTGTCCCAGATACATATTTCAGATAAAATGACTGTCTTCATGGAACTGACACTTTTAGGGATGATGTGAATACAAATAATTATAGTATGACATTATACAGATACATGAACTATTGCAGTATTATTACACCAGAATGCTATAAGAAATGAATGAATGAAAATGCATTTAATTAAGCACTATATACCAAGCACTGGGGATATAAATCAAAAACCCCAAAGACATAGAAAGAAGGAGGGGAGCGCTGAACTTTCCCAAGATAATGGATTAGGAATATTCATTTCTCCCCCCATTTGATTCTTGAGGGGCGTCTCCCCCACCTCCCAATGAATCACTAACTGATATTAAAAAAGCTTCATCAAGGGTTCTTTACCTTGAGGCTTATGCCCAATTCATTGATCTCCTCTTTCTCTATTTTATTCATGTAAGCATTTAGAGATATAAAATTTCCCCTAAGAACTGCTTTGGCTGCATCCCATAGGTTTTGGTATGTTGTCATTCTCTTGGGTGAAGTTATTATTTCTCTGATTGGTTGTTTGACCCACTCATTCTTTAAGATGAGATTATTTAGTTTCCAATTAATTCTCAGTCTATCTTTTTCATGGCTCTTTATTACATGTAATTTTTATTGCATCATGATCTGAGAAGGATGCAGTTACTATTTCTGCTTAGAAATCTACATTTGATTGTGAGGTTTTTGTGCCCTAATACATGGTCACTTTTTGAGTATGTGCCATGTACTGCTGAGAAAAAGGTATATTCCTTTCTATCCCCATTCAATTTTCTCCAAACATCTATTATATCTAATTTTTCTAAAATTCTATTCACTCTTTAATTTCTTTCTTATTTATTTTGTGGTTAGTTTTATCTAGTTTTGAGAGGGGAAGGTTCAGATCCCCCACTAGTACAGTTTTGCTGTCTCTTTCCTCTTGTAACTCATTTAACTTCTAAGATTTTGGATGCTATACCATTTGGTGCACATATGTTTAGTATTGATATTACTTCATTATCTATGGTACCTTTTAGCAAGTTTCCTTCCTTATCTATTTAATTAGATCAATTTTTGCTTTGTCTAAGAGAAGGATTACTACACTTGCTTTTTTTACTTCAACTGAAGCAAAATATATTGTTCCAAACTTTTATCTTTACTTTATGTGTATCTCTGCTTCAAATGTGTTTCTTGTAGACAACATATTGTAGGATTCTGGCTTTTAATCCACTCTGCTATTCGCTTCTGTTTTATGGGAGAGTTCATCCCATTCACATTCACAGTTATGATTACTGTCTATTTCCCTCCATCCTATTTTCCCCCTTTGTACTTTTTTTTCTTCTTTCACCCTATTCTTCTTTCCCAGTGTTTTGTTTCTGACCCCTGCTTCCCCCAATCTGCCCTCCCTTTTATCAGCCCCCTCCTCTTTTCTTTCCCCTTTCTTCCCCTGCTTCTGCCCTCCCTTCTGTCAGTACCACCCATTCCCCCTTACCCTTTTACTTCCTTAAAGAGTAAACTAAGTTTCTTTACCCAAATGAGTGTATGCTATTCCCTCTTTAAACCAAATCTGATGAGATTAAAGTTGAAACAATGCTCACCCCTCCCTTCTTTCCCTCTATTGTAATAGGTTTTTCATGTTCTTCATATGATGGTAGTCAATTTCATTCCCCCTCCCCTCCCATCTCCTCCCTCTATTCTCCTTTTATTCTGCCCCTTAAGTTTCTTTATATCATCATATCAAAGTCTATTTAGTAACTATACTACAATACAATTCTCAAGAGTTAAAAGTATTATCTTCCTTCATAAGGCTGTAAACAGTTTAACCTTATTGAATAACTTTTTTCCCCTTTTACCTTTTTATACTTCTCTTGAGGGGCAGCTAGGTGGCGCAGTGGATAGAGCACCGGCCCTGGAGTCAGGAGGACCTGAGTTCAAATCTGGTCTCAGACACTTGACACTTAACTAGCTGTGTGACCCTGGGCAAGTCACTTAACCCCCATTGCCCCTCGCAAAAAAACCAAACAAACAAACAAAAATTATACTTCTCTTGAGTCCTGTATTTGAAGATCAGCTTTTCTGTTCAGTTCTAGTATTTTCTTCAGAAAATCTTGGAAGTCCCCTGTTTCATTGAATGTCCATCTTTTCCCCCTGAAAGAGAATGCTCAGTTTTGCTGGGTAGTTGATTCTTGGTTGTAATCCAAACTACTTTGCCCTCAGGAATATTATATTCCAAGCCCTGTGATCCTTTAATGTTGAAGCTGCCAGGTCCTGTGCAATCCTGACGGTGACTCCATGATAATTAAATTGTTTCTTTCTGGCTGCTTGCGGTTTTTTCTCCTTCACCTGATAATTCTGGAATTTGGCTACAATATTACTTGGGGTTTTCCTTTTGGGGTCTCTTTCAGGAGGTGATAGGTGGATTCTTTCAATGACTATTTTATACTCTGATTCTACAATATTGAGACAGTTTTTCTTGATAATTTCCTTGAATATGGTGTCTAGACTCTTTTTCTGATCATGACTTTCAAGTAGTCCAATAATTCTTAGATTATCTCTCCTGGATCTATTTTCCAGGCCAGTTGTCTTTCCAATGAGGTATTTCACATTTTCTTCTATTTTTTCATTCTTTTGATTCTGTTTAACTGATTCCTGGTGTCTCATGGAGTCATTAGCCTCCATCTGCCCAATTCAAATTTTTAAGGCATTATTTTCTTCAATAAACTTTTGCACCTCCTTTCCATTTGACCAATTATTGTCCCCATTTGGCCAATTGTATTTTCTTTTTTTGGTGAGGCAATTGGGGTTAAGTGACTGAGGTCAGATTTGAGCTCAGGTCCTCCTGAATCCAGGGCCGATGCTTATCCACTGAACCACCTACCTGCCTCCTTCCAATTGTATTTTTTAAGGAATTGTTTTCTTCAGTCAATTTTTCTGCTTCCTTTTCCAAGCTGTTGATTCTTTTTATGTAATTTTCTTTTGTGTAACTTTCATTTCTCTCATTTCTTTTCCCATTTTTTCTTCTACCTCTCTCATTTGATTTTTAAAATCCATTTTGAGCTCTTCCAAGGCTTTTTGGTCTTGAGACTAATTCATTTTCCACCTTGACACTTCACGTATAGGCATTTAGAGGGTATTTAAATGTCACTTTGCAAATAACCAGGTCAGATAATGAAAGTTAGCTCAAACCTTTTGTCTCTTATTAGAAAATAAAATGTGGAACCTTTTAGACTAGAGGCTTTTATAATTTTAGGTTATCCAATTGTTATATATGAAACTCAGATACAAACAGAAGATTAGAACCCAGTTTTTATACTTGGCATTATTCAATCCTCCATCAGGAGGAAGAGATTCTGCTAAGGAATCTCAGAATCCTTTTTATAAGATGATGGATTCCAATACTAAAATGAATTCATATAAAAGATGCCAGATTAACTTCAGCTGTTAACAAGAGGTTCAGGAATCATATACAAAAATACATTGAGTAATTAATTGTTTTAACAGTATATATCAAGTTGTTGTTTGGTTCTTCATTCCTGAAGAGGGCCATGACATTGGGTTGATGTCATGATTTGCACTGAATTGGATTTAAGTGAGGGCTGTGCAAGGTCACCAACCTCACACTCTCCTCTGAAGCCATCTAGGTCCAGTAGCAAGATACATATTAGAACAACTGGAGATGGCCCTGTAAGTTTAAAGCAATTGGGGTTAAGTGACTTACCCTGGGTCACATGGCTAGTAAATGTTTGAGGTGAGATTTGAATTCAGGTCCTCCCAACTTCAGGGCCAGTGCTCTATCCACTGCACCACCTAGCTGCCCCATATAGCAAGTTATAGAAACATTTTCAACTTCTAGTTATGTTCCAATGAATAACTCCTAACAAAAGTGGGTGTCTCTTTAAGGTGAGGTAGACCACAACCCCTGCTGATGTTCCCTTTCCTTTACACAGAATTGAGACAATTGTGATATTAACTAAATAACAAAATAATATCCTGGTTTCACAAATCTTTGCATCAATTGCTTAATTATCCCCATACCATTATGAAAAATTAAAGGACCTTAACTTAGAAATACATAGCTAGGGGGCAGCTAGATGGCGCAGTGGTTAAAGCACCGGCCCTGGATTCAGGAGTACTTGAGTTCAAATCCGGCCTCAGACACTTGACACTTACTAGCTGTGTGACCGTGGGCAAGTCACTTAACCCCCACTGCCTAAAAAAAAAAAAAAAAGAAATACATAGCTAGTAATAGATGCCATGGCTACATACTCAATTGATAGTTGTTTGGAACATAGAAAGGATCAAATGTCCAGACTAAATAGCTCCACTCTTTTTTTTTTCTATAGCAGCTGCTTTTAGAGTTCCAAATTTTCCTCCCCCCTCCACAAGATTGCAACCAGGTTATATATGTACAATCCACAAGTGCTCTTTTTATCAGTTCTTTCTTTGGGGGTGGATAGTAAACTTCCTCATTAGTCCCTTGGGATTGTCTTGCATCATTGCATTGCTGAGAATAGTTAAGTCATTCACAATTGCTCATTGAACAATTCTACTGTCACTATGCACAATGTCCTCCCAGCTCTGCTCACTTCACTGTACATCAGTTCATGATTCTTTCCAGGGATCACAGGGATCCTTTTCTGGGATCATCCTGTTTGTCATTTCCTATAGCACAAGACCATTCCACCACAATCATATAGCACAGCTTTTTCCATTATTCCTCAATTGATGGACATTCCCTTGATTCTCAATTCTTAGCCTCCACCAAGAGTTGCTATAAATATTTTTTGTACAATTTTCCCCCCTTTTCTCTTTTTCATGATTACTCTTGTTAACTGTTTCCCTTCCATCCTATTCCTTTCCCCATGATATTTATTCTATTATCCATCTTCTTTCATCCTATCAAAAGGGATTTGCTTCTGTCTGTCCCCTCCCCCAATCTGCCCTTCCTTCTTTTGCCCCTCTCTCTTTATCCCCTTCCCCTCCTATTTTCCTGCAGGGTTAGAGAGATTACTCCACCCAATAGAGTGTGTACATTATTCCCTCCTTGAGCCAATTCTAATGAGATTGAGGTCTTTGAGCCAATTCTGAGGAGTGTTAGACTCATTTACTGCCCATATTAAATAGATTACTCCACCCAGTTGGATGTGTGTGTTAGTCCCTCCTTGAGGCAACTCTGATGAGTTTAAGGTCTTTGAGCCTTTTCTGATGAGTGTAAAATTAATTTACTGCCCTGCTCCTCTCCCATCTCTTCGCCCACTCCATAAGCCTTTTCCTGTTTCTTTCATGTAGGATTTCACTTCTGCCCTTTCCCCTTCCCCAGTGCATTCCCCTCACCCCTCAATTTAACCCTAAAGATGTCATCATGGGGCAGAATAGCTCCACTCTTTTGCCTGCCTCTCACTATATTAACAAAGATGTAGTTCAGCATTAACCTAAGAGATAAGGGTACAATATTGTGTTCTTTACATGACATCTGACCTGATTATAGGGATTATTTTATTATCATAAAAGAATAAGGACATAACTACAAGAAGGGAATAATTTTGCCCTAATTCTGTAACAATTCCAGGCGAGTTATGCAAATGGTCAATTGCATTGAGCCAGACCTAAAGTCAGCCAGGTGGGATATTTTTCCATTCTAAGCAATGTCATGTTGGGGAAATTGTCAGGAGAATTCTACCTCAGCCCTTGCCAGTAGGCATTCTCTCAGCCTTTCCTATGAGATAGAAAGTAACTGTTAAGTGAACCTAGGGGAAAAGCAGGAAAGGCCTGCAGAAGGAACCATTAAACTAAATTTTGAAGGAAATTGAATCTAAGAGGAAGGCCCTTCCAGAGAGGAGGTAGCCAGTGCAAAAGCACAGAGACAGATGAGCATTCCGTGTGAGGAGCAAGAGGTATAGCAGGATGGTTGGGCCACAGAGTATATGGAAGGGAATTTAAGACTGGAGCAGGAAGGGGACATGTTGTTTAAGGGAGAGAAGACTGGGGGAAGTGACCCAGACCCCTATTCCTGTGGGCCCTGATTACATGCTCCCTGCTGCCTGCACACTGGTCTTCTCCCATTGGAACTTCAACTCCTGCCCCAGGGTCTTGGGTCATGATTAGTGAGCTTTCCCACTTCATTTGCCTTCTCTCTTTATGCTCTTCTTGGTTACCTCCAAGGCAAACAACTGTGCTAGGAGGTTCTTCCCCTTCCACCCTCATCCACCTTTTCCCCGTTAATTTCCCTTCATGTGTTACCACAGGGATTGTCTTGCTTGTTAGGGGATTTTTGATAGCACAGTGCCTGGCACATAGGAAGTGCTTAATAAAAAATTTTTTAAATTCATTTATTCAAGTAAAAACAGCAAGATTCAGCAACTGATTGGATTTGTTAGCTAAGTATGAGTGAGGAGTCAAGGCTGGTACCAGGGCTGGGAAACTGGATGAATTGAAAGATGAAGATGCCTTCAACAGTGAGGGGGAAGTTTGGAAGAGGGATAGGTTTGGGGTGAGAGATAATGAGTTCCCTTTTGTTTTTTGGGGTTTTTTTTGTTTGTTTGTCTTTGCAGGGCAATGAGGGTTAAGTGACTTGCCCAAGGTCACACAGCTAGTTAAGTGTCAAGTGTCTGAGGTTGGATTTGAACTCAGGTCCTCCTGAATCCAAGGCCAGTGCTTTATCCACTGCACCACCTAGCTGCCCCCATGAGTTCCCTTTTGGACATGTTGAGTTTTTGATGCCCAGGAGATAGCTAGTCTGAAATGTCTAATAGGCAGTGGATTGTGCAGGACTGGAGTCATAAATAGCAATGATAATTGAACCCACAAGAATTGATCAGGTCACCAAGGGAGAGAAGGGAAGTACATGAAGGGAACTCTGGTGGGAGGGGAACCAACTAACGCCTGAAATGAAGGCTCTACCCCAGGCAGAAAAAATGATTTTTTCCCCATTGCCACAAGTAGAACTCATGCCTAGAAAGGCCAAGGTGGAACAAGTGTAGAGCCTCTTAATTTCAGGATTAAAGGAGCCCTTCATAGTACGCGTCTAACATCCATCAGGATGCAAAGACTCATAGACTCCAGACACTTTGAGCAGCTTCAAGGAGGTGGACTTCCAGCATCCAAGACAATGGGTATATCAACTGAAAAGAGAGCTGGCTCTGGCAATGAGACAATTGATCTGAGAAGTGGTGTATGCCTGGGGGAGCCCAGCTGAGTCACCCATCCAGCAGAGATGCTGTCCCATGGGAAGTGCTTCATGGAAACTCCAAAAGGGACAAAATCAAGACCCAACAGTGACAGAGAAGTGAGTCACTTGGGCCAAACATGCCCCCTATATGTGTCCCTTAATACCACTATCCTAAGTTTGTGCCCACTCTTTTCATGATTAATCTGCATATTTACAGAAAAATGTGCTCCAGGTTTATGGGTGGGAATGTTTTGTAGCTACTAGTCTTACTAAATAATTTTCATAAATTCTGTTGCTTTAAGCTAATTGTATCTACTGATTGATCATTGATGGGAAGTAGGGGCTCATGAGCCAAAGTTTTCTGCTGCAGTGCACAGTCTACCCCTTGCAAGTAGCAGTAGTTGCCCAGAGTGGGTGCTATTTAGACATTTAAAATCTAACCTTTTCCAACCAAAAAATGATTTTTTTTACCTATAAAAAGTCTCCTTTGCATGCTTAAACTTGGAAATATAATTTTCTAATGTGTTAAAAATCTTATAACAGAAGAGTTTCAATAGGTTTTGAACTTATTTCTTAAAAATATAAAAATGCAACACTGATTAGTTTGCAATAATTAATATTGGGAAATGGAAATTTACTAACCTAATTCCAACAAAAAAAACTTTTACCATTGGTGAGTGGGATTGAAAGAAGGGTATCATAATTTAGTAAGTGTAGCCAATTGCTTCCATAAGCTTTTCAGTTACAACAGCCATGAATACCAACTATGGAAATAAATTGGGCATAAAAATAATCTTTTGAGTCACTGTCTCACAAATTGTTAAATCAAGATTTTCAAAAATAAGGAAACATTTGATTACAATGCTCACTAAAATATGATTAATACTTATTTTAATTAATGTTATATATTTTGATTATTATATTGTTCATTTAATCTTTCCTTTTAAAACTTCTAATTTGAGCTAAGTCTTATATAATGTATATATTGGTACATGTATATAACTTGTAAATAAGTATATACATATTGACGATGCATACTCAAATGTTTTTACTGATAGTAGTACTTGATCAAAAAAAGTTTGAAGCCAGCTGTTTCAGACATTTGAATGATACCATCTCATAATAAGAACTAGACAGGATGATATCTTCATTTTACAAATGTCGAAATTGAGGTCCCCAACATTCACAAAGGTAATCGTAATTATTGTTATTATCAAACAATAATTATTAGAACATAAAGTACTTTGAGGCGTGCAAAATGCATTACAAACCCTCTCATTTGATCCTTACAGCTCTGGGAGGTGCTATTATTATCCCCATTTGATAGACGAGAAAACTAAAGCAGACCGAGGTTAAACTGATTTACCCCGGGGCCACATGCTAGTAAATGACTGGGGCGGGGAGGCGGTAGATTCAGCTTCAAGTCCCCTAATTTCAAATCTAGCATCGCACTACCTCCTATATGCTCCCTGCTAAGCCTCCTCTTCTCCAGACTAGAGTTTCCAAGTTCCTCTGGCCGCTTCAACGCTCACTTTGGAAATGCCAAGCCCTGGACGGGGAGGGGGAAGGGTATGTCCTCATGGATCTTACCGTCTAAAATGAAGGAATAAGATACAAATAGAGATGACATATAGCTATTTTCATTAAAGGGGTGGGATGGTTTCCAGGATCCTGCCAACCTAGTCACCTTACTCTAAACGCACCTCCCACTTGTGGGTTTATTTTGAACTGTAGTGCCCCCAGATGCAAACAAGCCTCCAGATTGTTCTGACAGCAACCAGGCAATTGAGCACCACCTGGGCACGCTTGAAGTCACAGCGGTGCCAGAGCTAGGTATCCCGGGACTTGTAGTTCGCGTACCTCAGTTAGCGGTCCTCGGACGCGAGAGTGGCATATTGGGATTTGAAGTCTTTCGGAAACACTTACTCTTGGGGTCGCAGTGCACGCCGGGATCCTTAATATCCGAGGATCACCATTGGCCTCGACTCTAGGCCTGACAGCTCCGACTACCAATGAGTGAACGAGGAGGTTGAAGCGGAAGCCTCTCCAGGTGGCGCAGGAAGTGAAGTTATTTCCGTTCGATCCTTGGGAGTCGGCATCCGTCAGTCAGCGGCTTCGGGGCCGGCTGTTGGAGGGCGCTGTGAGGCGCGGGGCACCGCGATGCTCCGCGGGCCCTAACATGGGCACCAGTGGCTCCAAAGGCCGGGGGCTGTGGCCCTTCTCGGGGTCGGCGGCGGCCGCGGGGCCGGGAGGTAGCCCCGAACTCGCTGACGCGGCCCGAACCCAGCACGCCCTAGCCCGGTCTCGGGGCTTGCGCACCGCGCCACCCTTCGTATTCACCCGTCGCGGGTAAGGATGTGGGGGGAGGCGGCCTCCGGGCTTACCTACGGCAGGCTGACGGGCCTCGAAGGGGAGGCGGGTGGGCAGGTCCTTACTGGAGGAGGCTGAGGGCAGCTGAGCCCGTCGCGTGCACACGCCGAGGGCAGCTGTCTGGCCTCGGAGAGGCGGCTGGGTTTTCACGTCTTGGTCAAGGGACGAGAGAGGAAGAATCGGCCGGCCTTTGGCTCGTCTGCTGGAAGAAATGCCCGCCGGGACCTAGATGCCCATGTCCTCCCTGGCTTCAGCCTCGGGCTTTCCCCTGGGTTTCCCTACTTGGGCGGGAGGAGGAGGCTGCTGGCTGGGAGCTGAACCTTTGGCACTCGAGAACTGTTTCCTTGGAGAACGGAGGTCCTGAAAAAAGTGTTGTGCCTCCCGTGGTCGTTAGCCGGCCAAGGCTTGCCTTGGGCGTATTAAGTTAGGGATCCAGTGGTTACTGGTTAGAGTGCTGGAGTTGGAGTCAGGACCCGAATTTGAATCCCGGCAGTTACCTACCACGTGTTTGACCTTGGGCAAATCAATTTCTCTCCGGGATTCCCTTTTCCTTCCTGTGCGTAGGCGAGGAACTGGGAGATCAATGTGGTCCAGGTGGCTTAATCAGAGAATAGTAGAAGAGCAATATGAAATATTTAGAAAGATTGGAGGGAGCCAAGTTGCGGAGGGCTTTAAAGAGCCGCTAAAGATTTTTGAGCAAGGTGGCGACATAGTCAAACCTATTTCAGGAAAATTAATTTTTGGCTGCTGTGTGTAGGATGAAGTGGACAGGAGACAGGCCAGACGTGGGGTGAACGTTAAGGAGGCAAGTAGTCTCCAAACTTTTTTGATTGGGCACCCTATTAGTAAAATTTTGAGACACCCCCCCACATATATGTGTGTATGTGTATAAATTATATGCATGTACTATTGAGCTAATGATTATGTGCATTATAACTCACAAATTGAAGGTAAAACGGTAAGAGGAACGTGAAATAATACTTGTTCATAGAGATACTAGAGTTTGAGTAGGAGAGTGGAACGGTCTGATTTGTATTCGAGGTAAATCACTTTTGCAGCTCCGTAGCGAATGGATTGGAAAAGAGAGAGATGAGACTAATTAAGAAGTTACTGTAGTAGTTCAGATATGAGATAATGAAAGCCTGAACTAGTATGGTGGCTGTGAGTAGAGAGAAGGGGATAAGTGAGAAATGTAGTTTAAAATCACAAGATTCGGCAACAGTTTTAGATATGTGGTGTTAGTAAGACTTGAGAAATTGAATATGACCAGAATTTCCAGACCTGGGTGACTAGAAAAATGCTTGTCCCCTCAACAGGAATAGGGAAGTTTGTAAAAGAAGAGGGTTTGGGGAGGAAAATAAGACCTGTTTTGTACATGTTGCATTTGAGATACTTGTGGGACATCCAGGTCTAAGTAGGCAAAATTAGTGACTTGATGATGCAGTTCAGGAAAGAAACTAGGCCTGGAGATCACCAAGTGAGTGTAGAAGGAGAAGAGATGAGATATACCCACAGAGGGCATAACTGGGGAGCATTCAGACCAGGAAGAGAATCAAGAGAGATGTTTCACTACTCCCCAGAGAGGAGACAACTATCCAGGAAGAGAAGATGGGTCAGTGGTGGAAAATGCTGCAGAGAGGTCAAGAAGGATGAAGATTGAGAAGAGGCCATTAAATTTGCCAATTAAGAGGTCTTTGGCAACTTTGAAGAGAACAGTTTCAGTTTGAGGAATCAAGGATAATAAGGAAATTGAGCATCTGGGAGACTGAAAGGATGGTGATACCTTAGAGCAGAGGTGTCAAACTCACTGCTAGCAGCTAGCAAAACACCAGATTAAAAGGTGATTGAGAAATGTTTAACAAAATAAAAATACAACCATGGTTTTCTATGTTCATATGTGGTTTGCCAGGAATCCATTCCTATTTGAGTTTGACACCACTGCCTTGGACAAAAATAGGGAAATTTGACCAAGGACAGGGAATAATGTAATGGGCTATCTACTGGCCAGTAAGCTAGAGAGTAGGATACAAATGTGTGGGCTTTGGGGGGGAGGGGGTACCCAACGGCATCTTTGAAGCTGCTGGTGCGTCTGCTGGGGTTTAAGCAATATTATATCCCCCTTAAAAGTTAGTTCCCTCATAGAAAGAAAGCAATTGGAGCTTGTTATAACTATGGAAGACCAGCAATGGAGAGGGGCAGTCTCAGGGAGTTGAGTCTTGATGAATGAAATAGATAGTGTGGTTCAAAGCCCAGTAATTGGCTATAGCAGGGAAGGCGGGTTATTAGGGTAATGCCACAAGCAGCATCTTTGTTTTTTGCTTGTTTGTTTTCCTAATTACCTTCATTTCTTTTTCTCTCCCTCACTTCTCATTGGGGAAAAAACTAAAGGAAAAACAAAACCCTTGTAATAAATAGTAGAAGCAATTCAAATAGCCATATTGGTCATGTCCAAAAAAAAGAATTTCTCCTGCACCTTGAGTCCATCACCTTTCAGTCAGGAAGTGAATAGCGTTCTTCAGTGCTCTGGAAACATGATTGGTCATTGCATTGATCAGAGTCCTTCAGTCTTTCAAAGTTGTGCACATTTACAGTGTTATTATTGTGTAAATTGTTCTCCTGGTGTGGGGTCCTCCACTTTGGAGACCACTAGTCTAAACAAGGCCAGTGAAGGTTGATAATTTCTTTGGATGGAGAGAACGGGATGGCAGAAAGGTAAAGTAGGAGTAAAACAAAGTTTGTAAATGATTGGTTAGGGAAAGTGAGGCAGAGGAAAGAGCAAAAGATACTGAGCTGGGGCAGCTAGGTGGCGCAGTGGATAGAGCACCAGCCCTGGAGTCAGGAGTACCTGAGTTCAAATCCGGCTCAGACACTTGACACTTACTAGCTGTGTGACCCTGGGCAAGTCACTTAACCCCAATTGCCTCACTAAAAAAAAAAAAGATACTGAGCTTGCAAACCTGAGTGTCTTGAAAGATGGTGGTGTCCTCAGCAGGAATAGGGAACTTTGTAGGGGGTGGGATGGGATTACGAAGGTAGATGTGTTCAACATAGTAAGTGCTTAATAAATGTTTGTTGAATTGAAAGATTGGATATACACACACATACATTGAAAGAGATACAGTAAGTGTGTGTGTGTGTGTGTGTGTGTGAATGAATGAGTTGGTCTGTGTGACTAACATAATTTAACCAGGGAGAAGAGGGCTCAGGACAGAGCCTTTTGGGACACCCACACTTATTGGGCAGTAGTTGGATCACAATCCAGCAAAGGAAACTGAGAAGAAATGATCAGACAGGAGATGCAGAAGAGAGTAGAATAATAGGTAGCCAAATAAGAGTTTGGAGGAGGAGGTGGTCAGCAGCATCAAAAACTGCACAGAAGTTAAGGACAGTGCGGGGGCGGCTAGGTGGCGCAGTAGATAAAGCACCAGCCCTGGATTCAGGAGTACCTGAGTTCAAATCCAGCCTCAGACACTTGACACTTAACTAGCTGTGTCACCCTGGGCAAGTCACTTAACCCCCATTGCCCTGCAAAAAAAAAAAACAAACAACAAAAAAAAGAAGTTAAGGACAGTGAACACTGAAAAAAGGCCATGGGATTGGGCAGTTGAGTTAGTTGATAACTTTGGAGAGTTTCAGTTGAGTGATGGGAAGGAAGAAAAGCAGGGAAGGTTTTAGCAACTGAAAGGGCTGTGAAAAGCCTCCTTAAATAGGTGGATTTGAGGTGAGTCTCGAAGTGTGTCAAGAAAATTAATAATCCAAGATAGAGATCATCCAGACTTAAGGGGGTGGAGAGCAGCAAGTAGCTTGAGGTGGGCAGGATCATTTTGGAGAAGCTGTGGAAAAATTGGAACACTAATGCATTGTTGGTGGAGCTGTGAACTGATCCAACCATTCTGGAGAACAATTTGGAGCTGTGTCCAAAGGGCTATAAAGCTGTGCATACCCTTTGACCCAGCAATACCACTATTAGGTCTTTTCCCCAAAGAGATCATAAAAAAGGGGAAAGGACCCACATGTACAAAAGTACTTATAGCTTCTCTTTTTGTGGTGGCAAAGAATTGGAAATCGAGAGAATGCCCATCAATTGGGGAATGGCTGAACAAGTTGTATATGAATGTAATAGAATACTATTGTGAGGTGGGCAGAATCAAATGTGAATTTAGGACACTGGGAAGGGGTTGGAGTTGGAATACTATCAGATTTGGTCTTAACAAGGACATAGAATAGGGGATAATGTTTGTTAAGACATTACTGTTGTGTCTGATTCTTTGTGATCTCATTTGGTGTTTTCTTGGGAAAGAAACTGAAGTGATTTGCCATTTCCCTCTCCAGCCCATTTTACAGATGAGAAACTGAGGCAGACTGGGAAAAATGACTTGCCCAGGGTGACAGAGCTTTCGTCAGAGGCCAGATTTGAACTCATGAAGATGAATCTTTTTGATTACAGACCCAGCACTCCATCCACTGTGCCACCTAGCTGGCAACGCCCCACCCCAATTCAGTTCCCCACAAAAGCTGTTAATGCTATGTCACTGACTTGGGAAAATCATGAAGGTACCTACCTCTTATCTCCCTAAGGCCCAGTTTTCTGAAGATGAGAGGGCTCTCTGGCTTAACTCCTTCAGAAGAGGCTAGTTAGGAATTTGGGGGAGTCTTGTAACTCCAAGTCCCTGGTAAGTAGGATTGGATCCCCTATTTTCTCCATGTGACTTGAAGAAGAGACTCCTCAGTTGGGGCCTCAGCTCTGGGGCTGATGAACAACCTATAACTTATTTGGCGGGATATTAGGGGGTCAAACAGGCATGTTATCAGCCTTAATGCCATTTAGACCAGACCTGGAGAGTGGGGGCGGGGTAGAGACTTGCTGCATCAAAGCGCAGGACTGGAGCCATTTTCATTAGTATCTTGCTTAGGGATGGGATAGGAAATGCCATCGTCCTGAGACCTCTCTGTGTCTGCCAACAAATTCTTTTGGCAGAAGTTGGTGTGGGCTTCCTGCCATCTTAGAGCAGGCATCAAGACTCTGGCTATACCAAGTGCTCCTGCTGAGGCAAAGCCCGGCGAGCTGAGACCTCTGTCAGCAGCCACCTCTTCTCAGAGCCTACCAGGCCGTGAAGGCCAGGACCTGGGCATGGAAGCCAGGTGGCACCCTGGCACTAGATCCTCCACAGATCAGGGAGCTCTGAGGGTAGTAGGCATCATGCATAGGGACAGTTCACCTTTGAACTCTTCTCCCAGTGTCTGAGCATCCCTGCTTCTCTGCTTTCCTTCCTCCCCTAATTGGGCCCCTGAGGCTTCAAAGAAAGGGTATGTCTCCAGGCCTGCCAGCCACTCTCCACCCCATCCTCCACCAAAGGCTGTCGCTTACGTCATGAGGACTTTTTGTCTTGGTTGTTGGGAAATTCTGCTGTGAGCCAGGTGCTGTGCTAAGTGCTGGGGATAAAAAAGAGGTA